>NC_142586.1:82823852-83457424 GCF_965207765.1 Zootoca vivipara
ATTTTCCCTGATGCTCAGCCTATGTACTCCTTTGAAGCTCATCGCTTCACCTTCCATCTTCTACCCTGGAATGTTTCCTTGAAGGTGTTGATTTGTTTTCTGCAAGCAGACAATGATGAGGGGCTGCCAACGCGCAGGGCCTTTTCCTCAGCAAGGGAAGAGAAAGTTGGGCTGTCATCTGCTCCATGTTAGCAATAAAACACTCCTATCAAGGCTTGTTAGATCCTGTTTCTAAAGTAAACAAAGCAGGAGCCCAGTTTCCACTGGCCAAAACAAAGCTACCGTACTGTACTCAAAAAAGCCTGCTCTCAAAAGACTGTAGACTTTATAAGATGGGCTTTCAAATAAGTATTGAAAAACAAAAAAACAAAACACCCCCGTCTTTCTCTGTATACATACTTAAAGAGAGAGAAAATATTTGCCACCAACTAGAGGAAAAGAGACAAACCCATTTCTTTTTCTCAATGACTATCTCCTTTCCACCCACCTCTAATGTATTTTTCACCCTATTTGAGACATTTGTTGCTAAATGCTTTATTAAAACAGTGTTTCCCTTAGGAAACCTATGAGATTGCACTATAGACACTTTCTAGTCCCAGAAGCTGTGGCTGCATTCACATGAACAAAAACATACAACCAGGGAATTATTCAGGGTATTTCTTTTTTTATCATTTTCACAATGTAGATAAGTACAGCCTTACAAGGAGGAATTAGAATTGTCAACCAGCTGTTGTCTTATTTGCACACCCAATACAACTGTGTTTGACCAGGCAAACATAACTATGGCATGAAAATTCAACGGCCACCTGATCTAATTTTTTCACCATGGACTTTACAACAGGTTCCACCAAGTTCTTCCCCGATCCTGTCATTTGTCTGGTTTGCACAAAACTGACTTAGTTTTGTTTGTTTAGCCAGAGTGTAGCATGTTTGAATGTCCAAGCTCAGTTCAGCAAAATAACTAAGGCTTGTTTTCCGGCGACAAGTCATAACGTGAAGCCAGGTTGACTTACAAACCATGGCTTGTTTTAACTAAGGTATGGTGTTTGGACATAACCCAACTTGCTTAACCATGTCTTTTATGGCCTCCCCACTCGAGAAACCTGCCAAGCAACAACGGCACAAAGCAAGCGCCGCTCAAAAACTTTGGAGGCTTTTTGGCTTGGGGCTTGCTGAACAGACCATGGTTAAAACAAAATCATGGCTTGGCATTGTTTGTGAAGAGTCACTGTCTACCTCAAACAACCCTAGGAGATAATGCTCAGTGAAAACAATCTAGAATTCTCATCCGCCCTACTTGTGGTGAGAATAAGTTTTATAAGAGTCTTTTCTGACTGGTTCAAGAGTAGAAAGGTCAAACTGCTGCTATTATCTCATTTCAACTTCTCTTCCAGGACCCATTTATATATTACAACCTCCACCATGGTTGGTCAAGGTATTTTGTTACCCGAGGCACAATAACATATGGGCATTCTCCCCCTCCCCTTGCCCCCAAGTACAAGGTACCCAAGGCTGGACAAGTTACTTTGGCACCTGAGAAAGAAAACTCCACACAAGCGCCACAGCCTGAGATTAAAAAGACAATAAAAATAAATAAAGTGTACAGCCAAAAAACAGCTTCCTAAGGTGGCTGCCTCACATGGATGCCCCTCTAAATATTGTCATATGCAAGTGGCCTATGGTGTGGCAAGCCATTCATATAGCGTACTTCACTACGGGGTTCAGGGTGATTTCCTTTATGGCAGCACAAATCTCTCTTCGGAGACACGGCAGCATCCCCCTCTACACATGCAGCAATTTTTGGTGGCCTCCACAAAGTATAAACCAGCTCGCAACGACAAATGTGTAGTACCGGTAGGAGTCAGATCATATGAGAGGATGGTTAAAGGGAGAAGAAACTGGCTTTCTATAGATGTGTGAACATGGTCAAAGACGGCACAGGGATTCTGTTGCATCACCAGCAGCTCATGTAAGACCTGACATTTGCCAGCCCTTCTTTAAACAGCTATACAGCTTTTAATGGGGGGGGGGGGGTTTGCACATGCAATTTTCTGTGGCCAGCTTAAGCTGAATGGAAGGAATCAGATAACGAGGGAAAGGAAGATTATTGGGACTCAGACACCCTTCAGTCATCGTATCAAACACCAATTTGTGTAACAAGGCTCTTCAGACAGCAAGCAAGCTAGATGTATTTTGGACTCCCAATTATTCCATGTCTCCACTCCAAGTGTCTCCCTGTAACATATATTTTATTTATTCCATCCTTGGCAATAAACCTTGGCAGAGGCCTTTCAGGAAGGCCCACGTGGCCTATTATTTAAAGGGTACGTCACATGGATATTTTATCTGGTTTAATCGGATTTAAACTTACTACATTCAGATTGATAGACTGCATTTATAGCCTTCATACCAGCGCATGTGACCCCCTCCTCACCGTCTGCCTTCCTTGCCTCTCTAACATTCAAGGTGTGTGTGTGTGTGTGTATAAGAGTACTGAAACACAACATTTGAATTCCCAACCCTTCCACATTTAGTGCCACAAGAGGCAAACATTCAGAACATGAAATACTCCAACTATATATAGCTTGAGGCTCCAGCTCAAGACCAACATTTAGGGCAAAGGGAAGGAGGATTGTGGGGTGGGCAGAGGGTTGTAGAGTCCCTAATCCTGATTTAAGTTTCTTTGCAAGCATAACAGCTTTGATACAGCACTGCCAAAGCCATTAATAGCTGGTGTTTCACCTTCTAAACAAGCAGCTGTGATCGGAGAAAGCTCCTGGAAAGGAAAGGCTTCTGAAAAGACAAAACACTGAAAGTTTGCAGTGTGCCGATAGAATAGCCTGAGCCACACACACAGATAATCCTGTTCTATATTAAAACCGGCATTCACCCAATAGATAGTTGAAAGAGGAAGAGCGAAAGCTGATAGATTTTTGTTCGTGTTTGTACAACCAGGGTTTGGGGGAGCCAGAGAAACTCTGCAGAATAAATAAACGTCTTGTGTACAGTGCAAGCTTTAAAGAATGCCTTCATTACAGCGAAGCTTGCCTCCCCCCACCCTGCATTCTCTATCTTTCTCCCTAAAAAAAACCATCAGGATGTTGTTTTAAACATGGAGAGGGTTGAAAGAAAGAAGGAATCAACTAGATAAGAAAGAAGCCTGAGTCTGAGGAGTAAAACCCAGGGTCTAATATTTAAAAGAAGCCAGAGGTGTAGGAAGATTGACAGTCTTAAAGGGCCTGAAGAGGCCTTTGAAAGCAAGCCCACCAGTAGTTCTGCTTGGACTGCAGCAGCCAGGCTAATTAAAAATAAAAAGTTTGCCTGGGAGCATATAAAACACCCATGGGGATGTAAAAACCTGCGCACACAATGGTTCTCTCGCCACAAAGACATTATACACCCGTCTCACCGCTCTCGGGTGCTTCTCCTAATTTCCCTCTGGACCTTAAATCCCCCCATTCTCCCTTCCCCTTGACAGACACAGAGATACAGGGGCTGAGGAGGAAGCTGGAGCAAAACAGCATCTATTTAAAGCAGTTATTTCACAAAACAGAACTAGACTCCAACTAACAACCCCAGCCCTAAGGGAGGAGAATAAATTCCCCTTTTTTTAAAAAAAAGAAAGAAAAGCATAATTAAAGTGACCTACAAAGACTTTTAGCTGCAGTGGGGAATAGGCTGCACCGAACTCAGCCTTGATAGCGTTTACACATAGGTAAGTTCCAGCTAAATGCTGGTTCAGCTGTTACTGTTTTAACTCTCTCTCCCCTGTGGGGATATGAGAGACGCGCTTCTTCTGAAGGTTGACTTTACCACGATGAAGTGGTAAGGCAAAACAGGACTTTGATAAGTCTGGCAAGCTCTTTTTTAAAAAACAAAACACAAAAAACCCCACAAGCAACAAATATATTAAAATAGGAGTTTCTGATATGCAGATCTCGACACAAAAGCCGGGGCAGCGTGAGCGCACCTGCACACGCGAGCGTTGGCGGAAGCGCCGCATCTCTTGCGCCGGCTAAGCCCTCACTGGCCGGCCCTTGATGAAGCCAGCTGGCAACGACTCTTGCGCTTGTTTGGGACCACCACGGTGCGCGCCAGCTGCCCGGCCAAGTGCACGTGTGACGGCGCGCGAGTGCATCCATTTGCAAACGGGGGGCGTCAGGTACCCTCCCTCAGTTGTAGTGGGATCGTGGAAAAGGGGTTGGGGGTGGGAACGCTTCTTTCACAACATAAATAAGAGGCGGGGGGGGGGCAGTGGAGAGTGGAAGGCGATCGCTGGGGATCGAAGCCGCCACCCGAACGACCCCCCGCCCCACTTTGTTTGTTTTTAGCCCGTGGAGCCAGTAAAGGAGTGGATGGCGGATGGACGGGGCGCGCTTTCTCTTACCCCCCACGGCCCTCGCCGCCTTGCGCAGCGAGCATCCATCTCCACACCGGCTCCCCAAACGTCCCTCGCAACTCCCGAGGGGCTCTCCCAACAGCAACAGCGGCCGTGCATGCGCGTTGCCACTTTGCAGAGCCTGCTCGCATCCCGCTTCATTTCAAAATCGCGGGAGCTCCATGGCGACTGGGTCGGGCGGGCTGCCTTCCCTTCTGGCGATCCGGCCTCCACGAAAAAGCTGGAGGGGAATCGGGCCTCTGAATATACTTCCCCAATCACCACTGCCCCCCCCCAGACAAGAAAGGGAGTGGTGTGTGTGTGGGATTCCCCTTCCCCGGGTGCCGTGGGTGCAGACAGAGCGCGAGAGAGAAGTAGCTGGGGGGTGTCTACAAGCATAAACCGGATTGCAACCATATTGGGCTTTGGCAATGTGGTTCTAATAACCGTTTAGGAAAGCCCGTCTGGCGGCCGGTGTCCCGCAGCAGCAGCAGCAGGCCCGCGCTTGGCTTGCAACCCCGCTTCTGTGCCGGAACAGCGTCAACAAGTAACCGAAGCGGGAGGGAGGGCGCAACAGCTCGCACCGGCGGCGGCAGTGGGTGCTACGCCGGAGGGGAATGAACGACTCAAAGCGGGGGGGGGGCAACATTGAGCAGCCCAACGAAATGGAAAGCAGCTTCGTCTCCCAGGAGGAGGAGGAGGACATAGTTTTGTATGTACACACTACGCACGCACACCGAAAAGTGCATCTCTCTCTTTACCAACAGCAAGTTGAAAGGTGCCGAGCCATGTGGGCACGGGTTTCCTCGTGCCATCCCCACCCCACCGCCTGCCCTGTTTTGCCCAGGACGAAGCTCTGAAAGGGTTAATCGGCGGCGTCTCTCGACTCGTAAATCTGGAAAAGGGAGCGGGGGGGGGGAAGGCGGCGGCAGCGGCAGCAACAGCACACAGGCAAGGAATTACGAAGTCGCGAACCGGGCTGGTGGGGGGGGGAACCTATTACTACATCCATCCTCTCGCTCCTTCCTGCGCTCTGTGGGCACCATTTACTTTCTCTTGCTGCTGCAGGTGCTTTTGGGGAGGGAAAAAAAACTTTGATCCGAGCCCAGCTAAGCCCCCTCCCTGCACGCCCCCAAAGCAGGCAATCGTGCAACACACACACACGCACCGACCCCGCGTCACTTACCGTAAACCCCTTGTCCCCTGGTGTACACCGGGACCAGAGAGAGGAATAAAACCCAAATAGTCTCCATCTTCAAGGCAGAAGCTTCATAGCCTGCGAAGAAGAACAGCCCAAGCACCACCTCCAAAAAAAGCCCAGACAGCATCAGGCGGTGGATTCGAGAGAGGCAGGCGAGGAGGCTTTTCCTGAACCGGCTCTGCTATTTTGCGCTTTTGTCGTTATATAGATATACTGTATAGATATATTAAAAATGCCCACCACTTCCTGGGGCTCGAAGCAGGAAGAGATGGATCCAGCGAAAGGAAGGGAGCCTTGGCCGGGCACAGGGCGCCTCAGCCCGGCTTAGCCAAGTCAACTCCAGCCAGTGCTTCTCGGGAAGCTCGCGTCTCCTCCACGCACGCACGCACAACAGAGCGAGGGAGCGAGTCAATTTGAACGAAGAGAAATATCCGCCCTCCCCAAACGCGGAGCAGTAATTGCAAGTGTAAAAGGTGCGAGGAAGGGAGGAGAGGAAAAGCCAGCGAGGGATCTGGTTTCTCCCCCCCTCTCCTCCCCCCTCTTCTCGCTCTCCGTCTTGCCTTTCGCCGGATCCCGGAGTCTTCCGAGAAGAAAACAAACAGAACTTCACGCCCAGACGTGCAACGGCGACGAAATAACAAGGCGATTCAAAACCAGAAGGCACAAGACGAAGCGATCCAGTGGCGACGCAAAATCCACAGAGAACTCCCGCGGGTTTCCCCCCTTTTCTGGCTGTGCTCCGATTCCTTTCAAGCAGAGGGAGTCGTATTTGTTCGCGGGGGGGGGGGGGAGGAAATGAAGAGAGACGTCAAGTGCTTTCTGAACTCCCCAGCTTCCCAAACTCAATCGCCTGCCAACTGGGGCCAACTTGAGAGATGCAACGACGGAGAGCGAGGGAGACACACGGAGTCCTCGCCCTCCCTCCTACTAATGAGCCTCTGGCTGCAACCCCAGGAGCGAACAAGGGGGCGCGAGGAAGGAGGGGAGGCGGGTGCGCGCGTGTGTGAGAGATGGGGAGGGAGGTGCGGAGAAGAAAACCGAGAGGCAGCTGCTGGGGCAATAGGTAATCCTCCTCTTCTTGCCTCCAGCTGCTTTCTCCCCCTCCCCCCCGATTTTGGAATTAATTACCAATGCAGGGATGACTTTTGCTGCGCGTGGTGGTTTTGTGTGTGCTGTTCCCCCCTCCAAAGAAGCATCTCTCGTTCCCAGCTCCTTCAAAGCTGCCGAGCTTCGCTCTCTCCAGGCTGAAGTTGCTCAGTTGCAGTGCATCGCATGTCGGCCTGATAGTGGAGGAGGAAGAACGAGGGCCAGCCACAACACTCGCTCCGCTTGTCGCGCTTTCCCTTCCCTCCTTCGACCTCTCGGCCCCCTTTCTCTCGTTTTTGCCCGAATCAGCGGGTCAGATTTATCCAAAGTTTTAGCGCTTTGGACTGATGTTTTGGCAGTTGGGAAGTTACCTCCCTCTTCCCTCTCCTTTTGCAATTTATAAAATCTCTGTTTTCTTAATGTGTTTTCTCTTTGTTCTCTACAGATGGGAGACAGAAACGTTCCATCTTGGATATAACTTCTGAAAGAGGGGCGAGGAATGAATAGGGCAAGAGGACTGAGAAACTTGCAGAAAGCGGCTTCTCACTGCAAAGGACGGACTGTAATAGGGGCGTGGCAGGGCGTGGCTCCTCCCCTTCCTAGAAGAACGTAGCATATACCGGTATATATATGCAAGCGCACAACTACAGTACTGCACCCCCAGTTCTGTTCCGTTTACAGAAGAAGGCTCTGCGCGGTGTAACTCAATACCGTACCTGCTTCGCCGTGATCTGCTTTTGGAGGCAGTTCAGCCTTCCAGAACTTAACTAGTTCGCGCGGGTCGCTCGGCCCGGAGAACTCGCTCTCTTCTCGTGGCTACTAGCAGTCACCTTTCCCCCAGATCGCCGAGATGACTCAGGAAAGTCCGATCTCCTGAGCCTTTTGCTCAGCTCGAGCGCGAAGTAGGCACCCTCTTCTAATAACAGTCCCTACCCTGAAGTAAGCCAGCAATCCTCCAGGATCTGCCTGTTGACCCGGTTGCCTCCCTCCGTCTACCCTCCCCACCCCTCCACTTTCACTCGTTCTCCCATCTTCGCAGCGCAAGTCCCTTCTAGTTTTGAAAAAGGGAGCCAATTAAATCAACTCTGCTCCAGCGGAGTCCTGCCTCCTACCCAATTCTCCCGGCCTCCCCCAGGGCCAATTAGAGAAAACAAAACAAGGCTGACAGAAAACGGATCTATCTGGTTATACCCCACCCCCACATCCCCGCTTTTTCATTCCTTTCCCCTTCTGCAAGGAAAATGCCAGGAATCGGCCGAGGTTTCAGCCGTCCGCGCTAAAACGCACAACGCGGGCGGGTGCACAGCTTCGGCGCCTGGCCTCGTTCTCTGGAAGAGCGTCGCGGGCGGAGAGCCAGGCCGGAGGAACAGATCGCGGCAGCGGCGACTGTGGGCGTCTGGGCTCCCCAGCCACCGCGATCTATAGGTTTGTCTTGCAGGGGGTGTCGCGAGGGGCACGTGAATCCTGCCGGGAAGGAAGGATCTGCACGGTGCGCTCTGCACATTCCCCGTGAGCGCGCTTGCGCTTGCACCTGTTGTGTGTGGCTGCTCATTGCGCGCTGCGAGAGCGCGAAGGCCCGCCGCGCTTGGAAGCCCATCAGCGATGCAAGGGGCGTCTGCAACCCGCTTGCGCTGCTGCTGCTGCTGCTGCTGCTATACTGGTGCACGTTCGTCCACTCCGCTTTGTACGTGTATGTGTGTCTGCGCGTTACACCGCTCTAGCGCTCCTGCGAGGCTTTTGCGCCCGGGAGAGACGCCTGGCCCGTGATTCGTGCGTGCATGCATGCTGGAGACTCCCAAGCAGCGGGGACGGTGTGTCTGCTTTTTTTCTTTATTTCCCCACCCCCACCCCACTTTGCTGCAAATCTTCCTCCACAAGCGAAGATCCGATGCGACCATTTCACCGTTCGAGGGCGTGGGGGGGGGGAGGACTTCTTTCTGTACTAGGCAATTCTGGAAATGGAGCAAGTCCCTCCAAAAGGCTCTGTAGCCAGAGTCACCCACCTTTCTCGCAGGTGGGCGTCTGGGCAGGATTATGCAAGATGTCGTGTCCCGGGTGACAGAGCAGAGCAAAACTCCTGGAACGCCGTGTCTGGCTGGTCCCTTCCTTCAGACTCTCTAGGTTTGGTTTCCATTTTTCAGAATTTTATTTTGCAACTTTCCTGCTTCCAGCGATTCCCCACTCTTCTGTTCATTAGGTCAAGAGGATTCTCTCTCTCCCCCCCCCATCCTATTTTAATCTTTTTATAAATGAACGTTTTATATTCCACATCCGAGATTAAGGAAGTGTTAAATCAAAATTTCCTCAAGGAACAAACCCTTAATTTTAAAATTACACCAAGATCCCATTTTAAATGATCCCATTTTAGAACGATGGGGTGAAGATGTGCAGACAATGTAAGCGGGACTGTTAAAATATTAATCAAGAAGTGCCTACTTGCTTTATAGAAACTGATGATGCAGAAATAGTTCTGTTAAGTTTTACTCCCTACCCAGCCCAAATACATTTCCTGAAATAATTGAACTCCCATCAGCCAGTCCCTGTCTTAAAATAGCGCTGTAAAGCATTATTTTCTCCCATCACAATAAACGGATTTGAGATACCTGCAAGTAATGGGGAATATATATTTCAGCATGAGACCTTGTGATGGTGAGGAAATGGGGCTGTTATTGCAAACGTTTATTCTTTCTACTGAACTCCTAGCAGTGAGGAAATAGATATTTTTGATCATTGTGCAACTGAGTATCTGGAGGTGTGTTATAGATACATTGATTATTTCCCACTTTTTCTGTAACAAGCAGTATCAATCCACCTGGGTTTGTTCTTGGTTTTTGCACAAATAAATAAGTCACAAGACATCTGGGGAGGGAGTGTGTGCTTCTTGATCTCCCCCAATGTGTTTGTCTCTGTTTCATTTTTACCTATCTAATGCGATCTCATCTGTGGTGAGATCTGTTGGTGGGGATCCAAATAAGGGGCCCCTGCAGACTTGTCATTGATGTAATAATAATAGTGCATTCATGGTGGATCTATATTCGACCATCCACACATCATCCCACTTTATTTCTTGTTCTGCAGTGCTAATGTTAACACTTAATTGCCATCTGTAGGAGCACTCTTACTCTATAGAGCAGAACAAAAAACAACCAGGAAATTTGTGGTATGAAAAGCTACAGGATTTTAGCAGATTTCTGCACCTCTTGCAAACAAAGCTGCATGACAGCCCCAAAACATTTGCTGTCAAAAATAGCACTGAAAGTCATGGCCCTGTGTAACTGCCCTGGTAACCTCATGAGCACAACTCATGATGAACGTGCAACGAAAAGGATGTCTGGAGAGCCTGAAGCAGCATTCAGCCCAGCCTCTTGTTTGTCTTCAGTTCCACCTTTGCCAAGAATCCCAACTTCCACAGCGGAATTCCTAATAATCTTTTCTCATTCCACGAGGAAGAAGTGCAGCTGCCAGAACATGTGAATACAAGCAAGCTGGTTGGAACCAACAGTAGCTGAACATTGGGGTTTTCCAAAGTGGCAAGCCCCGCGGGTAACATGCAGCAGTTATTGGGCACCATTGAAAGGGATCAAATTTCCAGGTGCCCAGTGCCTTTTTGGATTTTTGGCCTCAGTCATCAAAAGCTTTTGAGCAGGCCTTGCAGGATAGTGCATCTCTACACTACGCACTTGAATGCCAGCAAAACATTGGCTTTCAGTGAGTCCGAACAGATTTATTCCACGAAAGACTATTTCTGATTTCATGTAAGAGACTCGAGACACACTTTTTACTCATTTGTATGACAGTTTGAATTTAGTTCTTGATTTCATTTATAGCTGTCTTCTGTGGAACTCAAGCCATGAGGTTCCTAAGACTTTGTAGTCCCAAATGCATCTACTGACCAGACTCAGAGCTGCTTAGCAAACACACAGAGCCAGATGTCTCAGTCAGATGGTGGAGGTGGCAAGGCGTCGGAAGATGGAGCTGAATGTGCCCTGTGGTCTGCCCTCCACCCCCTCACCCAGTCTGCTGCTCTCTTCTGGTCATCTACTGCATGTGGAATGAGGAGGCAGGGGCGGCACAGTTTATTTGTATGCTGCCATTCCTTAGTCAAACCATACTCAAGGCAGCATAAGACATCAAAAGATTTTATGTATTTCCAGAAATATAACAGAAGTTAAGTAATCAGAAGCAATACATGGAAACATATCAGTAAGTATATGGTAAAATTAAACTCAGAGCAAATGTGGTCTCTGGGCCAGATCTAGGAAGCAAAGTGTCTGCATCGTGTAATGCCAGAACATGCCCAATTTTTTACTTCCTTTGACTTACCATTTACAAGGACGCAATATTACTGTGCCCTCTGCTGCTTGGTTACTTGCTGGCTGCCCAAGCTCAGCACACTGCCCATTGGACCATACCACATTGTGGGATGGAACACTGGGGCAGACAAGTCACAACAGTTGACCAACACCTGACCAAGGCTTAGTTTCCTGTTCCTCCAGACATGCAGATGAGATGGATTAGCTGGCAGATAAAAGCCCCTAGCCAGCAGCCATTCTCTCTCTCAGCCATCTCTTCTCCAATGGGAACACATCTCCAGAGAATCTCCAGTTAGGATGGTTCTCCCTCTCGGCCTGCTGCCAAGAGAGAGACCAGATGGAGCCTTACTCTACTAAGTAGACTCCAGATGTACATATTTGTAACTTTTCTACGTAAGCCTGCCTTTCTGAGATTATGCTGTTAACTCAGGATGAACCTGTAAGTAAACTCTCTTATTTTATGAACACTGTGTTGTGTATTTCTTTTAAGAGGGTTAAAGGGGATTTGCCAGGAAGTATAATATTGTTGTTGTGATGAGTAACAAGTAACTAAAGAGTTAACTGTGTACTGTAGCACCTGACCACTGAGGAAGATCATGTTACAGAATGTACCAGAAGTGTTTCTGTATGTTGCAGTTGGTTTCGTTTCTGCCTGGGAGACGGTCGCAAGATGTCTGCGCTCTCACCAGGTTGTTTGTTATTTTCTCTCTAGAATAAACTTAAGTAGTTATTAGAACACCTTGGACTCTGTGTGTTCTTAAGAGGCTTTTTTATCCAACGGCTATACAAGCTTTCGCTGTGTGAGAAGAAGAACTCTGCTGTGTGTGTGTTTTACTGCCAGCCCGGTTCTACGGAAGCAGAGAAGCGGAGAGGAAGCGCGCCGGGCGATAATCAGAGGCTCCTAATTGAGTCATAAACAACTCAACGGAGCACTATACGCGTCACAGGTCATGGACTCACCTGTCACAAGTTCTGGGTGACAGGTTATGGGTCATTGAACCTAATCAATCACCAAAGCAATAAAAGGTGATTGCAGCTGTAAAAGCCGTGGAGAAAGCCGGTGTAAAGAACTAGCTGGGAGAAACCTGTTGTTTTGCAGTCGGCAATCAATAGATGCACTCGCTAGCAGAAAGACCCTGTACCAGAAGGCTGGGATCCGCAGTCTACCCGGAGGAGCAACGTGAGCTATTCTGAGTGAGTACACAGACACGGAGCCCGGGGGTGGACAAGATGGCGGAGCAGCTACAGGAGTCATTTGTCGTGCCGTTCCAGAGGTTGAATGGCGACAACTATGCAGAGTGGAGAGAAAGGGCCAGAATGTGGTTGCTGGGAAAGGATTTGTGGACTTGTGTGTTAAATCCTCCAACCCCTGTCGCTGATAATTCAGCAGCTGAAGCACAGAGGTTTGCAGCAGAAACCAGGAAAGACAATAAGGCTCTATGTGCCATTGCCATGAGCTGCGATACTACGCAACTGCCCTATGTGCAAAATGCTGAGAATGCCAAGCAAGCCTGGGACAGTTTGGCGGATGAGGAACAGAGACGCCAGAAAGAATCAGCTGAGAAGGGGGGCCATGGGCGCAGAGAAGCCAGTGGGGGTGCAGTAAAAAGCACTGAGGAATCCACTGTGAGTGCGTGCGCAACAAGGCTTTGCTATCGGTGCCAGCAGCCTGGGCACGTAGCGAGATTTTGCCCAGCTCCGGAAGCAGCCAAGGTCACTCAGCCAGGTGCCAGGCAACCCAGCGGACGTGGTCGTGGGACCAGCCAGCAGCGCCAAGGCAGAGGACGTGGGAAAACTCCAGATAAGCCTGTCAGCCGTCTTTCTGCTGCCTTAGCAACGATTCGAAACAAAGGACAGGACAGTTTCACTTTTATTATCGACTCAGGCAGCAGCCATCATCTTGTACCTCCTTCAGGACAGATCCTGAACTGCAGGCCACTTGAAGATGAAAAGAGCCTGCATCTTGCTGATGGTTCTTCTGGAACAATTAAAAGCAAGGGTGTTTTTATATGCAATGCTTAGACACTAACCTTGATGTTTATGTTGTACCAGGCATGGAAAATTGTCTTTTAAGTGTGTCTTGCTTATTGCGTGAGGGTTTTGAAATAAGTTTTGCCAATGGTGTTTGCAAAATTGCCAGAGATGGGGCTGAGCTGGTAAGTGTTACTGTTGGGTCTGATGGTATGTTTGTCCTAGATGGGAGGGGGCAAGCAGGTGGAAGTAACACTGGTGATGCTCAGGCTAAAAGTGCCAATACCCCAAAGGGCACAGAGGGCGCTATCCATAAGGATTGTATTCATGCTTGGCACAGAAAATATTGTCACATGTCTTTTCCTTATGTGAAAAAAGCCCCTGATTTTGTCAAAGGTTGCAGGTTCAAGCCATGTCAAAAACACCTGCAATGCCGTGCATGTGCGAAAGCGAAGACGAAGAGATGCTCTTATCCTAGGTCTGAGAGGAAGAGCACAAAGCCATTTCAGTTAGTGCACTTGGATATTTCTGGGCCTATGTCAACGTTAAGTTTAGGTGGTTCAAAATATGTTTTGTGTCTTTTGGATGATTTCAGTCATTTTTCCTGGGTCATAACACTGAAAGAGAAGAGGGAGGCTGCCAGAGTGATACAGGAGTGGGTAGCCGAGGTAGAATTACAGTTCTCCGTCACTGTCCAGTGTTTCCAGAGTGACAGGGCGGGAGAGTTTTTGAGTGCAGAACTACAAGGGTTTTTCCGTAGCAAGGGAATTAGGCACAGAAAAACCGCTCCTTTTAGTCCACAGGAGAATGGTTTAGCTGAAAGGAAATTTAGAACGCTGTCTGAACTGGTAGAGGCAACGTTGTTTGATGCAGGACTACCCCAGAAGTTTTGGGGGGAATGCTATAAATTTGTGAATTATTGTTCAAACCGCGCTTTTAATTCAGTTGTGGACAACACACCCTACTACATGTTGTATGGCAAAGTTCCGAAGGTGCACTATTTCAGAACTTTTGGGTGTGAGGCTTGGGTTCTAATTCCAAAGCAGAAGCGCAGAAAGGGTGGATCAGGATCCAGAAAAATGATCTTCTGTGGTTACGAACCAAACTCAAAGGCTTGGAGGTTTGTACCAGCAGAGGGGGACCAAACCCGCGTTCACATTAGCAGGAGTGCTACGTTCTGTGAACAAGAGGGCTGGAGACGCATTCATGCTAACCCCGAAGTTCTTCTTGACTGGTCTTCAGGTTTTGACCAGGAAGAGGAAACTGAGGTGGATGATGCTGGAGTTCCAGGTGCTGCAGGACCAGATCCAGGTCAGGCAGCTGGTCCAAGTGGTGTAGCTCCTAGGGAAGTGAAGCAAGAAGTCAGAAGCGCACCGACTTCACCCCAGGTCAAGCCTGGGAAGTACAGCAAACGTGGTAGGTCACCCACTTCACCCAAAGCAAGCCCAGAGGGGGCTGCAAAGCGTAGTAGGTCTCTTGACAGTGCTGCTAGTCCGAGAGAGCCACAGTCAGAGACAAGCAGTTCGGATTTAGAGGGGGAAGATGTGGGACCAAGGCGTTCAAAACGCACCACGAAAGGTAAACCACCTGAAAGGTTTTCAGCTGTCAGTGTATGGGCGAACCTAGCAGTGTGTGAGCCTGAAAGCTTTGAAGAGGTGCAACAGTTGTCAGTGGAGGAAGCTAGGAAGTGGAAAGTTGCAATGGAGAAAGAGTTGAACTCCATGCAATCTCTTGGTGTGTATAGCCTAACACAGTTGCCAGAAGGCAAGAAAGCAGTCAGTTGTAGGTGGGTCTACAGGCTGAAACCCACAGTGACTGGAGAGCCTCAGTACAAGGCTAGATTAGTGGCTAGAGGTTTTTCTCAGAAGAAAGGAATCCACTACACAGATGTCTTTAGTCCGACTTCAAGAGCGGAATCTTTCAGGATGCTTTTAGCGACTGCAGCGCAGAGAGGCCTAGTGGTCAACCATTTTGATGTGGACACCGCTTATTTGAACTCTGACCTCCAGGAGGAGTTGTACATGTTGCCTCCTCCAGGGTTTGAGAGTGACGTGCCAGGTCAGGTGTGGAAGCTGCACAAGTCGATCTACGGTCTGAAGCAATCAGCTAAAAATTGGAATTCATGTCTTGATTCTGTTTTGAAGAGCCTAGGTTTCAGGAAGAGTCTAGCTGACAGTTGTCTGTATCTCAGAGGTGAAGGAGAACAGCAAGAACTGTTGCTTGTCTATGTTGATGACTTGATCTGCTTAGCAAAGAGCCAGATGCAAGTGCAGAAGTTTGCAAAAGAGCTAGGCAAGAGGTTCAAACTCAAGAATCTAGGTGCAGTGAATGTTTATCTAGGTGTGCAGATAGACAGAACTGAGGATGGAAGTTTTTTGCTCAGTCAGAAAGGCAAGATTGAACATTTGCTTGAGAAGTTCAGAATGTCTGATTGTAAAGGGGTCAGAACACCCATGGAGACAAACTTTGTGAAAGATTCACAAGTGAAGGACAAAGTAGCGTTTGAGAGTCCTGAAGTGTTTCAGTCAGCGCTAGGGAGTCTGTTGTATTTGTCACAATGGAGCAGACCAGATATTGCTTTTGCAGTCAATTTGCTCAGTAGAGAAGCATCGAAACCTAGCGTGCATGCTTGGAATGGCATTAAGAGAGTGCTTAGGTATTTGCAGGAGACCAAAGAGTATTGTTTGGAGATGTCAGCGCAAGGTGAGCCACAACTCACTTGTTTTGCAGATGCTGATTGGGCCAATCAGGAGGACAGGAAGTCAGTGACTGGTTTGGTAGTCAAGTTTGGAAATGCCCTGATTGGTTGGCGGTCGCGCAGGCAAAGCCTAATAGCAATGTCTTCCACGGAAGCCGAATTCTGTGCGTTGTCTGCGACATGCACTGAATTGGAGTACTACAGATGTTTGGTCCAGGAAATCTGGGGTGATTGTAGCCAGCCCATCACTGTTTGGGGCGACAATCAACCATTTTTGAGACTGGCGGAGTCTGGACAGTTCAAGGCCAGAACCAAACACTTAGACATCCGCTTCCGAAACGTATGTCAGAGCATACAGGTAGGCTTGGTGAAGTTGAGGTATTGTCCAAGCCAAGAGAACCTAGCAGATGGGTTCACAAAACCCTTGAGTTTCCAACGGCATGGGGAATTCTGTGAAGGGTTGGTTTTGGGGTAAGTTTGGATACCCGCTATCCCCAGTGTTCAGGTGAGAGGGGGTGTGATGAGTAACAAGTAACTAAAGAGTTAACTGTGTACTGTAGCACCTGACCACTGAGGAAGATCATGTTACAGAATGTACCAGAAGTGTTTCTGTATGTTGCAGTTGGTTTCGTTTCTGCCTGGGAGACGGTCGCAAGATGTCTGCGCTCTCACCAGGTTGTTTGTTATTTTCTCTCTAGAATAAACTTAAGTAGTTATTAGAACACCTTGGACTCTGTGTGTTCTTAAGAGGCTTTTTTATCCAACGGCTATACAAGCTTTCGCTGTGTGAGAAGAAGAACTCTGCTGTGTGTGTGTTTTACTGCCAGCCCGGTTCTACGGAAGCAGAGAAGCGGAGAGGAAGCGCGCCGGGCGATAATCAGAGGCTCCTAATTGAGTCATAAACAACTCAACGGAGCACTATACGCGTCACAGTTGTATAGGTTTTAACAAACCTAAACGCACACTTTTGCTGCGCACAAAAGGGGAATGTCACTCTGCTGATATTGGAAGCTTGATAACACAAGCTTGGATAGGATCTATCTAATAATATATCCTAATCCACATCCTTAACATTCCCACACACATTAGGTTGCCTTATCAGTTACAGAAATTGGAAATAAGATCTTGGCATCCGTCATGCTCAAAAGTGCTACTGGGTACCCCACACTGACTAATTTGTCTATGGTCTTTACTTGGTCATGCTGGTATGCAGAGCAGCAGCACCTATACTATATGGTTATAAAAAGCTTTGCAATATATCTGTGGCAAAGGTAGCTGTCTCAACAGTCACACCCATTAATACATCACTGTGCACAATGGACCATCCACTACGAGGTGTCGCCACCATCACGCTGCTTCGTCTCACTGGAATCAGAAAGCATGCTGCAAAAGAGATGTGATACCCTAGGCGAGGGTGTATTTGTAAAATACAGGTTGGCAGGTATTGATTTACTCTATGAATGAGAATCATTCCCAGAGTTATGGAGCGTTATAGCCCAGCCAAAGGCTGGTTACTAATTCATGCTCTAACAAATAAGCAGTTAACAGATATAGCTGCTAATTAGTAAGCAGCTATTTCTATTATAAATGGCATTCAGTCATGGAAAGGAGCAGTTAGCTTGCCTCAGCAACGGGCAAGCAAGAGTTGACTGAATAGCTCTCAAAAAAACGACCAATTTCCCTTCAATGGAAGAGGTGGAGCACATAGGGCTTGTAGCTAAGACCGCTTTCTTTCTTTAAGCCGACAGAAGGCTTAAATGATTTGCAAAAGCCCACATCTTAAATATTTTAATGCACTACACTTACAGGTACTGCTTGATAAATGGTGGGGGGGGGTTTTGGTTGTTTTTTGCACAGGAGGGTGGTGGATTTAAATTCTAATGTACTTCTAAAATCCCTTTTTGCCTTTGCAGACTGTGATATACAAACCAACTCCTGTGGTTGTTTCCAAGGTTTGTTGTTGGATTACCAGTTACAAGTTTTATGTGGACAAAACAAACCAGGAATGCTGGTTCATGCAGCACAGTAAACCAAGGCTTGTGGTTTGTTGCTCCTGTTTCCAGAAAGAAAAGGAACAGAATAGAAGCAATTTAGTACTAGTACACAGCTTGTGATATAAGAATGGGTCCACTGTGTTAGCCTAAAACAGCAAAATAATAGCATGTTTGATAATAGCGATAGGCATTCCAGATTGTAAGTAGAAAGCTTTGAAGGGACATGCACAATGTTTTGGAACTACAACTCCCATCATCACCAGCTAACAGGACCAGTGGTCAGGGATGATGGGAGTTGTAGTCCCAAAACATCTGGAGGGCCGAGTTTGCCTATGCCTGGTTTACATTCTTTTAAACGGCTTTTTAATTGTGTGTGTGTGTGTGTGTGTGTGTGTGTGTTTTAAAAAAGATAAAATTGTTTTTGATGGTTTTTGTGTCTTTTCGGGGTGGTGGTGATATTTGACTGTTTCTGTTTTGATTCTCGTATTTATTCGAATCTAATATTCACCTTTTTTGGCCAAATTACATTGCAAAAATTAAGGTGCACATTAGATTCGATGGCACATTTACATTCACCATTATGTTTTTGGTTTCAAGGTTCTGAAAAATGACGTGCACATTAGATTTGATGGTGCACTAGACTCGAGTAAATACGGTTTGTATTTTGTGTTTTGTTTTGTCTTGTGAATGCCAGAACACGGACTCATCCAATGAAACTTAAAAATGGGAAATTCAGGACACAAAACAGAAAGGACTTCTTCATACAGCACATAGTTATAATTATGAAAGTCACTTCCGCAATATATGGCAATGGTCATCAGTTTGGATGGTTTTTAAAGGGAATTTGTTTATTTCCTGCCCTTCACCTTAAAAACAACTTACAAAAAAAATGAGCTGGTTTTAAAAACATACACCTTGAGTATTTAAAAAGTCAGGGTAAAATGGAGGGTCTTTGGCGTTCTCTGGTAGCTGTATAATGAAGGTGCCAGGGGGAAGGTGTTCCACAGCTTAGGAGCCTCCCTTTGGCTGCCACCCCGTAGCCTCTAAGGATGGAGGGATGGATAGCAGGGTCAGAGGCACTGAATGCCACAGTGGTGGTGGTGGGGAGCTATTAGCCCTGTGCCCTGCTTGTGAGTTTCCCATGAGCATCTGGTTGGCCTCAGAGACAGACAAGATGCTGAATTAGAAAGGCTCTTACGTTTAGAATAGCTACCGGTATATGCTAAGCAGAAAAGGACAGAAGGAAGGAATGGAAAGTGAAACAACGCGTCCACAAAGCTTACTGAAGTGTGAAATGGGGAAATGGCACAAAGCATTAGAATCCCCCTTTCTATCCAAAAACAGGCACTCGGTGTTTGACTGTTTTCTAAGGAGCAGGGTGGCAGGTATTAATTTTCTATATGCAATGTGATAACCAATAACATGGGAATTAATTTTCATGATGCTGGCTGGATAGATTTTGCCTTAGAAACTATTGCCTCTGGTTTTGTCATTCAATTCTTACTTGTGGATTGGCTGCTAGTTATAAGCTTACTAACCGGGGTGAATAATAGAAAAAGGTGGAGGGGATGCACCAGTATTAATTGAAGTGTTTTTAAAGTAATTTGTTTTGACAGCATTTGTACATAACTTCATGACTACCGGTATCTACATGTTTTGGTTTCAAGGACAAAAATGACAGCAGAAAAGAAATTTAAAGGCTATACACACTTTCAGCAACCAACCCATTATATTCAATCACATGAATATTTGTGCGAGAAGTATCTGTGTAGTCACCCAGAAAGGAAATGGAAATATCATGTGGACTTATGTTTCTTTATTACTCAACTGTGTCTTGTAAGAAGCAGACTGGGAGTGCACTGTTCATAATCCACCTGTAAGTTTTAACAAAACATTAATGGAATGATTTAAAAAAATGTAGAGGGCTCTGGTCTGTTTGCAGATATTCTGGGAGGTGTTAAAATGACTACATTTGCTGGTAAGTTATGAATTATTTGCTCTGGTCTATCACTTTGTAGCACTTGTTAAATATTATCTTTCCGTATTCCAATGACAAAGTGAGTCATTTCTTATAATTTTCCTTACACGTTTATAAAGAAACCGTTATCATGCCAGTTTCCACATGTTATAAACTATAAAAAAGGAAGGTTGTTGCTTTTTCTGCTGCTAATTTATATACAAAGAACATATTCAAGCCAACCTCTGGCTGGGAACAAGTGCTTACTTGTGCTTACTTTGGTTTAAACCCAAACCCATTTTGCAAGTTTAAAGCCACTTCTTTATTTTAAATATTTATAAATACTTTCCAGCACATTTTTGCATGATGTTGTTACAACCTCTGGAACAGATGTGGTGTTCAAAGGGGAAATCGTTCATATATATTTCACAGTGTCACTGTGGGAAAGACGACTGATGAACTGGGAGATGCCAAGGTCCAGTTACTATACTATTAATTTTCTTGTGCTGATGTTTCCAAGCTATAACCAAGGGCACTCCATCACTCTCTTTCTTTCTCGGTGACAGTTGGATGAAGCTGCTATCTACGTGCCCCAGCCATCTCTTCATCTGACATTTCCATCACCTGTCTCTAGTATATTTTGCTCTCAGCATAATTCCCAAGATTCTATCAACTGGCTCTTAAATCTGATTTCTTTTTTTCTTTTGCAAGAACCCAAACACAGTTCAAAACAAAATCAGAAACACTTAGCCCAAGCATCAGAGGGACATGTATTGAGTCCGCACACTAGGGAGAGGACGGGGAAAGAGTGTCTATATATGTGCTCATATAATGCTGCAGCACAGCATTATATGAACTAAGGTGCCAGTAATGTGTGAGAATTCTGAAAGGTCACAGAATAGTAGAGGAGAGAGTAAAGCAGGAAGCTCATCCTGAACTAGAGGCACCATGGAAGCAAAATGCACTGGGGAGATTCATGAACAAAGTCCTTGAAGCGCAGGACTAACCAGGACCATGGTTTGCTTTTTGTCCTTCTGCTCTCTGTTCCATATACGTCTTCTAGTGAAAGAATAATAATAATAAGCCGATCATAGTAGTGTACCATTCTGAAGTGCTGGAATCAGCAACTGTTGTCAAATGAACATATAAATCAAGCTGAATTCCTCATGTTTCTCCATGAAGTGCCACCAGAGTGCTGGATCTCTCTCTCTCTCTCTCTCTCTCTCTCTCTCTCTCTCTCTCTCTCTCTCTCTCTCTCTCTCTCTCTCTCTCTCTCTCTCTGCTGAGTGCCACATTGGGTGTTAGCCCTTTAGCTCTCCCCATTTTTTTCCCAGCGAAGGGCAGCAGTGGAATATTAAGACTGAGAAGAGCTAGATTTGTCTCACAGGTTCTCACCTTGCTGTCTTGGGAGAATGCCGTGCATCTGTTTCTGTAACTTTTGCAAATGCATTTTACAGCTTCATCTGTGTTTCATCTGTATTTTCTGCCTCTGGTTAACACTTCTTCAGTACACAGAGTGTTTGCTTTGGAAATAACCTAAGAAGAATGGGCCTGCTTCCACACCCTACCCTACATTGTTCTCACATTCTTGTTGCTTATTACCTCTCAGTGAGAGGGGCAGCTTTCCAGCTGACCTCCCCAAAAAACCCTGGATTTTTGTTTTAAGCACTACATACGTGCAAAAACCAGTCCACCATCTATAGTGCCGTATCCCATCTGCATGTCATAGAGTCCTGACCCAGTTAAAGTGAGTTGTGACTAAGTTCGGTTCCACAGAAAGCTGTGGGAGTTAGTTATGACAAACTTGTTCTGACAGTTTGAATGGGATTTAGTCACAATTAACTAGTGAGATCAGAACCTGAAGTGTATAGCGCAGGGATGTAGCGATGCTGAAAAGGAGAGAGCCAGTTTTGTTTTTCAGTTCTTAGTAGCTAGCTTAATGCTGCGGTGCTGTTTATGTTCCATAACATGGGAGGTCAGGCAGCTCAAAAAAAAGAAAGGAAATTATTTCCAGTTAAAAGCTGTTGAGTTTTTATAGAACTCTGTGCCAATATCAATATTAATTTATTGATACTAAAAATGAGTATTCCAAATATGAAATGTAGAATGTGGTTGAAGAGGCCACTTTTTGCCTTGACACTTGCAAGAACGGTGGTTCTGATATACATAATTGCTTTCTAATGCAAACCTGTCCACAGACAGCTTTCCGGGTCATGTGGCCAGTATGACTAAATCGCTTCTGGTGCAATGGAACACTGTGACGGAAGCCAGAGCTCACAGAAACCCCATTTACCTTTCCACCTAGTTATCTACTTGCACTGGTATACTTTCTAACTGCTAGGTTGGCAGAAGCTGGGACAGAGTAACAGGAGCTCACCCCATCACACAGATTTGAACTGCCGACCTTCTGATCAGTAAGCCCAAGAGGCTCAGTGGTTTAGACCACAGCACCACCCACATCCCTGTGCAAATGGGGGGGCAGGGATGCAGAGGGAGAGAGAAAGATACCCCCAAAATGTAGGTGAGAGAGATGGAATGTGGGGCATGGGGGTGTCTGTCTGGGCCCTTTCAATTGTTCCCAACAGCGGCTTTTGCACTCAAAAGCAAACCTTATAAATATTTGTTATGCCACTAACTCAAATCCCTCCTTCCTCTTTTTGTCTGTTTTAGATGTGTGGCCTACATTGTCTCGAGGACTGAAAGAAGATAATAATAGTAATTTTTCACCAACGGATATTTTTGTTGTGACACTGGAATGTGAGCCTTATAGATTGGTGGTGCTCCTGATCTATACAGACCTTGATTCTTTGCTACTGCCACAGTCAGCAGATGGCACGTCAGTTGCAATGCTGTTCCATGTGTGCTGAATGATCAGAGCCCCCAGCGTGCTGCCTTGTTGGGGAGCGCAGAGCAGAGCTGCCTCCTGAAGCAGATGGCTTCAGCCTGAGCTACAAGCTCTGATACCGGCATCACTGTAAGAAGTCTGCACAGTTTGAGCTGCGTCTGGCAAGGCATCCAGAATCCACCTCACAACAGGAAACAGGTGGCACAGACTAGTGCAAAGACCACCGGTGGAGAACAGTGCAGTGCCGACTGTTCCAGTCTGGCCCAATAAAGGAGATCGTTGAGACTCACATTATAAAGCCGCTTCTACGGTAAGTGGAGGGGGAGCCTAGAGTTAAAGCTCTAATACTATGTGCAGCGAGAATAAGAATCAGTAGGATCAACAGGTGCACAATTTTCAAGGGAGAACTGGTAGTGTCTCCAGCCATGCATTCTGGGAAGGGAAGGGCATCTTTTGCAGTGAAGGCTGGTGCCCATTGGGGCCGGCAGTGCAGACAACAGAGAGGCCAACTGGAAGGGGAGCCAGCTGGTTCTAATTTTGACCCTCATCTTCCTTGCTGAGTTCTGCCATGGCAACACTGAGGCTGGGGAAGAGGAAGCTGTCAGTCAGGGCCACCCCCTGGACATGTTGCAAGTAACAAGGCTGAGGGCAAACTGAGCTTGGTGGGGCAGTGCCTCATTCAGCCTAATGGGTCAGCCTCCACTGATCTTTATTTTATATTATTTTCGAATCACTTTTAAGGGTACAAACCCTCTCAAGATAACTTGCTGAATAAAATAAAGTAGAACCACCCCTACAATTAGTGAAAGCCAGCAATCCCAATGAAAGAAAACACCTGACTCAAAAATGCCAAAATCAAATACATAAATGCAACTAGAAGCCCTAAGCACTAAGATAAAGTCAAAGAAATCAAATGGGTTCTTTCCCCCCCCTGCAGATGGAGGAAAAATCCAGTTCTGTACACATTTAAAGAAGAATCTTATCAAATTGACACGTACGAAAACAAAGTGTAAACTGCAACGCAGCTATCCTTCAAAATTCACACTTACCTGAACTGCGCAGTGAAGTTCTCCAACCAACCGATGCTTATAGAAATGCTTGATTAGGGGAAAGTGTGCATCAAAAATGAAGATATTATTGAAAACAATATACAAAAATGTGTTAGATTAGGGAAAATTACTTTGCAAAAAATGTGTGCATGAGGCAAACTTTGATACAAAAATGTGTTTATTAAGAGAAATCCGCACTAAAACGCTGGTGAATTTACATGAGGATTCTGCTGCAAAATGTTGAGAGCTGAATTTAAGATTGGAGAAATGAGAAGTGTGGAAAGAACTAAAATCGACAGGTCTTTCCACCCTAACCCGCCCTGTCTGCAAGCCCACAAGTCCAACAGACCCAGGTGGTAATGCATTCCAAAGGCTTGTGGAAACTGCATGCTAATGATGAGCGGGTTAGCAGCTAAGGTGTATATTTGTCTGCCCACATGATGGGCAGCCGTGATCAGAGGCCTTGTTGTGCCTTAGGGGGAAAGGCCACTAGAATAAAAGTGCTGGACCAGAAAGAGCTGATTCTCATGTTCTTATAAGAAGCACTCAGTGCAGCTAGCACAGAAGCACACCTGTGTAACTGGAATACAAATTGGTTGGCTGAGCAGCAGCTATCTTGATGAGAGAAAATAAAGAGCCAAGAGGAAAAAAAGGGTGTTGGGCAGAAGGAAAGAAATGCAGGTCGTGCTGCAGGGTGGGACCTTTGGAGAAGGTTGCTGTCTTGAAGTCCTTTTACATATCTGCTTTGTGTGGGAGTTCCCAGGGTTAATTTATTAAGTGCAAAATTAGTAGCATGGTAATGATTAGCGGGTTAGCAGCTAAGGTGTATATTTGTCTGCTATGCAAGCAGAGACATCTAGTTGTCCACCGCCCAAGTCTCATCCTGACTCCTGAGATCTTCTTGGTTTCATGCAAGAACTTGCAGGAGAAGCTCCTCCACAGACCCCAGTGGCCTCCTGGGCATGTAAGCAGTAAGGGAGCTTCTCAAGTCCCCTGGTCCTGATATGCATATATTTTAGCCCCAACACCTTGAACTTGGCCTGGTAGCAGATTGGCAGCCAATGCACATTCTGCAAGCAAGGCGTTATCTGCTCTTGGTAGTTTGCTCCCAGAAGCAACTTAGCCACCACATTCTGCACCAGTTGTAGTCTTAGGCCAACCTCAAGGGTGTCCCCACATACAACACACTGCAGTAATCCAGCCTTGAGGTCACTAATGCATGGACAATGGTGATCAAGTTTTCCTGATCTGGGAACATGAATTAGTATTAGTACAGTGGTGCCTCACAAGGTGAAATTAATTCGTTCCGCGAGTCAATTCGTTTTGCAAAAAAATTGTCTTGCGAATCGCGGTTTCCCATAGGAATACATTGACATTTCTTTTTTTGCCCATAGGAACGCATTAATTAAATTTCAATGCATTTCCTATGGGAAACGGCGATTCGCAAGATGAATTTTTCGCAAAACGAATTCGTCTTGCGAGTCACCATTAGATCGCAAGACGCATTCGTCTTGTGAAAAATTCGTTTTGCAGGGCATTCGTCTTGTGAGGTACCACTGTATTAGCATTATACCGTTCTTCATCCACAGATCTCAGAGCGGTTCAGAACACAAACTTGCAATATAAAAACCATAAAATACATAGCAAAAATAAGAACAACTAACCAATGAGCCTTCCTCCCACAACATATTTAAAAGGGCATTGGAAGTTAATCAGCCTGGTTGAAGAGGAAAGTTTTTGCCTGGCGCCTAAAGGTATATGAGAGCATCTCACAAATGGGGAGCCACCTCAGAAAAGGCCCGTTCTCGTGTTGCCACCCTCTGGACCTCTCATGGAGGAGGCACACGAAGAAGAACGGCGGCAGATGATAGTTGCAGGTTCTGGGGTGGTTCATATGGAGAGAGGTAGTTCTTGGGGCATTGTGGTCCGGAGCTGTAACCAACCAAAGTTGGTAAAAGGCAGTCCTAGCTGCTAAGGACATTTGCATCTCCCACGACAGTGCTGGATCCAAGGGTACAAAACTCCGCAACTGCCCCACATGTAGGGTGTGACCTTATCCACAGCAAGGACCTGCTTTTAATTCCTTGTAGTTCTAGCATCAGTGGCTCTCCCCAGCAAGAATGTGCAATTTCTCCTCTGTTCTCCTCTGTTTCAATTGCTCTTGACATCCTATTGTTCACATAGGCTTGTTTTCCTTGGTAGGCAATTACTTGCCGTCTATACACAATGGAGCTGTCTCCTTGGGTGGTAGTCCTGTGAGACACGGTTACAAGCTATTTAACAATAATTATAATGCACTCATAATAGAGGTGTAGATTGTTTCAGAACACAGTCTCCCGGGGGGGGGGGCAATGAGGGGACCCAACATAGTTTTCCATGTGGGAGTTCACATTGCTCCAGTCCCAGAAGTATGTAGTGGCTAAGGTCTCTTTTAATGCACATACGACCCCACATTAAATCACTAAGCTTTATTCCTGCACATTTTTATGCTATTGCCCTATTATGCCCTAAGGGGAACCAAAACCTTTGAAGACGGATACAGTTCTTATTGCAATATGCTAAGAGAGAGAGAGAAGAAAAACCCTACCCCCACCATGCATTCATTTTCAAAACGATTTCCAATTTCTGATTGACAATGAACATTAGTAATCTGTCAGGCCACACATAAAATCAAAGTTCTTAATGCACAGATATTAATAGTCAAGGATGTGACGGATTTCACACTCCCTACATACCATCCCAATTATCCCCAGCAAGTTTAATAAAGTAATGCATATTTCATCACAACAACTCACCGTCCTCCACTCTATAAGAATGTTATTCATTTTTTTGGTGTGTGTGGGAGGTCAGAGTTTAGATGGTTATGCTGTGGTTAAATATGCAAGGAAGTATAATGAAGATGCGCACTTTTAGCCAGGCCTTGTGCAAGGACACCAGCTGTCACAGCAACTGGGGCCGGCCCTACCATTAAGTGGAGGGAGCCTGCTACCTCAGGAGGAAGATGCTGAGGGCAGGGAGAGGAGCAGGCAGAGCTGTGTATGCCAAGCATCTCACTCTAGGCTACATCCACAGTATAATTTAAAACACTCTCATACCACTTTAACAGGCATGGCTTCCCCCAAAGAAGCCTGAAGTGGAATTCAGCTAAATTTTACTCAGAAATTAATGGGCCTTAATTTCAAGGGGTCAACTCTCAGTAAATCTTACTTGAATACAAGCCCAGGAACTGTAGTTTGTTGAAGGTGCTGGGAATTGTAGTTCTATATGTGGTGTCCTCAGCATCCTGATTTTTTTTTAAAAAAATTATTTAGATTTTCAGATTTACAAACAAAACAATTTCCATAAATTCCCTTGGGCTTCCTTCCTCCCCTTTTGTGGGTCCTTATGTTAACTTTTCCTCCTGCATTTTCTCTGTTAATCCAATTGTATTAAATCTCCGATAAAACCATAGCCCAACTTTTAACTAACTACAAGCGTCATTCCAATCCTACTAATAATTTTAATTGTTTACGATGATTTTTTAAAAAAATAAATTATATATTTTCCCCATTCCTTATTGAAATTTTGGTCTTCCTGATTCCTAATTCTTCTGGTCAGTTTTGCCATTTCTGCATAGTCCATCAGTTTAATCTGCCATTCTTCTCTGGTAAGGACTGTGCCTTTTCCTCCTCAGCATCCTGAACTAACTACAGTTCCAAGGATTCTTTGGGGGGAATCATGGTTGTTAACAGTGAAATAAAAGTGCTTTAAATATTATACTAGCCTCCCTGTGCTGTGGAGGATGCTCGTCTCATTGCCTTACAATCTATCCCTACTACAGGGAAAGCAAGGAGATGCAATCCAATCCTTAAGCCAGCCCTTAACAACAACCACTTTTTGTTCACAGACTCAGGTCCCTGCATGGTATGAATTTCCCATTTTTGGTCAATGGAAAGAAATCACTACATATCCTTGAAATGCAAAAGAGCACCCTGTCAATGCTTCAAGACAAACTATTTCACAGCCATTCTCATAGGCATCTGATGGGTGGATAAAAGTTTGTGCTGCAGTTAAGTCTTGACAATGCCAAAAGCCTCTTCGTTGCTGCAATGTACTAACGCGACCACTCCTCTTTTGGAATTTCTCATAGGAGATTCAGGTACCTGTATGTTTCCTGCTGCAGATGGGAAAACAGCTAGGGGACTGGAAAGCAGGCCAAGAAGAAAAGGGGTATTCAGCCATTCCTCTACACCTCCTTTGCTCTGAAAGCCGCTTATTGGCTTAAAAATATGTTTAGGGAAAGATGCACATGATATGCCTTTGGACCAGACAAAGTGGCCCATTAGTTCATCAGTATTGTCCCACTGGCCACTGCTTTTCAGCCAGGATTTCAATCTGTTCCAGGCAGTCCTAGTGGAGATGTGAGGGTTGGTATCTGGGACCTTCTACATGCAGAGCAAATTCTCTACGACTGAGCTACTTATCCAGCAGAGTAGCTGGATAAGGTGAATCACCTGCATGTTCCTTTGGCCTCAGTGGGACCCGATGCAGAAATAGAAGCTGTGCTGTTGGCCTTAGAAATCTGCTCTGATAGTGCTCTGTCTTTATGTTGCCCGACAAGCCAATATTACAAAGCCACTATACAAAGTATGCAGGGTTCACTTTCATCAAAAGCAAACTAACTTTTGTAGTAGTTCCCTAGAACTTGCTGCTCAAGGAAGCAGGGAGCACATTCCTAGGCAGCTGCTATGGAAACTTCCACCTCTCCAATGTAGGGATTGGTAAGTGCAATACCCCCCCCCCCTTCCTGTGCTTTCAACTCTTCCCTGTTCCCAGCATCTGCTACTCTGAGGTAGGCTGTTCTTAACATGGAGGCTCTGCTTAGCCTAGTGAAAGAACAGTTCTCTTGGAACTTAAGACAAGTTAACCTAAGGAAGTTCAGGCAAGAAAACTTTCTTATTTCCTCCTTTCCTCTGCAACCATTGTGCCCCATAAAAATGCCTCTCTGGCTAGTAAGGGTCCCTCCTGGACTATGTCAGATGGGGCACAACAGGGAGACTGTTGGAGGAAAACCTAAGAAAGTTCACAGAAGGGAAGTTTCCCTTTCTTCCAACTGCAGCCCCACGGCACAAGATTCAGAAGGGAACCTGAGCCACCAAAAGGATTTTTAGGATCCAAGTCTGAATTACATGAATTCACCTAACTCATAGATCTGGTTACTGGGTGACTTGAAAAGGGATGAGATGCTCTTTAAAAGTCATCTGAGCTAATGCTGTAAACAGAACACATGGCAATGAAGTATCGAAGTTGATTACAGTCCTGTGAAAAAAGGAGTACCATTTGTTGTTGTTTTTCAGAACCCAGTTTTATTGGATGACCTTGAAATCTATTGTTTTAGAGAGAAAAGAGTTCCATTCTCTCTTCTCTCTTTCTCTTTCCACACTACGCATAATTTTATAAACCTCTGTCATGTTCCCACTCAGATGTTCTTCTCGAAGTGAAAATTCTCCAGCCCCTTCAACCTTTCTTTACAGTATATGGTGTTCCAAACCTTTTGTTCATTTCAGTTGCCCCCTTTTATACATATATATCTTTTCAAACTCCGCAGTATCCTTTTAAAGAGGGAATAAACAGAAATGAGCACAATATTCTAAATGCAGGCGCATGATAGATTTACAGAACGGCATTACAGTGCTTCCCATTTCGTTTCCAGTTCTCTACCTAGTAATTCCTAACACTGAATGTGCTTTCCCCCCTTTCCGCTTCACCGCATCGAACTGACATTTCAAACGAGTTTTCTATTATGATCCCCATATCTCCTTCTTGAGTAATTACTTCTAATTTAAACCCTGTTGGGACAAGTATATAAAGTCAGACGTAGGTATCTTTTGTCCCAATGCACATCACTTCACTGTGAATTTCATCTGCTACCTAGTGGCTCAGTCTGAAGGTATTTATTTGCAGCTTTCCATAGGATTAGCATTTTATCAGTCCAAATAATGAGATGTCCTCACCACTTGACTACCTCCCTGTTAATCCTGACTGCAGATCCCTCACGACGGAATTTAACAACTACTGGTCTCAGTTCAGATCTTTTCAGCAGATTCCACTGTATACTTTTTACCACTGTGGAAACGGTAAATGAACTTCCTTTCTTCAGCCATCAGCTTTCACTCATTTCCAAAGACTATGCATGCCAATGAAATGTGTAGTTGTTACAAGTCCAGCAAAACAGTATATTTGACCATACTGGGTTAGTCTAATTTCAACAGTTACCTGGTCCGATAACTGGCATGATAATCTGACAGCAGTCTACTAGGCAGGGGCAAAGGAGAGAGATGAAGAGAGGTGGGGAGGCAGGGGTGGCCATGCCCACTGTTAACTCTGGCTCCACCCACTATTTGAATTGACCACGCCCCCTACCAGCATGCACCCCTCCCCCACAGATTACCCTTTCTACAGGAAAAAAGGTTGCTGTTCACAAATGATGTGATGTCTTGTGCACAATTTTTTGGGTCACATAGCAAAAAGAATAAATGTCTTCAGAGTCTTCTTGTTTACTCCTATTTTTTATGCCTTAAATAGTAATGTATAAATAAATAAATAAATAAATGCCCACAAACTAAACGGATTGTATTTATTTTCATTGAACAGGCAGGAAGACACAAAAGAAACACTAGACACCGTGCCAACATTTTGAAAAGGAGACCATTAAAATTATTTTAATTTCAAAACATGCCTACGCAATTTATTCAGAAGTGTCAGAAAATGTTCTGTTGTCAATGAGATGCAACTAGCAAGATGTTTACATGCTGGATAGGTTTGAAGAAATGCTAGGCAGAATTCTAAGCAGCAGGAGTTGTTTGGGTTGGTTTGTGGGGTTTTTTTTTTTTTAAGACGGAGCTGTAACAGAAAAACAACGTTTAAAGCTTCTCCATAAACTTTGTATGAGGGTGTGTGGGGTATTAGGGCAGGGGTAGTACTTCTAGTGGGGGGACACATTGTGCTCCTTCTGGTGTTGCCTGTCCAACCTTTGGTCCCCACCCTGCACTCAGTTCTCACCTGTGGCTCCTAGAAGCTGTCAGCATAAGAACGCCCCCCCCCCCTGGGAACAGCTTCGACTGGCTGGTCAAACCAGGTGAGGGTAGCCAATGTGTCTCAAACCCTTAGTGAGTTAGGGACTTCCCCAACATGCAAATACAAGCTTCAGCAGATTGAGTGGACAAGACTGATAGTGGGACCAACAGTCAAGTTTTTGCATGTGCTGTAGAGGGAAGTGAGGGACAGACGGGGCGCATCAACCTGGGAAGGTAGCCCACCCAGGAGAAGGAAAACTATGTTCCTAAACATCTGCTGCCTTTTGGCTCTATGCATCTACCTGCCATTGCATATTCATGTATTTAATCTGAGGGAAAGGAAGAGATAAATCATTCAGATCAGCAGGTGTCAAGTAAATCATAGTGATGTACAGAAAGATCCACCTAGGCAATATGAAAATAAATCTGGGTAATCCTGGTTTAAACTGTGCACGCACCAGGTTACAGACATTGGATTTTACAAGGGAAACAAATGATATTACAAGGCAAGTTCCCTATAGAGGAGGATCGTTGTATTTAGTCTACCCTAAGGTTCCTTATAGCACCAAGAATATCTTCCATGATATGTAATAAATACACATGGATATATGCACTATATTTAACTGCATATTTTGTTCTGCTTGGCTGACAGAAAATACTACAAGGAGATTTGCTGTATGAAAGTAAAATAGAATGGGGGTTGCCATGCCCCGGGCAGGTTTTTGCGAAACGTAATCACTGCTAATCTGAAAAATAATGAAAGGGGTCAGGAGGCATCACTGTGGATTGTATTTATCCCATAATATGTAATAATATAAACCTATATGAGTAACCACATCATAAAGTGTGCTGACAAGGAGCCCGCTTTGGCCTGCTTTTATGTTACAAGCAAGCACATTGCTTTGTAAGGATAGGAACCTTGCAATTCTTCCTGTACGCTTTCCAAAAATCTTTTGAGACCATCAACCACTGGCCAAAGGGAAATGCTGTGCTAAAGTTCTATGACCCTCTTCCTCCAGAAATTACAGTGTTCCTTTGCTGTGTACATTAATGCCTTCTGGACAACAGTAATACCCCCTGTGGACCAGGTCTCTCTCTCATGTGGCTTCCACAAGGTCACATGAATGAATCACTCTTCATGGAACAAAGTAGATGGGGAGGGAGGGGAGAGAAAGGGAGTCGAGTCTTTGTAGGCCACAGTTGCATGTGAGTCAGATCAGTTAGAAATAGAGCAGCACTCGGAGAATAAAACCAGGGCGTTTTTATTTTTTATTTATTGGCCAGGGGAAATAACAAGCTGTGGACCATGATTAGAGAGAACCAGATGGTGGTGTCTAAAGAGGACACAGGATGCTTCTCTGCTGCCGCCGTTCTGTCCTCTGCTGCCATAACCGCTGTAACTCTGCTCCCTCTGCATCTGACAGCAGCAGGGTCTCCGTCTGTGCCAGGAGAGATGAGTCAGTTTCACATGCATTGCTTCTGTGCCCAGGGAGAAACCCAGTTGCTTCTTTTACTTACTTCATGCCAGGTTCAAAGTGAGCAGCTTTCCACCTTTGATTCAAGCATTCCTTTACTCTTTCCATACCCTTTAAAGAACTCGAGCTGCAGGCAGAAATAAGTGTTATCATGTTGTTTGGGAATGTGTTATGACGATGCTGACCCAACGAGGTGAACCACACATTTGGAACATGCCAACAGCAATATATGCTTGCACGGCGACATCATAGTGTAGTGCGAACCTGAGATCTGATAGGCAGAAGTGTGATGTGTTAGGGATAAGATAAGACTGACATGAGTGGTGAAGCCATACTGTGCCACTTCTCAGTGCCTTGGAAGGAGGCACGGTGGAACCGGTTGCCCTCCAGATATTACTGGATTACAACATCCATCATGCCTGGTCATTGGCTATGCTGGCTGGGGCTGATGGAAGCTGGAGTCCAACAACAAATACCCAAACACCATTATTTTCTTGTACTCCTTGTAATCTCGGTAAGTAACTGATTCTGCAAAAATGTGCCCTTAATGTCTTAGTTTTGGGGGAAGTGTGAGTGTGAATATGACAATGAATCATGTCATGGACTGGCTGGATGCAGAAGAGTGGTGGGAGCCACCAGCTGGGGAACCCCCAAGGGAAGAAGGCTCAGAGCCAGGGAATTGGTGGTGGGATGACAATAAGCGGCCAGAGGGAGAAGAGGGGGCAGACTGGGAGGAGGCGGTGTTGGAAGCTGAAGAGGCAACAGGGTTTAGTGAGCAGGAAGAGCCTGTGGCAGAGAGCAGTCCAGGCTCAAAAGCAGAAGCAAAGGCTGGAGAGGAGAGGGGCCAAGAGGCAGAGATGAGGCGGGCTGATGAAAAATCTAGGGAGTCTCCCCCTCCTGCTGTGACCAGCTCACCTCCTTGCTGGTCTCCCAGAACACACAGAGGTATGAAGAGAGTAGACCAATGAGATACAAGGTGACAGAGCCTTAGGCTGCTAGGGAAGGAACTGGGAAACGAGCCTTAGAGAGCGGTGAGAAGGCAGGGACCTTCAGTCCTCACAACTGCCTTATTGGGGCAAGACCTACCGGGAAGAGTTGCTGTGATCACTAGGCCTGTGCTGTTTTGGTTTCTTTGAATAAAGAGTTAACTTCACAGACACAGGTGTTTTTTTTTACTGCTGACCTACTCCTGACAATTCATGGCTCAGAGAGTTGCTGGCAAATAACCACAGACTCAAAGCAGCTCAACTGACAAAGGAGCAAACTATGAAGGCACTGGATGGCACCATCTTCTATCTTGAACCAAGAGACACTGTGTTGTATAAGGAGATTTGTTTTACGTAGGAAGCTGCTGTTTTACTGAGTCAGACCATCGATCCATCTAGCTCAGTGCTGTCTATACTGGCAGGGGCTCTCTGCAGTTTCAGACAGGAAGTCTTCCCCCAGACAGGAAGATACCACGGGACCTTCTGCATGCAAAGCAGATGCTCCACCCCTCAGCCATGGCCCTTCCCCTCGTGGAGGGGTAGTAGCTCAGTGGTACGGTCTCAGTGAGGTGCAATTCTAAATTGAAAATTATTGTTGGTACAGCAGCTTCAGTCTGAGAGAGTACTGGGGGAAAGCTAGGAGAAACGGTTGCGTGATTTTCCTTAAGACATGGTGCCAAATTAGGTGTGATGTTAATCATGTGGCTGGTCTTTGCCTGTTTGCTTTCTGCTCACTAAATAGCAGCTGCACACCATCCCCCCCTGGATTCAGGATTGTGATGCAGAAAAAAAAAACTTTTTCCCTGTAAGGGCAGGAGAAAACAATATCCATTCCAACATAAGTGATTCTGTGTTTCTTACCTCTTTGAAGAGAAGACTCCCTGGAAAAGACCCTGATGTTGGGAAAGATGGAGGGCACTAGGAGAAGGGGACGACAGAGGACGAGATGGTTGGACAGTGTTCTCAAAGCTACGAACATGAGTTTGACCAAACTGCGGGAGGCAGTGCAAGACAGGAGTGCCTGGCGTGCTATGGTCCATGGGGTCACGAAGAGTCGGACACGACTAAACGACTAAACAACAACAACCTCCTCATTTGCCAGAAATAAAAAACTTTTCAACCAGTGGATAGAGGAGGAAGAGAGGGGCATGTGAGAGGCAAGAGCAAGAGAGCCAGGAATTATGGGGAAGGCCTCCTCATAGGCTTTGTTTGTGGCCCCCGGCTTCTATTGCTTTCTTTGTCTGCTTGAAAGGCCCTGTTCTGAGCAGAGCAGCAGCATGCTGGCTTTGCAAGGGTCAGGTCCTGAGGCATGCCCAAGCAACTGTCTCTTAATTTAGGGGGGCGCTGAGGGTTCACTGAAAGAAAAATGCTTCTAAACAGGCAGGCTTTAAAACACAGTGGAATTAATTGCCAATGTCCACTCACTAGGGAACTTTGGGCAGGCTCTGAAGTGGAGCTAAACACTGTCAAAGGAAACCTTTCACAACTCACGAAACTGGCCCTGGAAGTCCGGGTCCTGGGTCAACCCAGAGCTGAATTTATGATTTGTAAAAATGTCAAAAACCCAAGCCTATGCAAAGAAAACAGCATGCACTTTTCACCTTACAGGATGACTTTTTATTATTGTTATTTGCCACAGGGTGGAGAGGGAAAGGTGCAATCTTTATTTTATTTTTTATTTTACAGAAATCTCCGTCTCAGAATACACACACACACACACACACACACACACACACACACACACACACACACACACACACATATTGCTTGTTCTCCTATATTATGTCATTTCTCTTCCTTCTTGGCAGTGCCATTTCTGGGTTGACAAGGCAACAGTGTGCATTGTGTAAATAAAGTTTGTTCTTCTTTTGAAGTATTTGGGAAGGCTTTGAAAATCTGGCTGCAGCTGTTCCCAATAATCTCAACTTTCTGCTCTATTTCTCTGGTTAACCTTGCTGACTCAAAACAACAATAACAAAAAAAAGGTAGCCTGAAGGAAACAGTGCTAGCTGCTTTCTTCACTTTCCTGTGGCATATTTGCTGAAGATTTTCTGTACAGATCTTTGATGTCCGTTGCTCTTTCTCTGCAAGGATTCCCATAGAGACAGAGAAGAGCTCACACAAGCGAGTTTCCACAGACAGAAAGATGGGAAGCCTGACGGCCTCCTCCACATTCAAACCATCAGAGAGGCAGAAGCAAGGGGCTAATAATATGCCAAAAGATTCTCTCTCTCTCTCTCTCTCTCTCTCTCTCTCTCTCTCTCTCTCTCTCTCTCTCTCTCTCTCTCTCTCTCTCTGTGTGTGTGTGTGTGTGTGTTTATGAAGATCTGGCTACATTTCTTCTATGAAGGAAAACAGCGTCAATACAACGTTACTTCTACATCCGATCTAAAATGTTATGGCTGCAATCTAACCTAGGAGAAAAACCCATTGAACTGAATAGATATTATGTCTAAGTGGTCATGCATGGGATTGTACTGTATCATCATTAGTTTTACCTTAAATTCAATAAATTCAGGTCAAATCTAGGTTTGTAAATGGCAAAAATAGGCTCCAATTTTCTTCACTGCTGTAAGTCTGAGATCAGCATTAGTGGTGGTGATTGGAAATGCTCTTTATTCTTAGTTGGTTTCATCATTTGCTTTTGAAAAGTGGCCAGTATTGCTTGAGAATTCGAAGAAACCAAAACAATCAGTGCAGTTCTGAGACCAGCAGATAAAAACAGTGCAGCTTAGAAAGTCCACTGCTCACTGATCTCAAAAAACACCATGCAAAATTTGGTTACAATATCTTAAGTGTTGTCCAAGTGCATAGAGAACAGATGAACAACTTTCCAGATTTCAGATTTTTAGAAGACATCTGAAGGCAGCGCTGTTTAGGGATCCTTTTAATGTTTAATTGATTAGTTTATTTTATTTTTCTGTTGGAAGCTGCCCAGAGTGGCTGGGGAAACCCAGCCAGATGGGTGGGGTATAAATAAATTATTATTATTATTATTATTTCCAAAATATAAAGTAGATTTTAAAGTTGATTTACAGTCAACTTACATAGGCCACATAGGAAATAAAAAAGCCACCTTCTGCTGAGTCCATCTAGCTCAGTAATGTCTACACTGACTGGCAGTGGCTCTTCAAGATTTTAGACAGGGAATATTTCCCAGCCCTACCTAGAGAAACCAGGGGTTGAACATGAGATGTTCTGCACACAAAGCAGATGCTTCATGTGTCTATTGCAAGAGAAATGCAGGGGTGGCTCTGTACGGCAGGATCTTCCCAGCAGCACCCTGTTTTAAGTGGCTGGCTAAAGCAGGTTTTCTCTGTCATATCTGTGGATTTGTATAGTGCTCTGGTTAGAGTCATATTCATTGCTGCTTGAAGCTTCTTTTTTGTTTCATGCATTTCTTCTGGTTTCTAATTTGCTATTTGAATATGCAGTTTTAATTTTTTCACTTGCATGTTAATGATTGCTAGCTGTGTGCAATATATAGATGTAATAATATAATGAAGAGGTGAGTTGTGACTGTTTAAAAAAACATCAAGGCCAGCAAAACTCTATGGACTCCTGAATATGCTGTTGAAAACCAACCAACCAAATGAAAATCTCTCTCTCTCTCTCTCTCTCTCTCTCTCTCTCTCTCTCTCTCTCTCTCTCTCTCTCTCTCTCTCTCTCTCTCTCTTTCTCTCTTTCTCTCTTTCCTTCATAGAAAGACTACTGCCACCCAATTTTGCATAAATTGTAGCTTGTTTGGAGATGGGCAAAAGATCTTGGGAATCATAGATTTATCCCACCTCATTGGTACTTTAAACTTAGTATGCTCACCGTGAAACAAAGAAAGAACATTTCCCAGTGTGTAAAATAACATTAATGCTATGACAAGGAGGACAGGTTTGGGGAATGAAAATGTTTCTAGAATTAATGTCCTGGCTTCCATGCAATTACCAGTATCCCACAAAGCATTCAAACTCTCTCTCTCCCCCCCCCCCCCGGTGCCGGAGCATGAAGCTCCACCACTGAAGTGCAGAGGGGACCAGAATTGACTGTGCCAGAAATGCTTTCTGTGGTGTTTTTGTGTGGTGTCCTTTGGTGGATGGAGCCCTACACAACAGCAGCCCACATCCCTTGAAGCATAACACAGCATGTACAGACAGCATCAACAAGTGACCTTATGAGAAAAAGAAAATTAGCAGCAAGAGGAGAACAAATTCAAACCTACCTCAGAGGCTGAAAGTGATTGAAAAGCTTTGATTTGAAATTCTCTCTCTTTCGGTCCTTTTACTCAACTTTAACAGAACGGAAGACAAAGACAAATGTTGTATTGCTGTTTAAAGCGAGTTCATTGCTGTGTTCTCAAAGATGCCCCAAATCTATGTAAGGAACAGCAGGTTCTCAGAAGGAAAGTGACGCTATATATACAGCAGCAGTGGGGAATGGGATGCAGGCAATGGGCTGGGTCATTTTCTCCCTCCTGCTCACAAGCCAACATTGACAGGTAGAGAAGGCCACCCACCTGCCAGTCACCTAAAATCACAGTGGTATCAGTTATATATCCCCCTTTAAAAATAAAAATAAAATATTTGATTCTCAGATGTAGCAAAAGAAAGGAAACAAAGGTTGCCCATTTTTGCCTGCAGGGTTTTTAATTCAGGCCTGAATTAAAGGACTGCTGCTGGGCAGAGAGGCCTCCGTTTTTGTTTTTTATCTATGTCATTTTAAATTGTGATTGATATTAATGCTGTATTCTTAATTTTAGATTTCATGATTGATGTGGAAATTGTTTTCAATTTGGTTGTGTACTTTTTGATGTGTTTTAGTTATTGCGTATGACTTTTGTTATGTTGGTAATTATGTAAATCTTGTCATGTTGTAAGCTGCCTTGAGCATTGTTTTAACTATGGAAAGGCGGCATGCAAATAAAATGATGATGATGATGAAAATGGCCAATAGGTAGAGCTGTGTGCCATCAGAATATTGCTGACAACATACTCCAGATGACCCCACTCAGTGGCTTCACTCAACAAATTAGACCCTGATTAAAATTCTCCCATTCCCATTCCCATGCCTGGTTTGTTTTGTTTTTTAAGATGTAATAACAATCAACACGCGGTTTGGTGTTGAGGTGATTTACACACTTTCATGAGCATAAAAAAATACGCTGGATTGCATTTTTGGCGTGGCAAGGTAGGGTGGAGAGAGACCAGGGCAGCAAGTATATTGATATTTTCCCCACTCTCCCTATGTAGCTTCCCTTCTTTTTATATGCCCCCTGTCAGGGTTTAGACGGACGAGGAGGAGTGGTGGCAAGCGCCCCCCCCCGGGGAGGACGCCCCCCACAGGAGACTCTGAGGGAATGGAGGACTTTGTACCTGGAGAAGATTGGTGGAGACACTCCTCAGAGGAGGAAGAATCAGACAGGGAAGAGGAAAGACCAGAGCAGGAGGGGGAAGGAGTTGAGGCAGAATCGGGCCCTTGTGAGGAGAGGAGCCAGCGGACCCCCTCCCCTCCTCCCTTCTCAGCTGTAGAGTGTAGAGCTGAGAAGCAGAGGGAGCAATTGGAGACAGCTGCAACTCGTAAGCGGCGTGGCAATGGGCTGGCTACTTAAGGAAGGCGGGCTCCTCCCTTCTCCAGCATTTGCAACTGCTGTGCTGAAGCACGTGGTTGTCCCTGCTCACCTTGCTCCTGGTTCCAATGTTCCCGACTTCGGCTTCTCCTGACCCCCGGTACTGACTCCCTACTGCCACCTTCAGTGCGCCAACCTGTTGGCGCCCTAACACCCCCTGTCCCTTCACTGCATCCTCACCAAACCAAGAGAAGCAAGCGTTCAAGCAGGTGGTTCTTTGGAAGCGATTGTTGAATGAAAACCTAATTTGGCTTGTCTTTGTAATGGGCCAGGGCTGGGCACCAGGCTTATGCAACAGATAAAGATGAGTAACTACATAATGAGGTTAAAATATTCATTAAGCTAATTGCACGTTAATTAAGTAAAGTATGCTATTAGGGATCCATTGAGCTCCATCTGTGTGGGCAAACAGGAGTGAGAATAATCACACCAGAAGAAAACCCTGGGAGAGACAGGCAATGGCACGGCTAGAGGGGCTGCATCACGGGAAGCGTTATTGCCGAGGTCATCAGCATGAAGCTCTCTGAGCTGAGTCCATTCTCACCAACACTAGATAGTAAAATCTCCACCTGCCTAAACCGTCCCACTTTGGACTGCCAGGGAGAGGAAAACAGGGGCTCACTTGATGAGAATGTTTCTTCACAAAATAAATTGCCAGCATATCAAAAACAATTATGTTAGGGCAAAGGTTGAACTAGGACCCTTTTCCTCCCCCCCCCCTCTCTGTTATATATAATATTAAATTTTCTGTGTTACAATTTAGAATATTCATTTATACAACCTTAAAATACCAGTAACTTCGCTTCTTCTCTTTCCATCGTTCATTTTGCATAGCATAAATCCCTGCATTATCTACCTACCTACCTATCTAACTGGGTATGTTCCTTCGTCTCCAATGTTCAACAAAACTGCTTGACCGATATAGGTGAAATTTTGACACAACATCATATGCAAATGTCCGAAGGCTTTGGGAAAGTTTGCTAAGACACCTGTCATACCTGTGCCATGTAAAACCCCTAAAACCCCGTGTTTCAAAACACACCACTCAGACGAAAATGCATGCTGGGAAAAGAACCAGGTTGCAAACCAGCGCCCTCTTGCAGTGGCTACACTGGTACTGCACCTATAAAACCTCCCCTCTCAACAGCACCTCGGCTCCTATACCGTGTTTCTCATATTATAAGACATGTCTTATATTTATTTTTTCCTCAAAAAAACACACTATGACTTATTTTCAAGGGGTGTCTTATTTTTTCCCTCCTCCTCCTGCCGCGGCCGGCATTGCTGCTGCGCCTATCACTATGTCTTATTTTCGGGGTATGGCTTATATTCCTTGAATGCTTAAAAATCCTGCTATGGCTTATTTTATGGGTATGTCTTAAAATATGAGAAACAGGGTACTAGGCTGAAGTATAGACTAGGCCTATATGGAGGTACTGACTCGCCTGGGTCGGGGTTGGGGGGAGGAGGGGACGGGATAGGTCAGGACACGGTGGGGCCAGTCACAGGGATGATCCGGGGGTGGGTGGAAAAGGGGGCGTGATACGTCATGGATCGGCACAGTGTGGGGGAATCACATGGATGAGCCACAGCAATGCGTGGCAGGGCCAGCTAGTATTTTATATAAACTAAACCATTCAGTATTCCATTATTACTTCCCTCAAAACTTATTCACACTGTTGAATTTATCTTAATGCTGCCAATGTTTTCAAGTGTACACAATTTCCCCTCATATATTCAATAAACATTCTCCAATCCAATGTTCTTCTTGTTCTCTTATTCTATAAATTAGATCCGCAAGCTGCGCATATTCCATTGGTTTAAGTTGCCATTCTTCTTTGCTTGGGACCTTGCTCATTTTCCATATTTGGGCTAACAAAATACAGGGCTAGGACCCTTTTCCTACAGCAAGTACTATTTACAGTTTAAAAGCAGCACAGGGTTAAAACCTTTGGGAACTGTAGGGACAGAACTACTCAAACTGTATAGAAATTTATTCATGTACCGCGACTACAGCGGCAAGAATGTTACTTGCCCCAAAATAGAAAGAAGCAGAAGTCCCAGCAAAAGAAGAATGGATATAAAAACTTATGGAATATGCAGAAATGGCGAAACTTACTGGGACAATAAGAAATCAAGATAAACTCTTTATAAAAGAATGGAAATGGTTTATGGAATATTTACAAACTGTAAACAGATAATACTGGCAGGATTATTGTAATAACCTGCAGTTTTATTTAAAGCAGATGAATAAATGAGCAGATTAAGTTACTTTGGATATGGAGAAAATATTAAAAATAAACTTAAGGAACCTGTACTGCTGCTACCTAAGCAGTGGCAACATCAAAAGATGGAGGAAGAGGCAGCAGCGTGTGATTTCAGGTGGCAAAATGCCTTGCCCTGGCTGTGAAGCACAGTTCCCCTTTGAGCATGCGCCGTTTCAAATGGGTGCTTTTTCTGACTCCACAAATACTTCCAGGTGGCAACGCTCACAGTCTCCAGCTGCAAATGTTCGACAGCTCTGCGTAGCCAGGGCGAGGTCTTACATGGCACTTCCTGGGCTTTGTAAAGGGGGAATTGGCGAGTAAAATGGGCAGCATCAGTTTTCTGTTACTCCAGAGGGTTCATGGAATCCTTGGACCCAAGGGATTCAATTTACAAGAAGAGGAATTAAAACTAAACATTCGGAAGAAATTCCTGATGGTACAACCCATTTGGCAGTGGAACTGGCTGAACTGGAAGGTGGTGGAGAGATCTTTCAGCAAAGGCTGGATGGCTACCCAGCAATACTGATGTATTAGTGAGTTTCTTGCATCATGAGTTGGACTAGATTATATTTGAGGTACCTCTCAACTCTAGGGTTCTCCGAATTAATTTTTGAGCTGAGCAAGTGGGGAGTCATCAAAGTGTATGTATGGAAGTGTGTGTGTGTCACAATTTCTCAAAACCTGGAATATCAAAAAGCTCCGAGAAAAATAGAACAGATGGCTGCTCCATTAAAAGCCCAGTCCAGGGCACATCTACTCAGAAGTAAATCAAACTGAGTTAAACTGGGCTCATTCCAGGTAATTGAGCATAGGATTGCAGCTTTAAACGTCTTGTGTCACGGCCATAGAGGACAGATTTGCTAATAAATACCTCTTCAAAAAAGAAGAAAATTTGATCTGACATAATTACGACCAAGGCTCCAAAAGGCAGAACAGGGGAAGAGTCTAAATATTTCATGATAAAATTCATTAATAATGGAACATAAGAACTAAATTATGTAGTGGTGATAGGGGATTCCCTACTGAGGGGTACAGAAGCAGTGATCTGTGGGCCTGACAAGATGTCTCGAGAGGTGTGCTGTCTACCTGGGGCCAAGATCAAAGATGTAACAGAACGGCTGCAAGGAATCATAAAACCCACCGACAAATACCCCTTCCTTTTGGTGCATGTGGGAACCAATGACACTGCAAGCCATAGCTTACAGAAGATCAAAAATGATTATGAGGCTCTGGGCAGGAAGTTGAAGCAATTAGATGCACAAATTGTCATCTCTTCTGTCCTCCCAGTTGAACGACATGGCCCAGGGAGAGAGGGAAAAATAGGGGAAGTGAACAACTGGCTTCGCAAATGGTGCAAACAGGAACGGTTTGGATTCCTAGATCACGGTCTGCAGTTTCTTGAAGATGGACTTCTGGCAAGTGATGGACTGCACCTCACAAAAGTTGGGAGGAATGTTTTTGCCACAAAACTCAAAAACCTCATCAGGAGGGCTTTAAACTGACTTATGTGGGGCAGGGAGACAGTGGTCCTGAAGGTAGGAGTCTATCAAATGCTGAAGGTGATCATCCAAATGTCAAGGACCAAATGGAGCAAGCAGCATGCAGACCTAGTGGTGGGACGAAAATATCCTTAAATAAGAGACATGGGGGAATGATCAACGGTCTTCAATGTCTGTATACTAATGCACAGAGCATGGGAAATAAACAAGATGAACTTGAGCTCTTGGTACAGCAAACTAAATATGACATAATAGGCATCACTGAAACCTGGTGGGATGAGTCTCATGACTGGAATGTAGTAATAGAGGGATACAATCTATTTAAGAGAAATAGACCAAACAGGAAAGGAGGAGGAGTAGCTTTATATGTTAGGGATATGTATATCTGTGAAGAGATCCAGGATTTAAAACTTCAAAGCCAAATTGAGAGTATCTGGGTCAAAATTAAGGGAGAGAAAAACAACAGTGATCTCATTGTGGGAGTTTACTATAGATCCCCAAGCCAAACTGAGGACACAGATGATGCCTTCCTGGAACAGATGGCCAAGCATTCCAAAGGAAGTGAGATAGTAGTAATGGGGGATTTCAACTATCCTGATATTTGTTGGATGTCAAACTCAGCCAAGAGCATAAGGTCGAACAGATTCCTCACTGGCCTTGCAGACAACTTCATTGTCCAGAAAGTGGGAGAAGCAACAAGAGGATCAGCCATTTTAGATCTGGTCCTAACCAATAGTGATGACTTGGTTAGTGGGGTAGAAGTGGCAGGATCATTAGGTGGGAGTGACCATGCTCTTCTGGAGTTTATTATCCAGCGGAAAGGAGCAACCAAGCATACTAAGGTCCAAATTCTAGACTTTAAGAAAGCCGACTTCAGAAAACTTAGGGAAACGCTGGGTGAAATCCCATGGACAGTAATACTAAAAGGGAAGGGAGTTCATGATGGTTGGGAGTTTGTTAAAAGGGAGATATTAAAAGCACAACTTCAGGCAATACCAATGAGACGGAAACATGGAAGGTGCCTAAAGAAGCCAGGCTGGCTATCTAAAGAACTTTTGACTGAGTTAAGATTTAAAAGGGATATGTACAAAAAATGGAAAAGGGGGGAAATCTCCAGAGAGGCATTCAAACATATAGCCAGCACGTGTAGAGACAAAGTCAGAAAAGCTAAAGCACAGAATGAACTCAGGCTCGCTAGAGAGGTTAAAAGCAACAAAAAGGGCTTTTATGGGTATGTCCGTAGCAAAAGGAAAAACAAGGAAACAGTGGGGTCACTCAGAGGAGAAGATGGTGAAATGCAAACAGGGGACAGAGAAAGGGCAGAACTCCTCAATGCCTTCTTTGCCTCAGTCTTCTCCAAGAAAGAAAACAACGCCCAACCTGAAGAATATGGAGCAGATGATTCAGCAGGGGAAACACAGCCCAGAATAAGTAAGGAGGTAGTACAAGAATACTTGGCTAGTTTAGATGTATTCAAGTCTCCAGGGCCAGATGAACTACATCCAAGAGTATTAAAAGAACTGGCAGAGGTGATTTCAGAACCACTGGCAATAATCTTTGAAAATTCCTGGAGAACAGGCGAAGTTCCAGCAGACTGGAGGAGGGCAAATGTTGTCCCTATTTTCAAAAAGGGGAAAAGAGAGGACCCAAACAATTACCGCCCAGTCAGCCTGACATCAATACCAGGAAAGATTCTAGAGCAGATCATTAAGCAAACAGTCTGTGAGCACCTAGAAAGAAACTCTGTGATCACTAAAAGTCAGCATGGGTTCCTGAAAAATAAGTCATGTCAGACTAATCTGATCTCATTTTTTGACAGAATTACAAGCCTGGTAGATGAAGGGAACGCTGTGGATGTAGCCTATCTTGATTTCAGCAAGGCCTTTGACAAGGTGCCCCATGATATTCTTGTAAAGAAGCTGGTAAAATGTGGGCTAGACAATGCTACCATTCAGTGGATTTGTAACTGGCTTACTGACCGAACCCAAAGGGTGCTCATCAATGGCTCCTCCTCATCCTGGAGAGTAGTGACTAGTGGGGTGCCACAGGGTTCTGTCTTGGGCCCAGTCTTGTTCAACATCTTTATCAATGACTTGGATGATGGGCTTGAGGGCATCCTGAGCAAGTTTGCAGATGACACCAAATTGGGAGGGGTGGCTAACACCCCAGAGGACAGGATCACACTTCAGAATGACCTTAACAGATTAGACAACTGGGCCAAAGCAAACAAGATGAATTTTAACAAGGAGAAATGTAAAGTACTACACTTGGGCAAAAAAAATGAAAGGCACAAATACAGGATGGGAGACACCTGGCTTGAGAGCAGTACATGTGAAAAGGATCTAGGAGTCTTGGTAGACCACAAACTTGACATGAGTCAGCAGTGTGATGCAGCAGCTAAAAAAGCCAATGCAATTCTGGGCTGCATCAATAGGAGTATAGCATCTAGATCAAGGGAAGTAATAGTACCACTGTATTCTGCTCTGGTCAGACCTCACCTGGAGTACTGTGTCCAGTTCTGGGCACCACAGTTCAAGAAGGATACTGATAAGCTGGAACGTGTCCAGAAGAGGGCAACCAAAATGGTCAAAGGCCTGGAAACGATGCCTTATGAGGAACGGCTTAGGGAGCTGGGTATGTTTAGCCTGGAGAAGAGAAGGTTAAGGGGTGATATGATAACCATGTTCAAATATATAAAAGGATGTCATATAGAGGAGGGAGAAAGGTTGTTTTCTGCTGCTCCAGAGAAGCGGACACGGAGCAATGGATTCAAACTTCAAGAAAGAAGATTCCACCTAAACATTAGGAAGAACTTCATGACAGTAAGAGCTGTTCGGCAGTGGAATTTGCTGCCAAGGAGTGTGGTGGAGTCTCCTTCTTTGGAGGTCTTTAAGCAGAGGCTTGACAGCCATCTGTCAGGAATGCTTTGATGGTGTTTCCTGCTTGGCAGGGGGTTGGACTGGATGGCCCTTGTGGTCTCTTCCAACTCTATGATTCTATGATTCTACATAACTGCCACCTTAAGTTAAATAATATTTTTTCCATAGAGGGAGAAGCAGATGGGATGAGTCCCACAGCCAACACTTTTAGTTCAATATATGAATAATTCTGGCAAACAAAAATATTAAGGTTTACAGAAAGCAGGGGTGGGGTGGATTCTATCAAGAAAGAGGATTTGGAGAAGGGAAAATTAGAGCTACCACCAGTGACTGGGCATGGGGAAAGTAACTAGAATATTGTGCCCTTAATCTTGCAACTTGTCTGTATTCAGAGAAACTAAATACAGCCTCTTTCCGTTTGTTGGTTTCTCATCACAGAAATGACACCACTTGTTTTTTTTAATTATTGTTCTGCAGAATTGAAGCTGGCACAGCTTGTGACAAAGGCCTGCGACCTCCAGATGGATTTCTGAAGGACTCAAGTATCATACTGTAAATGTCCAGCTCCTGAAATTTGGGTGAGATCTTTCAACAAGCTCACATAATTGAGTTCCCCAAGTTTCTAAGCCTGATAATTCAGGCTTCTTATCCTGAGTTAACCTCACTCACAATTAATTTATATGAAGCAAAGTTGCTAGGTAAGATCCCTGGAGCCTCAATGCTCTAAACTGGAATATCATTCAGAACCCCTCTATCCTTCATTAAAGATTTTAATCCAGTGCACATTTATCTGGAAGCAAATCCAACTGCTATCAATTAGAATTACTTCTGGGTAAACATGCATAAGCTTAGGCCACAAGCTGCTTGTACCCAAAGGGCCTTGCTTTGTTGTAAAATTGGTTTAAAAGCTAACAAACATTCTGCTATGTGTACCCCAATCTTTGAACAATGAGATGCTTTAGGGCAGTGCTCCCCAACCGTTTTATCACCGCGGACCAGTCAACGTTTGATAATTTTACTGCGGCCCGCTGAGGGGTGTGTGTGTGTTTATCGTTTATATTTTATTTAGATTGTTTTGATTTAATAATTTTAATTTAATTCTATTTAATGATCCTTAGGCGGCCCGGTACCAATTGATCCACTGCTTTAGGGGAGCCAGCACATACTTCATGTTGGGATTCCTTGGAATGAAGGTCGCCAGAGACTGTGGTGTCTTTGTGATAGATGGTTTTATTTACATATGTAGAACAACCTGAGCATAAAATAGAAGGGCTCACAACATTGACACTTCAATGGATCTTACTGCCCCATTAGGTTTCCTAGTCATTTCTCCCTGCCAACTACAAGCCCTACCTTTGTTTTGGCACAGAGAGCAAGTCAAACCTCTCTGTCTTCCTAGCTTCAGACAATACCCGGCAATACGAACCCCTGGCCTGTTGTTCTCCCACCCCTAGGAAGCACTACTAACTAGTTTTTTTCCACGCAACACACCTGTACTTGAATAACTCTTTAGTCATGTAAAAAGGATGCCTAAGAGACTTAGCTAGGGACATTAAATGGTTTAGCCACTTCAGCAGTTACCTTCTATTACAGAATCTCATCTTACAGCTATAAAAGCACAGACTTGGATGGACTTCAAAGATGGCAGCCAAAGTAGCCCCCATCCTATTATTTATTTATTTATTATTTATACCCCACCCATCTGGCTGGGTTTTCCCCGCCACTCTGGGCGGCTTCCAATAAATACCAAAATACATTAAAATATCACAGATTAAAAACTTCCCTAAACAGGGCTGCCTTTAGGTGTTTTCTAAATGTCAGGTAGTTGTTTATCTCCTTGACCTCCGATGGGAGGGCGTTCCACAGGGCGAGCGCCACTACAGAGAAGGCCCTCTGCCTGGTTCCCTGTAGCTTTGCTTCTCGCAGTGAGGGAACCGCCAGAAGGCCCTCGGCGCTGGATCTCAGTGTCCAGGCTGAACAATGGGGGTGGAGACGCTCCTTCAGGTATACAGGACCGAGGCCGTTTAAGGCTTTAAAGGTCAGCACCAACACTTTGAATTGTGCTCGGAAACGTGCTCAGAATCCTATAACAACACTAAGCATGGGAAGCTGTCTTACACTATGTCCGAGTCTGAGGTCCATGTCTTTCCCATCGCTTACTGCCTGGTTCTTTCTAAATGAAAAGGCAAGGTATGTGCTCTTCCCCTCCTTGAAATAGGGGAAGGATCATGGATGAGTGGTAGAACACATTTGTTGAGTATTAGATGTCCCAGTTTGGTCCTAGGAATTGTCAGTGCAATGGATATAAAGCTGGCACAAGGACATTGGGGGTGGGGGTGGGGGTGGTATTCCACTAATGACTCTCATCAGTGCAAGGACCTCCACATCCATGACAGAGCTCCCCACCTTCATCCTGCACCCCCTAATTGCTTGGGGTGGGGTTAGGAGAACTCCCAGAGCAGCGTGCAGGTGGAGGAGAGCATGGATCATCCCCCCCCCAGCAAGCCAAAATGCCTTGTCCTGATGGAACAATAGCCTTAGTGTGATTTTGAATTCCTCCCTTTGCTGCCTGAACTGAGGGACAAGGATACTAGATCTCCTCCAGATGACCCATTTCAGTCTGCAAAAAACAAAAACAAATTGTTGGTGTTTCCTCCGATTAAGCACTAAAGAGTGAGTTTACACAGGGAGAGCTCCATGTTTTAATGCTCAGACACAGAGCTTTAAAGTGTGGGCCTGTGCCTGGAAAGAGTGGGGCAAAAGGTCAGTGGATAAGCCCATGTTCACTGAGTGTCCACCCTGAACATAAGAGAAGCAGGCTGGCTTAGGGGCAACTGTGTCTTACAACAGAAGATAAGGGCCAGGAGGCTCAAAAGGTACAGATCATGGAGCTGCTGCCACCACTACCGCAACACACACACACCACACACACACACACACACACACACACACACACACACACACACACTGCTGCATCTTGCACCTCAGGGTTTTGATCCTGCCAGGCAGCAGAGCCAGGAAAGACATTTGCCTTGGATTGCTAAATCTGCCAGTCAGAGTTGACAACACTGAGCTAAATAAACCAAATGGTCTCTAACTCTGCTTCCAAAAGGTAGGTACATATGCTCAGCCTCTGGTAAATTTGCAAGGAAATAAAGTGGAGATGCTCACTTTTCCACCGGCCATTGCTTCTCTGTCTTTATCAGCACCAGTGGTTTTACAGGCATTAGCAGGCGAAGCATGGAGACAAACATTATCCCCCGCAAATATCTAAAGATGAAACTGCTGTTATGTGTACAGTGTACAGAGTCTGGTCCAAGATGCGTTGCTGGTGGCGGATTCCCCAAAACCCAGTATTTTGCAGCAGCTGCTTGCAGCCTCAACTGACCATATTAACCAACCTGAAAGTGTCAGTTATCAAGTTTCATGGTATCCCGTCTGCTCCAGGGATGCCCAGCGACAGAACCCAATGGGATAGGAGGTCTTATTTTGTTTTCATTTTATAATTTGGCAGCCAGAGTCGAGCATTAAGCAAAGTTATCAGAGGAGCTCATTGCACACAGTGTGCAGGGGTGTGGGTTCTATTAAAAATCCATTTGGGGAAGAATTTGCCGAGCACGCCAAGCGGGAGAGTGAATGCAAGCAAAATAAAATTGTTTACAAATTCAAACAATTATTCATGAAAGGTTATTTTGCTGTATTAGCTCAGCTGTACAGACAGTGTGGGGGTTAAGAAAGGAATCTATTAATAGCTCAATAAGAGAAGTGACAGCTGTGCCATTTTCTTTAGGTTCTCTGTAGCCAGCGGTAAAACCCACATCTTTTATAGTGTTATTAAGCATATTTTCAGATGGATGGAACACTCTCAAGAGGACATCTCCACAAAGCTGATTTATTTTTTTAAAAAACTGTAGCCTTCTTTTCTTTGTAAAATAAACAGCTTGCAAGCACCTCCCTCCAGTAAAATGCACTGAAATAGTTCAAATTACAAGACAGTTCAAGTTACTAAAATCAGATTCAAACCAAGAGCAAGGCAAATCAATTCTGTATAAAACAGGGAGACAGACCTTTAAACCAAAAGCTCTGCAAATAAAAAGGTGTTAGTATCTATATTGAAGCTTAAAAGGTAGAGGATGGGGTTCAACTAAGTTTTGCTCAGAATAGATCCATCTGGGCATCGGTACACACTTTAAAGCTCAGTGTTTGAGCGCCAGGGCTTTTTTCAGCCAGAACTTGCCGGAACTCAGTTCTGGCACCTCTCAGGTGGGCGCCATTGCCATTATAAGAGAACAAGGGCAGTGTTCATGGTGATTTCCAGCACTTCTTTTCCTAGAAAAAGAGCACTGTTGAGAGCCCCCCCCCCCGCCCCTTTTTTTAAAGCCCTGGAGCTCTTTAAAACCTGCTCTTTAAAGCTGTAACACAACAAATGGCAAATCAGATTTTCTGGGAATTGCCATTTGCTTTGATTCAGTGGTAAAGAGTGGATTTTTGTGGAGAAAGTGTCAGAGAAAAAGAAGAAGAAAAAAACCACAGAGTTTTAAAGTGCGGACCATGCCTGGAAAGCCAGAAGGAAAGGTAAGTGTGAATCAGAGAATCATAGAGTTGGAAGAGACCACAAGGGCCATCCAGTCCCGTTCGTTAGTTTCAGTAGATCTTAGTTGAAAGCAACCAACCCTGGGAGGAAGTTCTACAACCCTGAGTGGCACAACAGAAAATTCCCTTCCTCTCATCCCAATCAATTATACTTCTAAAAAGTGATGGGTTACATAGAAATCAGGCAGGAGGACACAACCTATAACAAGTGCTGTCACCTTCTGCATTCTGGAAGTAAGACACATGGACATCCTAATTTAATTTTGTAAGTAAATACAAATTACATTGTAAGCCTTCTTGAGGAGAGTTTAACTATGGAAAGATGGCATGCAAATAAATGATGCTGATGATAGCGATCGTGAACTGAAGGCGAGCATTACAAGCCGCTGGGAATCACATTCTGGATCAAGGAATCGCAAACTTCAGTGACATCACCGTGGGAAAGTGGTTTCTACCTACAATCCTAGAGGGCAGGGGTGGAGAAATCGTGGTCCTCCAGTTGTTGTTGGCCATAAGTCCCATCATCCCTGCTCAGTGAACGTACTGACTACAGCTGGAGTCCAACAGGCTCCCCACTCCTGCTTGATGATCTGACTCAGTAAAAGGCTGCTTCACATGTTCATATATGCTCAAGCTAGCTTCATAATCTATTTTATTTCTTTATTGAAGCAGAGTTATAGTCCGCCTTTTTACTGCATCCATGATTCTCAGGGTGGCTAATAACAAACATCAAACAACTATAAAATCCATGTATAAAACATAATAATTGCAAAACAGCAAAGGCATGAAAAGGATGCAGCATATAAAAGCATCTGAAAACAGAGAGGTCAGTTGGCTAACAATCTCTGTATCTATCTATGCACTAGTCAGATCATATACAGTGCACTGTGTTCAGTTCTGGGCACCACAGTTTCAGAAGGATACATGCAAATTGGAATAGGTTCAGAGGGGGGCAATGAAGGTGGCTTGCAGGATGGAAAACAAGTGAAAGAAGCTGAGTACCGGTATGTTTAGCCTGGTGAAGAAAATGAGAACATGTTACCGGTAATATTCTGCAAATACCTGAAAGACTGCCACAATGAAGAAGGTAAAGATCTGTCCTCTACTGCCCCTGACAAGAGGACTAGATCTAGTGGGCTTACATTGCAGGCTAAACTTTAGGAGAAAGTTATTGACAGTAAGAGCAGTTCAACAACATGAAACCAACTTCATAGAGTGGCTTTCTCCCATTGGAAATCTTCAGACAGAAAGTGAGCAGCCATCTACTGGGGATTCTTTATTCCAGGGACTGGACTAGATCATGGAATCATAGAATTGTAGAGTTGGAAGGGACCTTGAGGGTCATCTAGTCCAGTCTCCTGAAATGCAGGAACCTCAAATAAAGCGTCCATGACAGAACTGAGTACAACCTCTGCTTAAAAGTCTACTACCTTCCGAGGGAGAGCATTCCACTGTCAAACAGCTTTTAACACCAGAAAATTCTTCCTGGTGTTTAGTCAGAATCTCATGTCTTGTACCTTGAAGTCATTGGTTAAGGTTCTACCTTCTGGAGCAGGAGTAAACAAGCTGATCTCCAAGACCCCTTCTAGCTTAGAATTCTAGGATTCTACCACTTTCTGTGCTGCATAATGACCTCCAGTACCTCCAGTGCATCAGTGTTGCTAGGTGATTACAATATTTGGATTCAGCCGACATTGATGGAAGACCACGGCGACTTGTGACATCCTATGAAAGTTGCAGTGCATTGCTGATCCCATGCGCATACTGGTGCAGCAATGCCTTGAATGAGGCTGTAAAAGGAAGTCAAGTCCACATGACGTTCACATTCCTGGGGGCTGGAGGAGGGGTATATAATTAAAAATATCTAATGTGGGTTGGGGGGGGAGCAAAAAGTTATTTTAACCAAAGCAGTTTATGGGCAAGATGACCTAACACGTCTTTTCCATTTCCAAAGTCTCTCAGCCTACCCTAAGTTTACCATTAAGGAATCACATGCAAATTTAATTAAGTATTTAAGGTTTTCCTTCCTGTAGCTCTCCGCCTCATCAACTCTTCATCTCATTTCAAATCTCAGCTGACTCTCTCTTTTCTCTCTGACTCATGTTTCACTCCCCCTGTGCTATTATCCCAGTAATTGTATGATTTAATTCTCTCAAATGTTTTGGGTTTCCTCTTTATGGGAAAGTTGTATTGCCGCATATTAGCCTTGCTAATACTTGGTTTTTAGCCTGTGCACAAGGCAATTTGGTGCCGGGCCCTTTGACCTCTGGAGACCTTCGTTCAGATTAGGGCAACAATGAGAATGAATGTGGTCAATTTATTCTTCTGTAGGGAAAAGCGTATTTTAGAGTCAGTCATGGTTTATTCATATGAATTCCAAGACACTGAGCGCTGCAGCATCACCCTGAGAGTCACAATGATACTACTCGGAGAGCCAAATCTAAACACTTACCTAGCCGGAATTGACAGCTTGTGTTACATGCCGGCAACTCTAGGTGGCTGCCTAGAGCAGTATGTTGAGCAGTATGGTTTTTTTTGTTTTTTTTTACTGCTGCAAGAGATAGATAGGACTCCTACTATCTCTTTGCAGTCAGTGGTGGCACTGATGAAATATAGTGAGGAAGACTGTTAGGAAGCAGGTTAGGAACATACCTGCCATGCACTGTTTCAGGCCATTGGTCCATCTTGCTCAGTGTTGTATGCATTTACTGGCGGTTGCTCTCCAGGAGTTCAGACAAGGGTTTCTTCCAATCTTACCTGAAGATACCAGGGGTTGGACCTGGGACCTTCTGCAAGCAGAGGAGGAGGTCTACCACTGAGCTACAGCCCATCCTCCAGGTTCTGAGTGGGCAGGCCTGTTTGGTACACTCAAAGTATTGACATCCTTTGGTAAACAATGGGCTCCTGTGACTTTCATCCCCACATGTGCTATGGTGAGGTGAACTTACTCTCGGCTTATTTTCGTTCTGTCATGGCCCCATAAATAGATGTCAATATGTATGAGCCTAAAGAAAGGCTCACCAGCCCTTACTGTCTCTAAATGTAAAAGGTCATTTCCACAGACTAGACAAGCTGCCCCAGACAGAGCTCTTAAGATCTATGGTTCATGGGCTACTAAGGAAACATGAGAACCACATTCACACAGCTCATCCTCAGCTCATCAGGTTACAAACACTTCAGGTTACAGACTCCACTAATCCAGAAATAGTACCTCGGGTTAAGAACTTTGCTTCAGGATGAGAACAGAAATCGTGCGGCGGCAGCGCGGCAGCAGCGGGAGGCCCCATTAGCTAAAGTGGTACCTCAGGTTAAGAACTGTTTCAGGTTAAGAACGGACCTCCGGAACGAATTAAGTTCATAACCAGAGGTACCACTGTACAAGGCCCCTTGTGAGAACAGGATGCTGGACTAGATGGGCCTTTGACCTGCTCCAGCAAGGGGTCTTCTAGTGTTCTCATGCAATATGCATTATGTGCACCTAAAATGCAACACGTAAACGTGGCAAATAAGTGTTTGAAAACATGTCTCACACAGGAACATTCTTCAGAGAGATGGGATCACTTGCAGCTCCCTCTTGACTGTATAGTTGATGGCAACGGTTGGTTTGGAGCTGTGCAATCTATTCATATGCCAACAGGCAACAGGTATGGCAAAGCAAGTGGAAGCAAGATAAAAATATCTCTGACCAAATCCGACCTACCTGAATCGGCATATAGGTGGTAGTAGCTGTCCTGATATGCAAAGCAGGAACAAGATGCTAGCAAGGATCCAGGAGCAAAGCTAAGCTAAGTGCATAATTATATGGTACTTGGGGTAATTTTCCTTTTCCTCTGAAAATGCACATTGGCTCTGATTTTCCTATCTGCAGATTGTAAGCTCATAATTAGCAGCAAATTACTCACACAAGTGACAATTTTTGTGCTTTCAAGTAAACAGACAAAATACCCGCAGTTCTCAAATTGCCTCTTGGTGCTGCAGACACCTGGCTCTTTCCGGCCTCATCCAGTCCACGTGTTTGGGAAAAGTGGGGGGAAATGAGGTGGGGGGGGAGGGATAAGGAGGAGGAAACCTCTTTTCTCAAGTAGCTTAGAGAAGAGTGCTTCAAATATAACTTCAAGGGAAACAGCCATGACTTCCTTAAAACCACACCGGGGGTGTGTGTGTGTGTGTGTGTCATGGCAGTTGTTCCTTGAGAAACAGCGGCTGGAATTGTTTCTGCTGCCGAGTCACAGCATGCCAGTGAAATGGGGTGGGGGTGGTGGAAACAGCCTAACCCCCCACCCCCGCAGTTGCTAGATGAAATGAAATCCACAGAGAAACAGACTGCAGGGAATGTGTGCCTGGTTTGACTGTGGAGTAAAATGGATGCAAAGTTCTCTTTCATCTCCAAGTTCTACCTAACTTGAGATCTCTGGAGAAAGCTTGTTTTCATACATGAGACAGAGAGGGAATGAGCAAACAAGTGAGGGAGGGGCTGAGTATAAACTGAAGCTAGAATTCAACAATGTAACAGCTTCACTGTAGCAAAAGGTCTAAGGCAGCCATCCTTCACTTTTTCCTCAACCTTCCTAACATACTTGATAAAGTTAGCAGTTGCTGAAGACACTTAGCTCTATTTCTAAATAATAACTGAAACAGTTGAGGCTGTGTGGTCCCTGGTCCTGGATTCAGTGGTGGGGTGGATGAGGAATAACAAGCTGAGCTTGGAATCCTGGCAAAATGGAGGCACGGGGGGGGGGGAGTAGTTCCTGTGTTGGGGAACTTGATCAGTTGCCTCTGCTGGATGGGGTTGCAGCCCCCTTGAAGGAGCAGGTTGGCACTTGGGGGGTGCTTCTGGATCCAACTCTGCCACTGGAGGCTCAGGTAGCCTTTTGGCAACTGCAGTTAGTATGACAATTACGGCCATTCCTAGACTGGGGAAGCTTGGCCACAGCAGTTCATGCACTGGTTACTTCAGGACTGGACTACTGTAAAAGTAAAATTCCTGACACCTGCAAATTGTTGAGCTTTTTGTTTAGGAAGACCCCCCCCCCAAAGCCTCCCCCTAGAATAATGATTTTAAGCTTTTGGAACTGTTTCCCCTGCTTTTTTCCATTACATTTTTACACCCGAAAACCAGGACATGTCAGGAATTTTCCTGACGTATGGAAAGCCTAGTAGTGCCTTGAGCTAGAAGCTGCAGGTAGTGTAGAATGCTGCAGCATGATTGCTGACAGGAGTGAGATCTCATCAGCATATACCGGTAACACCTGTGTCCAGAGAAGTGCACTGGTGGCTGATTTGCTAGGAAACCAGGTGTTACTATTACTATACAAAGACCTTAATTACTTGGGCCCAGTCTACCTGCGAGATCTCCTTACTACAAATCTGCCTTCTCACCTGGCACTATTACAGGTGTCATACTGATAAGAAATCGATCTTTTGGTGTGGGGGCTCCTACACTGTGGAACTCCTTGCCTATTGACATCAGGCAGCTACCTTCACTGTGCACTTTCCAGCATCTGCTAAAGACCTTATTGCTAGACAGATACTTGGAATGCTGATGTGATTTTAGCTTACTGGTGGTTTAATTTTGTTGAATGTTTTAATAGTTTTTACTAATAAAAACAGTGTATTGTTTTTGTAAACTGTACTGTTTTTGTAAACAGCTTTGAGGTTCTCTATAATCAAGCAGCAAATAAATAAATTAACAAATAAGACCCCTGTGGGGTTGATTAATGTCAGCAACTGGAAGGAAAGATACAGCCTCAGCCCAGTATACCTGAAGGAGCGTCTCCACCCCCACCGTTCTGCCCGGACACTGAGGTCCAGCTCTGAGGGCCTTCTGGCGGTTCCCTCACTGTGAAGTGAGGTTACAGGGAACCAGGCAGAGGGCCTTCTTGGTAGTGGCACTCGCCCTGGTGAACACCCTCCTACCAGATGTCAAGGAAATAAACAACTATCTGACTTTTAGAAGACATCTGAAGGCAGCCCTGTTTTGGGAAGTTTTTAATGTTTAATGTTTTATTGTGTTTTTAGTATCCTGCTGGAAGCTGCCCTGAGTGGCTGGGGAGGCCCTGCCAGATGGGCAGGGTATAAGTAAGAAATTATTATTGCTACTATTATTATCACTATTATTTATTATTAAGTTCAAAGAAGAACAATGAAAATCAGCCAATGGTTAACCACTGTGTGTGGCTGCTGTGTGGTCTGGATTCACAAAGCGTATCTAGGTAAGGTGTATATGTGAGTGTGCACTTTTAAACACAGGAGAACAGGAAGTCGCCTTGTACTGAGTCAGGCCATTTGTCCATCTGACTCAGTATTGGCTACACTGACTGATGAAGCCTCTCCAAGATTTCAGACAGGAGTTCCTGTCTACTTGGAGATGCCAGGCCTTGAACCTGGGACCTTCTGCATGCAAAGCAGATGCTCTACCATTGAACTACAACCCTTCCCACTTTGTTGATAATTATGTAAGGTATTTGGAGGGGTGTGTGTGTGTGTCGGATTCAGCACAATGCAACTGGAGCATTTATAAAAGGGATAAGTTCACAGTGGGTATGTCTACAGGTCCCCACACCTCCACTCTCAGGACCAGAAGCACTTTGCGATGGCATCTAATCCAAACAATTTGTATGCGGCTTGATCTGAGTCCCCGCTGGTTCCTTGCTCAGCTACACTTCATTGCCAGAGCAAGATACATCAGAGCAGGGGAATCATCTGGTCTGCTGCTGACAGAAGGGCAAGCTATGCACTCAGCCGTTTGCCAGTCCTAAGCAGCCTGCCTGCTGCACAAACAAAGCAGTAAGGATGGCAAAGCGCCGTTGCAGTTTCAGCGCTGCCGGAAATTTCAGGAATGAACAAGCCCAATACCCTAATCTGTTTGGCAAGTGGCAAAGTACCAATGAGGTAAGGGGAAAACAAGATTATGGGCAGATGGCCTGGCGCTGCCATCCTTTGCTTTACTTAATATTAATATGCATGCCATGCTTGCAAGGGAAAAAGGCAGGATGAAACAATTAATCTGGAGCATCCAGCCAAAGAAAGGCAATAGGAGTCGCAATCTGCATGCAATTCAATTACTTGCTTTTTATACCCACCCACTCCGCCTTAACCAAAATGATAAAGTTAAATTTTCAGATAGGTTTGTCAGTTTCTGAGCTAAAGTTTGTTTCTGGGACTTAATAGTGCCAGTGCTGGACAGATCTTCACGCTCCGCCCCTACATTGAACTCTCAGCTCAAGAGGAAGATGATACTGTAGCTTCTATGGCTCATACTTAGAGGAGAGCATGGGTAGCAGTTGGAAAAATTTATGTGGGACCAACAATGGAGCTCACTTATCCTTTTCTCTGGTCTAAACCAGAGAAATAAACCATTGTATTTATGTGGCATTCAGGTTCAGTCAGATGCTTCCTAAATAATCAAATAACATGATTGCCTGGTTGCCTCATCTTCTAGAACATTTGGAAGAAATAGAAATAGTTCAACAACTCCTCCTAAAGAGGCCTTTTCAGAAGTATGAAACAACCAGCCCATTCTAGACTTAGATGGTTCCTTTCATTGTGTTAATATAGCCTGTCGCAACCTTGTGCCCAAGACCAATAAATATACTGATACTTGGGTGCTAATGTGAATTATGAGGAGAATGAACAAACCTTGCCAGATGTGGAAGCAGAGTCCCTGGACTCCACATCTGCATATGGTGAGATACATGCCAGAACATGTAACCTATGCAAAACTATTAAACCAGCTGGTCCTTCAGGAATCTGGAGTCATCCCCCGCCCCTTGGCGTTGAAATTGATCGCTTATTCCTATACATTCCTATACATTCTTTTTTTTCTGCTTTCAAATAGTTCTAAGATCCTGGCCAATACTCAGATGCATAATTTATGGAAATAAATATGCATTTTAAAAAGCCCCTATGGCTGTACTAAAATAAATCCAGGAATGCAGATTTAATAAGTCCACAGATAATAAACATACTATCAACACAGCCTTCCTCAACCAGCTAACCTCCTGATTACCTGGACCTTACTGTGGGTGTCTGCTGTAGACCTCCATGGCAGACTGAATATTTGGTTGATGCCTTCCCACAGCAGATTACCAAACATTTGAAAAGGAGAGATATAGTAGTCATGAGAGATTTCAACTGCCCGATATTTGTTGGAACTCAAACTCTGTCAAGAATGTAAGGTTCAACAAATTACTCCATTGCCTCACTGACAATTTCATTTCCCAGAAGGTAGAAGAAGCAACAAGGGGGACACCTATCTATCCCTGGTCCTCACCAAAGGGAAGAACTGATCGACAAAGTGGAAGTACTGGGAACCTTGGAAGAAAGTGATCATGTCCCCTTGGGTTTCATGATACAGAGGCAAGGGAAAGCTGTGTGTAGTCGGACATGCACTGTGGACTTTAAGAAGACTGATTTCAAAAAGCTTAAGGAACTACTGGGTGAGATCCCATGGTCAGAAATACTCAGTGAGAAGGCAGTCCAAGATAGATGGGAGTTTCTTATGCAGACAATTCCAACAAGAAAGAGAATTGGGAGGCATCTAAAGAAACTGATGTGGCTACATAAGGAGCATACAGATGAGCTGAGATATAAGAAGGGCATGTATAAGAAATGGAAGAGGAAATCACAGAGTATATACGAGTAGCCAACTGTTGCAGGGAGAAGGTCAGGTGGGCCAAAGCTCAGAATGTGCTCAGGTTTCCAAGAAAGGTTAAAAATAATAATGAATGGTTGCTTCAGCTATGTTTGAAGCAAGAGGAAGAATAAGCAAATAGTAGGTTCTCTGCGTGGAGGAGGAGAAGAAGAAATGCTATTGGGTGACAGAGAGAAAGCGGAAGTGCTCAACACCTACTGTGCCCAACCTGCAAGGAGGGAGCTGCAGCCCAAGATCATGCTTTAAATAAATTGTATTCTCCAGGGACTGGTAAGCTGCACTAAAAGAGCTTGTGGATGTAATCTCAGAGCTTCTAGCTAGAATCTTTGAGAATTCTTGGAGAACATGTGAGGTCCCGGCAGACTGGAGGTAGGGAAATGTTGTCTTCAAAAAAGGGGGGAAAGAAGACCCAGGTAACAACTGACTGGTAAGCTTGATGTTGATACCAGGAAAAGTCTTAAGACAGATAATTAAAAAGTCAGACTGTGAACACTTAGAAAAGGATACTGTGATTACTAAGACCCAGCAAGGGTTTCTCAAAAACAAGTTATGCCAGACTAATCTAATTTCACTAAGGCTTCTTGACAAAGTCCCCCCCCCCGGGCGAATAGTCTTGCAGAGAAGCTGGTGAAATGTGAGAAAAGGAAAAGGAAAGAAAGAGAACTTCCGATTCTTTGTCTGTCAGTTATATGTAGAAAATTATTCAGAACATCCACTCCAAGATAATACCCAACAATTCCGTTTTCTATAAACTAATATTTTATTCAGTCTTCAAACCCAAATATTGTAAGTTCATTTTCTTTTTCCACACAAAAAGTCTATAAAGAGTTTCCAATATTTAGTAAATATTGACAATGATTTTTCTCTGATTAAACACATCAACTTTGCCATCTCAGCTAAGTCCAATGATTTTAACAACCATTCCTCCATGGTAAGTAATAATGAATTTTGCCATGATTGTGCATATAAAAGTCTCATCCTTGTGATCATGTATTGAAATAATGTTCTATAGTCTTTTTCTAATTGTATATCCATTTTTCCTAGCAGGAAAAATTCTGGCTTCAATTGAATGTTAAACTTCAAAATCATCTGCATCGGTGTATGTATTTGTATCCAAAATTTCTTGGCTTTTTTACAAGTCCACCAAGCATGATAAAATGCCCCTTCATATTTTTCACACTTCCAGAAAATATTTGGAACATTTTTATACATTCTAAATAATTTCACCACAGTTAGACACCATCAATGGATCATTTTATAAAAAAATTCTTTAAGATCATAGCACAACGTAATGTCATCCCTTTAATCTATATATGTTCCCACAGTTCCATCTGTATATTATAACCAGGTTTTTTTGCCAATATAATCATGCATTCTTTAACTTGTTCTTGAATTACATATTTCAACAAAAGTTTATACATTTTCACAATAACATGTTCATCATCTGTACAGAACTATATTTCAAAATTTGGCCTTCTTTGTTCTATACCAAAAGTCTTTTAATCCATCTTGAATCCCTCTGTTAGTTGTAAATGAGAAAACCACTGGAAGTTATAACCTTCTACTATTAACTGTTCCCTTGTTTTAATTTTACAATCTCCTTGACTCTGCTCTAATAGCTCTTGATAGGTCAACCATTTCTCTTCGCCTTTCTCCTCTTTTTTATAAAAAGCTTATTGTGGTGAAATCCACAAGGGAGTCTTTATACATAACCTAGCTTTATATCTATTCCAAATTCTTAATATGGCACATCTAATAAAGTGATTTTTGAAATCCACATTAATTTTGATGTCGTACCACAAGTATCCATGCCACCCAAATTCTAAGTCATGTTCAAGTGTCATTTTTTGGAGAGAGTATGGTTGGAACTGGGTTACCTGAAAGACTGTCTCACCCCCTTATATAGCCAATTGATTAATGCACTCTGCAGAGGAGGGTCTCCTGCAGATATAATCTTATCAGGAAGTCCATTTCACACAATGCCAGAATTGGGTATTTTGTATTGTAGCACCTACTCCTTGGAATTCCCTCCCCTTGAATATTAGGTATGAATAATCTCTTTCGCCTTTTTGACACCTACTGAAGACCTTCCGTTTTCAACAAAACTTTTAGGTTGAGATCTTTCTCAGTCTGCATCCTTTCTGGAATTAATTTTAAGAAGCTGTCCTGGGCTCTATTGGAAGGAAGCGTGGGATATAAATCTAATAAATAAATGAACGAATGTGTCATATAAATGCCCAGCTGAATGAATGAATACAGGGGAAATTATTATTATTATTATTATTATTATTATTATTAAAGTAAGCACTCAAGTCTTGGAGAATATAACACAACAATCATTGTGCCATGAAGAGTGGCTCAATAGATACCTAAACAAAGAAACTGCTAGGGTGAGTTGGAAATTGGAACAAATAACAGGTAACATTAAAGCATTAAGCACCTCTTAATTGAATAAATGTTGTATTTCCATCTAGTGAAGTGTGTTTAGTTCCATATTTCTTTGCTTCAAACAAAAATATATTAGAACTACAGAGGCTCTAGAGACAGTTGACAAAAATTATTAGAGACATGAAAAGCCCATTGTGTACGGGGGCAGTGAAACACTGGGACCATTTGCTTTACAAAGGAGATGAATGAAAGTAGACGTGATGAAGGAACACAATTAATGGTATAGAAAAGTAAACTAAGAACTCCAACTTAATATATTTGGTAATCCCGGCACGAAGGGGCAGTCAGTGGAATGAGAGAAGAGATGATCAAAGGACAGCCTTTTTTTTTAAAAAAAAAACCCACAATACATAATTAACCCTTGGGACTCCCTGTCACAAAATATCACTGAAACCAGAAACTTTGAATAATTTCTTCTTTTTAAAAAACATTTTTTTCCAGGGATATAGAAAATATCCATGTTCAGCTGAGGCAGGAAACACACGAAGAGGTATAAAATGTAGAAAACTTGAGCAAGACACCAAATGGGTAGAAGATGTACATAACAAATTTACCCTGTGAAAGATGGGATGTGATCTAAGTAAAGCACATTTGAGCCCCATTTATTTCAATGGGAAAATGAAGCACTGTGAGATCCCAGAAGTGGGTTCGTACCTGGGGCTCAACTGGACCCATCCTCTCTGAAAATCCACCAGTAGTTTTACTGACTTGTTCCAGCTCTCCCCACTGTGATTAGCCAAGGCCCTTTCACGACCCTATACAAATTCCTAATTCTTGTTCACAGACTTGATGCAACAAGGGGCCAAACTAGACAGTACTTTAAACATGCAACTGCATTTGCATACCTTTACAATTAGTTAGTTGGTTGGTTAGTTTTAGGAATAACAGCCACAAGATTCCCTTGATCTAATGCCTCCCCTCTCTATGTGCTGTGAATGCACCTATGCTTATTTTTGTGTAAAGGACATATATACTTATGTAACTGCAGACTACATATTAAATCTTTTGGCTGTCTTCACATGTTCCTGACTTATCATGGTTTAATGAGCAAGTTCAGGGGAGATCCAGGTTCGTGGCAGCACTTTTTCAGGCACATGATTCTGCCAGGAGGAGACCACGGTCTCTGTGCCTTCACCTCCATGAACCACAGCTGATCAGGCAGAGGAAGTCTGAGAATGAAGAAAATAATCAAACTGTCTTCATAACTCTTGCCTCTTTCTTGATGGGGTTCCTACTTCACACTCACAGTTTAGGTATTATCACTTCTTTGCAAGATTGTTTATATTTCTGATTAAAAGCTAAAGGTTGCATTCTGCTGGCTTGAAGAGCTTTTGTTAAAGCTCTGTATGTTTTGCAAGCTGACCAAAGCAGTCAGAGGTAAGTGCCATGGAGCATATTCCCAGGTAACTCTGCATTGTGTGTGTGTGTGTGTGTGTGTGTGTGTGTGTGTGAGTAAGTAAGTAAGTAAGTAATGGCACTCTATACATAGAGATATAATAGACTTGCATGCATGACTTTCCTTTGGGAGCATGGTTCTGAAGGCTGCCATGCTAACCTCCTGCATCTGTATCTAAATGTATATGGTTTTATTAGTTTTTCTAAGGAACATGAGAACAAAACCCCTTTAACAAACATTCCCTTCCCCGCTCCCACAAAACACAGAATCCTATGGGAAAACATTATTCTAAAGTTTCAAATGTGAAAATGTGAGTCCTGTGGATAAGGATGAGAAAATGTGAGTCCTGTGGATATCGCTGTATTTGATGTTCTATTGAGTATATGATAAAAGGATACCATGTCTCTATATAACCCCTCCTCGTCTCTCTTTCCAGCTAACTTCACTTTCTGTAATCAATAAAGTTGTGGCCTAAATTCTGCCAAAAACCAAACCAAAATTTGAGTCATGTGTGAATTTATTTAGGGGGGAGGGCTCAGGGTCTGAACAAGCAACAAGTTGTTGAGCTGCTACATTTAAAAAACCCCACTCATTTATTTGTATCTCAAAGTGACTTAAAAAAAAAAGATTGTTAACAATACTAAAGTTGGGGAACAAATAACTTTTTTTCCCTGATCAAACTTATTTCATCAACAACATTCACCCCAAATTGTCACATGCCCACCACATTTGTTCAGTGATTCCAACCTCTTCACGCACTCTCCAGCAAAGAGGAGAAATAGCCTTGTTAATATGAGTGCAGTTCAAGGGTATTAATTTTTTTTAAAACATACTTTTTATTAATTTTACAGAATACAAAAAAGACAAAAAAACGGTACATACATAAACACCTTTTCCACCTCCTTCCTACCCACCCACATGGGTCCTCCCCTGCCACAGAAGTATCCCATGTATGTGAACAGTCAGAGATGGTCCATTTTATGCTTGGATTTCTGTCCTCCTCCCCCTCCCCTGACCCCAAAGCCCCCCCCTGCCACCAGGGAGCTCCAGCAAACCAGGGCAGTACGCAGGAGGCCATCCATCCAACCATCTATTGTCATACCAAAAAAAGAGAAAAATAGAAATAGGAATAAAGAAAAAAAAGAAAGGGCAAAAAAAGAGAAAAAAACAATACAAAACAGAAAATTTTTTCTTACATTCATGATTGTAAAACCATATTTTGTGGGCTTCCCCTCCCCCCCCTTCCCCGGTTTTCATCCCTTTTTTATCATCTGCAACAGTTTCTTACTTTATAAAAATACGCCTTTGTATCTTATACAACTTATAAATCAATTGTTAACATTTTCATCTAATATTCAAATCACTGAAAAATCAAACTCCCATTTTATCTTCCCGTGCCTAATTTTTTCTCCCTCTATAAGCCTCCATATTTTCACATTTTCCAAAATCCATTCACTTTTAAAACTATAACTATTCTCAATTTAACCTTACATCCCCGATTACCGGCTCCACCCCCCCAATCCAGCAAATTCCATAATCAGCAGACCAGTTATAAACCTGTTAATCCATCCATTAAATGGATTAAATGTCAGAATATTTTTCAAAATATATATTTTTAATATTGACTTTAAGAGCTTCTTGGCCCACAAACTCTGCTAATCTACCACCTTAATCACTGTCTCCGGATCTGATTCCCAAGTATGTTTTATCAAATTTGTTTGGCCCAACTGCATGACACTTGAAATCAAATTTTCAAATGGTGTGCAATGTCTAGAAGTGTGGGCAAAACGTTCTGGATTTTAAATCTGACATCAGGAATCACAAGACAGAGAACCAGTAGAACACTTCAATCTCCCAGGACATTCTATACAAGATCTCAAAGTAGCTGTCTTATTACAAAAGAATTTCAGAAATAGACTGGAAAGAGAAGTTGCTGAACTGCAATTTATCACCAAACTTAAAACGATGGGAAAACCTGGTCTAAATAAGGACATTGGGTTCTTATCTCATTATACATGATAAAGCTATCTTTAACCATCTCACCCCCATAGCTGCCAAGTACCCCGTTTTCCCTGGGAAACCCCCATTTTTACTTACCATTTCCTGGTGGACCCCCGTATCACTTCATCTCCCGTTTTTCTCCGTTATTTTCTCCTGCCGGCGGCCATTTTTTTCTTTCTGATTTGCCCTTCTATGGGCACCCAAAATGGCCACCGCCGGGTTCAAAAGTCGCATCTACGCATTTCCGGAAGTGCATAGGCGCGACTTCCGGTGTCGGTGGCGGCCATTTTTGGTGCCCATAGAAGGGCAAAGCAACACCGGAAGTTGCATCGACGCAACTTCCGGTGTTGCTTTGCCCTTCTATGGGCACCAATAGATGGTGTCACACGGCTGCCGGTCCCGGATTCTGCAGTCCGGGACTTGGAAGGTAAGCACCTCTTGCTTTTCCTGTGAGACCAATCGTAAACAGTCGTAAATTCTTCCTGTAAGACCAAATGCAGCCATAAACAGTCCAGCCCCTCCCCACCCTCTCATTATATGTGGGGATTTGGTGACTTCTGTTTCAGTGTATCTGAAGAAGTGTGCATGCACACGAAAGCTCATACCAATGACAAACTTAGTCGGTCTCTAAGGTGCTACTGGAAGGAATTTTTTAATTTTGTTCTGGATTTGTTAGCATCTATATCTATGTAAAGAAATTCAACCCAGTAGTGAATGGCAGGGTGGATGGTTTCCAGAAGGAGGGAAGGCCAAGGAGGCAAGGAGCTTGGAGGAGTGCAAATGCACCAGTGGAGCCAATCTGGTGCTCCTGCTGATACATTTGCACTGTGCCAATCTCCCCTTTGCCTCGCCTCTCCCCCTTCTGATAAGCAGCAGTGACTTAGCTGTCAGGAGGTCAGGTGAGTGAAGTTGCCCCATAGTAGCTGAGTCAATAAATCCAACTGCATAAGCAAGTGTTACAGGATGTGAGAGTTGTTTATTACAAGCACCGGCACTTCAGAATTTCTCACAATACCATTGGGGTCTCCTGTATGTTCTGTGTGCACCTCTGGTCCATGCCAAAGCGAAGAGAATTTCTGGGCTGGCCCACAAGAAGATATTGGATTTGCTCTTGCATGGCAATGATCTTGCCATTTTTATTAGCCAATCCACTCCTACACTGATTGACACCACCAATGAAGGACTGCACATTTTTGTCAGCAGTTTCATGGTTCTGTTCAAGCATCCACTTTTGAGTTGCCCAGCGGGAACAGTCCTGCTAAGTACGAATTGCCCGTGTTACAGTTTTGAGAGTGCCAAAGCTGCAGCTCAGATGGAAGTTTTAATGATGTTAATGACAAAAAGTGAAAGCAATGCAGCTTTTTCACCTGAAGAGTTAAAAGTGCATATTTAATTATTTGCCAACCTGCCTCTTGGCTTCTTTCTACTTGCCCCAGGCAATCACTTAACTGAAGTTTTTGTCTTTCATGAAGATTATTTTTGAGACAATTTTCTGCTGGGGAAAGGCCTTGGATTGACAGCTCTGTCACAAAATAGAATGTTTCAGTCTACAGATGTGGGGGGGAAATCGTTAAGAGTTTTTATTGGGTGGCATAGTTCATGGCACTGACAATGCAAGAAATTCTGCTGTTACATATCTTCAGCAATTTTTCTCACACATTTAAATGCTAGTTCTTATATATAGATTCCTAGAGTCTTTCGCCTCTTTGTCATGCTAGTCATCCCTATTTCTTCTCATTACAAGCTGGAAAGGTATGTGGGTGTGATTTTTGTGGATATGCCTACTTGCCTGTCCCAAAATCCCCCCACACACACACACACTGCAACAGTATATGTGTCATCTATTCTGATGTCATAGTGAGTTTGGGTAGCTGAGATGTAAGGTCTTAGATTTTAATGTCCTGGAGTAATTTTTTGTTAATTTAAACTATCAGATGATTATTGTCAATAGCTGTGGGCTTCCCAATGAAACCTGGGGAGTGCAAATTGTTTGAATGGCTTTCGGACCCTCTGGAGGAAACTGATGGTCACAAATATACAATATTTATGGCTTAGGACATGTGATTGTGGGTGTGATGCAGAAAATGGGTATAACACAATGTGTCTAAACAAAATTAAAAAATTCCTTCAGTAGCACCTTAAAGACCAACTAAGTTTTTATTTTGGTATGAGCTTTACTTCATCAGATACACTGATGTGTATTACACAATGTGTCTAAGTTCACCACTGAAATGAATAGGGTTTAAGCACACAGCAAAACCTTGAGATGTAACTCTACAGGAATGGGGAATGGGGACTAGAAATGGGAATGGACTCCAACTCCCACCAGGATCCAACAATACTTGGAGGGCTACAAGCTACTCATCCCTGATGTAAAGGATGTTATTCTTTCGAGAAGTGCTGCACTTACTTAAAAACGTGTAAGGTGTTGGATATGAATGGGGGTGTTGTTGTTTTTTGTCTCCAATTTCTTCTGCTTCTTTAAATTGAATGCTTTAATAAATAACTTTAATTAGAAGCCTAGAGTTGAGTAATGAATTTTACTTCAATACTTCACTTACCCATGAACCTTATTCCTCAGGCTATCAAGTTGCTTGAAGAATGTTAGAAGGTGTGAGACACACCCCACCCCCCATCTCAAGAACACTGCTGCTTTGGGATCTACATGTCCAGATTTCAAATATAATTAAAGCAAAGGTAGCAGCTGTTGTTTATGAAAGAGAGAGATGCAAGAGGGTGGGAGCAGGAGGCCCTTTGCATCACCCGCTTTTATGCACACAAAAAATTGTCAGGAAGGTGAAAAGGTGAATTCACTGCCTTCAGCTGACCCTGGGAAATGGAAAGAGAGTCACTGCTCAAGCAGCTTCTTCCAGTGACTTCGTTTTATTTTTATTTTTATTGCAAGTCATGAGCGTGACTGCTGAAAAAGTGACATGAGATTTACAGTGTGTGCATTTCTCCTTTGGGGAGAGTATCTTTGAATGTACTGAAGCTGCTGTATACCTTGCGATATACAGAGCTTTTCTTCAAGCCAAAGGACCGTGTGTGTGTGTGTGTGTGTGTGTGTGTGTATTAGTCCATCTAAGAATGTTCCTACATCACAATAATTGAGCATGCTCTCCTGAGAGGGCTTCTCAACATTAATAGGAGAAGCAGCTCTGATGAAGTCATGAGGAGAAACTGTGTTTGAAACCAAGAGTTGGATAGTCGTGTCGAAATACCTGAGATTCCAGAAAATAATCACCAACTGTGTCAGATGGGCAGCACAAGCTATGCCACATGGCCTCCTTCTGTCCAATATTGTTATTTTCTGATTAGCAGAACAGGCCTTGGCTAGCTATGCAAAAGCACCCTAAACTTGCTATAACTGCAAATGTAAACCACGGGCTTCTTTCTTCCCACGTATTAAACAGAAGGACGAGGACAGGATTTGGGGAGAGCCATCTTGTCCCTTTCCCCTACCACTCTTTGGCACATCTCATTCCCTCCAAGCAAACTGTTTCTTGTGAAGTGTCACCATAGGTCTTTTATGTGTAAATATTTCATTTTCTGATAGAGCTTTTTTTTGGGCGGGGGTGGTGGTGGTTATGAATTCTAGATGTGCTGAGGGGCCTTGCTATGTATGAGATGCAGAGGAACAGCAAGGACTTAGCAAGGAGGAAGGGCATCCAAGAATAAGAAATAAGACAGTATGAAGCAAACTACTGATAAAAAGGAAGTTGAGTGAGAACGTTGCTGCCTTTCCATCCATCCTCTTGGGTGATTTTTACAGCCTTGCTTTGGACCCTGATAGGGTCTGACAAGTACACATATAAATCAGCTTTGGACATAAATGAATGTGGATATCTTCCTCTCTTTGAGCTCCTGTGGGCAGAGGTAACAAATGAACAGGGGGAGTGACTAAAGGAAGCCTTTGGGATGCGAAGCAACACAACCTCCCACTTGCTCACAAAAGTGAGTTCGGCACAATTCTTTCCTGTCCAGTATCATCAAGCAGACCTAACCCTATCATGTTGCTCTGGGGGGTGGGGGAGGGAGGCATGCATATTCAGCTTTTACAATTAATGTGGATTTGGTGCTCTTCCAGACAACAAACCCATTTTTAAACAGTTTAAAAACCAGAGTTTTGCAGTAAGGAAAGTGCAGGGGAATTGCACTGGGAAGAGTGGAATAACAAATGATTGATAAGTCGCAAGATAACCGAAATGCAAACATATCAGGACACATGCTTAATAAACAAATTCTCTGGAAGATGACCCTGTGGTCATTGCTTGCCCTGTGGCAATCCCCACCCCACCCCGCTGAAAACCTGCACCCATTTTGTTGTTCTTCAAGACGCTCTTTCCAAAACGGCTTCTCTGTGTTTGTACAGTACTAGTTCCCAGGCATATCTTCATTGCTTCTGAGATCACCTTGATGGCAACCCTATACACTCTCCTATACACGTGACAGCAGTCACGAAATTAAAAGACGCCTGCTTCTTGGGAGAAAAGCAATGACAAACCTAGACAGCATCTTAAAAAGCAGAGACATCACCTTGCCGACAAAGGTCCGTATAGTTAAAGCTATGGTTTTCCCAGTAGTGATGTATGGAAGTGAGAGCTGGACCATAAAGAAGGCTGATCGCCAAAGAATTGATGCTTTTGAATTGTGGTGCTGGAGGAGACTCTTGAGAGTCCCATGGACTGCAAGAAGATCAAACCTGTCCATTCTTAAGGAAATCAGCCCTGAGTGCTCCCTGGAAGGACAGATCGTGAAGCTGAGGCTCCAATACTTTGGCCACCTCATGAGAAGAGAAGAATCCTTGGAAAAGACACTGATGTTGGGAAAGATTGAGGGCACTAGGAGAAGGGGACGTCAGAGGACAAGATGGTTGGACAGTGTTCTCGAAGCTACGAACATGAGTTTGACCAAACTGCGGGAGGCAGTGCAAGACAGGAGTGCCTGGCGTGCTATAGTCCATGGGGTCACGAAGAGTCGGACACGACTAAATGACTAAACAACAACATACACTCTCTTCCAGTCTTTTGCTCAGATCCCCGTCCTTGCCCTAGATGGGAGATCACAGCTCTAACACCGCCTTTGTTTCTACATGTGCTCCATGGCTTTCCCTGGGGGGAAAAGAGGATTTTGTGCTATGGTTGTGCTGATGAGAAGCTGAGCACAGGAAAACAGATAACAGAAGTTGCGGCTTTTATTTATCTAAAGATTTGGTGACATACAATTTTCTTTTGAAGCATGCTTCTACCAGCCAGCAGCGACTAAACAAAAAGAGCCAATTCTGCAATGTACTGTGCCCAATTACTTTTTTCATACAGCGCTGCCTAAAAGGCAATTAAAAAAAACTTTTTGGGTGGAAAATAGAATTGTACTTATAATATTATTTAATAATAATAAAGGCAAACAAAGGACACACAGAGGTGATAATTCGGACAGTACAACAATCCTAGCCCAGATTAGGGGGTCGTTCACACTTCCACTTGTCCCCTGCCTAGAAATCGGCAAATGGGGGAATGTGGTGGGGCAAATGAAAGTGTGGATGAGGCCTAGGCCTGCCTGCTGGGGCAGGGCCACTCCTGAATTCCACCCTGCTTGTGAAACCTGCACTAAATGCCATACCCCTCAACCATCCCATTTTGAGCAGGACATCCCAGAATTACAGAAGCTATTGCAGCTTCTGATTAGATCCTGGAATGTCCTGCTGTTGGGTCTTGGGCTATTGTGCAAGTCTGCTGGCTCCCGCAAGAGAGTGGGGCCAAAAAATGAGCATCCCAGTTTTGATCAGTGGGATATTGGAGGGTACGAAAAAAAATCATCATCACAAGCTGCTGTGGAAACATGGAGACTGATCTTACAATTGATACTGAGGGAAACAAAAATTGACAGATTCACCCACCCCAGACCCCTGATCTGGTTAGTTCACTATTATCTACTCTGACTGGCAGTGGCTCTGCTTTCCCAGCCCTACCTAGCAATGCCTGGGGTCAACCTTGGGATATTTTACATACAAACCAACCACGTGTGGTACCACACCCCTTCCCTCTGAGCAAGCCTTGGCAATTTCCCCAGAAAAGGTGCTAAACTACCTTAGGATGTCATATTTGACAGCATTTGATGGTTGTTGTGCAACCGTCTTTAACATTTGATAGTTGGCATGTAATATTTTAAAAAGGAAAGAAATAAACATTTGATATATTACATACAACAGTAATTAATATTTGACACAGACAGCTCGTGAAATTTTGTAACTGAAGCCTGCCAAAAACAAGCTCATTGAAATATTTTGGGGCAAAAAAATCATATGCAAAATGAGATTCCCCCCCCAATCCCCAGATTAGAATTCTCTCATTCAAAAAAGAAAGAACCAGAAAAGAAAAATGTGACAATTTAAAAATTGTATCTGATGAAGTGTGCATGCACACGAAAGCTCATACCAAAATTAAAACTTAGTTGGTCTTTAAGGTGCTACTGAAGGAATTTTTTAATTTAATTTTAAAATGTGTACAATTTTGGGGTCTTCAAAAAAAAAAAACCCTCAAAAGCTTTGTGTGTGTCAGGAATTTTAATTTTTGAAATACAGTGGTACCTTGGTTTATGAACTTAATCCATTCCGGAAGTCCGTTCTTAAACCAAAACCATTCTTAAGCTGAGGCATGCTTTCCCTAATGAGGCTTCCTGCCACTGGTGCCTCTTCTACCGTTCGGATTCCGTTCTTAGACCAAGGTAAAGTTCGCCAACCAGGACACTGCTTCCGGTTTTGCGGAGTTCGTAAACCAAATCGTTCTTAAACCGGACTGTTCTTAAACCGAGGTACCACTGTATGGCAACCCTAGCATTGGCTGCAATCCTACACTTACTTACCTGGAAATTAGCCCTGTTGAATTTAGCAGAGAATACTTCTGAATAGACATGTAGAGAACTACACTCTAAGGAATTTATTTCATGGAACTGCAAGTTATGGGCACACGTGTGGGATTGCTGTTTTTGAGTTATGTTGGTTCTGATGTGTTACACTGATTGTCACAAAAGAAAGTATTAAACATGGCCTTCTCATCTACTACATACTAACAGCTTTTGCTAAACTATAAATTATCTCACACTTCCTTCAGTGTTGCAATAGGAATCTTTACAAAGGTTTTGGCAATATGCAAATTTATTTAAAATTGCTCAATTAATGGGCGTAGATAGATCTAACATGTCTTAAATCTATTGACAGCCCAGATTAACGGCCCCATAAGACAGTTTCCAAACAGCTTTGTACTTGAGAATTCAATGTCTTCTAACTCTAACCTCTAATTCTGCTCATGTATTCCTTGCCAAAGAGTATTTCCAGCTTCATATACAACATTAGACATAATTTGACAAGCTCTTTAGCAATCAGGCTCCCCTGGGTATTTGACCGCCCACCGACCTCTCAAACTCCAAAGCAACTCTTGCAGCAGGTCTCCGAGAGATTGGATATGCTCCGACTCCTCCCAACACTAAACGGAAAGACTTCTTTAAAAGACTCCCGGTATTAAATGAAAAAAGAAGGGGGATTTAATAACAAAGGGGGATTAGGGAATTTATTTGGGCTGGGTGCCATATGCTTCAGTCTGCTTGAAGCGCAGGAGCAGCATTCTGCTTAAGTTCTCATTTTTACTCCTGTTCCTTCACCTACAAAGCCTCACTTGTAAATTCTTCTCCGTGGCAAAGGAAACAATACAGAACAGGATATAGGGAGCGCCGGGGATAGAATTGTTTCTGTTCCTAATAAGGTATAACGCTTTCCCTAGTTCTTCTGCACTGTTTGCCCATCTCCGAGGAAGGGAGCACCGATTTGCAGAAAAATTGAACATTTGTGCTAATTTATGTTTATAGATACAGATGTAGAAATAAGTAAAGGTAAAGGTAAAGGGACCCCTGACCATTAGGTCCAGTCGTAACCGACTCTGGGGTTGCGCGCTCATCTCGCATTATTGGCCGAGGGAGCCGGCGTATAGCTTCCAGGTCATGTGGCCAGCATGACAAAGCTGCTTCTGGCGAACCAGAGCAGCACATGGAAACGCCGTTTACCTTCCCGCTGTAGCGGTACGTATTTATCTACTTGCACTTGATGTGCTTTCGAACTGCTAGGTTGGCAGGAGCTGGGACCAAGCAACGGGAGCTCACCCTGTCACAGGGATTCGAACCGCCGACCTTCTGATCAGCAAGCCCTAGGCTCTGTGGTTTAACCACAGCGCCACTTGGGTCCCTAGTAGAAATAAGTACTGTAATTTAAATAGAAATACAATACATCTTGCCATGGTGGGAAAGGCTGTAAGCAGCTGTTCTGTGTTCAGTCAGCTGTCCATCCAGGTGATAATTGTTGCTGGGCAACTTCAAGGACCCTCCTGCTCTCCCTTCTTAGGATCATTGATCTTTAAACTAGATTTGGACTGGTCAGCCCTTCAAATAATTATGTTTGTTTATTTATTTGCTGCATTTATATCCCACCCTTTTCTCCATGGAGCTCAAGGTGGTTACATAGAGGACTGCCTTCTGGGGCAGTAGTTCAAGGATAGGGCATCTGTTTTGCATGCAAGAAGGTGCCACGTTCAGACCTCAGCATCTCTAGGTAGGAGATGCTGGGAATGTGCCTGGGCTGGTAACCTGGAGGGCTGCTGCCAGTTGGTGTAAGCAATACTGAGCTAGGTGGAAGAATGGTCTGACTCGGAATAAGGTAGCTTCCTATGTCCCTGTCACCCACATAACACCTGTACTGTACTGTTGCCATTAATTTCACTGTGGTTTCCATAGAACCTCCCAGTGGATTATGTGTCTCTTTTGTGTTAATAATAATAATAATAATAATAATAATAATAATAATAATAATAATAAGTTGTATACTGCCCTTCATCCATAGATCTCAGGGCAGTTCACAATAGGGATCAGTAGGAAGGTAGTGAATATAAAGACCAGCTGATTCCAAATACGTTTTTTTAAGAAAAGCCAGCTTTTTGCCTGAGACCTGAAGGTACTCAGTGCTGGGGTCTGATGGGTTTCCCTGGAGAGCTCGTGTCATAAGGCTGGTGCCTCTGCTGAGAATGCCTGGGTCTTAGAGCATACCTGCCACACTTCAGCTGGTAGGGGCAAATGGAGCAGGAGCTCAGATAGAGAGGAGATTACATATACGGGAGGAGACAACCCTCAAGGCATGCCCATAGGCTGGGTGTTTGCATTTGTTGGTTTGAAGTATCTTTGCCCTACCTTTCTGTTTAAAAGAAATGCTCAGGGCACTCTACTAACTAAACAGTGTGTTAAATCCAAAAATAAAATACGCAGCGAACCACAGTGAACATGTCAGGGAGATTAAAATTAACAGTTCAGGAAGCCAAATGTCAGCTTGGAAAATAAAAGTCTTGGTCTTTTATTTTTATTTAAATAAAAGACTTCTGGGAAAAGATTTATAAGGAATTAAAGAAAGTGTTTAAAAACACCTTTATTAAGAAACCAGAGGCCTTTTTATTGGGAATAGTCGGTAAAGAAATACCCCCAAAAATGTTATATTATTTTTGTATGCCACAACAGCAGCAAGAATTTTGATAGCAAAGAATTGGAAGACACAAGAAATACCAACGGTGGAAGAATGGCAGTTGAAAATGATGGAATATATGGAATTAGCTGAACTGACCGGGAGGCTTTGCGACCAGGGAGAAAAATCAGTGGAAGAAGATTGGAAGAGTTTTAAGGTTTATTTGAAGAAGTATTGTAATATTAATTAGTATGAAATGGATCTGGAAATACATATAATGCTGTAGTTTAGGAATTCGTTTTAGGATTAAGGAAAAAATGGAAAAATGATAGATAATGGTTTAGAATTAAAAATAAGTATAGATAGAAAATATGACAAAAGATTAAGAAATAGAAATTGCTAAAGAGGATTTGCAGTGAATCACAGTATGGGTGGTTCGAGGATGTCAGCCTAAAATGATTAGAAAAGAGATAAGTTTATGAAATTTTGTACCTTTGTTGTTGTTTATTTGTTTTTGTTTTGTTTTTTGTATTTTTCTTCTGTATGTTTTGTTTTGTATTTTTGTATTGTGGATGTAGTGTTTTGTTTCTAATAGATGTCTATAAAATTAATTTAAAAAATGGAAAAAGGGGGGGAAGTCTTGGTACAGGTAAAATGCACTTCAAAATCAAACATTGCCGAAAAATTTCATAATAACATACTAAAACAACAACACAATAGCAACACAAGCAAACAAACAAGCAAACAAACATACATACAAAACAACAACATTTCAGTACTATCAATGTTGGACTAGATGATCCTCAAGGATCTTTAACAAGTTTACATTAACAACTTCGAATAGCAAAAATAACAAGGGAGCTTGGCAGATCCACCTTGGTCCTAGAAACACCCCCTTCACAATCTTGCTCCCTCTCCCTCTCTTGCAGCAGCTTCTCATAAGGTTTGAAAAGGCAAGGGGTGGAGCAGCTGGAAACACCACTCCCATAATGTTGCTCAGGTTCTTCATCCACCAAGAGCCAGGACAGTGACATTGCCATGTGCTTAACGCTCACCTATTTTCAGTAGGTGAAGAAGTATCTGAAGAAGTGTGCATGCACACGAAAGCTCATACCAAAATATAAACTTAGTTGGTCTTTAAGGTGCTACTGAAGGAATTTTCTTATTTTGCTTCGACTCAGACCAACACGGCTACCTACCTGTAACTATTTTCAGTGTCAGCACTTAACTAGAGGAAGTGATCGAGAGTGAACACATGCTTGTTGCAGATCAAGCCTACACGGAGATTTCACGCTGTGTTGACTCGAGGGTTGGTAGATGCGTGCGTATTGATACGAGTATGTGGGTGCAAGACACCCTAGAGTCCAGATCAAGCTAGTGTTAGAATTTAATGAAGGCTTAGTGTGTCAAAACTGTGTGTCAGACTTCCATGTGTTAGAATCTAATCTAGACCCGTGTGTATTAAGCTGTGTGTCAGACACCCCTTTCATCCTACAAGTGTGGCTAACTAAATAAGTCATACTTTCCTTTGAGGTGGTAGCCTGGAGATGAGCCAACAAGAAAACACACAACGGATCAAGGCCAAATCTCATTTGCAAAGGAGTGGACTGCCTCCCCCAACTGAGAGTTAGTTTAAAACACAATGCCAGCATTTTCATTTTGAGTTTTAGGATGGTAGGACTTATGCAACAGAGACAATGAGCAAGAGGCTAGAGGGAGAGTCAGAGAGCAACGATTGAGAGCCGTGGTTGGGGTCTGCTTAAATCCAAGGCTGCTGTGGCTATGGAAGAAGCCAGAACCTCTTAGGGTGTGAGTGCTGTGAACTCTGCCATCATAGGTTCAGGTTGCGTATATGTGCAAATAAACCATATATCATAAAACGCCACATTCTCCGCTGTCCTTTCATTTTCCAAATGGAAACACAGACCCCAGTTAAGTGCCTGGAACCCCAGGAATCTCACACCACTCAGAGATGGGAGTGGCATGCAACAGTAGGTCACCTATGTTGCATCATCTGGCTATGGACAAGGAGAGATAAGTCAAGAAAACCTGACCCTGATAAGTCAGCATGAATCAGCTAAGACGGCCAGACCCTTGTAAAGGAGCCAGGGCCACACTTCCTGGCCGGCTGGAACCATTAAGAGACCTGCTCTGGCTGCTGGAAGACTTCACTTGCCCACCCACAATCCCTACCCAACCTTGAAATGCAACTGCACTGGCAGAGGCTCTCATAAACCACTAAGTAACCATTCATTGCACTGCAGTTTTAGCAGCAGATTTCTGGTGAGCATGTCTGTGTGGATTCCAAGTGTACTTGCTGAACCCCCATCATCAGACACTTTGAAAATTAAGGACAGGAGGCAGCCTTAGCTCTGAACTGAATGTCTGAGCTCTAAAATATTTGTCTCAGTCTCTCCCTTTTCCAGCCCCCCCCCAACCCAGCTGGCAGAATGTGATGGAGGTCAGAGAGGCCACATGTTTAGTTGTTTCTGGCTGGCACAACCAGATTAACCCTGGAGAAGCTGATTAGTTGAAGAAACAATTTTCATCTGTCTCTGTGGGTTTATTTTGGATCCGTCTTTTCTTCCTAGGCTAAGTGTGATGCCTTCCCCTATTCTCCCCCCCCCCAATGCCCCTGGTGTCTCCCCTCTTAGCCTTTCTTGTCTGCGTTCATTTCATTGAGGGTCTGTCACTCATAGCTGCCAGGTTTTCCCTTTTCTCGTGAGGAAGCCTATTCAGCATAAGGGGAAATCCCTTAAAAAAAGGGATAACTTGGCAGCTATGCTGTCACTGCAATGAGGCTCGGGAATGGGTACCGTAATTCAAATTCCCACTCCTCTAGTGTTCTCTCATTTTCCCACTCACCCTTATCTAATTGGCAGAAGATCCAGGCTTTGTGCTTGAGTTAATCTCTCATTTACTCATACAGCGCTTTAGCTGCCCTCATGCTCCCCCCTTTTTGTTTCATCTTGCTTTAGTTATCGCCGTTCTATGTGTGCAAGCTTACTTATTAACCTAGCATTTTGGCACATGAAGGGGGGGGGGAAAGAGGCACACATTTGTACTGTGCCTGTCTTCTTCACATTCTCTCTGCTTTCCCAAGATATTGGACAGCGTCCAGGATAGAAAGATGATATGGATAGATGGATATCACAGAGTGGACACTGATATAACGTTGTATATAATGCAATGCAATAGATATTCTACCTATACCAAATGACGATGGAATCTCAGCAGGGCTATGCATGCCCAGCAAAATCAAGTAAGGTGTTTACAGGCACAGTGCTGCTGTCCTCTAGTTTGGAATTTGCCTTTCAAATGGTGCACAGCTGCCAGACGTGCAACGGCAAGTGGCCATGGCATGCCAGAGACCATTAAACATAAAGTTTGACCATTTGGGGTGGGGGAAGGTTACAGCACTCCTGAAATTATATATATATATATATAACTCTGGGGTTGCGGCACTCATCTCGCGTTATTAGCCGAGGGAGCCGGTGTACAGCTTCCAGGTCATGTGGCCAGCATGACAAAGCCGCTTCTGGCGAACCAGAGCAGTGCACGGAAACGGCGTTTACCTTCCCACTTGGAGCGGTACCTATTTATCTACTTGCACTTTGAGGTGCTTTCGAACTGCTAGGTGGGCAGGAGCTGGGACCAAGCAACGGGAGCTCACCCCGTCGCAGGGATTCGAACCACTGACCCTCTGATCAGCAAGCCCTAGGCTCTGTGATTTAACCCACAGCACCATCCGCGTCCCCGTGTGTGTGTGTGTGTGTGTGTGTGTGTGTGTATACATAAACCCTCCTTCCACTGTAGCACTTCAGAATGCATGTAGGGGTTTGCATGCTTGAATGATGCTATCCCATAGAAATAATTTTCTATAGGTGAGAAGCTATTGCATCAGGAAGAAAGAAAACCTAAGCCTAGCCTTCTCCCTGATATTTTTCTCTTGCTATGGGGAGACAATTCAAACACGAAATATACTACCTGCGATGTGAAGTGGTGTAGTCTAAAAACCAAAAAGGGCTGTACCACATGGCTTTTCTTGGAGATATAAGATTAGGTTTGGGACACACTAACATACAGGCCGTTCCAGTTTCCAAGACAGCAGGTTGGCAGAGATATCTACAGTGATTTATAATTTTTTATGTATGTGATTTGGCCCAGCCCCAGCAATTACTTGCTAAGAGAATTCAGTGAAACTACTCTTCACCCTGGCTTTTGACGCGCGCTTACACCCCCCCCACCTTATTTCTTATTTAACTTGTTTTGAACTATTGTTAATATTGTATTAATTGTGTTTAATTTAATTGTTGTAACCTGCTCTGAAACCTTAGAGGGAAGGACAGGCTAATAATAAAAATAATAAAAGTCAATGGTGGCTATACCACATAAACACCATTTTATTGCCCATTATGGTAGTCTGCTGCAGATCTTTCCCACATCCTTCTTTAGTTCCTTTGGATACTGTATGATTGACCTTATCTCTGTTGCCCTTACGGTGAAAATGTTACCGGAGACATGGCTTGCAATTTATTATTAGTACCGGCCACCCACAGAAATAGCAAGAAACGTGACACTGATGTGCTGTGAAGTCAAATGCTCACGTTTGGAAATGCTAAATGCATATGAATTCATTAGCTCTGTTCCCAGGTGCCTCCTCCGAGTAGATTGCGCACCTTAGCCAGAGCCCACTGAAGTCTACTTTGGGGACATTGAATGGACAAGTCTTGTTTATTTCAACATTCCTTGTACAGAATAATTCCCCTGTGAGTTGTACCTCATGAACAACAACAAGAAAACCTCATAATTTCAGAGGAGCTAAAAGAGGCAAGGACTCAGCTGGGGGGTAAAGGGACTAATTCTAGAGGCTTAAAATAAAATTGGTAAGAAGCTAATATTATGTTAAATGATTTTTCAGATTCCTGAATGCAATATGAATCTCTTTCTCACCAGACACTGCATTTTGAATTTGAAACAGCAATTAGCATTTACAGTCTTTTTAAAAAACTAAACCTTCCTGGGTAGAAAATCTACGTCAATTTAAAATGCAATTATTCAACCATTATCTGTCAGAAATCATGGGGAAAATAAAAATAAAATGCCTTCCCTCCCCTTCATTATTTATACGGGAGCCTGGGACATTATTTATACGTGAACTGTCCCATTAGCTATTATTCAGGCATTCATGCATCAACAAATATGTCTCTTGAATGACTTCACAATAGGTTTGATAGCACCTATAGATGCCACCTCCATGTCACATGTCTGGTTACTTAACAGGTGGTCGCTGGGACAAATCTTGAACTTAAGAGGTAGTCTAAAGGAAGGCCACCCCCCCCGCTCTCTCAGACTCAGCCTTCCATCTGTAATATGGGGCTGATAATACTGTCCTACTTTACACAGTTACAAGAAAATAATATAAGTTCAGAACTTCAAACACCCTAGAACAGGAGTTCTCACACTTTCTACCACAGGGCCCACTTGAGAGGACTGAAAATTATGGAGGCTCGCCATTCACAAAATGGTGGTGCTGGGGAAAGCTAGTAACAAAATGGCAGCAGATGGTGTGTGTGTGTGTGTGTGTGTGTGTGTGTGTGTGTGTGTGTGTGTCTAAGAGACGGGCCAAAAGGCACAGGTTCTTTTCTTTCCATTGGCTCCTTCCCAACTTTGCATGCTAGAGCATCACTCTTGCTTTGCTCTCTGAATAACTCCTGCTGTCATATGTGCCCACATGCTGCACATGTGGGGAACAACAAGGCAACAGTGTGGTGCTGAGCAGGGCCAGCCCAAGACATTTTTGCACCTCAGGTGAACCACAAAAGGTGCCCCCACCCTACCAGGGAAGGAGTGAGTGAAGATCTACACCAGGAGCAAGCGGGCAATAACTCTGTACAGCAGGATCTGCTGCCCCTGTAGATCCTACCGCTTGAGGCTGTCATTGCCTCATGGGTGGGCTGACCGTTAGGTCCACTGGGGATCCCTGATCCACAGTTTAAAAAAGCACATCATCATCATCATCACCACCACTTCTTCTTCTTCTTCTTCTTCTTCTTCTTCTTCTTCTTCTTCTTCTTCTTCTTCTTCTTCTTCTTCTTCTTCTTCACAACAGCTTATTACCAATCCAAGTGCCCTGAAATAATAACACATTCTTTCCCTGCTTATTCCTCCACTACCTCCTTTTCTTCTATCATTTTCTTAGTGTCAGTGTTCAACTTCAAAGACCCTCTCCTGTCACATGTGCAAAGCACCACAAACATTTTGGATGTTAAAGGAGGAGAAGAGGAAAGTATGTATTTTGCAAAAAAAGATGAGTTGTGCTACGGGAGGTGACGGGAAGTCAACAGTATAATAATATAAATTAATTTGTTATTTTTGTTGGATGATTAACCTTTATCTGACTTATTTGATTTTTGATTTATTGTTCTACTAGTTTGAAATATTTGTTTTGTTTGTCTTGTTTTAAAACTCAATAAAGGTTATTAAAAAAAAGTTAAAGGAGGAGAAGAAGAAGGTGGTAATGCAGGAATAACTAACCCCTGCTAAATTAACACGATCCACGGTGGCCAAAACTACTCCTTTCCCCAATCTTTGACTCTCATCTGGGCACCTGCACTCCAGCTCACTTGTGGTGAATAAACCTTTCCTGGTGAATCCATAGAACAGAAAAGCAACTCTGTACAAACTAAATATGTCCCTCCCCCCTTGCTCCCCAGTTGCTCCACCAACACAGCCACTCCCCAAAGTCTTAGCTGGGAGAGGCATATGTTTGTGCAAAGTGGATAGCTGGTAAAGCTGCCCCAAACATATTGACCTAAGTGGCATTATTGAATCTGTAATTTGCTACCATTAGCAAAGGTCACTGTGTGCTGCTTACCGCCACTTTATGAATTGCTCTTGTTCTAGTCCAGCATTTCATTAAGCAGGGTTGTACTGAGAGGTCGAAAAAAACCAATCAAGGGACTTAAGTGCAAGGAGAACATCCTCAGGTGTTTGTTTTTTTAAGGAACCTCCATCTCCCACTCCTGTTTGAGGATCTCCTCAAATCAAGGTACACCTTGTCAGTTCTCTCTCTCTCTCTCTCTCTCTCTCTCTCTCTCTCTCTCTCTCTCTCTCTCTCTCTCTCTCTCTCTCTCTCTCTTCTGTTATATGTTTTCCGCTTGTGTTCCCTCCCCAGCCTTCTCCCCATGCCGTATCCACTGTTCCAAAGAGCAGAGAGAATATTTGATTGCAGTAATTAGCTAATCAGTAACAGGCATAATTTCCCACTGATTAATGCTTTGAATAATCATTATAGTCCTAACTGTAGGCAGTTCTCTTATCAGAGTCACTTTGAAAACAGCTTTGAAAAAGATAGAGCTGCACCTTCGCAGATAAAATTAGAGAGGTCAGGTGCTCTGCCCTCTGGAATGATGGCAGGGAAGGGAAGCATGGAGACCTGAAGGGTCCTCTTCCAACCCACTTCCCTCCTCTTTCTCTCTACCCACAATAGATTGCCATGATGTGGGGAGTGTGGAGGGGAAGGAAAAGAAGAAAATAGGGCAAGGATGCTGCCCGCAAGTGCGGCTTTCGGCCCACAAGAGAACTGCTAAGCAGGAACATTGCACAATTCTTATGTAGCAGCAAAGGGGAAAGAGGGGAAAGATTGCCTGTGAGACTAAGGGCTTATCCACACTTTCGCTTGCCCCGCTGCTTTCCTTCAGGGGGAAACTGCTCTTTAGCACTCAATCGGAGCAAGCGGAAATTCAGGTTTTCCCCAGATTGCCATTTGTCCCAGTCTATCGCCAAAGAGTGGGTTTTCCTTAGGAAAGGAGATTTCCAAACTGTGTGTCGTGACAGGTTAGTGTGTCAGCTGCAGCGAATGCTCCCCACGCTCCTCCCGGGGCTGGAAAGGGATTAGTTTAACTCCAGTTTGATAGTAAAGCTGAATTACTGTGTTGCAAAATGATGCAATGTCTAAAAAGTGCATCACCAACATGAAAAGTTTGGAAAGCTCTGGGGTAGGTCAAGGTGAAAACCCCTCAGGCCCATGCCTAGGAAGTGTGGGTCAAGCAGAAAACTGCTGGGACCTGTGCCTTCTAGGCATGGCACAAGCAGAAATGTGGACAAGCCCCAATTCATGCAGCTCCCACATATTTCTAGGCATAAGTTAAAGACACAGTTGCCTTCCTTCTTTGCCACTTATTAGATATTTTCAGCAAGGATTGCTGTAGTTCACGGGTAGGTAAACGAAGGCCTGGGGGCCAGATCTGGCCCAATCACATTCTCAATCCGGCCCACGGACGGTCTGGGAATCAGCGTGTTTTTACATGAGTAGAATGTGCGCTTTTATTTAAAATGCATCTCTGGGTTATTTGTGGGGCATAGGAATTCATTCATTAAAAAAAAAGGTCTGCCCCCCCCAAGATCTGAGGGACAGTGGACTGGCCCCCTGCTGAAAAAGTTCGCTGACCCCTGCATAGATATACGCACCAGATATTCGCTGACCCCTGCGTAGATGTACGCACCAGATATTCCAGTTCTCTCTAATCGAGGGAGAGCCAGGCTAGGTAGCACGTTAGTTCCAAATCTGTGCCCTTAAGTTCAGGTTTTTGTTTTTAAAAAATGTTTTCGTTTTAAAATAAAGTACAAAATAAAGTAAATTACCTACAAGGGCCTGATCTGGATCAAAATCCTAGTGTGCCTGTCAAGTAGGGAAGCTTTAACCCCCTTTCACCACTGTGGTCCTGATCTGAATCAAGCCACCCCCCCCCCATCTCAGCAATTTGCAAAAAGGAGAAAAAGCAAAAAGGAGCAAATTGCTCACCCAGAACTCCCCAGTCCAAATCAGGACCCTAGTAGAGGTGGGGGAATAGTTAAAGCCCCCTGCCAGTCCAGACTAGGATGCCAATTCAGATTGGGGGGGGGGCATGCCTGAAATTTGCAAAGGAGAAAAAGCTCCCATTGAAGCAAAGGAGGGGTTTTGTTCTGTGCAAATGCTTATGTGAGGCCCCCAATCCAAATCATGATCATAGCAAAGAGCCAATCCCCTCCCCACCCCCATGTCAGGGTCCAAATGTAGATGAGGTCACACATACTGGCGACTGGTGTTAAATTTCCTGAACTTAAAAACTAGCATGGATTTTCAAGAGAACTCCGTTCCCAGTTTGTGGCAGGCTAAACCCTCCTGGCAATTCAGCCCATGCCAGGAGACACTGTTATCCACACTTCCTCTTGTTCCTCTGCTTTCCCCCAGGGAAAAAAGTTCTTTAAAATGGCAATTTGGATTGTCTCTGGATTGATGTTTGCTCCTACGGTATTTAGAGCTGAAGAGAGGGTTTTCCATGTGAAAGGAGCCGGGCAAGCGGAAAACCACTCAGACCCATGCCTAGAATGCACGGTTAAAGCAGAAAACAGTTTGGACCCATGCTTTCTAAACATGGGACAAGTGGAAGTGTGGATGGGGCCTCTGTTGCTTGGATGCTGAATCCTTTGGTTAGAGGCCCATTCAAAGGAGGAGGAGGAAAAACAGCAGCAACGGTATCAAGCCATATCTTGAATTCCTGTTGTGTTTAAGCACCAATCTTTTTTTTTAATGATACTTTGACCTAAGTGACATAGCGAATTTGAGTTCAGTGGTATAATGGTCAGCTATACAATCAGAATGATAGCATGCAGACCCTTGGAACAGAACATCAACTGTATCTGGTGCCGGGCCCTGCAACATCTGGCAATTGCACATTGCCTAGGTGTGGTGTTGAAATGGATGCAGTTCAAGAGAAGTCTAGACAAGACAGGGCTTTGGATAGGAATAGAAATATCCACCATGAATGGATTTCATCTCCTTCAGGTCATTTGCTGTGGCTGCACAGTTGTGACATGAAGCTGAAAAGCGGATGCACAAGTGACTTGCTCAGTAACCTTTCATCAAACATTGTGTCACCTTAAAAGAAAACCCACACATCTCCCTGCAGGAGAAAGACGTGGCTTTCTTTTTCCGTGAGACAAGCAAGTAGCAAACAGCTTAAGGGTGATTCCCTTGCACATCCACTGCCTTGCTTTGTAAGATATGAAAGTAATATGGTCCGCACATTCATAGATGAGCAGAACGGAAAGAGAAATAGCCATAGAGCGATGCATCCCACCCATTTGCAGTAACTAATGAACTGGTTCAATCTCCTCCTCTAAATCAGGGTAGCCAAAGTTGTGCCCATCAGATGTTTTGGGCTACAACTCCCATCAGCTCAATCAGCATGGCCAATGGTCAGGAATGTTGGGAATTGTAGTCCATAACATCTGGAAGGCATCACATTGACTATCCCTGCAGTAGAGGAGGAGATTAGACCAGTTTGTATGTTACTTGAAATGGGAGTGATCCATTTCCCACTCTAGATGAGAAGTGTCCTCATTTTTGATACCATTTCAACAACCTCTGCAGCTTCTGCCCGGTTATTTCTGTTTGCCAAACTGATTATACCATGCCCTTTATGTTCCATGAAAGTGGTGTCCCTGCTGTTTGGATAGTGATTTCTGCCCGTTCATTGGCTGTTGAGTCATTATTGGAATTCACTCAGCATGCATGAGCTTTAATTTTCTTAATGAGCTGTAGGCTTATAGGGTTACCAGTTGGTTCCTTTTTTGACTGTACAGGGCTGCTCAGACAAAACTCAGATAGCAAAAGAAAAGAAAAACAAGTCAGTCTCATTTGCATGTTGCAAAAAGCTACAACTTGTATTGAACAAAGAGGGAAGTGGAAGAGTACAGAAGGAAGTCTTTCCACGTGGGTCCTTCCACAACTTCTCTTGCCCCCCCCACATGACCCAAACAAACCACACTGTGATCTGTCATATCATCTGAACCTGAACCATGGTCTGTTTTAAATAAACCATGAGTAGTAAGCTAGAAATAAATCAAGAAATTAACACCCATGCCACCATCTATGTTTAGGTGACATTGCAAACCATAGCATGGCTTGTTGGAGCTGGGAAAACACTGTTGGGACACAAAGGAACCCACTCAGCAGCGCAGAAGCATGTTCACAGTTAAACAGTGGTTTAAAAGCAACTGTGACAATCACAAAATAAAAAAATTCCTTCCAGCAGCACCTTAAAGACCAACTAAGTTTTTTATTTTGGTATGAGCTTTCGTGTGCATGCACACTTCTTCAGATACACTGAAATAGAAGTCCCCAGACGCTTATATGTAGAGAAAGGGTGGGGAGGGGTATCACTCAGAAGGGTGGTGGAAATGGGTGATTGACTGACTGATAGCTGTTGACGACTGTAAACGACCATCACAATGACCACCACAATGACTCATTGTGACCACCACAATGAGTGAACAAAGCCATTGCGTTTGGCCATCTGACATAGCAGATCCAGAGTGATTCTTCATGTTGCAAATGAGAAGGCAGTAGAATTAAGTCTTCTAATACAGAAGATCTAGAAATAGGTATGTTAGCAAGCTAGTTGCTCATTATAAATGAGATGAGGATTTCCCTTATTGGTTTGTAGGGCATGCCTACTGAACATTGAAAGGCTGATTACTCTAAGTAATGAAGCAGTAAGCATATTGTAACAGAAAGAGACCCTCAAGCTGCCCTTTGCCTCTGTGTACATGGGAAACTGGGGCACATGGGCAGCGAAGTCAGTAATGAGACAAAAGATTATGACGTATTGGCAACTTTCATTTGTACTCGCATGCTTTCCCAAACAAGCCTTGTCATTAAAAAAATGTTTCTGCATTGGTGATTTCTTGTTACAAATATATTCAAGCTTTGGAAAATCTTCTTCTTCTTTGGCGATCACTCGTAGCCGAGTAAGATTGTCTTCCATAAACATGGCTTTAACAATGCGTCCATAAATGACTGTGGAGGCCAATTCTGGACCCACACGTCCTTCCACAGCGGGGACATTGGTTCCCTGGTGGGAGTTCGATCACGGTGTGGATTTGCCAAGCGTGCCTTCCTCTTAGCACGTTTCTCCCTTGCGTTCTGAGTTCGAGTGTTTTCAAAGTCCATGACACCTTTGGTAAAGGCTGCTCTCCAACTGGAGCACTCGCAGGCCAGTGTTTGCCAGTTGTCGGTGTTTATACTACATTTTAAAAGATTTGCCTTGAGACAGTCTTTAAACCTCTTTTGTTGACCACCAGAATTATGCTTTACATTTTAAAGTTCGGAATAGAGTAGTTGCTTTGGAAGGCAATCATCAGGCATCCGCACAACATGACCAGCCCAACGAAGTTGATGTTGAAGAATCATTGCTTCAACACTGGTGATCTTTGCTTCATCCAGTACACTGAAATTAGTTCGCCTGTCTTCCCAAGTGATGTTTAAGATTTTTCGGAGACCCCGTTGATGGAATCTTTTGAGAAGTTGGAGATGGCATTTGTAAGTGGTCCATGTTTCACAAGCATATGTAAAATAAGCCAGGGGTGTCAGAAGAAGGGTTTATCAGTGTAGCTTCCTAGGGTACAGATACATCAGGAAAAAGGAATAACATGCATGCACCTCCTAGGTTGTGATCCTAGGACAATTTGATTTCTGTAAGAAAAATCAACAGGGTTGTCATGCAACAGTGGGCAATCATAGTCACCTTGCTCTTCGTTAATATAGAGGAATAGAAATTCCATCCACAGATCTTGGAAATAATGTCCCAATACCTTAAAATAAGACACCTAGTTTTCCTACAACAAATAAGTAATAGAAACCACACAAGTACATAACAGACTTCAAATGTTTTAATACTGCAGTTATTTCTTCTTTCCAGGGAACTCTGGAAACTGATGAAGTTATCTCTAGCAGATGGATCTCAGTGTCCCCAGGATTCTTTGAGGGAATCCATGCCAGTTAAACATGTCTAAAACCAATGTGAGTTTTTTTTAGTGTAGATAGATCGATGAACTTGGAAGGGCAAAGAAAATGTTACATCCAAAGAGTTGTGATTTTCTTCCTGTTTCTAGCTTCACACATTTTTGCATATTTATTCTCTATTATTTGACCCCAGAGACTGTCTATGCTACCCAAGCAGGAGAGATAACAGGATGTGGAAAGGGTGGAGGGGAGGGGAAAAAAGGGAAGGAACAGGAAAGGAAACAGTTTGTAAAAGAAAATGTAAGTGGACTGTGTTCTACTTGTGAAAAACGGGCAATAAGACTATTAGCCTTTGAATCTTTTAATTATTATTTTTTTAATCATCAAGTTCTTCTGCAGGTTTTTCCTGGCTTTGGAATGTCCTTCATAAACCAGACATCTTATTAGGAGACATCTAGGTGCTGGCATGCACTAATGGCATCATTGGTCCATGTTGGCTCTGATAGACACCCGCTATTCTGGAAATTCTATGGTAAAACTTTCCTGATATTATTGCATTCACCAAGTCCTTGGTCTTCAACTGGTGGATCAGTGCCCACTACTGGATCATAGCATGATCTAAGGTGGGTTGCAACAACAGCACCAGCACCATACAATTTAGGTTGATGCACCAGCCACTACTATTCCTGAGGAAGTCAGAACTGGCTGTGGTAATGCACACCTTTACGAATATCAAGACTGGATTATTGCAATGTGATCTACGTGCAGCTATCTTTTAAGAGAGCAGCAGCTCACCCCTGAGAGCTAATTTGCTCTTGGGCGCAAATCTTTTTTTTATTTTTATTTTTCACAATTAAATTCCACATTAACATTGGTAAGTTAAAAAAACAAAGCAAAAAACATTTTCACCCCCCCATCCCCATATATTACAATATACTTTTTGAATATTTTTTAAGATTCCGTGAATCTCCAGACTTCCCCCCATCTCCGCTTTTGGTTCTATAAATGAACAAAACCCTCTTACATTTCCATACGCATTTGCCCAATTTCCTAACTGGTATACTTAGTTAATAAAAACTTACGAATGCTTCAAATCATTTATAACATTTTGCACAGATATGTTAATTATTGAAACAAATTTCTCCATTCTACATTTCACATCTATGCTTAATTATTATTATTATTTTTCTTTTTAATCTTATCCCCATTTCAACTAGTTGCAAGCATTTAATCCAGGCCTGCTAATGTACCAACTCATCTACAGTAATTAACTTGGGTCCGTCAGCAGATTGGACCTGCCTTCCCTTCCGCCACTAGCAAAAACCAGAAGTCCTTGCTCTCAGGCACTATTCAACGTGTTGGTGGTTACCTTTAAAGCCTTCTGTGTCTTGGGTCCAAAATTCCTACTTCTTCCCTACCAACCTGCTCAATCCCTAAGATCAGGTGAAAAGGACCTTCTAGAGGGGAGGCATAGTTGATCATGACAAGGAATAGGGCCTTGTTGGTGGCTGCACCATTATTGTGGAAACATTTGCTTGAAGAGCCTTAAAAAGGTAAAGGCAAAGGACCCCTGATAGTTAAGTCCAGTCACGAACGACTCTGGGGTTGCGGCACTCATCTCACTTTATTGGCCGAGGGAGCGGACGTTTGTCTGCAGACAGTTTTCCGGGTCATGTGGCCACCATGACTAAGCTGCTTCTGGTGAAACCAGAGCAGTGCACGGAAATGCCGTTTACCTTCCCACCGGAGCAGTACCTATTTATCTACTTGCGCTTTGACATGCTTTCGAACTGCTAGGTGGGCAGGAGTGGACCGAGCAATGGGAGCTCACCCCATCGTGGGGATTCGAACCACCAACCTTCCAATTGGCAAGCCCTAGGCTCATTGGTTTAGACCACAGCACCACAGTTTTAGGTGGCCCCAATTCTAGCTGTCTTCTGTTGTACTATGAATACTTTTTATTTTGGTATGAGCTTTTGTGTGCATGCACACTTCTTCAGATACCTGAAGAAGTGTGCATGCACACGAAAGCTCATACCAAAATAAAAACTTAGTTGGTCTTTAAGGTGCTACTGAAGGAATTTTTTATTTTTGCTTCGACTCAGACCAACACGGCTACCTACCTGTAACTATGAAGACTTTTGTTATTATTCTGAGCAGACGTATGCCTTGTGAGGAAGATGATACATTTAGTATTGATTGCATTTTATCTGTTGTAACAGTCTCCTTTGTATTAACGTTGAACGTATTATTTTATAATGTATTGTGATTTTAAGTGCTGTAAGACACTGTAAGTAAAGCTTTGACATTGGAAGGACAGAGAAGGAGATGATAGATAGAAAGATAGATAGATATTTCAGAGGGGTGAATTTATCCACCAAATATCTCTTTCACCCAAACTTAAGTCTTAAGCTGTGCTGGAAGATTTACAGGCCAGAACTACAGCAGAGACCTATTCTCTCACTACCTGCTTACAAGCAACCACTTTTCCAAGAAAATATCCCCAGACTGTCGCTCTGCCCTTTCAGTTACAATCAGTATTCAAGGCACACCAAACTTTAAAATTTTATTTATCGAGGGACTGATTTGCACAGCAGGGCTCTGCTTTGTTTATTCAGTGCTATTATTGTTACCTTTAATGAAGACAATGAAGAATTTAAAATAATAATTAAAAATATTCCCCTCGGTTACCGTGGCAACGAACTGCAATGTTTCTAATGGCACAAAAAACCCCATTTGTCTCTTTATTTGACGGGACAAAAAACACTTCCTCCCCTTCTTCCATTACAGGAGGTTTAGTCCTTGAGTCCTCAGGCAGCCCTGAACATGGAGCAGTCCCTTCTCCAGGTTTTGGGGGAGTTCTCAAGGGGCCCTATCCACTCAGGTAGCCACTCCTTCTCTCTCCTCTTCCTCATACATTTGGCCAAACAGCTAGAAGGTGAACAAAGCTTCCTGCGCACCTTCCCCACTCTTTCTGAACTTCCGGGTCCAGCAATAAGGGGGGTGAGGTCCTGCAGAGCATCTGATTTGCATGAAGAATGTATCAGGCCCAACATCCTGCATCTGTAGGTAGCCTGAAATCCCAAAGAGCTGCTGCCAGTCAGTGTAGGCAATACAAAACTAAATGGGCTGACTCAAAATACGAAAGCTTCCTGTTCTCTCAACTTTTACCTTTTACTCATACCTATGTGTATATATATCTGAAGAGAGGAGAGCAAAAAATTGGTTTTTGCCACTTTTGCCTCTCTCCTGCCTGAAGGGTTGGCATAGCAAAAAGCTGATGGGAGAAAACAGCAGGCAGTGGGAAGCTGAGAATACTGGGGCATCGGTGCCTGTCCAGTAATGCCAACCTCAGTGTTTGGCAGGGAGGCTGAGGTTGAGTCTAGCAACAAGGACACACTACAGACCTGACAAGCAGAGGTGCCTTTTGAACATGAAGAGGCCAGAAAGTCAACCTTATGAAAGCATCTAAGCATCTAACCTTCCCACTGTAGCGGTACCTATTTATCTACTTGCACTTTGACATGTTTTCGAACTGCTAGGTTGGCAGGAGCTGGGACTGAGCAATGGGGGCTCACCCCGTCACGGGGATTCGAACCACCGACCTTCTGATCGGCAAGCCCTAGGCTCTGTGGTTTAACCCACAGCACCACCCGTGTCCCTTTTTCATATATTATACACAGGTGCATTTTGGAAGAACAAGAATGAAGTCTGAGAAGAAAAGCCGTTGGAAAATGTTTCCAAGCTCACTTCAGAGTGGGAAGAAGTCATTGTATACAAGCTGAATGTCTCTAAAAGCCTGGGCCTGAAATCTACAATGCCAACAAATGAGTGCTGAGGGTCTTTTGTTACTCCTCAACAACATCAAAACCAGTTGGGAGGCACCATCGTCACAAGGTATTCCTGGCTGCCACGTGAGTGCAACATGCAAAATCAATGCCACTAGTTCAGGAACAGCTACTAACAGCAGATGTGGCATAGCAGCATTGCACAAAGCTGTTTCCATTGCACAAAACTGTACACCAACGGGTATGGTGCAAGAAGATTGCAGGATCGCCTTATAAACATAATTGAGGCACATTGTTACCCTTTATTTATTTATTTAATAAATGCTTCCCATAAAATATCCCAAAAGTGATCTAACAATAAAAAAAACATGTAATAAAAAAAATCAAGCCCAATGCAGACAGAGATTAAAATCCCCACTCAAAAGGCTTGTTGAAAAAGGAAGGCCTTTGATGGGGGTCCAAAAAAATGGACTCAGTGCCTGTCTGGTATGTAATGCGCAGGAATTCCAGAGGGTAGGTGTTGCCACCCTGTAGGTCTGATTCCTACGTAACACGGAATGGAACTCTTGACGAGAGATCTGCAGATCCCCTTCTGAAGAAGGCAGTGAGAAGGGGTGGGATGAGCTTTGGCCTTCTAGAAAACTTCAGCACCAGCCCATGTGCCTGATGTACTGATTGGGAGTCTTAGTAATCAGACAAGGATTCACTATACCCTTCCAACCACATTTTCCCTCAAGAACAGAGAGGGGGGGGATCCCTCTGCTGTTATTACCGTTATCTCTCTGTATAAAACAGGTTCCTTCTTGATCTTCTCTTACTCGGTTTCCTAGTTAATTCTGAATAATATACTATTCTACTAAACGTACAATCCTGTATCTGAGATCGGAATGTAGCACAGGATGTGCTCTTTGGCCTGGCGGTCTATAATATCAGTGAAAGATGGCCTAGCGGAGATCAATAATTTATGCTGAGACGGAAGGCAAAAACTCAATCAAGTGCCTCGTCAATTATGTAGTGATTATATCTACGGGGATAGAGAAGGAATGGCTTCCTTCTATCATGTGGTGCCACACACTGCTCCGATTTAATCTTTTACTCCCAACAAGAGTAGCCACCTGCCAACTTCACACTTGGACAAAAAACACTCTTTATTCCTGCTGGTTGGACAGCTAAGCAGGAACAAACTGCCCAGTTGTAGTGGCCATTGTTAGGTATGTCCGATCTTACATTGGGGACATTGCTCCAGTTCATACAGCTGCCAGCTTCTAGAAGCTGTTCTGGTTAGAGGACCTTGTTCCCAGCCATTAAGCTCTTAGCTAGTGATCCAGGCATTAATAAATAGTAATAATTTTAATAATGATAATTTTGTTATTTGTATCCCGCCATCTCGCTGGGTTGCCCTAGCTGACCTGGGTAGCTTCAAACATATATAAAAACATAATAAAACATCAAACATTTTTTTAAAAAAAAAACCTGGCATAACCCTATACGTATTTGAATATTTCCAAAGCTGACATCTGAGCTAAAGTTTCCCATAAGAAAAGCTCAGTTAGATCAGACCTATCTAGTTCAGGGTATTCCAGGTGTGGTTGCACCATACATATGTAAGGTAAAGGTAAAGGGGCCCCTGACCATCAGGTCCAGTCGTGTCCGACTCTGGGGTTGCGGCGCTCATCTCGCTCTATAGGCCAAGGGAGCCGGCGTTTGTCCGCAGACAGCTTCCGGGTCATGTGGCCAGCATGACAAAGCTGCTTCTGGCGAACCAGAGCAGTGCACGGAAATGCCGTTTACCTTCCCGCCGGAGCGGTCCCTATTTATCTACTTGCACTTTGATGTGCTTTTGAACTGCTAGGTGGGCAGGAGCTGGGACCGAGCAACGGGAGCTCACCCCGTTGCAGGGATTCGAACCGCCGACCTTCTGATCAGCAAGCCCTAGACTCTGTGGTTTAACCCACAGCGCCACCTGGGTCCCATACATATGTATAAAGGACTTATTCACTCTTACTGTTTGCCCCACACTTTCCAGGCACAGACCTACGCTTACGAGCATGTCTTATTTTTAATTTTGCCCTGAAGCTTTCCCCATGAAAACCCACTCTTTAGCACTCAATCAGAGCAAGCATCAATTTGGGTTTTCCATGGATAGCCGTTTGCTCCGATTGAGCTTCAAACAGTGGGTTCTCACAGGGGAAACTCTGGAGAAAAGAAAAGAGGGTGCTAGGACATGGAGATTTAAACCATGGGCCATGCCTGGAAAGAACAGAGGAAAGGTAAGTGCCGATGAGCCCAAATGCAATGAATAGGATATTGGTGCTTTTATTTCGGATCCCTTTCCTGATTTCATTTCATTTAAATTTGTATACCGCCATTCAATATTGATATACACATAGTGGTTTATGAGCCGAGGAAACTTCGAAATATACAACAAAGATCACACCACTTATATCAATCCAACGCAATGCAAAAAATAGCAATAAAAAGATGGCTTTAAAATAACTTATATCAAATAAAGTAATATTCAATACTCCCTTAGAATATAATAGTACACAATAAAAACTCTCAAAATATCAGCAAATATCAGAGAAATTCACTCTCAACTAATAATCCCTAGTACTGTATGGAATTCATCTTTTTCACAGCTTTCACACATTGGGGTGATATTTTTAGTGAACTATGCCAGGACTCTTGGTCAGTCATTGCCAGCTCAAATCCTAATTAGTGTGCATGTGAAATTACCATGTATTTATATATTTTTGCCTCAATGTGCATTACTTTATGCTTACTTTGAAACACATTTGCTATTTTACTATCCATTCACCCAGTCTGGACAGATCATTCCAGAGCTCAGGCCTGCTTTTCTGAATCCACTTGTTCTCAAGGAAGTCGGGTCTCTCCCATTCTTCTGTCTCAACTCCTTCACCCTAGTTCAGTGATGGCGAACCTATGACACGTGTGTCAGACGTGACACACAGAGCCCTCACTGTTGGCACACGCCCCATCGGCCCATTCACGCTGTTGTTGTTTCCCTCCCCCATTTGTTCTCCCGCTCCTCCTACAGCTTGTCTCTGCTACAGCTTGTCTCTGCTGTTAAAACCCGGATCCTTTGTTGTTGTTGTTGCTGGTAGCCAGAGATTGGTTTTTTAACTCTTTCTGTGCTGTTTTTTCTGGCACTTTGGCAGACTATGATTGGGTGTAACAGCGTTCGTTTTTTAACCCGTTCTGCGCTGGGTTTTTTTGGCACTTTGGCAGACTATGTCGGTGCTGCGTGTTAGTTCCAGCGAAGGTATTATTCATCATTTATTTCTGTTCTCTTTCCCCCCCAAAAGTGCAGCAGCTTTGGGGCACCCCCCCAAAGCAAAGCAACTTTGGCACCCCCCCCAAAAAACCTCCAAAACTTTGGTCAGCAGCTCCCCCCAAAAAGCTCAACAACTCTGGGCACTTTGTGATAAATAAGGGGGTTTTGGTTTGGTTTGGTTAAATAATTAGTTTTTGGTTTATTAAATACAGTTATATATTACAATTATCCATTTTTGTTATTTAAACTATAAATATCGCGAAATTATGGTTTTTTTCTTGAAGTGACACACCACCCGAGTTATGCTCAGTTTTTTGGCAAATTTTGACACACCAAGCTCAAAAGGTTGCCCATCACTGCTCTAGTTCATTTCAATCATGGATAAACTCTCAGCTTTTGGCCTTGGCTTTGCTCTATATTATGCAGTAGAAGCCTCCTGCCTATTTGCTTATCTGACCTTTCTATGTACTTGCCCTCCTGCTTTGATCCTGTCAACAATCCTCTTCTCTGAATGGGCCCCAGTCTGTGTAAATGTACAGTGCTTGGAGTAGGGATGGATTTATCTGTCCATTTCAGTCATTCTTAGTTTCTCAGTTTTAAGTTCAGTTCTCCACATTTCCTCATTATTTTGAAATTAAAAACAAATCTCATGAAAATTCATTAGCATTTTAGTGCACATTTCCCCTAATATACACATTTTTGCAAAGCCATTCCCTGCATTATAATGCTGTTTTATATGCTATTTTTAATTAACTTATGCATTTTTATTCATGCTTTACCCTAGTATATGCATTTTTGTACACATTATCTGGGTGGAGAACAGCACTGTAAAAATTGCAGGTGTGCAAATTAAAAGGGATGGTTTTGTTACAGTTTGCATATTGCTTGGGAAAGTGAAAATTAGGTAGATTCACCATTAAATGCTTAGTGAATGGAGTTTCTCCGTCATCCCTAGCATTGAGAGACTGACTACAGCATCCGTAGCTAGAAGCAATTCAAGAATTAAGTCTGAAACTTGTTGCTTACTATAATCTTTTCTGGCTATCTGCCCCATACCACAACAGAAGCAACTACACAGACATGCAGTGACAATTCAGCTGAAGTATCCTCTTAATGCTGGCTTTCTTGCTGTATCCCACCATCCCTGGAGATTTGTCAGTGCAGCAGGGTTGCCACTTCAATAAATGATTAGTTTGTGTTTTTTCTACCTCACAGGAGTATTTATTTTCACTTCCATTCGTCTTCTGGTTTGATCAAGCTACCTGCATTCTGCCCCAACCCTTTTCACAAATAAGCTCCTTGCTCTTTGATGCTTTGCCTGTAATCATGCAGGAGGTTTGCTTCTGTCCTCTGATGTGGTTGGTAGCAAGCTCTGGGAGGGAAAAAGTGTGATGCCCTCCTGCAAAGATTTTACAAGTTTACATGGCAACTGGGCACAGAAAACGGATATGATGGCAGAGTGCTGGGTACATTGTATGTTCACCTCTAAAATCTTTTAAGTCATCGTGGATTGAAGTACTGGTGATATTCTCCACAGCAGTGGAGACCAGGACTGGAATGAAAGGATTCAGGGATTCTGTCAACACGATTGTTGAAATTACTTTGTAAGTGAGGGCAATGACTTAAGAGATCAGTGGCTACAGGGGTCATCGGTGGTAGGGTTGGGAAGTAGTAGAGGTCAATCAAAGTACAGAGTCTGCACAAATAGGATGCTAACGCAAGGAGGAAATTTTCACAAGGCATAGTTCAGTCTGTGCCAGGATTTAACAACTGGTGTCACTGCAGAATTTTAATAACAATTTCATAATGAAAAAAGGAAGGGAAATGGCTGAGTGATTTCAGCTGCCTTCCCTAACCTGCCAAGTTTCAGATTCCACCAGTCTCCAGGTCCCAACAGCCCCAGTAAACTGATGATCAGGGATTATGGGAGTTGTAGCCTAGAAACATCTTTTCTAGAGGGCATCAGGTTAGGGAAGACTGGACAGGAGCATTAACTGAGGATATCTAGGTCCATCTCCTTACCACAGGTGTCAAATATATCTTGACCCCTACCTGTTACCAACAGATTGACAAAGCCACTTTCAAGTATCCACTGTATGCTACAAAATGGATCCCTGCTTATTGTCTGGACTGGCCATTGTCCAGTCATGACATGGGCGTACCCAGCGCGGTGCAGGGGGGCAGTTGCCCCCCTAGAAGCAGGGCCGACGCAGCCGTGGGCGAGAGCAGCGCTGCCGGCGGGGCTGGTGGGCAGAGGCGGAGGCAGAGCACAGCCCGGCGGAGCGTGAGTTTGGCGTTCCCACCCACCGGGCTGTGCCCTCCCTCCAGCTCCCCGTTGCGCCCTCCGGCAAGGCCAAGCACGGCGGGGAACCAGAGAGCATGACGGGAAGCTGGAGGGTGCGGCGCAGCGGGCGGGAACGCCAAACCCGCGCTCCGCTGGGCTGTGTTCCGCCTCTGCCCACCAGCCCTGCCGGTAGCACCGCTCTCGCCCACGGCTGTGCACTCCACCGGGGTCCTGGCCATAGTGCACCGGGGGGCAGCCCGGCGGGCCAGAGCGAGCGCCCTGGCTGCGTGCTGTCAGCGGAGCCCCAGCGCCTCCGACTGCAAAAAGCTTCGCGGCGCCTAGGTGAGACCGGAGTCAGTTTCACCTGGGCTCCGTAGCCCCGCCCACATTCCCACTTTGTGGCCCCTCCCCTCCCGTGCCTTGGTCCTGCCCCTTGCCCCCCTAGTTTTGATCCTGGGTACGCCCCTGAGTCATGATGTGGGTCTGTTGTCAAAGTTTCAGATTTTGCCTATTTGCACTGAGTGCAAATAGTAGCCATATAGTACATTAGTAGCCATGAAGTGCATTAAAGTAGCCATATAGTATGTGATCACAAAAACAGGTCTAGAACGAACCTAACTATAAATAGGCTGGTTCAATATGTTTGCCAACCACACCCTCCAGGCCTCAATTCCAAACTGGAGGTTTCCTTCTTTTTATAAGACGTTTGGGGCAACTTTTCCTTTTAGAGTCGGGGTGGCCAACTCTATTCCCTCCAGATGTTGCTGGACTGCAACTATTGGACTAGCCCTTGCCAATATGGTCAATGGTCAGGGATGATGGAAGCTGCAGCTCAGCAACAGCTGGAGGGCACCACCTTGGCCAACCCTGCTTTAGTAGTGACTTCTGCATGAGGTTTGAAAGCAGTGCTCTGTCTTCTCACACACCCCACTTTTCAAAATAATTCAATATGAGCCAAGGACAAAAAAGGTCAACACTAACTGAAGAGAAGCTCCCCAAAATGGCTTTGTGAATTATATGAGAATCACATAATAGAAAGCTTCACAGATTGCTCATCAGATCCATCCGGATGCTTGGTCCCCACTCACTTGATCATGCCACTGCTATGTCAGTCCTGCTGGCATCCAGGTGCAGAGAAAGTGTTGGAAGGGAGCTCAGGATTTTCCGCTTGTGAGTAAGAACTGCACGCCTCCAAACTAGCTGGTGTGCAGGAGTTAAGATACAGCATTTCCATCCCCACTCCGGAACGTAGACTCTGGCTGGTCCCCCAGCTCTTGTTATGCTGGATGGTTGTAGAGCGTAGGAAATCTTGCTGTTTAAGACCCTGCCATTTTTAGTAATGACTCTGCAGTGGCACCGGACAGAGACATATGGTTTACAGTAGAATATCCATCTCACCAGATCTGTTTTCCATGGTTATTTATCACATTTGTCCTTCTCTAACGGCACAGCCATCGGTTATACAGAATGTAAAAAGGGGAAAGCAATAAAGCTGCCGGGATATTGTACACCAGTGTTCTTGTCTCTTACACAGAAACTGCCAATAGCTGATCTAGCTCAGGATTCTGCCTCCCACAGTGGTTACGATTGTCGGACGCTTCAGAGTAAGCTTGCAGGCTCCCCTTTGTACTATAACTTGCATATGCAGGAATTGAGGGCTATTCTGGCACAGAAGAAACTATATTCCTGCTCATCAAATGCTATCCTTGAATGATGAAGTCTAATAGTAAAGGTAAGTCACAGTGTAAACTACTGCAGTTTTTAATTACGCCGAGACAGACTTGTCAGGGCCCAAGCTCCCAAACCTATTTGGCTTTCAGATATCCTATATCTAAACATGTGGCATAGAATATTGGGCCACTATTATTAATATACTTACCAGAGAGTAAATTTCAAAGAATGCAATGGGACTAAGATCTCTATGCAAACCTTGCGTACAATTGCACTGTTAGCCTCCGATTGGAGTCTGGTCTTGTTTTACAATGAGATGTGTGCCTGAATGTTGGAGATTGTACACCCAGAAGAGAATCTTGCTAGCTGATTGCCACCCATTAGTGTATAACTTAAACCTCATTGGCAATTATATGTTCAGGTCAATCTCAAATATTCAACACCATGCATGAAATGGAAGAATTGTGTGCTTATGTTACTTTGAGAAAAGAGTGACTTTGAACATCTAAAGAATGTTCTTCCTACATGCCTAAATCACTTCAGTCACTTCTGTACATTGTCAGTAAGGGGCAGAGGATGTGACCTCCATGCAATACTAGCTTTATCCCGAAAGAATGAGTCTAGTTTGCCTGCCCTGCTTTATCTCAGCCCGAAACAAGTACAACTGAAACAATCATGCATTCCTTACCTGTTTTCTTCTGCCCCACTTCCCTTCCCTTATGGATTCCCCTGTGTTGCATTGTCAGCTGTGTGTTCCTTGGGGCAGGGACCTGTCTTCCTGTTGTCTGTATACACACCATACACACCAATGGAAACTTCAGGTTCATGTGTATTTCCCACCCCCTCTTTCTTTGCAACCGGTAGGCTGGGCCGGGCGGGCCGGGGGGGAGGAAAAATTGTTCTCGCAAGGCCTGAACTGTGCATTTGCTTGCTATTTTCCAGCCTCCGGTATCCATTTCTCTGTTTAACAAATGTTTTAAAAATGAGCTGCAGTTCAAAGAGGGGATGGATCAGGAGGTGTATCATTTTGACAAGCCATTACCACTGTAGGTGGTACAAAAATGCCCAAGTCAGCACAGTTTCCATGAAGGCATGAAGCCTTGCTTTTGTAAACCAGCACTTGAAGAGGGGAAAGGAGGGGAGGGGAGGTTAAGAACATATGAAAAGCCATGCTGAATCACACCAAAGACCCTTCAAATTCAGCATCCCTTTCAACATGGGTGGATATTATGATGAAAACACACTTTCAATGGCTGTTGGGCATGACAGCTAAAAGGAGCACCCATGCTCAGAAGCAGTCTCTCTCTTGAGTTTCAGATGCTAGAGACAAAGTGGAGGAGGGATGAACCTGTTACAGGAGCATCCTACATACGAGTAGGACCTTGGTAAAGACACATGCCCGACTGGCATGTTCTCTCTCTCCTGATTCGGGAGCTTCAAAAACTTTCTCCAACCCGAACATCACAGCGACTGATGCCTTGGATACATCAGCTCACTTAGGGATCCGCAGAGTCTTCACAGTTTGCGTAACAGACCTCAGCAACTCAGCATTTTGGCTAATCTACTTTATTGACATATAATGCACTCAGAGCATTCTGACTTGGCTCCTTCCTCTTTCTCATCAGACAGCAAAGAGAAAGAACAAAGGACAATAGTCCCACTTCATGGAACACAGTATCACCAAAATCCTGTCTCCGTCACTTCCCACTCTGTGGAATGAAAAACATACACCGTCATGTCATAGACAACAATCCCATGACTGCAGACACTGGGAATAAATCTCCATCAACATCCCACGATTCATGAACTGTGTTGCAGTCATCAGTGTAACTGCAACAAGCATACAGATTTCATACACACAGTATCACCCATTCCACCCTTGGAACTACCTGCAACTGGCCTGGCCTTGGGCCTTACCATCTTGCACTTCTGACTAGTCTTGGCATCTTCTGACTATCAGGAAGTCTCACACTAGGCTTTGTTGGGACTCAAACCCTAGCCTTGTTCCTCACTGAGGAATCAGTGTCTACCCTTACAGCTTTGGGCATGGTTTCCCATCCTTTGAGGACAAACCCTGTACCCCTTTCAAGACTTTGGGTTTCAAGACTTGTGTCGAGCCACTAACCACAGCTAAATCTGCAACAGCTGTGTTAGCAAACTCCTGAGCATACCTGGTGGGCATTTCACCCATTGTAGCTCCTCCTGATCTGCGCATCTGGCGCATCTCCTCCACTGTATCAGTGGAACTCACCTCAGTGTTAGCATCATCAGCAGACTCTGTATCAGAGCCTTCCGCAGTAGGGTAGCCTTGGAAAATACCCTTATTTTCCTCCCATTCTGCACTGCACTCAACAGCTATAGCGAGTAAAATTAGCAGTATGAGGCCTTGGTACTCTGTAAAGTGGTACCTCTACTTACGAATAACTCTACTTATGAATTTTTCTACTTACAAATGGAGCTCCGTCCGTCATCTTGGATGCAATTTAGATAGGATTTTTTCTACTAATGAATTTTTAGATAGGGTTGCTTCGACTTATGAATTTTTTCTCCCAATGCATTCCTATGGGATTCGACTTACAAATTTTTTCGACTTACAAATGTGTGTTTGGAACGCATTAAATTTGCAAGTAGAGGTACCACTGTATATGCCTCCATACCACAGGAAGAATCCATGCTCCCTGCCTCGTGATGTTTCAACCTGCATGTCAGACCTATCCATTGGCATCCTGGCTTTTTCCAGGTTTATCTTGTCACAGTCGCTATCCAGGGAAATGCCTTGCAAACTATGTTTGCCAAGCATATTGCTCTGTTGCCTCTGAATCCACACACCATAAACTCCATTACCAGTAGGGTGCCTCTGCGAGATACCCATATTGCCTCCCTCTTTTGCTTTGTCTTGAGCACTGGTACACCTGACCATCTTCATGTCAGACATCAGCAATCTGGAAGACCCATGCACACATCCTGCATGAAAAAAATGGTTATCAGACATAACATCACTTGTCTCTCCCACCTTCCCACCCCCCCCCATGTTTACATCACAACATAGTAAGAACAAGCCATTCATAATGTCGCTTTCGTTCTTCTGGATGGTTGCACTCTGTTTGTTGCCATAAACAGAACAGCCATGCTGTATCAACTAGGCTTCCATCAGCACGCTGTGATTCCGACCCGGAATGAAAAACACGTTAGACATCACAATGTTACAGCTCTTCAGTTCCATGGTCCAGGTACTATGCACCTCCAAGGAGTCTCCACCCAACTGGTGGAGCAGTTCCTTCTGTGGCGTACACGTGGTGAACCAGTTTCACCTTCCACAAAGGTGTGCCTTCGCCTCAGAATCTAGCCCAAAAGATTCCTGCACCTCAGCACTGGAACAGCTGGTCACCATCTCTGCGCTGCAGCCCTGCATCTCTGGCCTTGCTTCATGTTGCCTGTCGGAAATGCTGCAAATCTTCCTGACATTTGGAACCGGTCCAAACCTCTCACAGGACAAACTTTCCACTGCTTCGACCTCAGCAGTGCCACCTGCTGGTTGCAGTGATGGTTGGGATGACGTGGCAGCCACCTCCCCTTACTCTTCCTGCTTTGGAGAGTTCTCCCCCGGAACAGGACACATTGACCTTGTGCACTCCTTCTCCGAAAGCCTCTTATAATGTCTGGAGCCTTTTTGAAAACAGCTCTGTGTCTTTTCATCCAAGACATGCTAGAGCTTTGCACGATCACCTGAGATACTGTATCAGCTTCCCCCGGGGTCTCCGTCACTTCCCACTTTGTGGAATGAAAAACATACACTGCCATGTGATAGACAACAATCCCATGACTGCAGGCACAGGGAATGAATCTCCAACAGAACCTTCGTGTCCTGTTTAGGCTTCCTAGCAGCATCTGCCTGATCCTTGTTATAAAATAGAATGCTGGACTAGAATGTCCTTTGGTTGGATCCAGCAAGGCTGCTATGGCTCTCATATACATAGAGGTGGTGAAGTTATTGAAACAGTTTCCAAGGAAACTTCTTAAATCCAGATTTACCCCACAATGAGCAATGGGAACATGGCTATTAACCCATCTGCTACTGCTATAGCTATATTCCTTTATGCTTGCTCTATAAGTTTCAGGGATGAAAGCTTGACTCATCTAGTTCACGATGCATTGATTGGCAACCTGAAACCACTATGTACCTTTCTGCAGGTGATCAGTTCAGTTCAGTTGCCAAGCAGATGCCAACCCTATGGGAAGCAACAGAACTCTCCCCACTTGAGCTACCTAGAAACTGCTATTCTGAGACACAATGCCTCTAATACAGGAGGGAGTACATAATCATAATGACTAGTAGCCATAGACAGCTTTATCCTCCTTGAATTTTTCTCAACCCCATTTAAAGCCATCCAAGTTAGTCACATCTTGTAGGAGTGAATTCCATAATTTCACCATGTATTACATGGTCTTCATGTTTTTATCAAAAATGTGTTACTTTTTTGCATCCCTTATTGCCTGCTTGCATGGCTTTTGCGAAAGTCTGTGTTTCTCTTTGCTTTCCACATTTGAACAAGACCTCCAATTTCTGAAGGAATCCTTCTTGACCATAATTGGCTTCTTCGACTCTGCTTGTTAACCACATTGGCATTCTGTTGGCCTTCCTGATCAATGATATGCATTCTAGCCGAACTTCTATTATTGTGGTTTTGAACAATCCCAAAGAACTGTGCAGAGACTGTGGTACTTTTAACAGTACCTGAACATTTCCCCATGTGATTTAAAAAGCAACTATGGGGGTGCTAAACTCCTTAGCTAGCACTGCAGCTAAAGCCCCAGTCCAATTTGGGCCCTATCCCCATGTCTACTTTTTATTTTATTTTTTAAATAAAATAAGTGTCACAGATCTGATAACGGATCTCCCATCTAGTTTTGGCCTTGTGTGCTTCAGCTTACACACCTGATGCTCACAACTCAACTTTGTATTGTGCAAACAAAATGTGTGATTGACAACATGACTTTTTTGTTGAAGCTGGGTGGTTCCTCCCCACTCTGTGAGTCTGAGTGCTCTCTGAGCATTGAATTGTTTTGCATGACTTTTGCAGAAAAAAATCATGGAATCCCCACCTAGATGTTATGCAAAGCAGTCAGAGCTGAAAGCTAGGTTCCCCACTAGACTTTAGTCATTTATCTAGGTTTGAGTACTTGGAAAGCTTTCTTATTTAGCCCAGTTTCAAGCAGATCTGTCCTTGTTCTCACCAGCAGGAGCTGAGGTGACTTGATTGCACCACTTCAGCAATCCCTCATTCAATGATTCCTAAACATAGGAACATAAGTAAAGGTAAAGGTACCCCTGACCGTTAGGTCCAGTTGCGAACGACTCTGGGGTTGTGGCACTCATCTCGCTCTATAGGCCAAGGGAGCCAATGTTTGTCCACAGACAGCTTCCAGGTCATGTGGCCAGCATGACTAAGCCGCTTCTGGCAAACCAGAGCAGCGCATGGAAATGCTGTTTACCTTCCCCCCCGGAGCGGTACCTATTTATCTACTTGCACTTTGACACGCTTTCGAACTGCTAGGTGGGCAGGAGCTGGGACTGAACAATGGGAGCTCACCCTGTTGCAGGGATTCGAACCGCTGACCTTCTGATCGGCAAGCCCTAGGCTCTGTGGTTTAGACCACAGCGGAAGCTGCATTATACTGAGTCAGAGCAATGGTCCATCTGGCTCACTACTGCAATCACTGATTAGCAACAGCTGTATAGGATTCCAGGCAAGAGTCTCTGCCCTACTTGGAAACATCAAGGTTTGAACCTGGGACCTTCTGCATGCAAGGCAGAGATATTCTACTGCTGTGGTATAGTCTTCTCTCATTAAAAGATAGCATGGCATGGTCTTTTCTCATAAAAAGTAGCTTGTGTTCTGGCTAAGCCAGAACTCTTCTTGGCATTTATTTTTCTTTGTTCAGAGATTATGACTGTGATATTATGTTGTTGTTGTTATTGTTAGAATCAAAGCATTCTATCATGTGAATTCCCACCTCCTGCAGCCTGAAGTGGTCCAGTCCACATCCAGGTTTACCAGTCCATCTGCCTGTTGTGAGAACATGGCCTCTATGTGACAGAAGAGAAAGAACAGGCTTTGCCAAGGAGCTGTCAAAAACTCATGCTAGATTAAGCAGCCGTTTGACTGCCAAGTGCTATTAGTGCAGCTTTTTCCCTATGATCTGGATGGAAAGGTCACTGTCTCATCGCCTTCTTCTTTTTGGCACTTGAATAGAACTGCATTAGTGGTCCCTGGCACCTAGCCATCTCACTGATTAACAAACTGGAAATCAATGGGAAATAGGAGATGCTTCGTGTGCGGTGCTTAGTTAGAAGGATCATGAAAGATAGTGCTGTTTGTTCTTAGGACCAGACAATCATCCGGTCCATTCCCCTGCCCCTAAGAAATGCCACCTACCACCACCACCACTGGGAGCAGCAGCTTCCTTGTAGAACAGTCTGCATAAGCCAGCAAAGGCTGCTACAGTAGGGCAAATGCAGGACTGCTCCACTACTCGGCCATTCTACTTACCACCAGTCAGGGTGGCTCTGCCTGTCAATGGCTCTGGCTCCATCCCTTGCTAGTCTCCTGGCCTTCCGTCCCACCAGTCCCAATAGGCACCACCCATCACTGCAGACCACAATATACCACTACCAACTATTGTGATATCAGTTAAAAATAGGTGCTCAGAGTGACCATTGACATCATTCCTTATTGAAAGAAGTTAGGACCACCCAAGGAATTTGGCTATTTTCACTCCAATGGAAGAACTTTATTGCTCCTACTTTTTATCCCAAAACAATTGCATGTTGTTGCATACATTATGGGATTGTATAGTAATCACTGAAAATTACTACTGGGTCTGGGCCCTCCAGTCTAGGCGCTACCAGCTTCTCCATGTGGATTGTCTAAAGCTCCATTCCAGAGCCACATCCCTCAAGAGAGCTGCTGACATGGAGATTGGTTTATCACACAGTTTGGTCTATTCCCTTGGGGACCCAGCTCCACAGCTTGCAACATCTGGGTAGATCTCCCTCATCTGGAGACATTTCCCAGCAAAGACATAGGCACCAGCCCACCAGTTTCCATAGCAGCTACTTTGCCTCTGATTTATTTGCAGTCGGTTTAAATATTGTCCATTTGCTCCTTCCTGCAGCCTCTGCTTTTGATAGCCAATCTTCACTGATGGTCAGATTAAAGAATATTGGGCTCCTGGATCAAATGATATTCAGAGGGCCAACAAGTGGCCTTCCAGATGTCATTGAACCACAACTCTTATCATGCTGAGCACTGATCTTGCTGGCTGGGGCTGATGGAAATTGGATACCAGCAACAAATCAAGTCGTTTTTATTAGTCAATGACCAGTATCAAGAGACCAACAACATCTGGGAGTACCATAAGCTCCTCATCTCCATCTAGACGTATGGAGTTGGATTCAAGTACGGTAAGTTGTCTCTTTAGCAGAAGTGCAAGGGCTCCTGCTAGTACAACAGAACTTCCCCCCTCTCCTGTCCCTGTGTGCCCTGTGCATCCCCAAAATCCACTTTGGAGGTTCAGGAGAAGCCCCAAAATAGTATGCAGGGGGAGGAGAGGGGAGATAATTCCATCTGGCCAGCACAAATGCTTGTGCTGATGGAGCAATCATCATAGTCTGACACTGAATTCCACCTATGGTCTCTATTCAAGCACAAAAAGGATCTTTCTTCATTTGGCAACTATCTTCTCCTTCCATGTCTAGATAGAAAGTTCAGGACAGTCTTTGCAGACTCAGCTGCATATGTAGGCGAACGACTTGGGGCATACAGTGTCTATAGGGAAGGAGTGGCACTGGGGCGACAGCAGGATGCGTAAGGAATGTTAGTTCTTGAGCCAAAGCAATGCAGACCTCAAGCATCAAGAAAGCGCTGCCAAGCTTCTCCATCGATTAGCCAACCCAGCAAGTTCAATAAAACTCACTTTTCCTCCAGGCCCAGCCAGCAGCCCCTCCCTGTCTATGATTTCTCAGAGAGCCATATACATTCAGTATGGCTGGCTGGCCAAACGAGTTGAAGGCCACCTTGCTACTGTGAAATAGTGACTTGGCTCAAATGTCTGCCATTAATCAGAGGGTCCTCTCGTTCCTAAACAGCTAAAGCTCCAGAGATGAAGGTGGTTTACTGCAGTGTTTTTTTAAGGCCACAGCCTTGGCAGTGCATATATGAAAGATGGGGCTCTCTGCCCTGTCCTCTGACCCTTCACTGCACGCCCAGAGGGACACCTTCATGCCTCTGCCTTGAGTTTCCAAAGGAAGAGCTAATAATGGTGCCAGGAACAAATAGAAATAATTGCAGAATAAACAAGAAATTAATACATATGTAATTATGTGTATAATTAAATTTCTTGTTTATTTCTCAATTAAACCTCATCACTGCTGTCAGGCCACAACTGTTCCAACAGGAAGAAAGTGTGCTACATCCATAGAAAATATGATCCACAATCACAGATAATTAGCAGAAATGACAATAAGAAAATAGAAAGAGCTTTCCTCACTACTACTAATTCTTAAAAAGTACTGCCATAGGGCTAGTTCAGATGTTCCAACAGCTGCTTTTTTTCTCAATGCGCAGTTCCTTCGCCTAGTATATGAATGTGTGCATAAATGCTTGTGTGAACCAGGCACTCCTTGACTACAGCATGCAACAACAGGGACACATTTCTGCCACCAAGCAAGGAAAAGCATGGGAATATATGAAGAGCCAGTGGCGTCGCAACAGGGGGTGGGGGGGCGGTATGCCCCGGGTCCCATGTCTGCGGGGGTGACAAGAAGTCACCCCGTGGGGGCTCGCAGCAGCGCGAACAGCCATCACCCACCACAGCTGCATGTGGAGAATCCTCATAGGAACAGAGGATCCTGGCGCTGGCGGCAAACCGCTAAGTACAGTGCATATGCGGCATTGCACGCATGCGCTGTACATAGCGACGCTGCAATGTGCTGTATAGCGGTTTGCCGCCGGTGCCACTCCAGCGCCATACAGATGTTGCCAGCATCCCTCCATCACCGCTACAGCCGTGAACGGAGGATCCTCCATTCGCGGCTGCAGCTGCGAGCAGAGGGTCCCGGCACCGTCTGTACAGTGCTGGACCGGTGTCGGCGGCAAACCGCTATACAGGGCATGTGCATGGCTATACAGCCAATGGCCCATCTGGTCCAGCTTCCTGTGCAACTATATGCCTATGGGAAGCATCCTTCTTGGTTGTTGTCTGGCAGGGATCTTTAAGAACATAAGAGTCCTGCTGGATTGGGCCAATGGCCTGCCTACCTAGCATCTTGTTCTCACAGTGGCCAACCAGATGTCTATGGGAACCCAAAACAAAACCCGAGTGCAATAGCACTCTGACCACTTGTAATTCTCAGCATCTGGCATTTAGAGTCAGGCTGCCTCCAACAGTGGAGGTAGAACATAGCCAGCATGGCTGCTTTCATGGAGAGATAAAATAAGTGGCTATTGAAGGCAGCCCTGTTTAGGGAAGTTTTTTAATGTATGACATTTTAATGTATTCTAATCTTTGTTGGAAGCCACCCAGAGTGGCTGGGGAAAGCCCGCCGGATGGGCGTGGTACAAATAAATTATTATTATTATTATTATTATTATTATTATTACATTGGAACAGTGAACTAGCCCAGGTGCAGGCAACCGCACATCAGATGACTCCAAGTTGATTCCACCAGTCACACTTGTGTATTTGCCGGCTTGGTTCAAACATGCATGCAGCTCATTTGATTGTTCCACATGAGTTTTGGTCCCCATATGCATGTTCATTATTTGATGGCTGCAAAACCGACTCATGACTCGCACTTTAGAAATGGACTGTCACAGTTTTTATTTTATTTTTAAAAAAAGCACAGCTAAACTTTTCACAGCAGCATATTGCTGCTCATGAAATGTGTTCACACACTCACCAAGGGTACCATAATAAACAAGCAAAGAAAAACCAGGTGTTTCTCTGCAAAATTCCTAGCACTTTTTCTGCCCCCACCCTGCCTAAGAAAAGCAGAAACCCATCTTTTCCTTTTGTTGGAATGAATAGAACAATGAAAGTGAAGGGTGACTCTCCCCCCCCCAACCATAACTTTAAATTGCTACAAGTTCCATGGGTTGCCAAGGAGAGCACAAATTGCCCATTCTTTTCTCGGTGGGTGGGGCAGGGCGATGGAGGATGGGGAAGAGTATATCCATGGCTGCTGAAATATTTAGTTCTTTTGCAGCCCAAGAGAGAGTCAGATATTCAGCTGACGCAAGCAACTGTTGTACGACGAGGAGTAATATAATATTGCTAAAATGGCTACTGCTGCTGTAAGGAGAGATCCACTTCTGAATTCCCAAGTCAGCTAATCAGGTTCTTCCACTAGGACCCGCAACATCAGGCCTACTGCTTCTATAATGAAGAAGCCCCTAAATTGGCCTCTTATTACATGCCTTTCTTCTTCTGCCAGAAGCCCAGAGAGGTTTACAGACAAACACTGAAAAGAATAAGCACTTGCTTCTCTTTGCTAAAGCAGGAGTAAGCAGCAGCTACAACTCTTAAATGCATTTAACACATTAAGGTGTCCCCTCCCTTCTTTTTAATCCTCTCTCCCACTTAGGAGCAGCCCTATCGAGGCCTTGCAATTTAATCTTAGTACCGGTAGCAGGCTTGACTGCTTCCACTACTATTGTATTTATAAACCCTCTTGTCCCAATCTGCCAGTTCCTTAAGAACACAGGAGTTCTGATGCAGAGATAGTGAATGGGGCAGGTCTACACAATGGAAGAGGTTTGCACAGAGTGAATTCTCCGCTGAATTGAATAAGGAAACCTGCACACAGAAGGAGAGTGCAGACATTTACTCTCTCTGGTGCATTTTGGTTTTGTTTTCCAGCACACCAAGCAGATGTAAAAATAAAAAAGCATGCTGTTGTCAGGCTGAAGATAGTGCAGACCTAAAGGGCTCTTTTTGTTCTTGGGGTTGAATCATCAAAAGACAAGGCATTTCCACCCAGTGGAGGATGGGTCCCATAGTGCGAATGAGTCACTGCACTACTAACCTCAGTCTGCTCTCAGTCAGTTCCTACCTGCCTGCCTTCTGACTTACAACCAGTCCAGAGGATGGCACTAGCTGCATGATCATTCCTCCTTAGCCAAGGTGCTGCACTCCTAGAGAGGAAGACAAAACAAGTGCTACCTGCCATTGGCTCTAGCTCCACCTGCTGTTGGCCTCCTGCTTTGTACCCTACCATACCGCAACATAGCTATCCTTTGGGATTCGCACTTATCCAAATTTCACGATGCAATTCTCCAGCCAAATAATTTCTACAAAAATGCATGTAGGGGAAGGTTTTGCATAAAAATGAATATATTTGTGAAAATAACATTTAAAAAATGCAGCATATATGGGGAAATTGCTTACAAAAATATGTGCATTAGTTAAAGCAAGATACAGAGATGTGTTTATTAGGAGAAATTTGCACTGACATGATGGTTTGTTTATGAGGATTAAAACAAAACAAAAATCACAAATTGCTGTAGAAATGTGGTGAACTGAATTTAAGAGATAGGAAAAATGAGACATTGAGAGGCCCCAAACTGACAGATCCTTCCACCCTGAAGGAATAATTTTTTAAAAAACCACCTTGCACAGAGCTTGGAAAAAAGATTCTCTTCCACAGATGTGTGTACGAAAGGGCAAGTTGGCAGCACAGTGAGCCCTCAGGAAGCTATTTTGCATTGAGTCAGGAAAGATCAATGAGAGGGTTGCAGTGAGGGAGAGATGGTGGGGAAGCAGTGGGAAATGACAGAGAAAACAGCCAAAATGGAGAGGAAGGGGGAGAAGCAGCTGAAATGACGTGATGAGTGAGTCTTGCATGATGTGGGGTGGGGGAGAATGAACAACTTGCATTTATCATGGGGAGAAAGGATCTGGCTTGCATAGCGCTGCTGGCAGTGCTGTTGGGGGGATAGGACAAAGAAATGGAGAAAGGGGGTTAAAAAAGAGAAATTGTGGATGGACAAAACAATGGAGCGAGGGTGTGGAAAAACTACTTCAACCTGTCCACAACTGAATGCAGGATAGTTTGCACATGAGAGTTGGTAGCTCTGAGACTGGCAGGTCTGTCCCACCCAACAGCTCAATCAATCCATTCAAAAGCAGCCTAGAATGGGAATGCAGACATTATTTTGCAGCAGGATACGTGCGCCAGCAAGGCATCCTTGATGCAGACGTGGACCCCTTTGCTCTTGTTACTTAGAAACCTCAAGCACTTTGCATTTTCCCTACCATTTGGAATATATACACCAGCTATAAAGTGATATACTTAAAGAATCCCTGCACTTTGTACAAATGGCTATTTATGATGTGCCGTCAATACTACTCTGCGGAGAGGAGAGCGTGGGGGATTGATGGAGCTCTGAGCCTAATCCATCAGTCACTTCACTACAAACTCTAAACAGATTTTAATTGTAAGGCCAGATTTACTCCAGCCCATCTGCATAGCAAACATGTCTCCTCCATGAAATAGAGAGATACTTTATTCCAGATGCTCTTTTGCAATGTGTATATTGTGTCCCTGCTGATAAAATATTTGTCACAGAGCAAATGTAAGCCTGCCTCCTAAATAACACAAGACTTCTCTGAAAATGCAGGGTTACAAAATTTAGCACCAACTAAACTCCTCAATTTAAAAATGCAATGAAAGGGGCTGTGGAAGAGTTACCAAGTTAAAAGCAAAGGACCCTCTGTCATGTCCCCGGCCTTGGAGTCAGAGTCAGAGGATGGCCTAGGTGATTCAGAGGCTAGAGTGACACTGGCTAGAGAGCTGGACCACATTCCTGGCTGATGTTTGGGAGCCCAGTGAACCCGAGGCTGGCAAACAGAACATCAGGGCCCGTATAACCGGAGACAGGATCCTTGCAGGCACCTTCCTTTGAGTGCCTCTCATGCTACCTCACTAGTCCAGTGATGCAGAGAATGTCTATAGAGTGATGGGCACTCATTTTCAGGCCAAAGGATTGACCCTTTGCCATTCTCCAGCAAAGGGGCACATGTGAACTGGAGGCACAGGCTCAAAAGTCCCCAATTCAACTCCAGCCCTTGCTGGAGGAAGACTTTCCATCAAAGCTATCTGCAGTACTGCAACCAGCCCTCTGCCTTACTGCCTCGGGCCTTGTGGGTTCCTCATCAGGACCAGGACAGGGCATCTTCCTCCCAAGTTCAACCACTTTTATTACTGGAAGGAGACTTGTTGAATCCTAGGCGAATAATGACACCAGAAATCTTTGGCTCTGTCTAAATACACATGAATATGTGCACATCACCAATGAGCTATAGACCAAGGTCCTAAAATGTTTTAGGAGTATTTCCACATTCTTCAGAGATGTCATTCTGACGTAAGTGGTAATGTTGGCAGCCTTAATCTTCAGATCAGAACCATCTCCTGGGCCAAGTTCATTCCCTTCCATCCTAGGCGCCTGGGCTGTGAAAGCCAACATGGGAGCCAATTAGAGCTAGTCATGATAGTGTCTTGACAGTATTGCTGCCTGTGGACTGAGAACCATCAACCTGTTTCAAACGGTCCCCTAAACAACCATCTGACAGAATCCATCACCACTTTTGCCTAGTTTAGGTGGTTTGGATTAGAATTATCCTGAGCTAGTTAGTCTGCACCAACTCACACAAAATCATATCCTTATTGTGTCTTTTCACTGACAAGAGAATTGCTGGAATGGTAGAACCTCATAAATTGGACATGCTTGGGAATATGAAGAGGAAAATGTTTTTTGCAACTTTGAAATACCTGTAACTGTGAAAGATTACCCCATTTAGGTGAGGAGATATCGGAAGATCTCTTCCTCACTGCTTTTAGACCATACGTAATCATTTCCTTGGTGTGGTGTTCATACAGAGCCCCCGGTCGTTTCATGGACTATTGTCCTGTACACCACTACTTTATTCTTCCGCTGCCACCAATTTTGTGGGGGAAAACCCAGGGTGAAGTATTGAGTCTCAGTCATGCAGAGTTAACAATGAAGATTAAAGTTTATTTCAAGCACAAACAAGTTTTAAAATATATTCGAAACGCTATCACTCTATTCCCTCTTAGTCTTGTCCCTGTCTCTAACTCACATGACTCCTCTATCTCTCCCCTCCCCCCCCAAAAGAACCAACCTAACTAACTGTCAAAACTTCTGGGCCGAGCCTCAAAATCAGGTAGGCTCCGCCTCCGATCTTTCTTATTGGTCAACCTATTAACCCTTTCTCTCCCCCAATACAAACATATCCCCAAAGAATGGGCAAACGCTACATCTGGTGGCAGGAAAAAAAAGTGTCCTGAGAGGCTGTGGCAAGGGAAATATTCAGGCAAGTTTACAAATGCTTTGGAAGAGAGAAGTTGCTACAGCTCCATGTTTTAGTACTATGTTGTAGTAACTCCCCTTCTATTAAAAAGGTGGAGGAGACAGAGACAAAATATTGTCCTTCTCATGTGGTGCCTGCATAACAAGGGGATTAAGCTGCCAGGGTGTTTTAAAATTTCATGACACATATCTACAAAACGAAAGACAAATACACGTCAAGATAGCAATTATTTGATGGATTAATGGAGGTGATCACACAGCTCATGCATACCCATCCAACACTTGATTGCCAATGTCACTCTCACTTGTTACTTGATTAGTGAATACACATGAAAGAAAATTATCCTCGTGACACTTCCAAATTGGGTCAACACAATAACATTTTGCATTGTGAAATTACCTTAGTTTAAAGGAATGGTTGTCTGTTTAAATGACTTGCTATACAGCAAAAGTAGAAAGAAAACAATCCTATTTATTTATTTTTTGCTGGCAGCATTTTTTTTGCCAGTGAAATGGAATGAACATTGTTTGCTTTGCTCAAGGGTGATTCACATCTCCATCCTGACATTGCGATGGGACCGTGGGTTGACTTTTTTATAGGGTGATCAGTCTTGTGACGACTCCACCTGTCTTCAGACACTTATCAAGACTACAGTTCATCTCTGAAAACTTGTGGCCCAACTTATGAGTGGCACACTGTATAAGACAAAATTAGTCAATATATGGTTTTCCCATGCCACCATCAAAAAACTCATATGACCTTAGTTTTGAAGAATTTCCTTTTTAAGCAATAGCTATCCCTTAATGCTAGGACATCAGAGCCAGCCTTTTACTCAAGATAAAAGAAGGCATGGTTTCTTAACCACAGGGGTAGCAAGTGTGGTACCATTCAGATGTTCTTGGACTACAAATACCTTCAGCCCCAGCCAACACAACTAATGTTCATTAACGGTGGGAGTTTTAACCTAACAGTGTCTAGAGGGCATTGGGTTGCCTTACCAGCAGCATATTGCTGAAGAAGTAGACTAGCCTCTCGATCAATGCAAGAGGATTTTCATGAAGACCCAGAATCCTGGAAAGCCTCCATTTCCTCTGGAGATGGCCCTGTCCTGAGACACTGGAACCCAAGGTTGGGACGCCGCCCTAGAGAAGTGAGAAATGGTGGTGGCGGCTTCCTGACTCCAGCAAGAACTTGCAAGAAGCGGCTGCTTCTCCTTGCTACCCTGGCCCCATGGTGGGCGCCCCCAACCCCAGTGGAGAAGTGAGAAGCAGCTGCGTCTTCTGGGTTTCAGTGAGATCTCACTGGAAGCCACCACTGCTGTTTCTTTTTGCAAGGAGCAATGGCTGCAGCAGTGGCTTCTGGGTCCTAGCAAGATCTTGCAGGGCTATTGTGAGATCTTACTGGAACCCAGAAACCATAGCTGGGAAATCTGGCAAGCTGAGGCTGCAGCAAGGGTGGTGACAGCTGGGGGCAGCACTTTCCCATTTAGCCTCAGGCTGTGAAAGGGGACACACCATCCCTCGAGCTAGCACTGAAACAGAACAGACCCAGTTTGTTACAGAAGCCAAGTCTAGCACTAGACTGCCAGAACCAAGGGAGTCAGTGTTTTGGTTCTCTGTGTATGTGTCTATACACACACACACTTATTTTATGATGCAATACTTGCTGGAAGACATTTTCCAGTTGATGGGAAGCTGGAGAATACTCCATGAACGTAAAGATAAATGACATCAGGAAAGGAGATCAGAGGTGGGCAGTTAAATTTGCCACTATATGCACCTAGATGAGTTCTAGAGGGCCGGAAACACATTGCACATAAATATATCTAGTAATATGAAAGCAAAGCAGAAATTGATCTTGATTAGCCTCCAAACACCAGGAAGTAGCCTAATGGCTCTGCCACACAATTCCAGCAAGTTCGCTGGTGGTATATAGATTTATTATCACAACACTGTGAGGTTGATCAGGCTGAGAGACAGTGAACTTGCCCAAGGTCATCAAATCACCCAGTGGTTTGGACTTAGGTCTCCCATGTCCATTCTGAAAATTCCATACTGCATCTGCATATCATATTAAAATGCATAATGGACTCAGAACAATGATGGGGGGGCTGGTTCTGAAGGAATCTGTTTTGATTGGATTGTACATCTAATTAAGAGAAGCATTTGTATTGCTTGTGGAACTTTTAATTTATTGATGAATTTATTTGACTGGGCAAAACATTTTGAGACAACAGGACAGCATAAATGTAAAGAAAAGTGATCTCAGGAATGGGAACTGGAAATTCATTAAACAGGGACATCAGAAGCTGCCTTGTTGTGAGCCAGAGCATTGGTCCCTCCTTCACCTCAGTATTGTCTGCCCGTGAGCAGCTCTCCAGAGTTTCAGACTGGGGGCATTCCCAGCCATATGTGGAGATGCTGGGGATTGAACCTGGGACCTTGTGCATGCAAAATAGATGCTTTAGCATTGAACTATGGCCCTTCCTCCGAATTTGCCATTATGTGCACCCAAATGTATTCTAGAGGCACTGTAAATACATTCACTAAACATAGCTGGTAATGTGAAAGCAAAGCAGAAATATGGCTTTGATTTGCTTCTGGGTGTTTTATTGCTCTGCCCTGAGCACTGTAAAACAGATGGAAAATCTGCAAGCAAGTTTGAGCATTATACGGCGGCATGGCTCAATCGGTAAAAGTCTTGCAACAGGCCAGGGAGGTTTTGCTTTCCCTTCACTCATTACCAAAGCTATAGTGTAGCACTAAAAGGAAACACTTCCTTTTCAATCAGGTATTATTATTTATGATTTCTTTAGCTTTATATCCTTTCCTCTGGGTGAGTTGTGCAAATGTTTGCAGGCTAACGATAAAAAGCGGGTAAGGAAACAAACCGGATCTCGTTTCTTCTATGCATGGAAGACTATGGACAAAGAAGAGACGTATCTATGGTTTTCAAACAACAACATTCATTTACAAATTATACCCAAAGCTGCCAAGCACATTCTTTGAATCAGCAATTATGAACCTTTGTCATCTTTGGTAAGGAGCATCCTCCTGAGTCACTTGGCATTCATGTGTCTTGGCCAGTCATGGGGTATGAGACCTCGCAGGTATTCAGTCTCCTCTGAGGATCAGCCTAAATTTGGTCCACATCAATTTCACATGTTAGCATGTTCCATTCCATTTCTACATGCATGTGCAGATTATTTTTAAAACCACATGAAATTTTAGAACAGGAGTGGGGAAACATTTGCCCCTCCTGATGTTACTGAATTATAACTCCCATCATCACTGACCATTGCCCATGCTAGCCAGGGCTGATGGGAGTTGTGCTTCAGCAACATCTGAATGGCCAAAGGCTTCGAAAAGTATTTACAATTTTATGAGGTGATCTAAAGGCTGCTTTTTATTCCTCCACTCCCACCCCCAGATTATAGCTACTTGGGGCAAAAAAGGGGTAACTTTGGCTTTGTCCAGAGGCTCCAGCTGGCATAAAAGATTGAAGTGGACTAACTACTGCCAGCACATAACACCTGTGCTTAAACACTTTAAGTGGCTGCTCATTGGTTACCAGGCCAGGTCCAAGGTTATTGTGTTCATTTACAAGGCCCTTAACAACTCGGGCCCAAAGTATCTTAAAGATTGCCTGATCCCTTATAATACTGAATGATCTCTGAAATCTTTGGAGATGTCTCTGTTGGTGCAGACGCCATGGGTCAGATGCACGACTCCTAACTACTAGAAGCCATGCATTCAGTTTTGTGGGCCCAAGCCTGCAGATGGAGCTCCCCCACCTTCCCACAACTGAGATTAGATAAGCACCCTCCCTGTTGAACTTCAGGTGCTTGTCAAATACATTTTAAGTACGGTAAGTTGTGCTAGGATTGAACTCAAGCCTTTATCTGTGGTTTTATGTGTGTGTGTTAAACGCCTTATTATTTTGATGGATGGTTTTATTGATGGTTGTGTAAATGACTTTATCACCATCTGTGGTGAAAAGCAGTCCATAAGTACTGGAAATAAATAAATACATGGGACAGTAATCTTTTCCTTCATATGCTGTCCCCGGGAGCAACAGCATTTCATTGTATGCATCATCACATTCTCATTTGCAGTTTCAAGGCACATGGCAGCTTCTGCTATTTTGAGCTGCACGAAACAGCTATAACCTGTAAAAAAAAAAAACCCAACAACAACAACAAACAGAGAGGCCACAGATAATCTTGTAAAATTTGTTGGGAGCATAGATTCCAAAGCAGTACACATTCTGGTCCACACATTACTTCAGGAGCAGCAGAGCTTGCTTTAGAACACGGACTCCCTGAATTCCTCAAATGTTAATCTCCTCTTTCATATCAAACCCTCTTCAAATAAATTTCATGTTTTTTAAGGGTTCAACCCAATAGCAACTTATATCTTGCTGCAAATCACATCTCACAACTGAGATACCATTTTTTACGTTTGTCCACAGACAGCTTTCCGGGTCATTTGGCCAGCATGACGAAACCACTTTTGGGGCAACGGAACACTGTGACGGAAGCCAGAGTGCACAGAAATGCTATTTACCTTCCTACCACAGCAGTACCTATTTATCTTTCGAACTGCTAGGTTGGCAGAAGCTGAGACAGAGCAAGTTGCCTTTGACTGCACTTAACCATCCAGCGTACATCTACCTTTTACCTTTATTTACCATTTTCTAGCAAAAATAATGGCTTACATTTCCTTACAGTTTCCAGTGAATTATACTCCCCAGTAAATCAATCAGCTAATTGGGGAAACTGGAGGATGAGAAATATGTCATTTTTCTTCCTTTCAAGCAATGCAAGATCAAGCTACAGAGTAAATACCGTACCAAGAAGATGACTTTCCTTTGGCACCCAGCAAACGGTGCATAATGCCAATTAGAAGCATAATGACTGCACACAGCTAAAACAAAAACAAAAACCCAAGCCTACAAATCTATTCAAGATCTATGAAGGTGTCAATGAAATTGTGGATAAAGAAGGGGAAAAAGTAGTGTGGGAGGATTGTCACTCACTAGAAACTACAGTACAAGGAAAAGTAAGCTATCATAAACAAAACAATGTTGTTAATCAAAAATTGGCTTGCAAGAAAAGGGTAAGAAATAATCAATCGTCCTCTGGACAAGCTTAAAATGAACCAAGTCCAGTTCTGGGATCTTGGATTAATGAATGAATATATTCATCAGACTTGTAGAGAAGAGAATGGGGAGCTATTTGGCATTTGTCTGCATGTGTGTTTTTTAAAAAAAACTGTGAAGATTGTAGGTGACTGCTTGATGAAAGTGTAGCCTGCTATTTTATGTATAATTATTTTTATTTATTTCAAAGGGATCTGCACATCACACTTTGTCTTGGATCCTGGAGACACAAATAAACCCAATCCTCTTCATCCACCCACCTCTTGGAATTTCCCTTTAGTTCAATACCTTTGGGGCTTTTTGCTGTCTTAGAAATCTTGACCTTACATTATGGGGGCAAGTTTGCCTTCATGTACATCCAGGGTTCATCAAAGCCAGGGCTCACAAGGGATGGTCTATGGCAGCTGTTTTCAGTGCAAGGGCACGCCTCTAGTTATATGATGCACTAAGGACTGCAGAACCATTGAGCATGCACAGAAGGCTCCGCAATCACTGATGAGTATCCTTATCTCCAGACGGTTAGGATTTGAAGAGAAGATGCAGGATGTTGCTTCTATACAGGTTAGACCACAGAACCTATCTTCCTTATAAAATAACAACTGTATGAGCTTCAAACACTTGTTGATAGGTATCTTTGTACTACGTTAAGTTTCCCATGCATTCATTAAAGGCCACATTGCAGTCAATTTGTTCAGCTTTTAAAAGACACTGCAGTGTGCCAATATTGGCCTTTTGCTTGCAAACTCTTTGACTTAACCAGTCACTCAATTTCTTCAATACTGTGTGTATATTTAGTGTAATGCAGATATACTTGGTGGGATTGCTAATCCTCCTTCCAGAACCATGTCTTCTGGGCTTCCGGTCCGTCGCGCTGGTGGAAAAAGGACGCAGGGACTTCGCGCTCTGAAGTCCCTGGCTTCGTGGAGGGGGGGGAAGTCCGCAGAGCGAGCGGACTCCCCAAAAAAACATCAGGTAGAGAGTCCCGGTGACATAGTGCCCAGCTGTTTGCTCCGGACGCGATTCCTCTGCTGCCCGAGAGCTCTGTAGAGCGATCGAGAGCCAGCGGAGTGGAGTCGCGGGAGCCATTTTTGGGTTTCATCTTACCTCCTTGAAGTGAAGCTCCGAGTCCTCAGCCTGCAAGCGGCGGATTCTTCCAAGAAAATAAAAGACTTTTACAAAGTAAGTCAAATCTCTATTTGGACTTTAAAAAATTTCAATTTTGAAGATAGGAAGAGATTTTAAAACAACGGAAGCCGATCTCTTCCAAATGGTCAATCGGGAGGCGCATTAAATATCCTCAAGCCGAAAGGGGAAGTTTTTTCTAGATTGTGGACCCGAGAGAAAGAAAGACTTTACAAAACCTTCCCAGCCCCCGGTGTCGACACCCCTTGAGGTTCAGCAGTAACAAGGGGGAGGATGTTTTGACAGCGGTCAAAAGCTGTCAAATTGTTAAAAGGATTAAGAAAATCGACTTTATTGTTGTGGATTATAAAAACTGATTGAAGAGGACTCAGAAGTAATTCAAAGGGAATTTAAATTTGAACTGTGATGAAGTTAAAGACAAAGGAGAAGATCAGCCAAGATGGAGCCGGCAACGTGGTAGAGAGGAATTTTCCAGTATCCTTCAGCCCTTATCTCTGGTCTGCCTGTGGTTAAGTTAAGTATGAAAACAAAGTTTTCTCGAGCCTTCCAGGAGGCTGTGCTGAACTATTTTCAAATATGGGAATATATTTATAAGGAACGGCAATGTTTGAATCCAACAGCAATGAAGAATGAGGTGCAAGATCAAGATTTAGAGGACAATTTTGAGACTGAGACTGTGTGTGAGGAGCAACAATTTGATAACTTGGAGATTGATTTGGACCAAAAAAAATATGTGTTGGATGAGGAAAAACAAAGATTTGAACAAGGAGACGAGGAGAAGCAAAGTGAAGAGAAGATTGATGGAAATGAAAATCCTGGAGGGACTGAAATGTGGAGTGGAGTTAGTGAGGGGGGGATAGGCAGGAAGAGGGGGGAGCAAAGGACTGGAAGTGGAAGTGGGAAAGAACTGGTGTGGGGTGAAAACTTTAGTTTAAGGTTACTTTTTTGGTTGAGGAATGACGGTTTCTGAATCTTGGCCTGTTAAAGGATATGCTGATCCAATTGGGGGAAGGGACATTGGGAGGGGGGAAGGAGAGAGTTTTAAAAGTTTAGGGTTAAGAGTTTTCTGGAGGGAGCAGAAGAATGGCTGAGGAAATATGTTAGAGTTTATTTTTAATATTTTTAGTGATCAGACAGGTGTTTGGGTAGAGAACAGCCTGTCTCCCTCTCTTTACTCTTTGCATCCAGTGGCAGGGGGTGTTTGGAGGGGAGGGGGAGGGGTGGAAGGAAACCCAGACAAAAAAATGGAACCTTTTGACTGCTGAACCCCTCGGGTCACCCTAGTGGCAGGAGGGGACTCGGAGGGGGGCAGCATGAAGAAGGAGGAGGATTAAGTCATTATGATAAGAATAAGATTTTGAATTAGAAAAGAAAACCCGCCATAATTAATTGAAGAAGTTAGGAATTCCAGGAGGAAGAGAACCGGGGAAGCCATAAGCAAACTGTTAAGAGAATAAGATTTAGAATTTATATTTTTTTCTTTTTTCTTTTTTCCTGTTTTTTTTCCCTTTTTTTCTTGTTGTCAATTAAAGTGTTATATTGGAGAATTAGCTGGGGGACAAACCAAACCCCAGAGATCCTCCGCCCCTGTCCTCTCAGTGGCAGGGGGGGGATGAGGGGGGAGGAGGGAGGGGGGAGGTCAAACCCAGCTTAAAATGGACCCCTTTGTTTCCCAATGCCCATGGGTATCACTGGTGGCAGAAGTGGTCTTGTGGGTGGAGGGCAAATGAAGGGACTGAGCTTATTTTGTATGTTTTGTATGTTTTGTTTCTTTAAAAATCAATAAAAATTATTATAAAAAACAAAACAAAAAAAACATAACCATGTCTTCTTTATTTTATGTCTTGCAGCTTCAGAGATAATGGGTTCTTTCAGATACACTCATGCCAAGCTTATCATGTGTTTTTTTGTTTTGTTTTAGTATCTTTTGATACGAGCTCTCAGTTCCCAAGATGCCAATGTGATCCAAAAGTCAACTCCATTCCCAGAAGCTGGCATCAAGAAGGAGAACCTGGGCATATCTGTGCATCATTTGCCCGCTATCAAACCTGGCCCCAGGTTTGACTGCTGTTCTGCAAAATAATTAACGCTCCGTTTTGGAATCTACGCAGAGTGGATGACAAATACTCCCTGACCTCTGATGAATTTTTCATTGCAGGAAACAGGGAGCTGACAATTAAACCTCTTTGCTGAGGCCCCTGAAGGGCTTTGCTTCCTTTCCCAGGACTTAAATCCACATTCCTGTAAGAATAAATTAAAACATTGTCCAGGCTACGGAAAGAACATACTGCATCATGGTGCCTCCTAACAGGCTAAGACTTGGTGACCGGTCCAAGGTAATTCAGTGAGCATCATGGCTGAGTGGGGATTTGAACCCAGGTTTCCCCAGTCCTAGTCCTAACTGCTATACCAGGGAGAAGTAAGTGGGGAGGACCTGGCCTCCCATCAGCAACACTGCAATATTGCAACATTGCAACACTTAGCAGGAGGGAGAAGAGAGGTGAGGCAGCAGGGAGGTTAGTGTGGTGTGGATGCCGTGGTGGGGGTGAGGCTCTTTGCAGAACATAACTGCATAGATGGAATGGCAGATGCCTTAACTTACACTTTCCATGCTTTCTGAATGAATTAGCAAATGCCTTAACTCTTGCTGGAAACAAAGGGCTTCTCTCTCTCTTTTATCTCTTTGTTTCTAGCATCCTGTTCTCATAGTGGCCAACCAGATGCCCACAGGAAGCTTACCAGCAGGAATGGAGCCCAACAACACTCTCCACACTTGTGATTCCCCAAAACCAGTGCTATTCTTCTAGAAAAAGAGGTGCAGGAACTCACAATGAATGCCTCCCTTGTTCTCTTATAATGGCAATAGTGCCCACCTGAGAGGTGCCGGAAATGAGTTCTTCTGGCGAGTTCTGGCTGAAAAAAGCCCTGCCAGCAACTGATATTCAGTGCCTTACTGCCTCTGAGTTTGGGTGGAGAACATATATGTGATGGCTAGCAGTAACTCATAAACTTATCCTCCAGAGGATAGTCTAATCCTATTTTAAAGTGATCCAGACTGGTGGCTATCCCTACATCCTGTGGGAGCAATTTCTGAAATCCAAGTGCGCCCGTACGTTTGTTCTCAGTGTCTCTGGAATTACAAACCAAGAAGTTCCCAAGTCCACAACATGCAGAAGCAAGCAGCCATGCCAGTCTCTTTCCCGCTCTGGATTCCCAGTGGAATAGGACTCAATGTTCCTAATGATGACGAAGAAGAAGGAGAAGCACCACAGAAACTAGCAGTACGCAAAGCTGGTAAGAACAGCTTGAGCTATCCCCTGACTTCAGATTTTCCACTCCTCCTCCCCACCGCCCAAAGCCTCCAGCAGAATGCAGAGAAGATTGACAGGGCTGGGGAAGCTGAGCAGGAGAGGTTCTTTCCCTAGAAAACTGGGGTGGGGGGAGTTTAGAGTCAGGCAGGCTGACACTGGCCCATCAATCTCCTTCCCTGCTAGCGCCAGGAACAGCAGCGATGGGCTGGCTGGAGAATGACACCTCAGAAACAAGATGGATATTTGGGGCCTGTGCTAGATGACAAACTGTCAACAGGATTGAAATACAGCACAAAAGAATGGCCAAGTGGGCATGGCAGTGGGACAGAGACGTACTGATTGATGTCGTTGTGCACTCAAGGCTGGGAAAAGCAAACAACTGCCCTCATCACTTCAGCAGTGAGGGACGGCAGAAGGAAGCGGACAACTCTCTCCTTCTTATTACTTCTCATGTAAACTGTCCCTGCTTTAGGGAGAGGTCAATGCTTCCAAACTAATAGGAGGCCTGGTTCATTGAGATGCTCAGTGAGTGCCGTCCTTGCTATTTTAAATGAACCAGCTAAAAGCAGGGATGAAGAAAGTTTATTTCCAGTAACCAGAGTCCGACTCACAGCATGCATTTAAATCACTCTGGTACCACTTTAAAAAGTCATGGCTTCCCCCCAGAGAATTCTGGGAGCCATAGTTTGGGGGCTGAGAGTTGTGAGGAGACCTCTGTTTCCCTCACAGAGTTACAGTTCCCAGAATTCACCAGGAAGAGGACTTGATGGTTGAATCACTTTGGAAACTGTGGCTCTGCGAAGGGAAAGGGGTCTCCTGACACATCTCAGCACTCATAACAAACAACAGCTCCCAAATTCTTTGGGGGAAGCCGGGCCTGTTTAAAGAGGTTTCACAGCGCTTTGAATGTATGACAGAAGCAAGGCACTTTACCTTCCAAAGAGCTCCTGCCATGAGACCAGTAAGTGCAGAGGAAGCCGTGTGTTTTTACTGCTAACCAGAACAGAGGTTGGGGTGGGGTAGCTGCACTCACGTGACCTCCTAACACTTGAGTTGCTCCTGCTTGCTTGCCAGGAAGGAGAGAGTGAGGGGCAAAGTGGAGGGGAGGTTGGCATGGTGCAAACATACTGGCAGAACCAACCTGGCATCTGCCCCACACTGACCGCCCCTCTGCCTCATGCCCCGCCCCTTCCCAGTAAGCAGCACTGACTCAGCTGCGGGAGGTTGAGCTCTTACCATGCTGTCCGCTACAGCTATTAACTTCAGAGTCTAATGTTACCTAACTGACCAGAAGAAAGGCTTTTGTGGCCTTTAAGGATGAGTCAGCAGCCAAACTGCCTCCTGTAACTTGAGCCCTGAATTTGGAAGAAAAAAAATACAAATGGTGTAATACGGTCGAATTAAGCACTTTTAAATACTGTGAATTTCAATGACCTCATGCATTGACACAAAGCTGGACTTTGAGGTGCATTTCTTATATAAATGAGGGGTGAGGGGTGAGGGGCTCTGTATCTGGCCACACATCCTCTCCCCCCACCCCACCCCGACAATACTCCTCACAGGCCCTGCTTTGCACCCTGAATGTTTTTGCCTAGCTAGAATGCATCTTTGATAATGTCTCTTGCTTGCCTGAATGAGGGAGAGAGAGGAGTATGTGTACTAGAAACTAGCCTACTGTTTAAAAAAGAACTTTTGGGAGGTGCTTCCACTTTTGCCTATGGCCAAGACCACCACTGGCATGTGGCCCTCAGAAGGTTGTCCAGGACAGAATGCTGCCCTCAGGCTCTCCAACCCTGCTATATAGCTCACTTCTTTCCCCCTCAGTGTGTGTGAGAGAGCAACCTCTGTACCTGCTGTGCACCAAAATGCATACTGCCATGTGTCGGTACACACTGATGGGTGCTAATAACACGCCCTCTGAGAGCACCTCAGCTGTACTTCCAGGTGGCAGATCACCGGGGTCCAACCCTGTATGTATAATGTACAACTTATGCAATGTGCAAATCACTGCATCATATATGTAGTGGAGAGGGGAGGGAAGCAGGCCGGGGGGGGGGGTGTTCTTAGCTGTAGTCTTGCAAGAGCTTGGAGAGAATATAAGCTTGCAGTAAGATGTCCGTTGCAAGTGGAGTGTCGAGGCGCACAGGTGCCTCCTGGGCCTTCTTAATCACAAATCAGGATTAGGATCACAGTTACTAATTGCTTGGGATTACACTTTGATTATATCCCCTTTAAAACACATTAAATGCAGCCCTTTTACCTCCAACACAATTCCCTTCTTATGGATGATTATATCCTTCTTATGGATGATTATATATATATATATATCCATTTGCAATTCCCCCCCCTCTCAGCCCAGTCTGGGAAGGGATGGAGTCAGCTGCTCCAACAGCTGACCAGCCACAGCTGATGGAGGCTGCCCTGCAGTCAGACTTCTTCCCCTGCCCCACCTCCACGCACCAAGCAAAGTACAACATAATTTCACATGTGTCACTTCACAAGCCACCCTGATTTGTGATTTCTATTTCAGGAGCTCTGCAAAGGAGCGATGCTGATTAATTCCCCCTCTGGAAACTAAAAGTAGCTCTAATCTCTGGGTGCAGAGAAGAAAAGGGAAACATCCACCATGTAGCCAGCATTAATTCTGGCATGGAAACAGCACTTAGGCTGCCTGAAGAATGACTTAATTTGTTTCCTAATGGACACAATGCTTTGCTGATAAAAGCCCTAAAGTGCATTTGTTTTAAAAAATTAAAAAATAGTTGTTCCTTCATTGCCCCCCAGAGGACTCCTTCGTAATCTTTACACTCCGATCTGGTTCTCTCCGAGGAGAAAGGCAGAGGTACAGTGGAAACCAAGAGACTAAGCATTACTTATGTAAACAATTTGTTAAGTCCTGCTTTATTCATAAACCTGGTTTGCACAACACGGTAAACCATTGTTTAAATAATATTTAGTTAATAAGCCATGTCTTAAGCCCATACAGTGCCTTAACTATGGTTTGTTTGCAAAAATAACCCATGGCTTGTTGTTGGCATATGAACCTTAACTATGGCTTAGTGCTGTGTGCAAATGCAGGTACCTCTTTAACTATGGTTTAACATGATTTGTTTCAGCCCAAATCACCCACCAACAATGGAGATACTAGGCACAAGCAGCTGGAATATAAAGCCCCTTTCAGCTCCTCTCAGTTGTGCTTTCCCCAAAGCTAGCGTCGCTGTTAACTCTGCCTGGTAACAGGGTCCTTTTTGCTACCCAATCCCACCCCACCTCCCCTTCACTTCGCAGCTGATGCTCAAGCTGGAGCTGAAGAGAGAATGTCTCTGAACTATTGTGTTGAAAGGTAAAGGCATGGAGGTGGTAAGGGTGGCAAATGTACTTTCTCCAGGTAGATAGAGCTCACCGTAGCAGCAACTATATGCTTTGAGATAGATTCATAAATGAAACATGGAAGCAGAAGAGTGGATGTTGAGGAAGGGGTGGGAGTTCAAAATGGGGTTCCATTTGGACAGGTAGAAGCCAAGTGTTAAAAAGATGACAAGTTGCCCAAGAGGATGTTTGGTGTTTTTTTTTGGAAGGGACGGAAGGAGAGGGCTGATGACAGCTTCTGAAGATTGCTAAGAAGGTTTCCACACCCTCACCTTCACCACCGCCCAATGGAAGGGGAACTGGCCATTTCTCACAGGGTTGTCTCACTACATTTTAAAGTTGGTGATGCAATACACACTACCATCTGATGAGGGGTGGGGGATGGAGGAATGATAATGTGGAATAATTGAAATGATGCACATTACCCTCTAAAGAGCAGGGCCATGTAAGACCATTAAGTCCAGATTGGGGGCGGAAAGCCATTAAGTCTAGAGCCTAAAATTACCTAACTGCACCATAGATGTTCCTCTTCAGAATGTAAGGTGGGTGGATTACATGATTCCTTCATGTCTAAGCTCTCTGCCTATGGAAACTATTATTAAAAAAAAAAAAACCCCACTGCATTTAGGGCAAAAGTTGTTTCCCTGAAATGAGTAGCTATCTATATCCAAGGACATTTGAAGTGTATTCCTTTGATGTTTTTGCTTACTGCAGCTAGGATTAGAAATCTCATACTTAGGCACCATAAACTGTGCACATTCATGCCATTCATGTGGACGGTCAGTTCTTATGCTGGCAGGACTGAGAACCCTAGATCTGATCACAAGGAATCACAATTCTGCAGCAAAGGCAGAGATTACAGGGATGGAGGGGGGGACTTTACAGAAGCCTGTTTTGGACTACAGTTCCCATTTGCCTCAACCAGCATGCAGAGGCATAGCAAGCCCAGGTGGTACCTGGTGCGTGTTTTTTTGTTGACACCACCCCCCTATGCCGCTTTGCCGGGGCGCTGGCAAAGCTGCATCCACTTGGAAGCCACAGCTCCTACCTGTCCCCCTCCCCGGCCCGCTGTAAAGCAGCAAAGCGGGAGCTGCTTACGGCGAGCCAGGGTGGGAGTGAGGCTGGGGGGCCCCCCGGCTCGCCGTAAGCATCTCCTGCTTTGCCACTTTATAGCAAACCAGGGAGGGAGGGAGGGAGGGAGGGAGGGAGGGAGGGAGGGAGGGAGAGCCGTGGCTCTCGTCCGCCCCTCCCTGGCTTGCTGTAAAGCAGCAAAGCAGAAGCCGCTTATGGCGAGCCGGGGAGGGAGGGAGGCTGGGAGGGGCAGGATCCTCTGCTCGCAGCTGCAGCTGGGAACGGAGGATCCTCTACATGCGGCTGAAGCGGTGCGATGGCTGCTCGCGCTGCCATGGCGGGGCGCCGCCTTGTCACCCCCGGAGACGTACCACCGGGAGCGCACCGCCCCCACTGCCTCTGCGTTGCGACGCCACTGCCAGTATGGCCAGTTTTCAGGGCTGATGGAAGTTGCAATCCAAAACATCTGGTGGAACCATGTTCTCTACTCCTGCTTTGCAAATATGCTCCCACATCTGGAGAATGTGATTCAGATTAGGTCAGAATCTCTGCTGTTCAACAACACAGATTCTTGTAGAAAATTGTACCTGCACTTATCACAATGAATCCATCTCTTGACCCAAACCTCAAATTCAGCAATGCCTCAAATGTGAGGTCCTTGGCTGCCACAAACAGTGTTTTAATTGTCAGATAAGAAGAATTGTAAAGACTACCATATTAGGAGAGGCTTTGAGGCTGCTCTCTCAACATATAGTTTAGATCTAGACATCCTCAGTTCACCCTCGACTTCTTTGTCTTCCGATTTAGGTCAGGCCAAGCTTGCAAATTGAGGCCTCTGCTGGCCCCTTCATCCACCTTGCCAAGCTGCAGCCTAGCCAGTCACATGATGACATTCTTTCATCATTGTTCACAGTGGGTGCCCTCGCTCCTTTCTTTGAAGCGTACAATACTGACCACTGCCAGGCAAGGGATACTAAACTAAATGAAGAACTCCTCTGATACGAGGTGACAGGTCCTGTGTTCCATAATATTCGGAGAAGTCCAGGAGACTGTGTGGCTGCTGTCCAGGCTGAGTGCCCATTCCCTGGTGCCTGGAGGGATCAAGTGCTGCTGCCCACACACAGAGCCACAAGCTCTATTAGCCCGAAGTAGCTGGACAGCTGCCAGCTAGCCAGTATCTCTGCAGCTGGCAGGAACTTTGAAACATACATTTTTCAAGGGCTCTGTCTCTGAGGTTTTGTTGTCTTGGTTTTGCTCGTGCTTAAGTATTTCTTTCCAAGGCTATCAGAGCACTTTCTTCTGCCTTTCCGTATTTTAAAATTCACGATCTATTCTGCCTCCATCCCCCCACACACCCACTGCACGATCCTTTGCTGGAGATTTTATTTATCCCGGCCTTTGCAACACAGCAAAACGTCAACGGAGGCATGTTTCCTTCTACTTTCCATCTTCCTCTTGCCACAAATGATGAGAGAGACTGAGAGAGAAAATAAGAGGAGCAGGAAATGGAAATTAAGAGGCCTCGATAACATATTGTAGTGGAAGTCAAATAATGCAAGTGATCGACATAAGTAAATAAACAAATAAACATCTCACCCTAGTTTGAAAAATAGAAACACTGGAGCATATTCTGCATTAGAGTCAAAAAGACCTAAATAAATAAGCTAAGGGCATTTATAGACCTGCCATTAGGCAAAGTGGGGTGACCTCCTCGAGCATCTGATTTTGGGCATCATGAAAGGATAGCAAATTGCTATTTAAAACACAGCTCTATGTTTCCCCATTCACTATAATAGAAAATCTTAAAATGGCTATAACCTTTTCTTCTCTGGGCCAAAGTGGATGAAATTTACAGGTACAGGAGCCCCTCAAGTATAGATTAAGCCCATCAAATTGCACCCTCTAACTTGTGGCAGGCCACAAGAATGACAATTTGGGGTGGGGCGAATGGTAGCAGAGAAGTGGTACACTTACCCCATCACACACACACACCCCACAATGTATTCACTGGTGCAACACTGGTGCAACACCTGAAGAGGTCTTCCCTCTATGTAGATGCACACCACATTTTCCACCTCTAAACCCATTTCCTAACTTTGATTTTGAAATTTCCATGTACCTTGAGGAGACCAATGACACTTTTTGCTAAAGCAGGCAGCAGGGAGCTTGGAGTGAGTTCCCATATCTATTGCCTCAAACAATAAATAATGTTTACGTTTGTACATGACAGACACTGAATCTCGGTTACTGACACCTAACTCATCCTCTCTCCCCAATCTATCTCCGTAACAAAATGCCCAAACTGGCTGAACTGAAAGGTAGCAACTGCAGTGCTGAAAGACCCCTGCTGTTTTCAACATCCTCCTTTACTACATCCTCAGTCTGTCATTGCCCATGATATGTCCAGAATTTAGAGTGAGGCTTTTTGCCTTGAGCCTTGGTAGCATTAAGCTGGCAGTCTTAGCGTCCATATGCACCCACTTAAGTGGAGGCAATTGGGTTAAGGGGAAATGGGAAATATTGTACTTTTCTCCTTTGTCATGCTGATTCGCTGGCAGGATGAGAAATGATGTCTATTAATTTGTGGATGAGGCTGATATCTCGTAATTGATGCCTCATAATTCGCTGATACAGGAAGTCTTAATATGATTACAAGGGCTGGTCCTCCCCCTAATGGAATGGTGCTCAAAGGTCACATTTTCAATAGGATCCAGCCTTATAAGTACTCAGGTCAATCATGAAAGTATGATTAGGGTGTCTTAAGTTTCCTAGGTCAGAGATGGGTGTAGGATGTGATCTCTGGCTTACCACCAATACAGGAAGTCCTTGCCACAGTCCGACAGCACTGAAAATCAGCCATCTCCTGCTTCTTTTCTCACGTGTCAGTTGGAAGCTGGAGACTTGAAGCCAGGGGAGCAAAAGTTGAGCTGTCAGGTCAGCAGAACAAAATCAGATCAACAGTGTCAAAAACTAGATCATGAGAAATAATAGTTCCAATCTATTTTGTGTTCTGGCCACTGTGTCCGGAGCACTGTGTCCAGTTCTGGCTGCCACAGACTAGAGCACATCTGGAGGGAAGGTGATCAGGATGGTGAATGATCTGGAAAACAGTTGAAAGAGTTGGGTATGCCAGGAGAAGAGAAGATTAAATGGAGACACAGCAATTGTCTTAAAGTATTTCAATATGTCATCTAAAAGATGGAGCAGATTTATTTTTGAATGCTCCAGTGGTCAGGACTAGACCTGATGATTATTGCCTTGTGGTAACATGGAGGCAGTATTTTCCACTGGTAGCATTGGTGTTATGGAATGCCTTCCACACTGACATGTGAGAGGCCCCATCAGTATTGGCATTCCGTCAACTACCCAAGACATACTGTACCATTTTCCTGAATTTTTGGTTTTATGGATTTTAACTGTTTTAAACTGTTTTAATTGTTCCTCATTTTGTTTTGTTTAATATTTTCATTGATGATGTCTTCCTGAATGTTTTGAGCAAGGTATTGGTGTGGCAGAGCTCGCTCCATCATAGCTAGCCCTATATGTTACTAGAAATGGGGGCAAACCATGGTGTATGAAAACAGGGGGGCAAGTTTCCAGCCTTTAAAGCACAGCATCCCCATCACTTTCTCTTTCACTATTTGACTTCTTGCTCCCTACTTGGAGCAAACTCTGCCATCCAGTTTCTCTCATCTAAAAGAAAGTTAGGTACCCAAAGAAAAGTTCATATTGAGGGCAGAGTTGGGGGGACTTGCAGTGAAAGATTCTGTAAACCCTTCTTAGAAATCAACCTTCAATTTAGAATCAAAGAATTGGAGAGCTGAAAGGGACCTTGGAGGTCATCTGGTTCAAACCCCTACTTGCAACTTTTATGAGCCCTGACAGTTTTATCTTATTCTCTAGCTGAAACCTCATTCCCTATTATTAATACCCATTTATTTATTTACATACTGTGAAGCCTGAGGTTAGGCATGGTGTACTTAATCCTGCCTTACTGATGGCCACCTTCTTGATTTCAGTACCTGTCCTCCAAAGCAATTGCATTAACAAGCTGTTCAAGAAATTCTGTTTGTTTTTTTCTTGATGGGCTGTTGCCTAGCTCTGGTCATTCACCAGCCTAAAGGCTGAGTAAAGTTCAGTGGTTCAAGCCGATTTACACTGGTATTACCAAGATCAGAATCTAATCCCCTGTGATTACCCAGCATGAAGGAAAGTTTCTCTCCCCACCCCCTCTGTTTTCCAAGTGTCCTGTAATGTCATTTGCTAAATAGATTAGATTGCTCTTTACCTTGGTCTGATCTTTCGAGACCTTTCAAAACACTCCCTCATGTCTCTCCCTCTGTGGGAATTTCACAAATCACTGTTGATTAGCCTTGCCTCAAATAGGATCGTGTATCATTATCCAAAAACCTTTCTTGCCAAACCACCTTCCAGCCCAAGGACAAAAGATGATTTTTGAAAAAAGAGAACTCCCTGAGGCCAGTTGGTGTCTCACAGCATGAGGCGGCTCCACGAGGCAAGAACTCCAGATGCAGCAATATATTGATCTAAATTAAAGACACTCAAACGCTATCTAATTGAACTGACAGGGTATCAGTGTTTAAAAGCAGAAAATTAAGGCTGTTAATATAATAATGAACAGTTGTGCTCACTGCCTGTGCCTCTGACATTTCATATTGTCATCCCCTCCAGTTAATCACCACCTCTTTCCCCTTTGTGGGAAATAAAAAAATTCCTTCAGTAGCACCTTAAAGACCAACTAAGTTTTTATTTTGGTATGAGCTTTCGTGTGCATGCACACGAAAGCTCATACCAAAATAAAAACTTAGTTGGTCTTTAAGGTGCTACTGAAGGAATTTTTTTATTTTACTTCGATCCAGACCAACACGGCTACCTACCTGTAACCAACCCTTTGTGGGAGTTAATGTGTTTTCATCTGTTCACCCAATGAGGTAGCTCTCCCTTCGTTTGACAGGTACTAATACATTCCACCTATTAATGAGCCAACAGGCTAAAGCAGCTCTAGAGACAGAGTAATAATCATCCCCTTCTCTATAGCTGTAAGGAATTTGCACATGTGGTTCTAAAGGCCTTTTCTTTCTGGCTTTCCCCATGGCTGCCATATGAATGGGCATTTCACGTTGGCTAGGACAGATTGGGGGGGAATCATTGGTCAGCAAGCATGGCCAAAGGCAAGGGATGATGGGAGTTGTAGTCCAGCAGCATCTGGAGGGCCAAAGCACATTTGGGCTAGGATGTGCTTCTGATTTTAAAATGGCTCTCTTTTGATTTCTGTGTCAGACCAACAACCTTCACACATCCTTAGAAATAATGCAAGTGAGACTCCTTTCCCCAACGTTCTGCCAAAGATCTGGAGGGGCCTGCAGCCACCAGGAGACCAGGCAGTCCCAATCTCTGTTTCCACCAAATTATTCAATACTCCGTTTCAAACAAACTGGTGATTTCAGAGATTCTAGACCAGATAATCTTTTAGAAGACTGCATTGCATTGAAAAGAAAAGCATAACAAATGTCTTAACTCCAGGAATGCACAGATTTCAGCCACCTTTCTGAAATGTGTGCAGATGGCAGAATGTGGACTGAAATTCACAAAGATGCAATGCAATATGCTCCAAAGTTAAAAATGCATCCAAATGTGGGGGTTCCAGATTCTTGTTTGTGATTTATTCTGAAATTTATTTCACAAATTCTGAGCATGGAATAAAAACCACCTCATGGAACAACGATCAAAGCAGAACGAAGTAAACTGTTTATTCTAATCAAAAGCTGATCTAAATGCCTAGTTTTATACCTGTCTCAAATATGTGATAGATCAAGTTCTAGTGGTGAAGAGAAGAGCAGGGAAGTGCTGCTCCAGGGCATTTTTTTCAAAGTGGGCACAATGATATTATGTTCCAGGGCCTGGGTAACTCACAAACCCTCTGTATTCTGGCAAATGAATGAGATGGTAATGAGGCTTTCAGATTTCTTTGTCGAAACAAAATAAAAAAAACTCCTCCAAGTAGCACCTTAGAGACCAACTAAGTTTGTTATTGGTATGAGCTTTCGTGTGCATGCACGCTTCTTCAGATAAACTGAAACAGAAGTCACCAGACCCTTATATATAGTGAGAGGGAGGGAAGGGGTATTACTCAGAAGGGTGGTGGGAATGGGTGATTGCTGATAGGTGTGGTAAACCCATTGACGACTGTTAATGACTGCAATTGGTCTTACAGGAAAAAGCAAGGGGTGAGATGGCTAAAAATAGCTTTATCACGTAAAATGAGATAAGAATCTAATGTCTCTATTCAGACCAGGTCTCTCCATGGTTTTAAGTTTGGTAATAAGTTGCAATTCAGCAACTTCTCTTTCCAGTCTATTTCTGAAATTCTTTTGTAATAAGACAGCTACTTTGAGATCTTGTATAGAATGTCCTGGGCGATTGAAGTGTTCTCCTACTGGTTTCTCTGTCTTGTGATTCCTGATGTCAGATTTATGTCCGTTTATCCTTTGGCGTAGGGTTTGGCCTGTTTGTCCAATATAGAGAGCTGAAGGGCACTGTTGGCATTTGATGGCATACACAATGTTAGAAGACGAGCAATTAAATAGTCCTGAGATGATATGTTTGATGTTGTTGGGGCCAGTAATGGTGTTGTCCGGGTGTATGTGGCAGCAAAGTTGGCATCTGGGTTTATTGCAGGCTCTGGTACCAGTGTCCATGTTAAGTCTGGTGGTTGTATTATTGTGAGTGAAGAGTTGTTTAAGATTGGGTGGCTGTCTGTAGGCAATGAAAGATCTTCCTCCCAGAGCTTGAGAAAGAGAACTGTCATTGTCTAGGAGAGGTTGTAGATCTCTGATGATGCGTTGTACTGTTTTAACTTGGGAGCTGTATGTGATTACTAGTGGTGTTCTGTTATCTTATTTTTTGGGTCTGTCTTGCAGCAAGTTCTCTCTGGGTATCAGTCTGGCTCTGTTGATCTGTTGTTTAACTTCATCGGGCGGATATTTTAGTTCTAAAAAGGTTTGCTGTAGATCTCTTAGGTGAGAGTCTCTGTCTGTAGAGTTGGAACAGATGCGGCTGTAACGTAGGGCCCGGCTATATACAATGGATTGTTTGGTATGTTTAGGATGGTAGCTAGAAGCATGTAGCATAGAAGAAGTTAAAGAATGAAAAAACCAATAAAGCAGAGGCTGGATACAGCTTTCCTTTTTTTAGATGAGGTTCCTTCTTTACACTAGCAGTTTATATGGTAACACTTCCTTGCAAGATTGTTTGCACTGTATTTCACGAGTTGAACATATGCAGTCAGATGCACCAATGTGACATTTATTCACAGGAAACCAAGCACAGGGTTGCAGTAAATTAAGTATTGGGCTGTGCACTAATCATCTCTCCCCCTCCCCCTCCCTCTCCCTCCCTCCATCTCTCTCTCTCTCTCTCTCTCTCTCTCTCTCTCTCTCTCTCTCTCTCTCTCTCTCTCTCTCTCTCTCTGTGAATTCAGCTGCCTGCATTTTTAAATATTCTTTGGGGGGTTGGCTATGGGGGCTTCTGCACTTCAGCATTTACTGCTACACCACTGTTCACATCAGGAGTGCTTCTGCCTCCATTTTGAGTTCACCTTGACCTGCTAGCCACTGAAACTTCCCTTGCATTTGACCTCATGATACATATTCTCAGGCCAGGGACAGCTTCTTTTAGTGTTCTCCTATTGTAATTTTCTGCACCCCCCCCCCTCTGGTAATGCTTTGTCACTGCTAGAGACACTCGCCTCTAAGCCAAAGCCTTCTGGAGCCAGCTATTTGCTGCTTGCCTCAGCCCTAAAGGCCAAATAAATCTCTCCCTCTCTCTGCGTGTATCTGGAGAAAGGAAGGGATATTAAGCGGGTGACATTGAGTCTGCTGTGACAGGGGTGGTGGCAGCGTAGAGATCACTGAACTCACTTTGTCTGCTGCCTTACAGCTTCCCCGCTGCTCAAGCTGGTCAGGTTTCGCTCGAGTGACCTGGGCTGATAAAATTCAGCAGACAGTCAGCAAAGGCCACTGAGCAAGCGGAGAGAGCAGAAAGAATCATTCCGAGAGGGGAAAGTGAGGCACAGGGGAGGGAGGGAGGGAGGGAGGGGGTGATCCCCAGGGAGGAGCACTGACTCAGCAACTAGACACAGGGAGCATTAGCTTGGCATGCCAGTCCCCAGGGAACAGTCCTGTTCCCCTGGGGAGATATTCTCTTAATGTTCTCATTTTGCCCAGCACCTGCACCATCAGACAACTGGGAGGCAGAGGGAAAGGAGGAGGAGGAGAAAGAAATGGAGACTGCTTGGTGACTTGAGGCATGATGAATCAGCTGTTTTGACGAAGATCAGGAGAGCTATTCATCCTCATAAGAGCATAAGACATGTCCTGCTGGATCCGGCCAATGATACATCTGTTCCAGCATCTTGTTCTCACAATGGCTGACCAGGTGCCTTTGGGAAGACTGCAAGCAAGACCTGAGTGCAAGAACACTCTGCCCACCTGCCAATCCCAGCAGCTGGCATTCAGAGGCGTAAAAAGTAGCCATATATGTGTGCTATTTCCTTTCCTGTTTTTATTGCCTTTTGAAGTGAACAAACCAACCAGCCACAGACATTACCTTACTTTCCACAGGTATTACTGATTCCTTAGGGATCATGTCCGTTAAAAAAAGATGTAAGATGCATAGGGAACATAAAACCTGCACCCCTCTCTTTGACCCCCCTATATGGCTTTCTGGCAAAATACTCTGCAAACCTATGTACATATTGACTCAGAAAGAAGTCAGACCGAGTTCAGTGCTCCTGTCTTGCTCTGGGGCCAGGGTCCCCAGGCACAGGAGTTGTAAGCCTTTCACCAAAGGACTCACCAGCAAGGTTCCAGATGCGGCATGGTCCAAGCAAACCACGGAAAATCCGTCTAGAGTACCTTTCCTAAGTTTGCACGCATTTACCTGTTTTTCGTTCCATAAGACACACTTTTTTCCTCCTAAAAAGTCAAAGGAAATGTCTGTGCATCTTATGGAGCGAATGCGTGGTCCCTGGAGCCAAATTGCCCAGGGGCAAAAGGCAAATCGTGCTTTTTTTTAAAAAAGAAGGAGCTAAAGGCTAACCAGAGGAAAAGAGAAAGGAACCCACTCAGCAGCTGATTGCAAGAGATAGGAGAGGGAGATAAGAGAACTAGCTCCCTTCGGGGCCCCTCCCGGCCCCTTGCCTCAATTGTTGTCCGCAGAGGGAGACATGTGACAGGCTGCAGAACTGTGAGTTGAACCCCATAAAAACAGGATTTTTCCCTTTGCAAGGAAACTCAGCAACTTTGAGCTGATCCTAAAAAATGGAGCTTTCCCCCTTTGCAAAAAAGATGCACAACACTGAGCTGCCCCCCCAAAAAACAGGGCTTTTCCCATTAGCAAAAAAAGGCTGCACAACTTTGAGCTGATCCTTAAAAAATGGAGCTTTCCGCCTTTGCAAAAGAAGCTTCCTCAAATATTTAGTGGGGGGGGGCAAAGGCACCTAGGCCTCTAGGAGTTGGCTGCTATGCCTAGGACAATTCAAGAAAGCAAAATATTTTTTTTCTTGTTTTCCTCCTCTATAAACTAGGTGCATCCTATGGTCAGGTGCGTCCTATGGTGCGAAAAATACGGTCTTTTGCCTTGCGACTTATAGGTAACTTAGGCAAGGAACGTTCCAGTGGCTAGCAGTTCAAGGTGATACTGCTCACAATGGTGGGGTGAGCACTTCTGATGTGAATATTGGTGGAGTGGTAAATGTTGGAGTGCAGGAGCCCCCTCAGCCACCCTACCCCAAAGAATGTCCAAATTGTGCAGCTGTACTGATCCACATAGCAGTGCATAGCACAATACTTGGTTAATTAGGATTGCCCTGGCTGCAATTCTGTGCTTGGTTTCCTCGGAGTAAGCTCCATGAAGTTCGTTGGTGCTTCTCACTGCGCATGCTCAACTCGTGAAACACAATGAAACTCTGTATGTTTATACACCATTCCTCGATGTCCTCCTCCCCAATCTGCTTTGGACAAGTCGTTGTGTTGCAGTGTGTTGTTTGATAACCAAGATCAACTGGGCCCCATTAATTCGGTGTGAAGGGGTCCTGAGAGGGAGCTCAGGGATCCCCAAAAGATTAGAAGGAATGTGTTTCTTCTGAGTGTACTGAAAGCAGCACAAGACCTCATTTCTAACATCCACAGGGGGAAAAAACTGTACAGATGCAAAGGTTACATTAATTGCACAGCTCACTTTTACTCTGGCCCTTTCCACCTCTGGCATGTGGCCTCCAGAAGGAAATGCAACCCTGGGGCAGATAAATGTTCTCAACCCCTGCTTTAGAGTTTTAGAGCTACTGTCATTGCTGTAGGGATATAAATTAGTTGAGCATGTAATTCCTTTCTTATTATAATATCAGGCTGTGTAATTGAATCAGAGTACTGCATGAAATAAATATATTGTAAACACACACAGATTTTAGAAAACCTTCCCCCCCCTCTATTTGTATGTAGGAAGCAGCAAAGAAATCCAGTGGATTACTGATAATTTAGAGTTCTCCTTACTGCACAAGATAATCAGTTTCATAGACAGTGCAGGCAAATATGTCAAGCAATTTCTTGGTTCAGTCAGCTGTAGCTGTTGAGATTTAAGTATTAATGGTGTTCGACCAAATGTCGATTCGGTTTGGATAATTTGGGAGGTAGGGAGGAGAAGGAGGAAGGGGGGGTATTTATTTTCAAGAAGACCATGCATTGCAAGAGAGAACAGATTGAGTTGTGTTATGCTTCCGCCTGCTGTTTTGTCTCTAGGCTTAATATCTTACCTATTGAGAGGAGTAGCTTTCCCATTGTGGTTTTTGCTTGTATGTGTGACTATGCAAAAACAAAATGTATCGTTATGAGTTTGGTGTGTGTGTGTGTGTGTGTGTGTGTGTGTGTGTGTGTGTGTGCGCGTGTGCGTGTGCTGCATGCCAGACCCTTCTAATCCCTGGATCCAGCAAGTGTTAAAAGCTAACCAAGTCTGGCTAGCTTCCTCAACCCCTGGATCCAACAAATGTTAACATACCGGTATAAGCCATGCTGGCTCCATGCTGACTTCCTGGGTGATGATTAAGAGAGATCATTAAGAGAACAAAGGAAGGGGGCTCTGTGCAAGATGACAAATGGTGGGGGCTCGCCTTCAACTCGGAGATAGTTAGAAGGACAAAGTCTTAGAGTGGAGAGTGAAGTGATGTGATCTAGAGGGAAAAGCAGCAAGCTGGAGGTGCTAGTAATCTCCACACCAAGCTGGAACGAGTATATTTGGTAGTTAACAAATACAACATGGATATAGTAAGCATATCAGAAACCTAGCAAACAAAGTCAGAAATGGTGGGGAAAGGTAATCTTTATGGATATAAATTCTACAGAAAGGAAAAGGAATAGTTTACTGGAGGTGGCCTCACTCCAAACCCCAAGGATCATATCAAGTGCAATAAACTATGATTCTATGCTAAACTTTAGAAGAAGAATAAATTCCTCCATAGAATTGCTGTGACTGAAAATACTGGGCCTCAAAAGTAATATAATGCAGGGGACATAAAATTACTTCTCTGATAAAAACAAAAACAACAAAACAAAACTGAAGAGAGTAATCATGAGATGGAGAAAACCATCAGGGAGGCAACCATTGTGTAAAAATGGGGGGGGGGGGACTTCAGCTGCCTTCCTGTTGGCTGAATACATTCACATTTAGGTCACAATGAGGCAAAAATAAATGGCTCTGCCTTAAAACAATTAGTCATGGAGCTGAGTAGAGGGGAGCAACTGAGTGGTTCACAGGATCTGGGTAAGATGTAAGTGTTGTTGGACTGCTTGGGAACAGTGGCCAAAAGGCAGTCAAATACAACATAATTGTAAACGGGAAGTTGCCCAAGAATGACAAGGACATGTCTGATGTCAAAATAGGAAACTTCTCTGAAGTGAGGTGATGAGTTAAAAAGGAGAGCCAGGAGATAAAATGTCTTCTGGACAGCTGGAGGTTATTTAAAAGTTAAACCATTAAAATAGTGCCTCAGATAAAACGTACACCACAATTTCAGATTCCAGCATGGTTAACAAGAAGAGTCAAGGAAGCTAAAAAAAGGAATGTTTCATTTAAAAAGTGGAAGTCTTGCCCATATGAAAAACTCTGTCAAAACAAATGTAAGCTGACAACAAGGAAGGCAAAAACAGAATTGAGTTTTGCTAAAAACATGATCAACAATAGTAAAACATGTTTGCCGATCATGTCAATATATTGAGGATTGTGAAAAGCCAAGTGACCTATGGAAGGCTCCGAAAGGATCTCTCCCCGCTCCCCCCGCCGCTATAAAAGTCTGCTATTGTGAGCAGGCAAGTATATGGGAGAAAGAAGAGGAGAAAACTGCAGCAGCAACAATGGAGGAACTGAAGTGGTGATGGAAGGCACCACATTGGCTACCCCTGCGGTAGACATTTTGAAGTCACTCAAGGAAATGGATTTTTCAGTAGATTCAGGCAGTCTCCACACATAGATTAAAAGATTTAGACAAATTCCACAAGATTTAGTTCTGAACATTAAACAGAATGCTCATGTTCAGAAATAGAGTACCTCTGGAAACCAGTTGTTACTGGGGATAAACAATGGGGTGTTGTTGTTGTCTTAGTGCCCTACTTGTGAGTTTCCTGGAAGCATATGGTTAGCCAATGCCGGAAACAGGGGTGCCAACTTGAATAAAATATTGGGGGCCCCAGGTAAGCATTATCCCGCATAATCAATCACATGATGTGGTGCACGCTCACCATTTGAATGGCAATGCCTATCAATTTGGGGAGGGGGCTCAAATATTTCAGGGGGGGGCAAAGATCCCTCGGTCCCTAGGAGTTGGCTTCTATTGTTGGAAAGAAAATGTTGGACTCAATGAACCCCTGGGCTGATTCATCTTTTGACGTCCAGTTACTTACACACTGGAGCAGACTGCCACTCTCTTCCAAACTCCTGCCTGACACCTATGGGAAAGAAAAAGCTACAGCTTCTTTGATTTTAGGAGGTAATTGATGCAAGAAGCGACCCAGCAGATCTTCAGCAACAGGGCTTCCCATGAGGCACACAGAGCATATTTACAGGCCCGACATTATTAGTCTCTCTCTCACCAGTTTCACTGCCTCTCAGTTTACCTGTCAATCAGCTGCCCTCTTTTCTGCAGCTAACATGAAATAAATATGGATGGCAGACAGCACATGCTGCCACTTCCCTGATTTGCAAGTGGCAGAAATGGATCCACAAGCCTGATATGCCTATGCTGAGCAAAAGTGAAGTCCCTTGATCTCAAGCATATCATGAAAAACTGACAACTTCGAAGGCAGACCTGGACAGGTGATCCCAGCAATGGTGGTAGGAGACCTTTTGTAAGGAACCATGTGGGAAAGAAGAGGAAAATGTTTGAAGAGACCAAAGTCTGCTATGTCCATTATTTGGCCAAGACCGGAGGGTATTTTCAAAACACAATTTCTTTCTTTCTTTCTTTCTTTCTTTCTTTCTTTCTTTCTTTCTTTCTTTCTTTGGAATATGAGATCTGGGGGAGAATTTGCTGGCTTTCACTAAACTCAAAGAATGCCTCTGCCCACAGAAAACAAAGTGGCAAGACCCTAAACAGGGGGTGGGGCTCAATGCATTAAGTCCTGCACAAACTTCGAGTTCACTGACCCCTTGATGAGCTTATAGAGTTGTCATGGACTCCAACCCCAATTCTTAGGAAAATAAATGAAAAAAAGTCAAGAAATAGCAAGCCATAATCATCCATCACTATTACCAGGAATCTCAAAATGCAAACATGAAGTAAAACAAGTGAAAATAATAACATTCCCATCCTTTAAAATCTTACCCAATGAGACAGGTGGGTCTGATGGGCTTTAGCAAGTATATGTGGCTCAGGACCCCAGCACTCAAGGGCCGCCTCTCCCCCATGAACTGACCTAGACCCTGCAATCATCATCTGAGGTCCTTCTTCATGTGCCCACTCCATGGAAGGTTTGGAAGGTGGCACGTGAGAACGGGCCTTTTCAGTGGTGGCTCCCCACTTGTGGAATGCTTTCCCCAGGGAGGCTTGCCTGGCACTGTCATTACACATCTTTTCTGCTAAGTATGGTGAGCATCTTCTGCCTGGTAGGAGCACACTTGCTGCTTTCCTCTACTTGTAGTTTTGTTATCAAACCAAATATTACAAAAAGGCCCATACTGATCTCTCCTCCAAAGGATGTCTAGTGGAAGTTGTGCTGCCCTGGAGCATGGAAGGAAGAAGAAGAAGAAAGAAGAAGAAGAAGAAGAAGAAGAAGAAGAAGAAGAAGAAGAAGAAGAAGAAGAAGAAGAAGAAGACCACACATCATCCATACGTTGGCCAGGCACCTGGATCATTTTGCTGTATCTTGTAGCTCCCTCCCAGCATATCATTAGCGGAGACCTTACTGAACATGTTATGGCAGGCCAGTGGCAACAGAGAATAACGTGAGTGTTCTAGATTTTGATCTTGAATGAAAACAAGCTGAAGTGCCCACGATCCCTTTGCCCACCATCCCCTTCCTTCTCCAGCTTGGTAATTTTCTTTGTAGGCTCAAAGCCACAGCCTGTACCAAACCATTTCCCAAGTCATACCTGACTAGTTCAAAGTTTTATCTCCCAGAGACATAAATTACCATGACAGTTTGTAGTGAAACTCAGCTCTTTTGTCTCCTGCTCATTTCCTTTCCATCTCTTGCCATTGATCAAACCTGCAGAGTTTTAGACTTTTCAAAAGCAGGGATAAAGAGAATCCTCAGCCTTGTCTAATTGAGATATGAATAATATTTAGAGGCATTTTCCATGCATTAATTCCTCATAATTAAGTCACCACCTTGATATTTCTGATTACTTTGCTGTCCTGCTTTTTCAAACGGTCCCCCCATCTCCCCAGCATTATGATTAATGCCCACAGTGATTTGCTGCCATTTCAGCTTTGCAATACTTGATAGCCCCCTTTAGAACATCAGGGCTTAAGTTTCTGCTTGTGAGGAGCAAGGAGACCACAAGTTGTACTATTAATCAATGTGTAATTCAGCCAGCCTTTGGGGAGATATCAGAGCCTGGCTTTCTCTAAAAATGATATTCCCCATGGAATGTAATAAATATTTTTATTGCATGTGCTTTGTTGCTGAGAGCAGGGAAGCTGAGCTGGAGGGGAATGCAAGCTTTAAAACCATCTCACTGTATTGCCTGAAGGTCATTAAGTACGTCTGGGTGAGGAAGAAAAGGCAGTGAAAGCCAATGCTTTTCCAATGTGTGGATCGAGGGCTCTAACAAGCACTAAAAAGCTGATGCTGAAGAATGAGAGTCAAGTTTCTACCCATTAAGCCCTGGTCTGACTTACAATGTCAAAGAGGAGATGGATCAGGTATTGACCAGCGGCAGAGATTCTCAAAGCAAGGTCTCTGAACCCGTTAGGTGAGCTTTAAAGGGGAGGGAATTAGGGGCAAGACAAAAATCCCTCCAAAATAACAAAAGCATCCTTTTATTTCCCAGATGCAGATGATCCCAAAGGACACCAAGACACCGTCAAGATTCAAGGAAGAAAAATGCAGTATTAAGAGCTAAACATCACCATGTTCATCTGCATGTGAAAAATGGGTCCAATTCTGAGTAAAACTTGAATGCCACCCCTTTAATTCAGTTATATATTTTCTGATTTAATCTGTGCACTATTTTATATTGTGTTAGGTACACTACTTAGGGATTTCTTCGATTAATCAGTTTATAAATTCTTTTAAATAAATAAAAACAAATGCCTTTCTTTCTCATTACATTTGTATCCCACCTTTGCTGAGTCTAAACAACACAAAGTAATGTATTTCATTCTCCTCTCCTCTCCAGCCCATGTTTATTTTTATGTTTATAGATTTTCATGGATAGTTGTGCAAATATTGCATGCTTATTAATGGGAAGATCCAGAAGTAAGTGACTATGGAGCATTTCAGATGGCATCAGGATCAGATATTTATAACATCCCATTTATAATATACAGAAAGAAAAATGTCAAAGGGAAAAATGCTAAGGAAAGATCCAAAATAACAAAGACTAGGAAAAAATGAATGGAGTTTGTATATTAAACGTGAAGGCTTTGATGGATTCCACCGCCAGCCAACTTTAATGTTCTGTACTTTTCCCTATAGGGGTTCTGCACAATCTTTTGTGGTTTTGCAATGATAGCCAGGAAACTCAATGTACTACTATAAGGAAAATATTCTCAGTCTATGACATTAGTAGCAGCTGCTCTGCAAAAGGTGGGGGTGCATAAAGAGTCCAGGCCAATGGAGCATACAGGCAGAGAGTGAAGCTGTCCATTCCTTGGCCGCCTGCCTTGATAGTTCAGCACCAAAGGACGATGGACAGCATCCCATGCAGCCTGCAAGTGCCAGCTAAAGGAACTGGAGGTTATTCTATCAGCTGTTGGGTCTTTTTTGCAACAGGACTGTCAGAGCTTGCAACTGCGCAGAAGGTCACCTTAGTATATATAGGAGATGTAATTAGGAGGCTGAACCAATGAGGAAGAAGCTGCAACTTGGATCCTAACCTGGTGTTCATGAACAAAATAGCTCCTTTCGTTCTTGGGCACAACTGAGATCCTACGAAGGATCCTATAGCATCCTGCACTGACCACTGACTCATGCTTCTCTGGAAAGGTTTCCCAACCAACTGGAGCAGATTTTGGGAGTGGTCACAGGAGGCTTGTGCAGGAAGAATTGGGGGAAGTCACCAAGCCTTTTCTGCTGACAGGAGCATCATGTGAGGATATTCTCACCAGTGGAAATCTAGTTAGTAACTTCATCTTTAATATTTTCTGTTGTTGCTGCTGCTACTGCTGCTGGTGGTGGGAGCTGTCAAACCCCCTACCATCATGGGAGTTCATAATGGGTATTTCTTGGTACTAAGTAAGTACTCAAATCTAGGCTAAAGCAAATTAGTTCTGCTGTTGAATTGCATAAAAAATGGTACAAAGTATGGCAAGGCATCTGTGTGCAGGTGAAGTCTTGGCTGAATATAAACACCTGCCCTTTGCTGTAGAAATAGAAAAGTGGCAAGTCCCCTCCTTCCTGGCACTTAGATATTCCTATGTGCCCTTTTAAATCCCCTCTCCAGAAAGCCCCTGTCTTCCTCCAAGCCGGCTTGCATCCGGAGTCAGGACAGTCATGCTGTGTTGACACAGCCTGGATAAAAGCCCTGAGATCTATAATAGACTTTCCCCGTGACATTTACTAAATCTCTTAGAAGTTTTCACTCTTTCTGCACTAAATATCAGTTGCTTAAGATAATCTGTGAACCTGTAGCCTGGCCATTAAGCACTCCCTTGTGACTGGGTTAATTCACAGCAAATTACAGTCACTGCCAAAGAGATTGTGGAAGCGGCAGGCAGCAAAGCGATGTAACATTTACCCAAGAATGGGAGAAAAGAAAATAGAACAATAGTCACATTCACTCCCTCCAGGAATAAAAGGGGCCAGGTAGCTGAAGGCAACTGGAAATGTAGTCATTAACAAGCTTCTGGATTTTGGGATCAGGGCTTTGTGGTTTGAGAATGGCAAACCAGACTTCCCATAGCAAGAAAAGACATTAGCTAGAGAAGGCTTTATGCCAGCCAAAAGCACACGGCTGCTTCCCTTCCCTTTTCTGAATCTTCTTACTGCTTACTCTTCCCTATTCAGTTATTTTCTTGTCTGTAGAAGTGTCATCAATCAGTGGCTTTGCAAGTGAAAAGTTCCGGGTTCAGTACCTGGCATCTCTAGGCAGGGCTGAGGAAGACTGAAATCCCCAAGAGTCACAGCCAGTCAGAACAGGCAATCCTGGGTTAGGTGGAGCAACTGGTAGCTTCCTATGTTCTCCCCTGCCCCACACAATGAGACCCAGGATATTCCCAAAGGTAGAAATGAATTACAGAACTTACCAGACTTTGGGAAAGGCAGCTTGAGGGCTCTGGCCCTGGGAAGCTCTCCGCGTCCTCCCGCAACCTTCCCAGACCCGCAACCTTCCCAGCTCTCTCTGGTGTGGCTAGGTCTGCCTTGGAGGTAACCAGGATTCTACCACCAAATGGAAAATGTGCCAGCATTTCTTTTCTCTCCTGTTTATTATTCAGCAGGAAAGGTTCTTCATCCTTTGTTAATATTCTAGTCATGATGCAGAAAGATAATACCAGCACACATTTTGCCACCTTATGCTTCCAGTGGGGAAAAAGACAAGGTATAAATTAAGAAAACAAATAAAACAGAATGTATAGTATTCACCCAGGCATCTTTGATTGGCCCTTGGGACACTCCCTAGACCATGGGTAGGCAAACTAAGACCAGGGGGGGCCAGATCCGGCCCAATCGCCTTCTCAATCCGGCCTGCGGATGGTCCGGGTATCAGCGTGTTTTTACATGAGTAGAATGTGTCCTTTTATTTAAAATGCATCTCTGGGTTATTTGTGGGGCATAGGAATTCATTCATATATTTTTTTCAAAATATAGTCCGGCCCCCCACAAGGTCTGAGGGACCCCTGCTGAAAAAGGTTGCTGACCCCTGCCCTAGACCATACCTCCTCTCCACAGAACACCCCCCTCAACTGGCCTGCTCTGCAGCCCCCTTGAGTGCTATTACCTGCCTGGAATGTGCCCTTGGATAGTGATTCTCTCTCTCGTCTGTCCAGATAGGGTGTGTGTGTGTGTGTGTGTGTGTGTGTGTGTGTGTGTGTGTGTGTGTGTGAGAGAGAGAGAGAGAGAGAGAGAGAGAGAGAGAGAGAGTGTTTCTGTGAACACTACCCACCATGGATTCTCTTCCCCATTCCCACTGTTGAATTGCATTGCCAGCCACCCATAGAATAGGATGTAATATCTTTCAAAGGCAACTGTGTAAGGCTTCATTTCCATAACAAACATTTTGCTAATATTTGGAGAAGTAAAATCTTTGGAGAATGATATAAAAATAGACTTTCTAAAAAATAAAAAAGTACTGAAGGGGGCCTACACCAGGATAATATCAAGCAATATAAAGAACTAGACCCCAAAATTTAAAACACCACCACTTTAATAAATAGCAGCAGCAGCAGCAGCAGCAAACAAACAAACAAACAAACAAACAAACAACAACAACAACATAGCTAAATATTCCAGAAATAGAAAGTTCTGCTCTTTTGTTCATTGGGGTGAGGACTAAATTACACATTACTACTGTGGGATGAGTGTTGTTACAAAACCACTTCTCAGCTCCCACAATGCACTGGTTATGCATGAAGGTGTTGAGTATTCTGATTTTACCAGAGAATATGTCCAGGCACAACCCTTGACATGTGGGTGCCCATTTTCTGAGGTGCAGAAAGTGTCAGGCAGATTGTGTTGGGTAGGAATTGGTTTAATGCTAAGCGATGAGGGAGATGTTTCCGAGATAATACCTCCTTCCCTACAGAATCTCTTGGATATTAAGCTCAGCCCTCAGAGGTTTTTTTTTGGGGGGGGTGGCCCATGAGAGGGCATTTTTCTGTGGCACCCTCTAAGTTTTGGAACTCCCTCCTCACATTAAAAATGTGCCTGGCATCTTCACTATAAATCTTTCAGTGACTGAAGATGTGACTCTTTACCCTGGCATTGAAACTTGAGATTTGTGTTTTTAAGAACTACCCTGTTCCTGTTCCTGTGGCTTAACTGTTTTAATAGTGAATTTTTAATTGTTGTAGCCCACCCTAAGACCTGCTGCTGAAGGCTGAGTAATAAATTTAATGATAATGATAATAAATTATGGTGATAATTATTATTAATAATATTTATTTTGCTTTGGTTCACATTTTTATGTGCTCCCACATAATTTGAACTTTCTGAAATAATACACAAACTGGATTATACAGTCACCCTTCAAAATTCCAATTTTTTTAATTTTGTTATGCAGTTCCCTGACCAAAAATGTGTACAAAAGGGAGTCTTTTAGGCGAAGGTGTGTATAAAACACATATATTAGGGAAAACATTCAAAAATACATCATATTGCAGGAAATGACTTGGAAAAATGTGTAGATTATGCAAAATTCCATGAAAATGGATACTAGAATACTGATGAACTGACATGATGATTTTATATTTTTATTTTTTTAAAAAATCACCAAGTGTTGCAGAAATGTGATGAGCCAAATTTCAGATGGGAAAAGCAAGAAACTGAGCAAAGGTGGAAAATGAAAGATTCATATATCAAGTCATGTTTATGGATCGAACAAATATGACGCCTCAGATATATTTCCTAATAATAATAATAATAATAATAATAATAATAATAATAATAATTTATTATTTATACCCCGCCCATCTGGCCGGGTTCCCCCAGCCACAATATAGCTGTTGTGCCCTTCAATCTTGCCTGGTACTTATCATAAATAATATTATCTGTGTGATTTTAACAGATCATATATATGTGTGTGTTTTAATTCTATTAATGTTTGATTATTTTCTTTAATGATTCCCCCTTATGTTTTTAACTGTTCCTATTTTATCTGTAAGCCACCTTGAGTCCCTGTCAAGGAAAAAGGCATGGTAGTAGTAGTAGTAGTAATATTTTGAGAATATTTAAAAATACTAGTCTGGTCATTATCTATCAATCCTTGCTTATAGGTAATTCTGGAACACAAAGTGCTGGTAAAACATTCAATAAATAAAAGTGTTGCAGCATTAAGCTGTATAATAGGCCAAATATTTTAGAGCATATTAGTGTATCCTCCAAGGTAGGCTAAAGAGTTTTACATTAGTGTGCATGCTCTGCTTAATTGCGAATGAACATGTATTCATGGTTATATCAAGCAGAGAGAATGTTTCTGCCTTTGGAAAATAACGCAAAAACAAATGGGAAAGTTGATTAAAATTGATGATTTAAATCGCAGCTCCACTTGGTGATTTAAGTCACTAATTTTAAATCAATCTACCCTGATTGGGACAGAAGGCATTTCAGCTGCTACCACTAATAAGTCCCTCTGTGGCAATTAGGAGGTTTCCTATAAGCATAAAGTCACATCTCATCCACTGAAGAGGGGAACAGCCATGATCAAGGAACCATTTTAGGAGACAGCCCATCAGAGGAAATAAATACGAGGCAACCAGGATCTACTATGCCACTGGGTACTAAATTGTGTTAATATGAACTTTCAGCTCTGTAGCTCCTAAAATTTAACAGCTCCAAAAATCTAATTTGTGTAGCCTTGTCTTCTTCCCGGAAATACACATATTAACCTGTTGGGACAGCTCCGCTTTTCCTGCCAACCAGTTATCAACAGTCAATCAGAATCTGTCAACATAGCAATTGTATCATTTTGAGCTCTGGTACCAAAGTGGTTGCCATGGGAACCACAGAGACTAACTGAGGAATCTCTGCCTTAGCTACCACACTAACCCCTTCCCCTCCCCACAAAAAAATGTGCTGATATACAGTTTGTAGCTCTAGCAGTAAACTTCCACTAACGTTTTCAGAAATTAAAAGAGGTGTTTGTTAAAGTGACTCCTCTGGAGAGAGAAAAGGGACCTTTTCGAGTTTTGCAAAGTTCTTAGCTTGCTGGGCTTGGTTCGTTCTGCTTGGAAGCCAAATTTCTTTACGCTCCTCGGGCCTGCGTTATGAATTTCTTCCTTTCTTTTCCTGATTTCTCCTGATCTCACTTTTATGTTTTCAAACGTTATTCTACATCTGCTAATATGGAATTATTAGGATAGTACATTTTTAGATACTTTTTGTAAACACTCCATTCTTTGGATACTTTTTGTGTTGATGATCCCCTGATTGAGTCAGTAAGTTTTGCCAGCTGTACGTATTCTAGCATGAGCGTTTGCCACTCCATTACAGTGGGTAGGTTCTCACTCTTCCACTTCCACTAAAGAATTTGCTATTGTATAATAAGAAGGATGGGAAGTATCTAAGAGGGAAGAAACAGGATGAAATACAAGGATGGTATACTGTTCACATTGCGAAGAAGAATTTATGTTGAATTATGCATTTTGTTTTCCGTATTCTTTCTGTACATGACTTAATGAGAAGAAAATTTATGTTGTACTTATAACATATATATGTTATGTTTTGCAATATTTTAAATAATAAAGTATTTTTTAAAAATTTAAAAAAGGAAGCCAAATTTCTTCTCACTTTGGGTTTGCTTTTTTTCTAATATAAACAACACATAGTTATGGATGTTCATGTCCTGCCCACAAAAGCAGGCCTGGCTTTCCTGGCTGATTACTAGATTGAGACATTTAAATGCTGCAGGGGGACTGCCGACAGCGGAGCAATGAAAGGAAACCTCCAAAGCCAGCTCAGAATTTGGTTAGGCTATTATCGTTTCTCAGTAGTGCATACCATATGCTTGAAATGACGGAAGGCACAAAACTCTCATTGCCTCTACTCAAAAATGCTCTACATGACTAAAGAGAGGAGAAATCATTCGGTATAGTTCACGGTCACCTTAATCTCCAATTTAGGAAAGCCACAAAGTTCAAGCAAGCTTTTTTTTTCGCCTTGTCCCCTCCTTTGATCCCCAGTTTTTAAAAAATGTTGCTTCATTTGGTCCATCACCCCTCTCTCTTAAAAACAAAATTAGAAATTCAATGTCAAAATGTATGCAGGCTCTCAGGACGGTGCTTTCCTCAGCACCAGGTGAGCACCCCATTTTCTACAGGCAGAAGAAGTGACTGCTTAATACTCAGGGCTCCTTCTTAAGGTGGACACTGCATATCCCACTCCACAAAAGGAGGTACAGTGGTGCCTCGCTAGACGAATTTAATTCGTTCCACGGGTCTTTTCTTATAACGAAAAATTCGTCTAGCGAATCCCATAGGAATGCATTAAAAAATTGAATTTCTCCCCCATAGGAATGCATTAATTGAATTTCAATGCATTCCTATGGGAAACCGCGATTCGCTAGACGAATTTTTCATAAAACGAATTTGTCTAGCGAGGCAACCTCCGCTCGAAAAATCCTTTCGTTAAGCGGAAATTTCGTTAAGCAGGGCATTCATTAAGCGAGGCACCACTGTATACATCACCGAAAAAAGAGGCTGGTAGGGCAGAGAAGACAAACATACATATACAATCTTATACATATAGGTGCAAATTTTGAAATAACAACTAGCGTTTGAAGCTCACAAAAGGCACCCCAATGAATTTGCCATCCCAGTCACCCCAAGCAAGTTTGTCAATACATTTGCACCCCTTCCTGGAACATCCAAAATGTTCCTCTCTAATTAAGTTACCCTGCAATCAATATCCCAGCCAAACCCTGCTCCAAATCATGTCCTTTTCTTCAGTTAATTGCCACCATTCAGCATTACCCTCTCTAAATTAAATTCAAAATAAGGTGGGTAGCACAATTTTAGGGAGGCCTATACTGACCACACCTCAGCACCAGCCTGCTCTGCCCCTGCAATGACCCATTACATGGCAATGATGCTGTTGTCAGGAAGCCAGGTGCACAGTGCTGGCCCTGCCACTGTTCATAGAATCACAGAGTTGGATCCATCCTCCTTCAGGAAGACTACTGCTGGGGCAGTAAGACCATTAGTACAGCATCCCTGGTACATGGCCATCACCCACTGCTTAAAACCATTGAAGAAAGAGGAAAGTGGATAGGTAAAAGTTTCTCTTTCACATAATACTAAAGCTCAGGGACATCCAATGAAGTTGAATGTTGGAAGGTTCAGAACTGACAAATAAAAGTACTTCACACAGCATATAGTTCAACCAACCCTCTTCAATAGCAGAAGCCCCGCACAAGAACTCCCGCTAGCACAATGGGGTTTTATTCCCTTTCCTCCCCCTACGCTGGGGCCCCCATGCCTCCGCCAAATCTGCTCTGGAGGACAGGACCAAGGGGGATGAGAAGGGAGATACTGGTAGTTCCATTGAGCAAACAGAAATCCTTGGGCTGATGGAACGATCTCCGTAGCACTATATTGGATTCCCCCCTTTGGAATTCTCTGTCCTGCATTCAGGTTCTCCTTGCAAACTTCTCAGAAGCATCTAGTTGGCCACAGTGAGAGCAGGAATTGGCACAAGGTGGATCTTTGGTCTAACCCAGCAGAGCTCTTCTTATCTTCATCTGCTGAGTCCACCAGCTTCCAAGGCAGTGTGTATTATAAATCTGTTCCCCCTAGTTGTGCTTTTCATATTCAGTACTAGCTTCTCTACAAGAGGGAAGTTCAAGAAGGATACTGACAAGCTGGAACATGTCCAGAGGAGGGCAACCAAAATGGTCAAAGGCCTGGAAACGATGCCTTATGAGGAACGGCTTAGGGAGCTGGGTATGTTTAGCCTGGAGAAGAGAAGATTAAGGGGTGATATGATAGCCATGTTCAAATATATAAAAGGATGTCATATAGCATAGGGTGAAAGGTTGTTTTCTGCTGCTCCAGAGAAGTGGACACGGAGCAATGGATTCAAACTAGAAGAAAGAAGATTCCACCTAAACATTAGGAAGAACTTCCTGACAGTAAGAGCTGTTTGACAGTGGAATTTGCTACCAAGGAGTGTGGTGAAGTCTCCTTCTTTGGAGGTCTTTAAGCAGAGGCTTGAGAGGCATATGTCAAGAATGCTTTGATGGTGTTTCCTGCTTGGCAGGGGGTTGGGTTGGATGGCCCTTGTGGTCTCTTCCAACTCTATGATTCTAGGTAATTGGGGGGTTTTTTAATCATCACTGCAAAGTATTACAGTATTCAAATAACATGTTTTGAGGCAAAATAAGATAATGTACATTTTAATATCATTCTTTGTCTTTCCTTGTTTCTAAAGTGATATATGTTGCTGTCCCAGATTCCTATACCTCAGATTAAAACCAAGTGAATTCAGCAACTGGTGAGTAGTTGCTCAAAAAAACCTCTTCTGGCGATGAGGCAACAGAGACAGTCTGTCTGGGACAACAGCTAGTGACCAAGAATCAATTGCCTACTCTAATGGATTTTCACTGCAAATAAAGGGAGAGAAACAACAATCTCCGTGGTGACCTTCACTCCAAGATATTTTGCTTGCGGTGATGAGTTGCCTTGAAAGATTTGAAGTACTGTATAATAAAATTATTCTGTAAAGCTCAAATTCTAAGCCAGTTACAAACTAAAAACACTGGGACGCTGGAATGCTGTGGATCGCCCTGTACTGCCACGCTTACCAAGGAAATCCATTTTCAGAGGGGTAGCCATGGGGCCATCCGTTGCAGCAAAAGAGGCTTGTGGCACCTTAAAAGGCTAACCTATTTTATTTTATGGAATATGATCCTCAGTTGCCAGGTACACATAGGTATAAAGAGCGACAAAAGGCAAAACTTGGGAAAATAGGAAACCTCATTATACTGAGTTAGACTACTTAGCTTAGTGTTGTCTGTACTGATTGCTCGCTGGGGTTTCAGACCAGGGATTTTCCCCAGCCATACCTGGAGCTGTCAAGGATTGAACCAGAGAGATTCTGCATCCAAGGCAGGTATGGCTCTTCCGCCATGTTTGCAAGATGCATACAGTGACTCTTCCCAGAAGCAGTGTTTGGAGATAACAGAATCGGAACATGCAAATGAAGGGACGCAGAGGAGGTGTTGAAGGGGTAGTTGTGAAGGGACCAGCAAGAGGAGTGGCAGGGACTCACAATGTCCCTGAAGTGATGGAGCAAACAAACAACCCCTTTCCTGCTACACTGAAGGAATTCTCTCAGGTTTCTAGGGCACTGGTGAGAAAATCTCCATGCCCCGCTCATGTCGCTGCCAGCCTGTTCAGCAAGTAGCCACACCAGTTATAAAAAGGATGTTGACTGTGACAGCAATATCTCTGACGGGTGTGGGTGTTTTGGTCAGACCAGGACTAGGACCTCTAAGGCAGCTTTGGGCAACCTCCACCCTTGGTCTAACTTCATGCGCGCGGGGGGGGGGGCAGTGTGGCGGAAAGCAAAGGAGCAGGGGAAGGGGGTGCCCTGCCCACCTCTGACTCTGAGAGCCCACTGAACGGTCAAAGTGGCTTCTAAGTGGTTTACATGTATTTTTAAAAATACAAAAAAACCAGTATAAACCCACACAATTCAAGTACACGATAAAACAATTACATCAAAACATTAAGATGAACATGCAGTTAAAATGTGCAACGTGAGAACCCATTAAAAACATTGCAGCAGTTAAAGCAGCATGTCTGTTCTTTTGAATCGGGGTCATGAGGCCACTTACATTGCCAAAGAAGAGGAAACATGTAACCAAAAAACAGGACAAAAGAGGGCACAGAGTTGCATAAATTTGCATATGTTCACTTATAGGTATAGCCACACATTTTGAAATAATTAATAAATAGAATAAATAATCTAAATAGAAGTACAAGACAGCTCAATCTAGAGAAGAAGACTGTGCCCAGGTGGTGCCTGCTTACTCTCCTGCCCAGATGTTTAATGTTGATAGGCAACTTCAAGGCTCTCTCTGCTCTCTCTCCTTAGGGCTCTGTATCTTTGCACCAGACTTGGTTGGCCAGTCCTTCAAAGAGAGGACTGCTCTCTGTAAAGTAGGACACGTGACCATCCTAAATCAGAAGAAGAAGAAGAAGAAGAAGAAGAAGAAGAAGAAGAAGAAGAAGAAGAAGAAGAAGAAGAAGAAGAAGAAGAAGAAGAAGAAGAAGTGGAGGAGGAGGAGGAGGAGGAGGAGGAGGAGGAGGAGGAGGAGGAGGAGGAGGAGGAGGAGGAGGAGGAGGAGGAGTTTGGATTTGATATCCCGCTTTATCATTACCCGGAGTCTCAAAGCGGCTAACAATCTCTTTTCCCTACCTCCCCCACAACAAACACTCTGTGAGGTGGGTGAGTCTGAGAGACTTCAGAGAAGTGTGACTAGCCCAAGGTCACCCAGCAGCTGCATGTGGAGGAGCGGAGACGCGAACCTGGTTCCCCAGATTACAAGTCTACCACTCTTAACCACTACACCACACTGGCTCTCAGGGATATATACCAAGCTCCTACATGTATGGTAAAGGTAAAGGGACCCCTGACCATTAGGTCCAGTCGTGACAAATCTGGGGTTGCAGAGCTCATCTCACATTATTGGCCAAGGGAGCCAGCGTACAGCTTCCAGCTCATGTGGCCAGCATGACAAATCCGCTTCTGGCGAACCAGAGCAGCACATGGAACCGCTGTTTACCTTCCCGCTGTAGCGGTACGTATTTATCTACTTGCACTTGATGTGCTTTCGAACTGCTAGGTTGGCAGGAGCTGGGCCCGAGCAACGGGAGCTCACCCCGTCGCAGGGATTTGAACCGCCGACCTTCTGATCAGCAAGCCCTAGACTCTGTGGTTCAACCCACAGTGCCACCCACGGCCTATATGTAGGAAGTAACCACAAAAGTAAGTTGCGAAAACTTTTTTTAAAGCCGGGAATGGGGTTGGGAAAAAAGTGCACATCCTGCCCAAATGATGTTTCCTTTTGTACTATCCGTATTCTGTCATGCTATCTAACAAAAGATGCTTCTTGAGGTTGACAGGCAAAGGCTGCTTTCAAGACCTTAATTGCTCAGAATTGATGGTGGTAGATTTCCTTTTTCAATATTATTTCCCGAGAGCCATCAAAAGATAGAGGAGGGAGATTCTCGTACAGATCTTGTAAAAGGCTTTACATTGTCCCAAAGCCTTCAAATACTGTGGGTTAGCAATGAAACATGAAGAACTTATTTTATATTAAAGTGAAGAGGGCATAATGGGAAGGGACCAAATGCAGGGGAAAGAAAGGGATGAGGTATCTGGGTGCAAATAAATAAGTTTATTCCTGACACATTTCAAGAATCCTCTTCATGGGCTAAGGATGGAGAGATTAGGCTATTTTGAGTCTGTCTCAGTTTTGCATGTGTTCATCCATGAGCCTATTCCATCCCATTTCCTCAATAATTTACCATTTATTTTCATCTGCCACAAAACTTATATCTAAACACCTCCCTTAAAGTGTATTTTAATGCATTTACTTGTAACAGGTGCATTTTTATTCTCTCAAAACCCACTAAAATGCACGTTTCTGAGCCAAAAACTGTACCACAAAATTCAGAGAAGTGCAAAATTTGAAGAATAACAGTGGTCTGAGACACACTGTGGACCATGTCAATTCAATTTGGAATTTACAAAGAACTAATCACTCAAACTTCACTGTATCTGAAGAAGTGTGCTTGCACACGAAAGCTCATACCAAAATATAAACTTAGTTGGTCTTTAAGGTGCTACTGAAGGAATTTTTTTATTAATCACTCAAACATCACTATTCAGGACACTCCTGAGCACAACTAACTTGCATCTTTGCCTACTACTCTGTTGCAAAAGATACATACACACACATACACACACACACGGTCAGAGAAAAAGAAACAGGACCAAATGAACTTGAAATAAATAATAATAATAATAATAATAATAATAATAATAATAATAATAATAATTTATTTTTTGTACCCCGCCCATCTGGCTGGGTTTCCCCAGCCACTTTGGGCAGCTTCCAACAAAAATTTAAAATACATAAAAATGGAATGAAATGACTACTATTTCTGACCGTTTCCTGTGTCACGAAAAGTGAGCACACATCAGTAGCATTTGGTGATAACAAAATCGGTTCCAGCTGTGTCAATTAAACATTTGTGGTAGGAAAGGAAACATATATATATATATATATATATATATATATATATATATATACACACACACACACACACACACACACACACACACACACATACACATACACACGATCAAACATGTAGAGAGGTTCCAGTTTAGGAGTTACACACTAGAGTCTGCTTTTGAAATTCCTTTGTTGAAGAATGGTGACTTTCAGGATTAGCCAATGAGATTATTGGTGTGTTCCGCAGCTATCCTAACATAGCCCTATATTCTCTGTGCATAGTTAACACTTTGGAATAGATGGCATAAAAAGTGTGGTTTGTTAACATAATGTAATATATTTCAAAATGTTAATTTTGCATACAAAACACAGGAATCACTCTGTGTTGTTGTTGTTGTTGTTGTTGCTAATCATGGTAAGGAATAGTGACATGAAATTGACATTGGAGTCATACAAGTATCATTACTCCTCTACCATATTTCTTAACTTGGGAACCTGATTTCAGATTTTGATTAAGGTATTTAAAGAGAGAGGCCGAAGAAGTAGTCTCTTAACTCGCTAACAGGGAGATGGTCGTGACAGTCTTAAAGAATAGCCTGCAGCATTGAGCCATGGAGAAATCAATGACACAGGTAAAAATAGATTGGAAGCCCTGCAAACGAAAGGTGTGAAGACTTAGGAAGCGAGCGTGCCCACATGGATATTTTTCTCAAGCGTTCTTAGTGAAGCAAACATTCAGGTCAGGTGAAGCAGCTGAACCTGGTAAGTCAGAGAGCGGGTGGGAGTATATTGGGCATTTGAGCAGAAGGGAAATCAGTGAATAGACCAAGGTGGGGGTTGCCAGTCCGGATGGCAGAAAGGAGTTCAGATTAGAAAACTGTGATGTGTAGGAAAGGAAATGTGTGAATTATGAGGGAGGGAGGAAAACCACCTGTCTAAGAAATCTGAGGAGACAGCAAAGGTTGCTGGAGAACTATAATGACCCAAATATTCCACAAAATAAAGTGGGAAAGTGGAATTTAATATTGTAGATCTGGTGTGGGCAACCCTTGGCTCCTGAACAACAACTCCCTGCAGGTATGGCCAATGGCCAGGGATGATGGGAATTTTCTCCTGCCCTTTACCCTAAGATCCCAAGGCAGGCATTAAAACACAGTATTAAAAGCCATTTTAAAAACTTACATATACGTAGAAATGCATTACATTATTATGTATTTAACACAGGCAATTAATACAAAAACACAGGGTTGTGTGCAGTGAAGTTGTCCCATTCATGCAAAGATTTCTGCTTGCTCAATGGAACTTCTCCTTCCTCTCCTCCTCCCACAAGCTCCCATGTTTATTCTGAGCAGATTTGGGGAGGGGCACACAAGGAGAGGAAGGGCAAATCCCACTGGGCAAGCAGAAGTCATCCTGCACATGGGGCATCTTCATCGGAACCAGCCCATACAAAGCAATCCCAAATAACAGCAGCAGCAACCTTCAACATCACTACCAAAAGCAGGGAACGTCACCGTAGCCCACCAAAAGCCCGAAAGGAAAGGTACATTTTTACCTGGCACTGAAAAAGTGTCAGTGAACCTGCCAGGCAGACATAGCTGCCAAGTTTTCCCTTTTCTCGTGAGGAAGCCTATTCAGCATAAGGGGAAATCCCTTTAAAAAAGGGATAACTTGGCAGCTATGGGCAGACCTCACTGTGAAAAGTGTTCCACGGACAGGAAGCCACAACTGATAAGGCCCTTTTATGGGCTTTAGATCCAAGTGGTCATGTTTGACGTAGTTGTAGAACCTAAGGCCCTCCAGTTGTTGTCATCCCAGAGCATCAGCTATCCTGGCTGGGGATGGTGGGAGTTACCTAGAGTAACAGTGGGTTCCCTATCCCTGTAGTACAGAGACCAAGCCAATGTCACAGAACTGAATGGCTATAGACAACTTTATAAAAAAATTATATACCTTAAAGTAGGAAACTAGTGGAACACGGTATGGTAATTGTAGTATAGGACAACTCTGAATCCTTGGTTTGAAGCCTTACCTTCCAAGTCCCGGACTGCAGAATCCGGGACCGGCAGCTGTGTGACACCGGAAGTTGCGTCAACGTAACTTCCGGTGTCGCTTTGCCCTTCTATGGGCACCAAAAATGGCCGCCGGCGGCTTCGAAAGTCGCTTCTACGCATGACCGGAAGTGCGTCGACGCAACTTCCGGTGTCGCTTCGCCCATCTATGGGCACCAAAATGGCCGCCGCCGACATTGGAAGTCGAGTCTACGCACTTCCGGACATGCGTAGATGCGACTTTTTAAGCCGACGGCGGCCATTTTTTGTGCCCATAGAAGGGCAAATCAGAAAAAAATGGCCGCCGGCAGGAGAAAATAACGGAGAAAAACGGGAGACGAAGTGATACGGGGGACCACCGGGAAAAGGTAAGTAAAAACGGGGGTTTCCCGGGGAAAATGGGGTACTTGGCAGCTATGTTTGAAGCAATGTATGCTGGGAGAGGCAACAGGGCAGTCTGGGTTTTTAACAGCCCTGGCCGTGTCTCTCTCTGCTTCCCAATTAGCTGTCTGCAAAGGAATGTGTTGATTGCCCTTTGGCGGGAAGAAGCCCGGGTGATACCTATTACCTTGTGGTATGTAATGGGAGGGGGATGAAAGGCCAAATTAAAGAATCCCTTCCACCTGAGGTCGACTCACCCTCTACGAAATTAAGAAGGAATGAGGGAAATGTCTTTACCACCTGCCAATATACAATTAGAGAATAAAGTTAAGACAGCAGAAAATGGATGGGCTACATCTAAGGCCATTGGTAAAAGTTAATTGATCTGGTGTTCTCATTGGTGGGATCGTGTAACCCCACCTGGCACCTTTCGGGGATAAAGATGGAAGCCTAAGGTTAAAGCTTTGCTTCTTTGCTATTTGAAATCTTGCCAGAGACTCTGTCAGCATGAAGCTGTAAGAGGGGGAAGGGGGGCCTGGGGGCTCTGCCTTCTGACTGCTTGCAAAAGGATGATATTTACTGCCTTACGTGTGTATTCTAGCTCGAGCAAAATTATATGCTTACTTTTATTATTTTCTATATCTGTAACCTTATAAGAAATGTGCACCACTATTTTAAGTTGTATGTTTTATACCTTTTAAAGCCTTGGAAAGGAATATTGTTTGGACCTTGAGTGCTTGTCCAGGGTGGGGCAACTAGTCCAGTTCCTTAACCAATTGGTCGCATACTGAGTGTTAGGCTACACGAGTGAGTGGGCCTGGGTTTGAGTAAAGAAACCAAACCAGTTGAATTTCTGCCTGCTTCATAAGGAGTATCCAGAGGCTTGCAACCTAGTAACAAGGCGGAGAGCTATCCCTTTTAGACTCTCTGGCCAGGTGCGAGTAAGAAAGGGTGGTGGTAGCGAACGACTGAGAATTGTTTTGACTAGAATCATAGAATCATAGAGTTGGAAGAGACCACAAGGGCCATCCAGTCCAACCCCCTGCCAAGCAGGAAACACCATCAAAGCATTCTTGACATATGGCTGTCAAGCCTCTGCTTAAAGACCTCCAAAGAAGGAGACTCCACCACACTCCTTGGTAGCAAATTCCACTGCCGAACAGCTCTTACTGTCGGTTCACTACGGTTCACAAGAGACGTGCCGGGTTGTGTGTTTCCCACCAGCTGCCAAAGTCAGGAGATTGGCTGGGAGGGGCAAGTAGGAGCCACCGTCCATTACAAGTGCATTCCAATTGCATCACTAATTCTGCAAAGAGTTATATAGTTTTGTGTACTCCAAACCCATTCCAGTTTTCCAGTAAAAAAATCACTGATGTATTTACCCTTTCTCTGACTCCTTTTTTTGTTTTGTTTTTTGCCTCTTGAGAAATTGCCAAGCTGTCTATGAGTTGCTGATTTTAATTATTCTTGGCCCTGGAGCCAATAATAATTTAGACCTCCCTAATGCATTACAGTTAAAAAACATAATTGGAAACTACATCTGGAACACAATGCTGGCACCCTTTTCCTTAATGATCCAGAATGACATGGAATCAAAGGACAGATTTATTCATTATTATTTTTTAAAAAACCTTCCCCAAAAGAAGCATGGGAAATAAAAGCTAAACTTTGACTTTGATTCACTTTTTCAACATTGTTGAATCCCCTCAATGCACACTAGTATTGGTGTAACTGAATTCGTCTGTATGCCAAAGGGTATGTAAGTGAAGCAGTTAATGTGCATAACAACCGGCACTTGTGCACATTGACCAGACCTCATGGAGAATGTTACATAATCCTTTCGTGAAGAGGGAATTTTGCATATTTCCTCAGTCAATTTACATAATCTCCAATAGCCTTGGGAAACATTCGTATATGTGCTGAATTTTGTATATTCTCTGGACATTACGCATAATCTCTAGGAACCATGTCTTTTACTCTTATTTCTTATTAAAAAGTGTGCATACTGCCCTATCTGGGCTACTTCTGGCCCACTCCCTGATCTTACATGGCCCGCAACATATCTTCCCACTAATCAGTCAAGCAACAGGAAGAAATTTGGGGGGGGGTGCTCAAGGTAAAGATCAAGGGGTGTGCTTTATGGGTTTGAGCCCCTCAATGGGCAAAAGTTTCCTGCATTGCAAGGGACTAGATAACTGTGGTGATTAGCCCAGAGCCAGGCCCCACACAAGTAAGGGTTAAATTTTGTGGCAGTTAGAACCAAAAGGGGCGGGCTCAGCCACAGTATAAAAACCCCTCCCTGTGGGCAGTAGGGGGGGTGTTTTAGAGTTATTGGAGAGGAGAGTTGGTCGCGGATAGTCAGAGCTAAGAGTCAGGAGTGAGAGCTGGGTCTGGGAGTCTGAGGTGTAGCATTGGTGGTAGTTGGCAGACAGGATAACCAGTTATTTTGAGACTTGTTGTTATTATTAATCAGTTGATTTTAGAGGTATTAGGCCAGTAACATCTAGCGGTAATAGGCCAGTATAGGTCATCTATTATAAGTTTATTGAATACCGTTTAATATCAGAAACCACAGGCCTTTGTACACAATAAAGCAACTTGTTTATTCACATTATCCTCGTCTGTGGTAATTAAAACACGCAGGTACCAGTTAGCAGTCTGGTGGGTTGCAGCTGTGGTACCATTTGTCATTGGTGCAGTACTCATAGACCGTGAAACGTCCGGGGGTGCTGCACAGGTCTGCAGGGACCGTGACATAAACCCTCATGGTCCCTTCCAATTCTATGATTCTATGAACTCTATGAACCCCCTTTACAACCCTCCCAGCTGTTCCTCAGTCAGCAGCACAAAACTAATTTCAGGGAGAGGGGAGTTTTAAACCTTCCTTCTCCCACCATCCTGATGGAAAAAAATCCACCGTCATGGCTAATGATAATTATAATGATACATATACCCTGCCTATCCCCAGAGTCCTGGCCGGTAGCCAGATTCTGTGCCCAGATCTGTAGGCACCGGTCATCCCCTAGAATAAAATAGCTTACTAGGAAAAAGCTGAAGTCCCCTTTTGGGGCGCCTTAGGATCAATTTTTATGGTAGCCCAAATCTCAGCCGTACGGATGGATGTATATATCTCAATTTTACCTCATGAGCTATTGCTGCAATCTACTCTAATTGTATATTTTATCTTTATGAATGTTGTCTCTATTGTGTTATGCGAGCTGGTCTTTGACCGTAATAAATTACATATTATCCCCAGAGTGGCTGGGGAAATGTAGCCAGATGGGCGGGGTATAAATAATAAAATTACTACTACTACTACTACCACTACCTGACTGAGTTGACCCAGCCACTCTGGGCAGCTTGCAACATAATAAAAACACAGCAAACATTAAACATTAAAAACTTCCCAATACAAGGCTTCAAGGAAAACTTACACTCTCCTTAACGTATATATATGACATACTTGTGGGCAGCAGTTTCCTCTTTGCTGAAGCCTCCGCTTCTATATATTGTACAGGGTACAACCCTCTCAGTCTTCCTTGAAGAGGCAGAAGTCCCTAGCGTCTTGGAGGCTGAGACAGATTGTGCACCATATAATTTCAGAGCCCTCAGATATTGCTCCTGTAGAAAAGCCATTTTAGCCCCCATCTCCCCACAGAAATGCAAGGGATGCTCCTTGCCCAATCTTTCAGATTCTCCCCTGCAACAACGAGCGGTAGAAATATAACATTGCCCACAAATGAAAGTAGAAAATCAGCTAATACTGTAACTACTAAATGTATTCACCTGTTTTATTGAATTTGTGTTCTCTGTTGTAAAAGGAGAATTACTATGAATGGGGGCTTCCCCCTTGACATATTCATTCATGTTGTCTTAAAAGAGAATTGAGGACTCTGGTACTGAAATCTGCACATAATTGCACTATTGTGTATTGCACGGCATCGACCCATGATTACTTTTCTTGACCTACATGACTTTAATTGCTATATGGACGACATCATGTGTCAGGGCATAACATGACCACAATCCTGACATGACACTTTATTGGATGCCTAACCTGGGACAAACTGGAGCATTTTATTTTGGGGGGGGGGAATTGCTGTTCAAGAAACATCAACAGCTATTTGTTAAAAGGGCATCTTCCCTGCCCTCCCGCCCCCAAAAGGTCATCTGGCAATAAATGTACCTCTTGCAAAAAAAAAAAAAAAGGAGGGGGATTCTCAGACTGAATATTTGGTATAGCCATAGAGCATTCATGTTGTTGTTTAGTTGTTTAGTCGTGTCTGACTCTTCGTGACCCCATGGACCATAGCACGCCAGGCACTCCTGTCTTGCACTGCCTCCCGCAGCTTGGTCAAACTCATGTTCGTAGCTTCGAGAACACTGTCCAACCATCTCGTCCTCTGTTGTTCCCTTCTCCTTGTGCCCTCAATCTTTCCCAACATCAGGGTCTTTTCCAGGGAGTCTTCTCTTCTCATGAGGCGCCCAAAGTATTGGAGCCTCAGCTTCAGGATCTGTCCTTCCAGTGAGCACTCAGGGCTGATTTCCTTAAGAATGGATAGGTTTGATCTTCTTGCAGTCCATGGGACTCTCAAGAGTCTCCTCCAGCACCATAATTCAAAAGCATCAATTCTTCGGCGATCAGCCTTCTTTATGGTCCAGCTCTCACTTCCATACATCACTACTGGGAAAACCATAGCTTTAACTATACGGACCTTTGTCGGCAAGGTGATGTCTCTGCTTTTTAAGATGCTGTCCAGGTTTGTCATCGCTTTCATACTTAGGGACAAATCATCAAAGAGAGAGAGGGAGCAATAGTGGCCAGTGAGTTGAGGTGGGCAGAGATTTGTGGAGCCCCCCCCCCCAACAATGGTGCTTACCTGTATGGGGCAGGGAGGCAGCAAGGTTGTGGATGCATGGATGCTCAGAGTTTTTGGAAGTGCCCCTGTGGAGTCCTGATCTGGCTGACACCTTGTCCCACCCCAGCAAGAGAATGGCGTGTATAGCATATTGCAAATATTAATGTTGCACAGCCTGAAGCAATTGGATGCATAAAAACCGACTTCTTTGGAAATAAAAAATGCCCAGACCCATAAATATATTATTCAAAGCTTTACTAGCCAGAACATCTTCAAAACGGATTAAAAACAATCACTGATACATCCAAATAATTCCGTAAAGCATATGCTTATCCAAGCATAGGTTCTTCTTCTTCTTAAATATACAACATAATTATGATCAGAGCTAAAAATCAAAGCTCTGTCTCTCCCATAGCTTGCATTAGCCTGCACCCAGCCTAAACCTATGCAGCTCCTGGAGATACTTCATTATCACATCCTTCTCTGACTGTGCCTGGGAACAAAAGTCCAAGAAGCAGCTCCCTTTCAAAATGGAGATTTGCAATGGAATAGCTTCATCACATGATCTAAGATTAAACACTCACACGAAGGTTAGCAGAAAACAACAACAGTCAATTATCAACCCAGTTAGAAGTTTAGAGAGCTTCAGTATGCTTCAATGGAATTTTCCAAAGACTAACCCTTTTCAGCAGCATACATACACACATGCTCCATTTCAGTGTGCAATTAAACAATTATACTTAACATAATAATGTCATTTGGCCTTGAAATTTCACTAAAAAGGGGATTAGACAAATGAATAGAGGATTAGTGTATGTGTGCTACTAGTGATGATGGTTCCTGCCACCGGGATCAAGGGCAAGATGCCACTGAATACCAGCTATGAGAGTAGGAGAGCAGGAGGCTGCTATGGCGCTCATGCCCTGTTTGGGGGCCAGAGGCAGATTTAGGGCGGTGCAACCAGTTCCCCTGCACTGGGGGCTGAGCATAGGGGGTGCTGCAGGCCTCACAACTATGACATAGTGAATTGAGCAGAACGGAAGGTAAGGGGTGGGGGATGCTGAATTTTGACCTTGTACAGGGCTCTGCTGAAATTAGAAAGACCAAAGTCTGCCTCTGCTTGGGCTTCCTAGAGGCACTGTAGAAGACAGGATACTGGACTAGCAAGGATGCCCCTGGTCCGATCTAGGAGGGCTCTGCTAATGCTTTTGTGAAAGTGTTTTCACTTTCCCTAGAGCATTTTGCTACACTTTTTACATGCAACTCTTGTTTCCCAGCGCTCCATCTCTCCCCCTTGACACTCAGAAAGCCACCCTAGAATTGCCACCCTAAACACAACCTGATTGTAAGGAAACCTTCCTGAAATCTAATACGAGTGAACATGGTTATGATTGGGCTGCGTTTATATTTTGTCATGAGATGGAACTACGGGAAATTGCACACAACAATGGGCCATTTAGGACCTTTTTTATCTTTTGTGAAATGACACCTCAGGGAGTTTCAGATGCCTGAAGTTGAAAGAGTACTATTCCTAGCCAGAGCCATTCTTGCCCTTTTAAAAAATTGTGTTGACTGTACAAACTAAAACGAGAATCCAACATTTTGAAGCATTAACTATGCATGCTGCTATGCTTGGGCGCCTCTGGGTGCTATTACTTAATGCTAACCAGCTGCAGCTTGGCATTGTGACTATGTCCTAGTTTGACATAGGGAATGCTGTGGCACCATCGCAGGTGTTCATCTTACCTGCAAGCTCCTGGTTGTTCAGGGAAAGGAGCATACAATCCACCTGTTGTGTGAGATGAGGCATAGCAGGTACTTGCAGACCAGGGTTGAGCATTCAAGCAGCACAGGTGTATCTATAGAATTGTCTGGATGGTGATCTGTAATCACATAGATTTGCAAGGTGGGAGCAAACATATGAGATGGGACAGCTGCCAAGCATTTCTGCAATTCCATACGTGACTCTCCCCCCACGCCCCTTCGCTAATTATTACAATTTTGGTAGATGCCAATTTGCCAATGTGTAGATAATATGTTGAGACAATTTGGCACTAGGCATAGAGTGCTTTACTATGACATTTTAGACTAGTGTGGGTGGCTGAGAGTGTTGAGCAGACAGTCTTTGTGATGAGGGGGTTGTTTTCTTAAGGAAGGGGAATTTCCAACCAACTTGATTCATTCTGGATATTGTAGTGCATAAATGATTTTCTCCTGGGATGGGAAGAATAAGAAAGATCTACGAAAGTGTCTCTTCCACCCGCTATGCTAAGAGAAGACTTTGTTTCGTACAATGCCTGAAGTGTATGCCTCGAAATGTATATAGTGGCATGCATCTGTCTGTATCATGAAGGCAGATTTCTCATGGAGTTGTGATTGGCTGCAAGTCCAGCTAGCTTCCTTCTGAATATAATTTCAGTGACAACTCCAGATTGTCTCTTATAAATTCCAGAGTGTAGTTGCCAAATGTACCATCGCCATCATGTATTCATCAAATTCTTTTCCCACTATGCCTCCAAGTTGCTCAGGACACAAGCTTCTTCCCACCCCCACCACACACACACACACACACACTCCATTTTACCCTCACAACAACCCTGTGAGGTAGGCTAGGCTGAGAGAGGGTACTTGAACCAAGGTCACCCAAGTGAGCTCCATAGCTGAGTGGGGTTCGGTCCTGGGGCTCTGCTATACTAGTCAAACAAGCTCCTCCTTTCCAGTTGCCACAGTATATCCAGGGGCAGCCTGAGGCGTTTTGGAACCTGAGGCGAAACACCCCACGGCTAACCCCATGATTTGGGATGGGGGAGCGCAAACTCTGTAAGGGCTTTTCTTTGTGAAGCCCTTACAGAGCCTCCCCGGGGTTCCCTCCCCTTGCTCAGTGGTGGGGCTCTGCATTGGCTTCTCCCTTCAAGAGAGGATGGTGCAAAGCCCCGGCTGTGTGGGGAGATCTCCCCACCTGCCCAGCAGCAAAGCTGGGGGGAGGAATTGGGGTGCTGCCTGAGGTGGCCATCTCACTCCACCTCGTGGGCAGGCCATTTCTGGATTTATCCATGCCATGCATGGACTTCTCATTTATTGGAGCTGCTCTGGGTTCAAAGAGAGAAGAATTCATTTCATATATAATAACATATAATGATGGCTAAAGGGGATATTTGAAGCTCTGAGAATTGCAAAAATTATACAAAATTGCATACCAAGATATGTATATGAGGACAAATCCACACTAAAATGCCGCTTATTTTTCATGAAGGCTTTAAAAAATCACGAACGGATATGGAAATGTGGAGAACTGAACTTAAGACTGTAAAAAATGAGAACTGCCATACAAAGGTCAAATTTACATTCATCACTCAGCTTTGGTCCCACCCAGCATGGACAAAAATCAGGAACGATGGGAGCTGCAGTTCAACAAAATCTGGAGGGCAGCACAATGACTACAGCTGTCCTATTTCCACTGAGTGGTTAGGTTTCTAGCATGCCCCTCCTGCTGCCACACACACACCTTGAAGAAAAGGCAATGTGCAAGTAAGCCCTCGCCTCACATATCACTTACAAGAACATTCCCCAAACAGAAGATGCACCTGTGCCAGACAGTTGGCCCTTGCTGCCTCTTATAATTCTCTGCAACCTTTCAAAGTGCCTCTTGACAGAAAAATTACAAACTTTAATGCACTTGTGACTTAGCCAGTTAATTTGCACCTGTACCTAATTTCAGACTTGGTGGAATAACAGGGCAATTCTGTAATCAAAATATTGGGAACAATTGTCAGAGCTGCCACTCAGCAGCAGCTGCAAAGAAAAAAAAATGGTGGTGAGGGTGTAGAGCAGAAAAGCCTTATTTTGTACAGGGAGGTGCAGGGAAGGCTTTTGAAGTGGAGAATATTGTTGATTCTGCTGGACGGGAATAAAAGGCAGAAATTTATTAAATGTGGTTGTACACGGTGCTCTGATTTTCCCCCTCCTGTGTGCAGATCTATTAAAAGCAGCCTTCATTAGGGCACAGGGGCAACAGTGGCACCGTTCTGGCTAGACGGCAGTTTTGGAAGCGGTAGAAGGGAGCCAAAATAGGGTTTTGTCTTGCTTTTCAAAAAATGTTTTGTTGAAAAACAGCTCTGTGAAAGGGTTGCTTTAGACTGCCACTTCTCCCCCCCCCTTCATCCAAATGCTGGATATCTGAAGGAAGTGTTCAAAACCCTGAAGGAAGGGGGCATCTGAAAATATAGGTAAATGTTATGGTACACAAAACATCAGACAGTAAGGGTCCCTCCAGACATCATTTTTATTTGTGGTTATTTGATGTTATCAGGACAGCCACACACAATCCCATTTTCAATACAGTTTGTGACTGCAATGGTTTGGGGGATGGTCGAACTACTTCAGTTCCAATCAGCGTATGTCCCGTAAGTTCCTGCTGCCATCCCATAACTCTTCATCCACTAACTAATGTTCTGTTGTTTGTCCTGCTTTTGTTGCACTATAGCCCTTCTGGAAACATTGCAGAACAACAAATAAAGCAGAATTTATCTAATACGCTAATTATTTTGCCAAGACTATGTTGCAGAATACACCCACAACAAAACAGTAGTCTGGGCGGGTCCTAGTGAACTGAAAAGCTGCTTTTGCAAAGTTACGATTCAAGGAGTTATTCACCTTTACTATTTATTCTGTCTTTAAAGAAATGGAAGAAACACCAGATATCTATACAATGCAAAGAAATCATCATCGCCAGCAGTCCTATTCCCTCCTCCCTTTTCAATCCTCATTTACGGGACCACTGAGCACAAAACTTAGTGGCTTGGATCCTGAGTCACCCTTCCACAAATGGGAGAGAAGCCCGTGGAAGCTCCCATTGCCTGAGGCACCTTCTTCTCAGTTTCCTCCTCTTTCCCCTTTGGTTCTCAGCACCACCTCCCAGTGCTAGTCCACTGCCCCACTCCTGCCCTTGGAGTGGGATTGCACAGGGCGCAACAAGAGGCATCAGGGAAAGAGGGAATCAACAAGAGTTGCCTTCCTTGATTCCATCAGCAGGAACATCCCACAAGCACATATCTGCTCACAGGATGTTTGGGCCCAAGGCAATATTTTTACTTTGCTTTGAAATGGAATAATTCACAGCTAGCTACCCACATTATAGGATATATTTTGAGGTGACCACCTCACCTCAAAAGGGATGTTGTAGAGGGTTTTTTGGGGGGGGATCAGAAACAGGCAACCAAAATGATCAAGGGGATGTAGCGACTCCCTACGAGGACGTTGTAGCATTGGGAACTTTTTAGTTTAGAGAAAAAGTAAGAGGTGATATGATAGAAGTTTGTAAAATTATGCATGGCATGGGTAGAATAGATAGAAAGTGGATAGAGGCACGCCCCATCCCCCATAAAACTAGAACATGTGGACAGGCAATGAAGCTGAATGTTGGAAGAATGAGGAGATATACAGGAAAGCACTTCTTCGCATGGTGAACGCAAGGCAGAAACAGCCAACAACCTGGATGGCTTTAAAAGGGAATTGAACAAACTCATGGCTATCAAGAGTGCCCAGCCACAATAGCTTATGTTCTACCTCTTCTGTCAGATGATGTCAGGCATTTGAACATTGTTGTCATCATTAATTTCCATCCTAGCAGCTAACAATAAAGGCAGAATCACTTCTCTATCCAAACCATATTCATTTGGCCCATCCCATATCCCAAGAAATGATCATAAAGGGATTGAGATCAATTCTTCTTTAGTTATTAAATTAATTTCTAGCAACTGTATCTCCCCAAAAGCTACCACTGCCATGCTTCTCTCAGTTTCTTTCTCTTTTTTCCAGTTTTAAGTTCGATTCTCCACATTCCAGCATCAGTTTGCAATTTTTTTGGGGGGGGGAGGAGTCCTTCTGAGATTTCAATAGCATTTTTGTTCACGTTTCTCCTAACAAACACATTTTAGTGCATTTCTGTCTAATATATACATTTTTGCAAGGGTAGTTCCCTAATAGGATGTGCTTAATGTGTTATTTCCACAAATATATGCGGTTTTATGCACACATCCCTGTAACATATGCATTTTTGCGCACACAATTTAATTGGGGAAACTGCATCACGAAGTTTGGAGAAGTGTGAATTTTCGGTCTGTGCATTGTTTCGGGAAGTGCAGATTAGATACTTTTGCATCAAAGTAGAAACCAAACTAAGTTTTATTGCCCTCTGTACATGTAACCAATGCCTGCTGTTTGAGAATGAGCAGAAGTGAACAGCTCCTGGGACTAAAACCCATAATAATAATAATAATAATAATAATAATAATAATAATAATAATAAATAATTTATTATTTATACCCCGCCCATCTGGCTGGGTTTCCCCAGCCACTCTGGGCGGCATCCAACAGAAAAATAAAATAATCGATTAAACATTTAAAAGCCTCCCTAAACAGGGCTGCCTTCATATGTCCTCTAAAAGTCTGGTAGTTATTTTTATTTTTGACATCTGGTGGGAGGGCGTTCCACAGGGCGGGTGCCACTACTGAGAAGGCCCTCTGCCTGCTTCCCTGTAACTTGATGTTCATGCTTAATTAGCCATTTATCAGCCCCTCCCAGCAGATCAGGCCCTCTGACTCTCTTCTCACTAAGCATTCCTTGGCTGTCTGGTTTCTGGACTCAAGAAAGCTCACTGGACCATGAAAGCAGGGAGTTCCCATAATCCCTGAAGGGGTGTTTTGTAGAGCAAAGACGGTACAGAATATACTCACTGTGCTCTAGTCTCTTGGGCTACCAATGTCACCACCAGACACTTGAAATGCCACAGCTTTAATTAGACTTTCCAGCTCTTGCCATGGCAAAGGCGGGTGTGACTGCTGTTACTGATAGGGTTGGTTCTCCTTATTTAAATTCCCAATCAAGCCCTGCCTTTAATGAAGTAGCATAACTATAGTAACTGAAACCTGCCAGGCATCATTTGGTTCTACTGTGGTTAAGGTCTCATTTTTTCCCTCCCCCCCCTTGCTCTTCGGCCCACAATGCCCTACACAAGGAATCACAAACCACCACCACCCTGCCTGCATAGCCATGTGCTGCTGTATTTCAGCAGATGTGCGCCTTATGAAATGAAAATTGTATTGGCTTTTCCATTAAAAATGGGTATATCTGCAGTACATGCACCCCGTGCTGAAGAGATAGTGTGCCATTTGTTTAGTTATCTTGCAGAAGCTTTCTGTTATCATTAGTATGTTGATTATTGTAATTATTGAAAGAGAGAGGGCTGGGAGAAAAGTAGTGCAAAGGGGAAATGGGGGAATTAAAAGATAATAGTAAAAGATAATAATAGTCTCCTTTGTTCGTATTTGTCTCTCTTGACAACCTTCTGTACATACTAAGTTTCAGCTTAATACTAGAGTCGATTCCTCCTTTTGCTAACACGCCCCCACCAATCGAAATAAGTCATTATCCTCTGGCTGCCGGCAATTAGCTGCATGCTAAAGAAAACCAAGAATTGTTTCAACTCATTTACGCATCTTTCCTTTCCCTGAGTCAGTTCTGGAGCCCATTTTTTCAAAGATCTTCTGAAAACACGCAACTGATGTGTACACAGGCATGCACAAAGATGAATGAGGCAGAGGAGAAATCCAAGCCACACAGGCAAGTTATGTACGTGTAGAAATGAAGAATTTGATCTCTGTGGATCTAGATAAGAATTGACCTGATCCAGACTTCCTAGACTTCAGGCTTGTCAAGTCCAGGACCGGCCTGCTCATGAGGCAGAGTGAAGCAGCTGCCTTGGGCTGTAGAATCCTGCAGGGCAGTGCATCTGCGGGCATCCTGCCCACCACTGGGGTGACGTGGTTGTGGCAACTACTTCCAGTGAGATCCCATGAGATCTCGCAGAACTCTCACAAGATCTCACAGCTGCACAACCCCCAGAAGTGAGACTTTAGTAGGGGCAGCAGCAGTGAGGTGGGGGGGGGAGTACATTCCCGCTTTGCCTCAGGTGGCAAAATGGAACGGGCCACCCCTGATCAGATCTAATTTATTTTTACTAGAACCCCAAGATTGACCAACCAGGGCCAGTTGCAAAAGACAGACAGACTGAAAGAACAGGGTGCCTTTTGTAATATGTAATATTCTGTCATTGTTTTCATGTGTGTTTCACAGCATGAATTCCAGGCACGTAACCAACAACACATTTTGGCTTACGTAATTTTTTTTGTAGTTTTACTACAGATATACAATGCATGTGTATGCAGAAAGGAGATTACTTGTGTAAAGTGAAGCTAAAGTAGCAGGATTTATTGTTACAATTTTTAAAAATAATAATAATTTGGTCCACAGCATCATAATTCTGCAAAACACACACACACGCAAACCAAATACCCTGTTTCTCATATTTTAAGACATACCCATAAAATAAGCCATAGCAGGATTTTTAAGCATTCAAGGAATATAAGCCATACCCCGAAAATAAGACATAGTGATAGGCGCAGCAGCAATGCTGGCCGCGGCAGGAGGAGGAGGAAAAAAATAAGACATCCCTTGAAAATAAGCCATAGTGTGTTTTTTTGAGGAAAAAATAAATATAAGACATGTCTTATAATATGAGAAACACGGTAGGGATCAGAAACCTTTGCCATTCTGTTACAAATCACTCTGAGATCTACGTACCAATACATTCCCATCTACCTTCTGCTTCCTAGAGTAATGTGCAGAATGAAATGTAGTTTAAACCTATGGATTTTGCATTGCTCTGATTTTGCAGTGCATGCTCATTTCCCCCCAAAATGTGTTTTAAAACGCACATTTTAGGACTAAATACATTAGGAATTGTGTACCTTGAACCAAAATACATTTAAAAGTTGATACTTTGTAAGGTAAGATGTTCAAAAGTGCTTATTTGAATACAATTTTTGTCTGCAGTTTTTCAACCAATCAATCATCACTGACTGATGTAAAAAATAGGGTGAAATGCAGTTACGAAACTGAGACAGCCAGGAAATAGAATGATCCATCCACCCCTAGCAGTGTGCCACACTGTTTTCATTGTTACCTGATGTCAGAAAGTCAAGTGCCTCGGAATTGTTATCCTAGCATTCATTTCATCCCACTGAAGTAAACAGCAAGATTCCCATTGAGAGGTGGGATGCAGGGTCGCTGCTCCACAGATTCTTCCTGGCACTCTGCGGCTCTATGTCTGATACACTACGTGTGGGATGTTTTGACTCAAGGTGTGTGAGCCTTCCTGGTCTAATTAACAACTATATCCCCCCAATCATTTCAAGTCACTGGTCATGTCAGCATCTGCCCAGGAATAACTGAGCTGATTCGAATGAGTGGATCATACAAACATCCAGTGTGCAATTGGCAGCTCATGCAACTGTGAATGAAGATAACACAGGCTGCTGTTTCGACAATGCTGCATTCTTGCCTGAGGAGCCAAGCAGCCGGCCATCCTGAGCAGGGGGAGGGGGTGAAGGGGGGGGAGGCAGAACTAATGCACTGAAGTGTGGGGAGATAAATTTCCTCACCTCTTTTGCAATATGAAAAAGGTGGCAACTGGGTGTGGAGCTTTGCATTTGTATTTTTGAGAAGCTGAGCTTTTTATATGCATGTTTAATATGTTCAATTTTAGTGGAAGAATGAATGGCCTAGGTCTACATTATGGGAAACAATATTTCCTTATCCTGGAGTGTACAACATATTGTTTGAGATGCTGATCAGAGTCTGTCTGGACCTAGTTCTGTAGCTGATAGTGAACTATACAACCCTGGGGGGAGATCCATTTTTACTTCTTAGGCTCAGTTTTTACTTGCTAAATTCTTAGCATTTTTTATTGTAACTATATTCTTACTTTCGTATATGCAAATGACCTTGATAACTGAGATTATGACTAATACAAAGCCAATAAATAAATTCTCTTGATTGTAGATCTGCAGCAATTAAGCAGTATATCATTATAGAGATGGAAGATAATTATAACCAAGTGAAATGCAGGACAGGGACGCGGGTGGTGCTGTGGTCTAAACCACAGAGCCTAGGGCTTGCCGATCAGAAGGTCGGCTGTTTGAATCCCTGCAACTGGGTGAGCTCCCGTTGTTCGGTCCCACCTCCTGCCAACCTAGCACTTTGAAAGCACGCCAAAGTGCAAGTAGATAAATAGGTACCACTCCGCCGGGAAGGTAAATGGCGTTTCCGTGTGCTGCTCTGGTTCTCCAGAAGTGGCTTAGTCATGCTGGCCACATGACCTGGAAGCTGTACGCTGGTTCCCTCGGCCAATAAAGCGAGATGAGCACCGCAACCCCAGAACCATCCGCGACTGGACCTAATGATCAGGCGTCCCTTTACCTTTACCTAAAATGCAGGACATATTAATAAGATGGTTTACCATCAAGGAACACATCTGGGAGTTTAACCCAAGCCAACAACATAATTACTGTACCTTTTTTTTAGCAGCTGGTACAAGCCCAGAGGAAGGACTGATGTCTGTCCCAGAACATTCATGGACAAAATCAGCTGGACGTGTCCTAGTCATCAACCACTGTTGGTTCCACTGGCTCACAATGTGAGCCTGCTCATTCATTCAGATGGCTTTGCTGTAGCCTGTTTCTCCCAGAGCTTAAACTTTAGAACACACCTGATGAATCTGTTGAAAGTGATATTCAAAGTCTCCTTTCAATAACAAGTTACAGACACTAATCTGCATGAAGACATTTCACAAGTATTGGACCTGGGATAGCCCAGTTGGTAGAGCATGAGACTCTTAATCTCAGGGTTGTGGGTTTGATCCCCATATTGGGTGAAAGAGTCTGTGCTGGCCCCAGGGTGTCCAGCCCAGTGGACACCAGGTGGGATGACCAGAAACTTACCCAGGGCCGAGCAAAGGCGTGGTCAACAGTCCGGGTCAGCAGCAGTAGGTCCAAGCAAGGCAACCAAGTCCAGGGGCTGGGCGACAGCAGAGTCAGGAAACAGTCTGTGGGTCTAACCACGTAGTCAGAGGTCAGGAACATGCCAAGGGTTTGTCCGTAAAGCAGGGTCAAAGTCCAGTCCTAGGTCCAGAAGTCCAGCAAGGGGTCAGTCCAGCAGGGAGCAGGGCAAGGTACAGGTCAGGAACAGGCACAAGGTCACAGGCGGGCTCACATTAGCAACTATGTTGCTCACGTAACTTGGGTCTGGGTCTGGCCGGCTTTTATCTGCCCCAAGGCATGGGCCGGCCCCGATCCTCCGTTGACTCACCTCTCCTTTTGGCCTGGAGGCGAGCACTCCTCCTGCAAGAACTTAGTTCCCTTCACCTCTCTGCCCTGAGCCTCCGCAGCTCAGGAGAGGCTGGTTGGTTACCAGACCCAGGGGCAGCCTTGGCTTCCCCTGACAGGGCTGGGAGTGGAGCAGCTGCAGGCAATGGGTCCTCCATCACATCAGAGCAGACTCAGCTGTTGACTGCAACTGAGGATCCTGCGCAGGTGAGGACCCTTCAGGCTCAGGCCCTAGACCTGGCTCAGCTGGTTCTGGAGGCGGGGAACCCTGTGCAGGCTGGGACACCTCAGGTTCAGCATCTGAGTCCGAATCCCAGGCCATCACAGATTCCTGCGTTGCAAGGGGTTGGACTAGATGAGGATCCCTTCCAACTCTATGATTCTATGAAATAATATGCCAAACTCAGACTCCTTTTCCAATAAAAAGTAGGATTTGGTTTTGTTTCCTTACACACTTGTCTTCACACAAAAGCCTCCACAACTTTTGTCAGTTTCGTCCCATTTCAGAGACTGTATTGAAATAACAGGTTATCCAGTGCTGCATTGGAAATCCTGCGAGATCTGGTAGGGGATGTGGAAAAGGAACAAACCATCAGCCCACACAGAAGATGCCCACATCACACGGTTTGAAGCTGAGACAGCTATGGGAAAGGTTTGTTCATGCTCATCCCTAAACAGATGCAAGGGAGCTGCATAATGCCTTTGCCAGCTTTTCTCTCTCAGAACCAGGCACGGATTCTTTGGCATCATTTTTTAATGCAACACCCTTTATGGTCTCCGGCCAGTTGAAGCAAAGCTGTTCCTGAGCCTCCCCACATATTGCACTCTCTGCAAAAGATAAATAAAAGATGATGTGGGGTGGGGTGGGGGAAACCAAGCTTCTTTTCTATAAATCAGAACACTGCAAAACCTGAAAGAACAAATCTAACCTGCAGTCAGTTTTTATTTTTCCAGGCTGATTTGCTTGTAGTTGCCTTTGCCATTTTAATATTTTGCCCATCGAGGTATAGTAAAAGGAAAACAAGTAAGAATGAAATTTGGAAAGTTTTATGTCTATTGCAGGAAACTTGCCCGCGATACCATTCGTTAAGATCTTTGTTGTCCCTGCGGCGAGTGTGTCAGCCTCGCGTTACGTTCAGTCACTGCATTACAGTTTTATGATTGCAATTTATAGTGTTATAAGTTTAATATAGTAGTGTATTGTAAAAGGGGACCTTTCTTTAATTAATATTTTTAGGCCCGGGAGAACACCACATCGCAACATGGCAAAATCAGAAAGATATTTAATAAGGTATTTAGTTAGGGACTGGTCTGGAGAGTCTGCTCCCCAGCATGGATCACAAAAATGATTATGTGGGCATATAGACTCCTCTGCCTGCAGGAAAAAAACCCTGAATACTGAGAAAGAGAACAAGCTTTTGCAGATCGAGAAGGGGAGCCTAACTTTCAACTCTCCTTCCCCACAAAAGGATAAGAGAATTGGGAGGCATTGTATTACTGCCCAGCATAACGGCCAACTCCCAGGGGCTGAGGTCCCTTCAGCCCTCCAATAAAATATTTGAGGGGGCCAGGCAACACCTACATTGATGGGCATTGCCATTCAAATTGTGTGTGTGTGCTGAGTCATGTGATCGATTACGTGGGGTGAGGCTTACCTCCCCCCCCCATATTTTATTCAAGTTGGCACCCATGCTACCCAGGGGTTGTCTACAGGAAGAAGGAGATGTAGAGTACTTGCAGCAAAAAGATGCTAACGGGGGGGGGGGGTCCACCAAAAGATCTTTCACTTTTACAGTACCACTACATTCATTAGCACATAGGTGGGGAAGCTGTGGTCCTCCAGCTGTGATGAGATTCCAGCTCCCATCAGCTCCATGGAGTATGGCCAATGGACAGGGATTAAGGGAACTGTGCTACAGGAACATCTCAACTTTAGATGTCCTGCACCACAGGTCCTCAATCCCTGACCATTGGTCATTCTGGATCTGGCTGATGACAGTTGGAGTCCCAACTATAGCTGGAGGGCCACAGTTTCTTCATCCTTGACACGAGCCCTTCATGGCCCTGTGATATGGTGTGTGAAGGCCACTCTGTTCAAAACTCTGCTGCTCTGATGGAGAGATGAAGGTTAAGGGAGATCCCGATGAAGCAGTCTAGAGTGTAGAAGTGACAAACACTAGGAACCAATTTGGCTCCAGGTAGTTTTATCAAGTACCCATCCTCTGGATTCAGCCTGAGGCTTTCGCAACAGATCACAAAGAGGTTGTTTTGATCATAATTTCAAACTGGGACATTTGAGATCTGATGAGGGCTGTATTGATTGCCAACAAGTTGCAGGCAGGAAAGAAATGGAAAGATGTTTCTGGAATCATCCCATTCACCAAAGAATTCCCAGTGTAAGGTAGGGGGTCCCTAAAGTTATGACAGCATTATTGGGGCCATATATTCTGGTTTCAGGCCATATATTGGGGCCATATATTAGGTTTCAGGTTGTTAAGGTTCTGCAGACATCTTCTTTGAGTAGACTCACTCAGCAATGTTGTTGGTGGGACATTGTGCTTCTGAGTACAGAATTCCCCTTCAGCCCCCCTCCCTGGCCACTCTAATTAAACGTACCATGAGATTGTATCTGTCCTTCTTTGCTTTGTGCTCTTGTATAATTTCCATGCATTGTGAGGAGAGGAGAGGGGACACAGAACGATCCTTCCTGACAGGGGAAGACTGGAGATGTCTCCCTTCCTTTTCCTCCTTCAACTTCTCCTTCCTCCCATTGGCTTCATGATCTGTACCCTATTTAACCTCAACCCAGTCCCTGTCCCCTAGAGCATTCTGTATTGATGAGCAGTCCCTTCAGATAGTTATTTGGGTTTTCTATGAGGCTCAAAGGCCAAGTATCTAGACCTGATAGATAGAGTTAGAAGTGGAATACTAGCTCGGGGAATGGTGTGCTGATAGTGCAGGCAGACATCAACCTGGGAGCTCTCCTGTACACTGCCATTCCGATCCATAGGCACTGAATGGAAGAAATGCACTTACTCTCTGCCCTTCTCTCCTCCATAAGTGAGGCGCATGAAAGAGAACACTGGGGGACGTGTTGTGCTGTGCATATATTATAAGGAGCCTGCGGCTAATTGCAAGCCTAGAGGGGATGCAAATCATATTAGGGAAAAATGTGATATGGAAAATACATAAACAGTACATTAACCTTAAAGATCTAATTTATACCGACAGCAGCAAGTTACCCAGCCCGTAATTCTTTTGATTTGCCTGGGCACCGAGGGAGCTTCCAGGTCTCCACAGTGCCTAGGCACATAAGGGTGTCAGTTGGTTTGTGTGTCTATGCAGCAATGCCCTCTGCTGGCTGCAACCTATCAGGCCAGCTCCCACGTACCCTGCATTTTGTACATACAGTACAGTACTGTATGTTCCTTTCTTCAACGAGTAGCAGGGCACCTTTGTACGCTTGCAGCCAGAGCTAGCAATGAGAATTCATGAGCAGCGCTGGCCCACCCATGAGGCAAGGCAAGGCAGCTGCATCAGGCGGCAGGATCCATGGGGGCAGCAGATCCAGCCTCCAAGGAATGTCTTGCCTGCTGCTGCCACTGTAGTGACAGCTGTGGCATGCTCCTTGAAGGCCATATCTGCCACCGCCTCGGAAGTCCCCCCCCTCCCCAATGCTGCCTCTTAGCATATAGGAGGTGCCGCTGGTCCCTTCCCACCACTAGGATGGAAATGGCTGGGGCTGCTCTCTGGGGTCTCCTGGGCTCTGCAACCACTCGATGTAATTCAAATAGGCCCTCTCCTCGTCCTAATGTTTAAATGAAATCTACCCTGTCTCAACTCAGCTATTAGATCTAGTCCAGCCCTCAATCAGCCATCAGTATTTGCCCTCTTTTATAGAACAGCCCTTCGGGTAGTTGAAGAACGATATCGCCTCCTCTGTCAGTCTTCCCTTGTGTAATTCTCTGTAATCATTCTCAGAAATCCCTCATTCTTAAGTTTACCTTGGCTGGCATCCAAATTTGGTGCTTAGCTTTTAGACAGTGCAAAGAACTTGCTTTTGCCTTTCCTTACTGCTAAGGGAGACTGTGGTTACGGCTCCTGGGTGACCATCCTTGGAATGATTGCCAACAGCCAGGGAGCACTGGGTTGATGTTTACTCAGTGGGAGCTAATGACTGGAGAGGCTTGTCATGTTCAAATGACTGCTAGGTCCCTACCAGCACTGTTGCTGCCTAATCAGCCGTCTGGAGCAGGGGTGAATAAAACAGGCGGATCAGCCTCCCTCACCAGGGCTCTGTTCTGAGAACATCTTCCCATCAGTTCCCATGCTTCTCTGGTGTGCACCACAGCACGGTTTGCTTGAGCTTTGATCACAATTTATTTTGCTGAATGCTATATTATTTATGTATTTAATGTATTGAGAAGATTTATAAACTGCTTGATCTTTTCTTATTTATTAAAAAATCCTGATTGGCTGGCTATCCACTTGGCCAATCACAAGTGGGTAAGGGGGCGGCCCACCAGGCCCAGCACTCCTTTTTGCCATGTGTGTTTCCTTGGAGCAGTCCTGGTTTGTTTACGGTGGGAGAGGGTGATTGCTAAGGCTCCCGCTTTGACCAGTAGAGCGCTTTGACTTGGCCCTGATTCTGCAAGGCACAAAGTGAAATCCACCCCAGCGCCTAGCCAGGAGGGGTTGTCTGGTGCTGCTGACTTCCATCTACAAAATAACTAAGTGTCTTCTCAGAAGAAAGCTGCACTGAGTTCCGTGGGCCTTACTCCCAGGTAAGGGTGTATGGGACTATAGTGTTTTATCTAGGCAGCAGGGCTCATGCGGATGACAAGAACTTTTTGCACCAGGTCAGTGAGGACCACTTGCTGTTAAAAATTCTGCCATATATACAAAACTCCCTGTGCACCTTTTAGACTGTATCTGTAGGTTTTCCCCTTTGTGTCAAATAACCGGAGTCAAAAATGTGTTGTTTGCTTTTTATAATACATGGAAGATGGATCTCCCTTCGGGAGGTTCAATCTGGACTATCCTTCCTTGAAGGTTTCTAAGCAGAGGTTGGATGGCCATCTGTCATGGATGCTTTAGCTGAGTTTCTTACATTGCAGGGGGTTGCACTAGAAAGATGACCCCTTCCAGCTCTATAATTCTATGTTTTTCTGCTGCAACAATATTTCACTATGTTCCAATTATTTTATGTAGTTGTATTTTGTATAAATTATAAAAATTATAAATAAAACATGTTCTATTTCCAAACAAAACATTTAAACAGCTACCTTTCTACTGGCACGATGGGGGGGGCATGGGCATAGCCAGGATTTTTGTTAGGGGGCAGGCTTTTGTTGGGGGGGGGCAGAACCTCAGATTTGTATTGAATTTTACTTATTGGGGGGCAGCTGCCCCCCTGCCCTCCTGGCTACGCCCATGGGGGGGCACAGGAAGGAAACAAGGTTGGGAAACATTGATGCGGGCAACCTGATTCTTTAAACCGTAATTCATTGAACCCTCACTAGCATTTGCTATTTAAGTGAATGCCTAGATGTGTTTTGTTTTGTTTTTTGCTTGTGCTTATAAAGTTGGATTTAAAAAACAAATGAACAAACAAAACCTATCAGTGGATTATGGTACCAATCTCCAGCACAAAACTCTAAAGACAATAATAATAATAATAAAACCAGTTGCTCCAGCAACAAAGGAAATAGCCTGATATTAGGAAAGGAAAGGCTGTGCAGTAGATATGCTGCTCTCTCTGTGTAGTGCAGTTTCAATGGCAGCAGGTGCTGCTTTTCTTTGGGCCCCTTGTCAGTGGTCCTTATCTCACCCGTCCCTTTACTGTGCTACTGCTTCCATAGAACAAATTCCCCTAAGTGCCTACTGGTTTATTGACCAGAAACTAAACCGGCCTACTTCACAACTGTGTGTGGCAAGTGCTCTCTTGCTTTTCCAGCAAATTGCACCAAATATATCAGGCTGAGTATTTGTTTATTAATAATAGGGAGAAGAATTCCTTTCCCAAAAGTTCAGATATATGGGAAATGCTCAAAGATTAAATGGGACAATGAGCGACAAAAGTGAAGTGAAATACAACGAGACTTGCAGTCTGGATGCATGCTGAAACGAACAATTTCGAAAACTGGGATGTGCCATAATTATCTAGTGCCAGCAATATCGCAGGCATTGAAGACTCTATCCCCATTTGCAAGGCTCTCCAGCCCTGACTCTGTCTCAGAGGCTTCCCATTAATGTTGTGGAATTCATCAGAGAAAACCGGCTTTCTGCCTTTGATAAAAATAGCCAGATCAGTGTCTCTCCTTTAGACAAATTGTCAGTTGAAAACCTTTTAAGAAACCATCTTGCTGTGAAATACGCTTTTATTATCTGAAATAAAGGACCCAGACAAATGCCAGAGCTGATAATACAAAGTGCCCACTCAGTTCTGTGTCAACACAGATCATTTTTACACAACAATAACAGACAACACAGAGTGTGGTGGTGGGGGGAGATGGAGAAGGCCTAGAGAGAGAAACAAACGGTTGATGAGAAACATGAATCTTAGAAACTAGAACACTGGAGAGAGGTGGGTTCTTTTTTTCTCATTGACCCCTCCTCTCCCAGTCACACAATAAATAAAATCCCCAGGGCTGGTGGTGTAGGAAGACTCATAGATTTTGAAACATGCTACCATACCAACTGCCTAGTAGAAGAAGCTCATTTCAGATGGAGGAAAGTGCTTGAGGAGGGTTGTGCATTGGGAATCAAGATTGCTGTGAATAAAAGAGAATAACATGTTGCAGTACACAGTTAGTGACTCACATTTGCATGCATGAAAGGGTTAACCTGAGCTCAGATTGCCAGTGGTGTTGGAGCTTAGCAGGCTCCCTGCAGCCTTTTGTTTCCTCCCTGCCATGATCCCCCGCCCTTTCTCTTTGTGGTTCCTGGAACAAGCAAGAAGCCACGTGGTCATGCATAGGTCCCAGCAAGTGAACTGAATCTCTCATAAATGATATTTTAAAGCTAGCCTGACATTTGGAAGCTTTATCATCTTTGTTTTACTGCCAGCAGATAGTTACTTGTTTGCTGTAACTTCTGGAAACTCTGTAAGTAAAAAACATTCCCTTATATTTGAAAAGCTAAGTGTCTGTGATTTATTCTAGTCTAGGTATTTTTGTGGGGAATGTTTGCTTAAAGGTGGGTAAGCACAGATGTGAGACCAACCAAGTTTTAATGTGCTTGGATATAGTGTTTCTTAATCATACAAATATAGCGGATTATGGCTGTTCACCACCCTCTGCATATGCTCGGCTATGGACTTATAGATCTGCTCCTCCTGCTTCTATCCAGTAAACAGACAAAATTTGGGGGCAAACGATAAAGTCATTCCTAGTCTTTCCTTGGAACCAATATGTACCTTTACTCTCAAGGATGCAATACATATTACTCTGTAATCCTGGAAACCACAATAAATAGAGCAAGTTGTGTGTTCTGCTCTTCTGTATTTCTTTCCCACTTTAAATTTGATAAAGAAATATATGCAAAAAAAACCCTTAAAACAACAACCAGTAGAAAAATACCGTGGCAATCACACATATGATGCAGATGGTATGCAGCATCCTCTAAGAGGCGGAACAATGGTGTTATTATAGAACTCCAATCAGTCACATCTACCATGGTCAATAGGCAGAGTTGATGGGACTTGTAGTCCAACAATCTCTGAAGAACTAAAGGTTCCCCAGTCCTGGTGTAGGGAGACAATTTCCACCAATTCCTCCTGTGTTACTGCCTATGTTGTCCTGGAGGGTCTTCCAATTCAGAGCAGATAGTTGGGGAAGCAGAGGGCTTCAGGGGGATTGGTGGTGGTGGGGAGGCACCCATTCCATGAACAGAACTCCATGCCCCATGGGGCAAGTTAAATTTGGACTTTTCACGCCACCATATTTGGCATATGTGCCCCTACCGCTATGTAACAGTAAAGGATTCTTGTGTTGGCATCCGACGACTAGAAGTGGATAAACACCAAGTGATGAATTGGGACTCTAAAGGTGTCTGGGGTTTTTTCCTACAGTTTCCCCATTGACTTAAGTAGAGCAATTCAACATTGTCAAAGTGCAAACTGCAAGGGGAGGCTTTCACATTGCATGAAGTTTAATACAAAGCCTGGTTTGAGATTCCACATCCAAAAGCTAGATAGTTTCACTGAAATTCTTTGGTCCAGAAATAGGACAGAGAATCTCATGAGGACAGCTTCACTCATGAAATATTCACAACCTTCTTGTTTCTGGTGCAAACGCTGCCTACTAATGGAGCAGCATCCTCAGGGTCTGTACCCCCAATGTGCACACAGGAGACCTATTGCAGAGAGGCTGGAGCTAGCAGTGGGACAGGGAAGACAGCAGCATCCTTCAGAGCGTCTTGCCACAGCTTGCCAACTTAACAAACTTTAAATGTCTCAGTGAGTGCCCCTGTACCTATAACCTTTACACCAGACAAGGAAGTCAGTGGTGGGGATGGCAGCTGTCCCAATGAGCTCACACCTAACCAGCGGAGCAAACAGCTTCCATCTTCCTAAAGTGGCACAGCCACAGTCACCATCACCACCAACATCGCTGCATTGGTACTGGCTAATGCAATCACAACTGCTGCACCTATTTCCGTGCCACACATGCAATGCGTGGTGTTTCCCAAGGCTCTGTGGACACTGTAGTTTCGAGAGCACTCTGTGCAGGGCAAACCATGGTTACACTGCTTTAACTTTGCAAATCGCTCGTGCCCTTTAAAAGACCTATGTGGCAGGCTATTCATTCTCTAGACAGTCACATAGATTACAAGGGGATAAAAGCTGCCATCTGCTTTCTGGTTGCTGAAGAAGAGCCAAGGGGGAGCCACAAATGGGAATACAGTGCAAACATTTTTGAGTGCCCTGCCAAGCAGAGGTCATGGCTGGCAGGCAACCCTAATTTGAACTCAAAGCAGCAGCACTGAGCTGGAAAGCTGCCAGCTGCTACCACAAGGAGCCAAATACAAAGCAAATACACATTGCCTTGGAGCAGTGGGGAAATCTCGCAGTTTGATGTCATATAGGCCAGCTACTAGGCATGGAGCTGAGTTGATTGTAGTGGGGTTGCAGCGATATGTTAGTAAGCGATAAGCAAGGAATGGTATCAAGGATAGGAATGGATGAAACATCAATGTGGATGAGGTGAGGTGAGATGGATCAAAAAAAGAAACAAAGCAAGAGAGAACAACAAAGAGTCTTCCAGCATCTTAAAGCAGCTACCTCCAAGTGTTTTGGGCTGCAACTCCCATCAGCCCCACCGAGCATTGCCAATGGCCAAGGATGATGGAATTTGTAGTCCAACAACATCAGGAGGGCACTGTGCTGTCTACCTTTGCCTTAAAGACTAACAACTTTATAAATGTATACACTTTCATGGACTACAGCAGGCATCCCCAAACTGCGGCCCTCCAGATGTTTTGGCCTACAACTCCCATGATCCCTAGCTAACAGGACCAGTGCAGTGGTCAGGAAAGATGGGAATTGTAGTCCTAAACATCTGGAGGGCCGAAGTTTGGGGATGCCTGGACTACAGTCTACTTCATCAGATGAAGTGTTATTCTGAGTCATCAATACATATATACCAGTACTTGGTTGTATATATGTAGGTGAGAAAAGATGTACGGATAGGGGGCAAGCATTCGAAAATGAGGAGGGGGAAATTCTTTAAAGATCAAATGAGACCCATTTCATGTCGGTCCAGATTCATGACAACCTGGACCAATCTCCCCCCCCCAAAAAAAATCCTGAGCCAGTTAGCACCCCTAAAGGCCTGTTCCTTGGCAGTTCATCAGCTAACACCCATTATGAAAACCTGAACCACTTCCCCAAGGTAGAAACTTTCTTACATAATAAACAGGGAGCAGGCTGCCAATGGAATCCCAAGAGACAGATACAATATTTATTTGTTACATTTCTAAACTGCCTTTGCTTCAAGAAGCTCACAGCAACCCTGAATGGGTAGGTTTGGCTAAGACTAGAGTTGGAGTCCAGCAACATCTGGAGGGCCACCAGTCCCCGCTTCCTGCTCTAGCCCTGCAACCCCAGCACAGAAGAGGTAGAGGTGGAAAGATAGGGCAGAGACTGATAATATATATTCTATCTCGGTGGGAGAATGCTCAAGAGACAGACACAAATGAGCAAGAGGAGAGATGAGCAGCATCTTCCAAGCCCTGTGAAATATCTGCTGTAGCAGCAGAAGAACAGCTAGAGAAACCAAGGAACTGGGGAGGGCTGTGAATGACATTAACATGCTATATAGGTCTGGCCCCTGGCCTCTCTGGGACTAGATCCAGATCTGTCAGACTCTCAAGCTTCAAGCAAGACAGATAGCCAATCTCTTGTGCCCTGACTCCCTCCCTATCCCCCCGCTCTCCATTTTTGATTCATTAGTGAAAGCAAGATGCCTGTATTGCCCAGTGTGGGATCACATATACCACCCAAATGCCAGAGTAAAAGTTCTTACAGAACTGCTGTTACTGAAACGATCTGGGTTCACTCCCTGTGTCTGCTCTATTGCCCAAGGGCCTGGTGTCCAAACCACTGTATCTCAGTATAATCACAGGATAGGCTAGCTCAGGGATGAGGAACTTTTGTCCCTCCAGATGTTGCTGAACAATAACTAATCATTCCTGACCATTGACTGGCAGGGGCTGATGGGAGTTGGAATCCAACAACATTTGGAGGTTGGGGTAACTGGTTCTCAATCTATGGGCTACATAAAATGAAATAAGCGCATTAGAAGCACCTTGGAATTAGTGTGATACAAATGTGCCAAATCAAGAAAACAAAATCATGGAAAGGAAAAGAAAGGAAAGGAAAGGAAAGCAGGATGAAAATTATATCTTTTTTTATCTATGTAGGGTCTGAGAAGAGAGCACTGGATACCAGGGGAAATTAACTCTATGGCTTTAAAGGAAAGATGCCTTTAAAATTTCATTAGATGTTTTGTTTAAGGTCTAACCCATTTAGGAATGGTAAAACCTAACCATAATATCATGTTGCCTGTCCACCAAATCATATTAGACTGCAGCAGTGGGATCTACGGTCTACTTTTCCCTTGCTGTTCCTGCTTCTTAGGATTTGGCTTTTTTCCTCTGTCTTTTAAGCACACTTTGTCAGGGGCTATTGTTCGTTCTAATTTTAGACTCTTCATTTGTTATGGAATGGTCAAGAGATTTCTTTGAAGGGATGACAAGGAGCAAAAAGGTCAAAGTTTTTTTGTTTGTTTTTTAACTGAGGCTCATTGTGGACAGTGAACTGACCAAAATTAAAGAAACAGACCCCTAATGTATAAGAAGAATAAAATCTGAAGACTTTCTTTCTGTCAAACACCTGCTAATTCATCTTATTGTGGTGGCACCTAGAGACTTCAAATATAATATAGAAACAAAATTTGCAAGCTTGCACCCTAAAGGCATTTTATGTAAAAGTTTATATCATTGTTGTAGTGTTTAGCAAATGCACACAAAGTAAAGGAAAGCATTTCTAGTCTTTAGAAGAACAAAAACGGTCACACAAAAGAACAGCTGACCTTATTAGAATTTAGATTTGAAACTGATCCTATCACCAAAGGCACAGGGAGGGTAACACATGTGCCAAACAGGCAGAACAATTGCCAAGTGGCCTGCCAAGATGTTCAGCCTTTTTCAGGTGGTCTGAGGTGGGGTGGGGACAGTTTGGGAACCATTGCTGTATAGTGCTTCCAAATTCCCCATGAATTTCACCTGGCGTCCATAACAAAAGAAAACCTTACAAGGAAGTCCCACAAAATAGTCTTTAAAATGCCCCACTAAGAATTACTGAATTATCTAATAGGCAGAACTGGGAAGTGGGTCCTTAGCCGGGGGGGGGGGGGGGAAGCTTCCTAGATACTTTTGTGGGGAGGGGAGAGGATGGCATTGAGAATCTTGCTTGCCAGCTGTTAATGGATGGAATTGAATTACACTATGCATGCTAATGAGCCTATTATGAAGCACACTTCATCATGTGACAGAGGTGTATTTAATGGTGTTGAAAGGTTTCCAGAGTAGATTTTAAAAGACCCTAATAGTGCAATGAAGACTCCATTACTGTATTTATTAATTGCAATGTATCTAAGTCTTTCCCTTGCAGATTTAGGAATGAGTTATCCAAAGCTCCCAGTTAAAGGATGTAGCAATTATGTATTAGGTGTTTATCTCACACACACACACACACACACACACCTCACAGTCAGTGATGTAGTAAAAGTTTGAAGTGCAGGAGGTCATTGTGATAGCATCCATAGTCGTGCCCTCAAGGGAAGTCCAAAAGGCAGGGAGGTACAGTGTGTACAGACATGCATACCCACATACATGCAATCACACACACACACACACACACTCAGTACAGTACGGTGGAACCTTGGTTCTCGAACAGCTTAGTTGACGAACAAATCGGCTCCTGAATGCTGAAAACCCGAAAGTAAGTGTTCTGGTTTTCAAATGTTTTTCGGAAGCCGAACATCCAATGTGGCTGTCAGCTAGTGTTTCCGAGGCACCTGCGCCAATCGGAAGCCGCACCTTGGTTTTTGAATGTTTCGGAAGTCAAATGGACTTCCGGAACGATTACATTCGAGAACCAAGGTACCACTGTAGTGGTTTGTGAGGTGGGGCAGCAGTGCATACCTGATGCACACACCCCGTTCACTGGTGTCACTGCAGCTTACAGGGAGGGCTAGGTGTCAGCAGGGTCAGTGTGGTGCAAACGCACTGCTGGAGCCAATATGACTCTCACAGTGTTTCGTTTGCACCATGCTGACCTTACTGCCACCTCGTCTCTCTCCCCCTCCTTCTCCTTGAGAGCTGCAGTGATGCCCAAGGCAGGAGGCCAGGCAAGCACCACTTCACTGCACCACCAACCACAGAGAGCGGAGCAGCAATACATATACCTGAAGGAGCGTCTCCACCTCCATCACTCTGCCCGGACACTGAGGTCCAGTACTGAGGGCCTTCTGGCGGTTCCCTCGTTGCGAGAAGCCAAGTTGCAGGGAACTAGGCAGCGGGCCTTCTCGGTGGTGGCGCCTACCCTGTGGAACGCCCTCCCAACAGATGTCAAAAAGGAAAACAACTACCAGACTTTTAGAAGACATCTGAAGGCAGCCCTGTTCAGGGAGGCTTTTAATGTTTAATAGATTATTGTGTTTTATTCTTCTGTTGGAAGCCGCCCAGAGTGGCTGGGGAGACCCGGCCAGATGGGCGGGGTATAAATAATAATAATAATAATAATATATTATTATTATTATTATTCAATTTATTAAGATCAGCCGACAGTAATAGAATATGACTTCCTCTATGCTAATCCGTCACAAGCAATAATAAATCTTACTTTAATACATATCTTACATTAAAGGCCACATACTGTGAGACAGAAAGATGCTTACGAGCAAGCCACAGAGAATAACAATATCAAGGTTGGTGTCCAAACAGTCGAAGGAGTGGGGGAGAACACGGCTATCCCAAGCCTGCAAGCACTGCAGGAAGGGCAGACAGCTGCAGGTGCACCTGTGCCTTTAAATACCTTTCCTGGTGTAACTCATGGAAATTCTGACTTGTTTCATGGGGAGAAATGATAAGCTTCTTGTTGTTTGTCAGGTGTGGCCGGAGAAGCACATAAACCCACAAATAAAGCCATTTGTACTGCTAAATGAGTCTTGAGCATCATGGGTTTTCAACAAAATATAAATAATAGAAATTAATTTGTCAGCCTGGGTTTGGGACTCAGCCTGCTCTGTGCCCGACTGCTGAGGGAAGCTGGTTGAAATAATTATTCTAGACTTAAGCAATCATTCTTTTTATTTCTGAAGGCTAATGGAGTGAAAACACAGCTTTCCATACCTTGGATAATGACAGAGTTAGAAATAATGATTGGGGGCCCTTATGTTCCTCTCATAATGAGGAAAGCAACATGAAATGATAGGGATTTTGAGCCCTGAACAACTGCTTGCTCTTTATTTCAAAGACAAATGGAGCATTCAGACCAGTCCTTTAGGTTAATGGAGCTACAAATAGGGTTTGGAGGCATGGATTTTTCATAGATAACGTGGCGAGGGGCAGATATCCTCTCAGGTTTGGGACAGAACTATTTACAGATGCTGAGGCTTCTGTGGACCAGAGAGCGCCAGGTAATATAACTTGAGGAAAAGGGGGGAAACCATAACATACTGCTCACTTCCTTTGCATGTACACTACCACCATAATATTGTGCAATTTTGTGTTAAGCAGGACAAATGATACCAATTATTGCTAATTACGCAAAATCTATTAGATTAATTTGATCAAATAAATCTATCAAACATGATTTATTACAAACTTTCTTTGGTATCTTCAGAAGCGGTGCATACGCAGTGTTGCACACATTTTTTTAATCCCCACCCCAACTCAACATTTATCCTACCCCAAACAAAAATTAAATTGAATAAAAATATATGAATAAAAACCACCGCTCACTGTGCAACAAAGTAAAAAGGCTTTTTATATCATTTTAAAATATGTAAAACCATTTTTGACATTTGCTGCAGCAGTAGCAGCCGCCGCCGCAATGTCCCAAGGCCTCGCTGGAGCCTCTTAAAGCTGTGGTGGTGAGTGTGGGCCCTGCCCCCTAGGCCCGATGGAATTGGCTTGCAGGAGGGAGCGGCCTTCCCCAACACTCACAATGGCAGAAGCAGCAATTTTGGATTGTTTGTGTCCTTGTCTGTTCTCTATGCATTTTGTCACCATGTTACAAGCTGTATAAGACATTGACTCTTAAAGCCAGCACTTTGAAGGTGTCCAGAAACTGATGGCAACTATTTTAATACCAGTGAGATTGACCAGTTTTGCATTCTGCACCAATAATAATAATAATAATAATAATAATAATAATAATAATAATAATATATTATTATTATTTATTTATACCCCGCCCATCTGGCCGGGTTCCCCCAGCCACTCTGGGCGGCTTCCAACAAAATATTAAAATACAGAAATCCATCAAACATTAAAAGCTTCCCTAAACAGGGCTGCCTTGAGATGCCTTCTAAAGGTCTGGTAATTGTTATTCTCTTTGACCTCTGGTGGGAGGGCATTCCACAGGGTGGGCGCCACTACCGAGAAGGCCCTCTGCCTGGTTCCCTGTAACCCTGTAGGTTCCGAGGCTGCCCCACGTAGAAACCATTGCAATAGCCTAAATTGGATGTTACTAAGGAAGGGATAACAGTGTTGAAACTACCTGCCCCAAAGGGGATGCAACTGCTGGTGCAGCAGTCTTAACTGATGAAAGTTGCAGAATGCCACAGCTGTTCCTTGGCCATTTGAATTAATGGACAGATCGAACAAGACTCCCAGGTTGCAAACTGGATCCTTTAGGACAGCCATGGGGAAGTTGTGTGGTCCTCCATATACTATTAATCCGGTTTCCATGCTGGCTGATGGGTGCTGGAGTCCAACAACATCTTGAGGGCCATCCTTGCTTTAGGAGGAGTACAATTCTGCATCTAGAACAGATTGGAAATTACCTCCATATTGTTAGGTTCTCTAACTTATTATGAAGTAATTGACCAGAACGGAATCCATGGGGTGCATGCATGAGAGACAATAATTAGAAAGGATATAGGGGGCTAGTATTGACACCCCATAGTGCACTCAGCTTGAAAAGGTTTCTCCCATTGGTCTCTTTGACCGAGCCTCTTCTCATCTCAGAAATGTCAGGTGATTCTAATCCCAAGTGCTATCCTCTTGTGCACCCTTAGAGATGTTGCCTCCAGTTATTCTAATCTACACAGCTCCTTGCGGAGATGTGCAACCTTATGCAACTCCTTATGGGAGTCCAGTGACATGAAAAATAAGAACAAGTCCCTGCTCTGCTTTCTTACTCTACATGGGTATTACAGGGATGTCAACATGATGAAAACGCACTACAGATTTCAATCTGTTCTCCCAGCTTCAGTACGTCAAGGCTAAAAAACATCTGTGTCAATATACCATGTGTGGAATTAGTAGAAATCTGGGCTTTTTATATGTTGTTCTCTCTGGACTAAGCCACTTGCATTGACTGTATCTTGCACGATAAAAACCAGAAACTTTTTTAAAAAAAAACAAAACCTGAATGTGAGGATTCTCAGACAGCTCCCTAAGCCAGATTCTGCTATTTTCAGTGTGGACATAGTACAGGGGCCAGGAATGTATCCATAAAATCTCTGTGGCTTTACTCCAAGAATTCTCATGAGAAACACTTGTACAACAAGCAACAATAGGGATCTCATATAATGAGTAGCTTTCCACAACGCTGTGTATTTAACTTATACTGTAAATCATTCCTTTGAACAAACAATAGGTTTGGGGCAAATAGCATCTCTCCAGTTTTGTTCCCATATATCTTATTGCCTTCAAGGAAAAGCTGGATACTGGCTTGGCAATAAAGCCAAGACACAGCTGCTAATCTCTTTTATTGATACATGACTTAGTAAAAGAGGCTCATATTTCATGCATGGTTCTTTTTGCAATCAGCAGTCAAATATCATGTAACAAATATATTTAGGTTCCATCTGAGTGCCTATCCTGGCGTTCTTGCTCTTACATTAGTCATCGGGGAGCAGGATGCACACAATGGCCCCGTCCTCTAGCCTTCGCATGAAAAGCGTGACTGTAGTGGTAGAGCTGTCATTCATGCACCTGTATGCGCAAAGCCTTCCGCATAACCTGGAATCCCGCATGAACAGGGTTCCAGGTCATGAGAAGCCTTTGCACATTTAAGTTTATGCATGAAGGCTCCATTACTATCAACAGTCTCATTTTTCATGTGAAGGCTGGGGGCAGGATTACTCCCAAGCTGACCAACATGGGAGCGAGAATGCCCATATAAGGCTGTTTGTGCAATTTCACAGGGCACTTTTTGAGATCAGATAATACTCACAGGAGGCTCTGAAGCCTCACATGCCCAACAATCATGTAATTGAATATATGTACTTCTCTGGAAACGGTCTTCCACAAATTAAAACAGCAACATCACTGAAGCAATTTTCATATTCATAATAATGAAAAGGAAAATATTCTTTTTGGAACTATTCTACCTTTAAAAATGTGTGTGTGTGTGTGTGTGTGTGTGTGTGTGTGTGTGTGTGTTGCTTGTTTGTACAACAAACGTCATTGTAAGCTTGTATCTGACACTTTTTCTCAGGCATGCCTACCTTTTTTATTTTTATAAAGAGGGTTTTTTCCCCCCAGGCTGACTCTGGAACATGAATATTGTAGCTTATGAAGTCCTATGAAAGGGTGCTCTCTCTGGTTAAAAATGGGAGGAAATTATATAAATGGTGGCGATTATTTTGGATTCATTTCTTTGTCTTCTTGGTGTTTTTTCTGCTGTTTTTACTTGGATCATTTGCCTTTTAATGGCTGTATTGCAGTTGTTCTTGAGTTTTAGCTTGATACTTGTAAGCCTCTTTGTGGAAGAGAAAAGGGGGTAAAATTTATTTATTTATCTTTCATGGTGGTGGTGATTTCATGTACTATCTTCACTTTCTAAAACTTAACTATTTTATAAATCAGCTTCTTCAGGTTTTGCCTCCTGCTTCTCAGCTTTTGTCAACATTGCTTCCTTTTGTCCTTGATAATGTTGATATTTGTTGTTCTGGAATCTTTGGGTGTTTTATTTTTCCCTTTTCCTTTGCATTGCTCTTTTCATCAGCTCATTTTGTCTTCACTTTCTTTGCATACTTCCTTTTAGACCTTGTTCCTCTCTATTTAATCTCTCTCCTTTCATAGGAAAGCTAGTGTGTTGTTTTTGTTAGAATGTCAGATTGGGATCTTACAGGGCAGTTGTGAAGACAATGGGGGAAAGGGCGGGAAATTCCAACCCAGTGTCCTGAGATCCTTGGAGGAAGAGAATAATATAAATGTAATCTACCATTTACACATCTTTAAAGACAGCATAACTAAATTTTGTATGCTGGTTCCTGAGATCAGGGAGCACATTTTTGTCTACGTTTGGACACAATTGGATGCCATTTTGAATCAATATGGAGGACTGAGCCTTTCAAAGCTGCACTAATTTTAACTACTACTTTGAAACCCGCACTGATTTTAACTACTGATTTCAAAGCTGCACTGATTCTATTTGGTTTCTTCATATTCCCAAGCAACACTGGGTACAAGTCTTCAAGTACCTTCCTTCAAACTTTCACCTTACAGGTATCACTGTTCTAGTTATCTTTAAGTTTACCTAATCTTTTACTTATCTATATCCCACCTACGCCCTATTAGAATGCCGTTTCACCCTTCACACCCAACACTCTTCCTGTGTTATTACATTTAAATACCCCATTAAGACATATTTGTTCATCCTGGCTTTTAACAATTGCCCTCCTTCTCATTTACTTTACTTTCCTCCCTGATGTGTCTCCTATTTAATTTTAGATGGGTTCTTTTTTTTTAAACATGCTTTAGAAATAAATACATAACATCAAAGCACATCCAAAACTGCACAATGGCAGTTTTAAGTGTACTTGTAAATTGATTAGCGTGTGCTTCATTACTTCTGCACTGATAGAGCTGTTGACTAGAGATTTTTTCCGTGATAGTGATATGCAACAATTTCCTACATTGTATTCAAGATGTTTTATATTTTAAAGGGCATTTTAAACAGTTGGCTATGCTTTTGAAGAAAGCTACTTAGTATAATTTTCTGCTTCAGCTCCAGAATATAATGTAATGTGCACCACCAACCCAGGACAATTACAGAAGCATTAGAAGTTGTGTAGACCGCATAGCCCATTTTGCACCTTCAAAGGAATGTCCTAGCACAGGCATCCCCAATCTGCGGCCCTCCAGATGTTTTGGCCTACAACTCCCATGATCCCTAGCTAACAGGACCAGTGGTTGGGGAAGATGGGAATTGTAGTTCAAAAACATCTGGAGCGCTGAGTTTGGGGGTGCCTGTCCTAGCAGAAAAAGCGTCACATGTTCTAAGGTCCCTCCTCCACTTCCAGCTGTAGGCTTCCCCCATGTTCAAGACTGCAGACAGATGTCCTGCTGAAGCACCTTATTTATTGTGGGCATTGACATGCCAAATAGAATTCCTCTGTTTATTTCACTATAAGGAGCACGTGCATATAAGCAACACAATTCATACGCAGATCTGCTCTGTCCTCCTTGGAAATTAATGGGACAATAACATGCACATGCAAAGGTCATATACACTGCAGAGAGCACACAGGGCTCTGGACTCAGGGAACATACAGGGCTCTGACTAGAGTTTCGATTCAATTTCTTCAGCTCTGGTGCTATCTAGTCTGAAAGTGTTACTAAAGTGTTTTTCAATGATGATTTTATATTTAATCCAAATCATGTAAAGGTAAAGGGACCCCTGACCATTAGGTCCAGTCGTGACCGACTCTGGGGTTGCGCGCTCATCTCGCATTATTGGCCAAGGGAGCCGGCGTATAGCTTCCAGGTCATGTGGCCAGCATGACAAAGCCGCTTCTGGCAAACCAGAGCAGCACATGGAAATGCCGTTTACCTTCGTGTAGCGGTTCCTATTTATCTACTTGCACTTTGACATGTTTTCAAACTGCTAGGTTGCCAGGAGCTGGGACCAAGCAATGGGAGCTCACCCCGTCACAGGGATTCGAACCGCCGACCTTCTGATCAGCAAGCCCTAGGCTCAGTGGTTTAACCCACAGCGCCACCTGGGTCCCTTTTAATCCAAATCATATCCATGTGCAATGCAATGCAAACAAGTCTACTCAGAAGTAAATTCCTCTGCGTTCAATAGGGCTTGCTCCCTGACCTGGAAAAGCATGAATAGGACTCTAGCCCTATTGATTCTTCTGAAGCGTAAGACAGTAAATAATCCATTTAGCAAATTCTGAGAGATACATAGTTAACACAAAATAAAAAAATTCCTTCAGTAGCACCTTAAAGACCAACTAAGTTTATATTTTGGTATGAGCTTTCGTGTGCATGCACACTTCTTCACTGAAGAAGCAAAATAAAAAAAGTCGAAGCAAAATAAAAAAAGTCGAAGCAAAATAAAAAAATTCCTTCAGCATGCACACGAAAGCTCATACCAAAATATAAACTTAGTTGGTCTTTAAGGTGCTACTGAAGGAATTTTTTTATTTTGCTTCGACTCAGACCAACACGGCTACCTACCTGTAACTATAGTTAACACAGTTAACAATGGCAGGTAATACATTACCCCATTCAATACTAGACTACAGCAGAAAGTAGAGAAGGAAAAATGAATCTTTAAGCAATCAGTGGGACATTTACAACTCATTATGGGACATGATTTAGTCTCCTGGAAAGAATCTCTCGTTCACTTGATTTGGCTCTCGAAGTTCAATTCCAACACAGCCATGTCCAATCCATGCAATTTGGTTTTGTAGCTATGTGGAAAGTTACATCTGCAGACCTGGGCGGAGAAACAGTACAGCAGGTGTCTTTTGGCAAGAGAAGCACTCCTTCTCCATCATGTTGAGAACCAGTGCCAATTTTCTAGAAAAAGAGGTCCCAGAATTCAACATTAACACCTCCTTCATTCTCTTAGAATGGCAATGGCACCCATCTGAGAGGTGCTGGAACTGAATTCCATTGAGTTCCAGCGGAAAAATAGCCCTGTTGAGAACAGATTTTCAACAACTGTTTGCTGTGCTGACCCAATAGATTCTCCACCCACTTTCAGAGGACTTCCTCCTCTCTTGTGCAAAGACTGGGTCATGTGTGTGTGTGCAGGGGGAACAAAGATTGTTCACATTTTAATTATTTTATTCCTTTAATTTTGATACCGTAATCCCTTGAAACAGAAAAGTGGGTGGAAATGATACACTGAGTCCAGGGTTTCCTAAACTTGGGGCTCCAGCTGTTTTTGGACTACAACTCACATCATGCCCAGCTAGCAGGACCAGTGGTCAGGGATGATGGGAATTGTAGTCGAAAAGCAGCTGGAGACCCACGTTTGGGAAACCCTGATCTAGTCTAATAATATGTTTCAGTGAGCAAAACTGGTGTGTTGATGGAGTTTGTTGTGCATTGAGTCCCTCCAAGTTTCAGAAGGATATAATATCATACTAGCTATATCAGTTAAACCATGGTGTGGTTGGTGAGTGGATGGGACATGATCATTTGAATGCACTTTTCAAAATATGGCCTCAAGTGGAACTTCTCTTGCTTCATTGCAGGGCTATTGTTAGTGGGTAGGCCAGTGGCGCTAAGCACAGAGACATTTGCAATAGGCTTCAGAGCTTGTGAATGACCCCCTTAAAAATAAGTATATATATTTCTTTTCTCATGGGGCGGCTAGATGCCCTGCAAAGCACCATGCTGGTGAGACCCAGTCGCCCGCCATCTTAATTTCCCAGAGGAATCTATACATATAAATCAGCATATGCAATTTTTATGTAAATTTGCATGAAGCATCTGTGTCCCGAATCCTTTAAATGCCTAGCACAGTGATACCTCAGGTTAAGTACTTAATTGGTTCCGGAAGTCTGTACTTAACCTGAAGCGTACTTAACCTGAAGCAAACTTTCCCATTGAAAGTAATGGAAAGTGGATTAATCCGTACCAGACGATGAAAAACACCCGCTAAAACAGCAATTTAACATGAATTTTACTGTCTAACGAGACCATTGATCCATAAAATGAAGGCAATAATCAATGTACTGTACTATAAAATAAATAAGACAGTATTGTAGATGAAAAAAATTAACATTTACAGTGGTACCTCGGGTTAAGTACTTAATTGGTTCCAGGGTGCCATTCGCACCCCGAAAAGTATTTAACCTGAGCGGTGATAGCGCGCGTGCGCGAAGCGCCGATAGAGCACTTCTGTGCATGTGCGAAGCGTGCAGATCGTGGAGCACTTAACCTTAAAGTACTCAACCTGAAGTGTACTTAACCCGAGGTATGACTGTAAACCCCCTATTTCACTCAAAACAACTGGAAACTATTAAAGTCCAGCTTCTCCACAACAGATAATCTATCTGTGGTGCTGATGGTTGTCTGATAATATAGAAAAGATTCTTAACACTGCAGTCACTTATTGGGAAGCATTTCTATTGAATACAATGGAATTTACTTGGATACTTGTTCAGAAATAAGTCCCACTATTCAGTGGGATCTACTCCCAATTAAGTGTGCACAGGATTGAAATCTTAGTTTAATGGAATGTGTAAGGTTTTTCTCACTTCCTCCCATTATGTTGAAAAGCAACCTTATTATTTCAGGTTTCAAGGGAGAAAACATGAATTAACATGAGCAACAATAAAATAGCTAGCTCTCTCTCTTTTTTTTCAAATTAAGTGTAAAACCAAGGCACTGGTAACTTCTGCACATAATTTATTTATAATGACTCTAACTCTGACAGATGTTTAAGTTAATGAGATAGTGTCAACTTAAAATTGCGAAATGTATTTACTTAGTATATTATTACATGTCACACCCACACAATTAATCTCAGAAGATTTCAGAAGGAAAAATAAATATCCTACTTTCAACCCAATAGCTTCAATTTTATCTATTTCATATAACACTGGTTTTCCTTGAACAGTCTTTTTTCTGTAGCACCATTTCTGTGCCCTGATGTAGACAGGATCTGCTGGATCAGGTTCTCCAGGTGCAAAATGGTAGGTAGATAGAGATCTTCTTGCCCAGTGCTTTTTTTCAGGGGGTAGTCAAGGGTACACAGTACCGACACCTCTTTTTTGTTGTTGTTAAAAAGTGTGGCACTTACTGTAACAACTTCACAGTGAGTACTGGCACCTCTTTTTCTAGAAAAAAAGCACTGCACTCGCCAGATCCCCGCTTCCTGTAGTGGGGGCTGAGCTTGCCTTTTCATTTGCTAGTTATGGGGCCACACACAAAGCACTGAGCAGATGGTTCTCTGGCTCCCTTTGACTGGCCCTAGACACTGTTTGGGAATGTGATGGTGGTGGGACTGTGGACGCAGGTGGCGCTGTGGTCTAAACCACTGAACCTCAAGGGCTTACCGATTCGGAAGGTCGGTGGTTGAAATCTGCCAACGGGGTGAACTCCCGTTGCTCTGTCCCAGCTCCTGCCAACCTAGCAGTTGAAAGCACGCCAGTGCAAGTAGATAAGTAGGCACTGCGGGAAGGTAAATGGCATTTTTCGTGCGCTCTGGTTTCTGTGTTCCGTTGCACCAGAAGCGGTTTAGTCATGCTGGCCACATGACCCGGAAAGCTGCCTGTGGACAAATGCCAGCTCCCTTGGCCTGAAAGTGAGATGCGCACCGCAACCCCATAGTCGCCTTTGACTGGACTTAGCCATCCAGGGTGGATGGGACTGAATCTAAGCCCCCTCTCCCTCTGTCCTGCAAGGTATCAAAACTGGCAAAGCCCACAGCAACACAAGAGGATCTTTGGCTCAGGGCCTGCCAGCATCTTCCAAATGGCTAACCTTTAAGCAAAAAAAAAAAAAAACCCACACACCTGTAATTTTAAAGACTGGCAAAGGGACTCAGGGGCTGACAAATCAACCAAACGACTTAACTTTCTTTTTGAAACTGCCTGAATTGTAAATTAGCTTGGTCCAGATTTAGAGGGACGTTTTATTCCCAGTTGGTTTAATTATGGGACAGTGACAGCTGAAGGAAAAAGCAAGGACAAGCTCATGTTCACTTTAGAACTGAGCATGAACATGTTTCGAGAGGCAGGTTGCCATTCTTCCTTTGTGCTGCCCACAGACCTGCCCGTCTCCTTCGAGAAGCCCTTGCTCTGTCCATGAAGCTTGTTCTGTCGCCAGTGGGATGCATGTCATTGGCGCCATGCAACCGTGCGCGGTTTTCAGTGTCCCACTCTCCTGCGTCTTTGCAGTCACTTCTGCCTGCCTTAATCAATCTCCTTCCAACATTGCTGGGTACTGCATTTTAGTAACAGTATCCCAATGCCGCAATCTGTCTTAACATTTTGACTGGTTGCTGATGTGTTAAATTGCTTTGTGCCGTTTATAATTTTGGGTTTAAATATATTGTTGCTGATTTCTATTTTCTTCGCCACCTTGAGTATTTCTCTGAAATAGAAAAGTAGGGCAAAAGAGAAAAGAAAATGCTTTTGAAACGAAGGAATATGCCACTTTGCTCATTTTCTTATTGTGCCCTAAAAAAAAACACATTTTGAGCGGTAGCACACAAACACTCATTATTTCATATCCGAACTTGCTACTCAGTTAATGAGCTTTTATTGTCAGCCAGTTACTGAAAGCCTCTATGCACATGCAGACAAACCAAAATGGGAATCTTCCAAAGCACAAACCACATGTCATTAGTAATAGCAGTAGTAGTACTGTAGTAATGCTTTTTTTTTTAAGTCAGAGTACGCTGGAGTGCAGTTCTAGCACCTCAGGTGGGTGCCATTGCCAGCACCCCTCCCCACCCCCTGGTGCTTCTTGCCTTTATGTACTCCTGAAAAGCCTCAAACGAACATTTCAAGTTAAAAAGGAAGCTGAGCAGACTGTGCAAGTCTACTCTCTCTTTTTTTAGATCTATGACTTCACCTAGCTCCTCGGTGGACCGGTCAAACTACAGGGTGGGACCAATTCACATTTCCTTTTCTTCCACCTGTCTCCCGTGTTGCAGCTGTGGGCTTTAAGCTTTCCAGACAGGCCTCTATTGTTGTGTGAGGTCCATTCTGAGCTGCCCTAGCCATCTGCCTGAATCTAAGCGAATGAGGGAGGCGAAACACACATATTTGACTTGCACCAGAACTAGGGGCAACCCCCAAATCAGCTAGGGAGACAGATTGCAGTCATTTTAGCACCTCTGCGTGTGGTGAATGTGGCTTTTGTCAAATAAGCATCTGTTCAGGGCTGCCTCGAGTCAGCCATTGACTCACTGTAATAACTCCATGGTGAGTTCCAGTACCTATTTTTCTGGGGGGGGGGGCATTGGTAGTAGTAGTAAAAAAAAAATTCTGACCTCCCTCATGACAAATGATATATGATAAAGCAATCAAAACATATTTAAAACATCCCTAAGTATCTAGAACAACCTGGTGCCCTCCAGATGTTCGAGAAAAAAGACTTGGCACAAAGATTTCCATTTTTTGTTTTCCTGATAAACTTATTGAGGTTCTAGCACATACAGTGTGTGTCTATTCAGAAGTGAGTCCCATTGAGTTGTATGGACCTTACTGCAGGCAATGACTACAGCCTTGAAACATGAACCTGATGTATAAAAAAAATAAAAACTTAGTTTATTTGCCCCATCAGTCTGAGGAGCAGCTTTAGGTGCAACTTTAAACCTGTACCAAGCCCAGCCCTGCCTCCTACCTCCTTCTCCATTCTGTCTTAAGATTAAATGCAGATTCCACCAGCCAGCTTCACTCCCCACCTCCTACCTCTCAAAATAGGTCCCTGTTTTGCAACTTTAGGTTGTTCCTAATAATGGCATTACCTCGGTGTGGGTTTTGGCTACCTCCCCCCCCCAACTTGCCCCTAGACCAACATGACTTCCTTTGCTTTTTAAGAAACAGAAAGTTAGGGAAGGACAGCAATAATAAAATCTCTCCCAGAAAGAGGATGTCAGAATGGGAGAGGGAAAGGTAATGCCATGCACTTGGATTTGCACTGTTCTGGAGAGGTAGGTGGCTCTCATTCAGAAGGCACTAGGCATTGCTAGGCAGCCATCAGGTCTGCAGCTTCTGATCATTATTATCCTGTATATGAGAGCCTGAAGCTCCCTTTTAGCAAGGGGAAATTAATTTCAGCACTGGCTCTCCAGTCCTGATGCCTTCCTCTTATTTGGCACTTGATTTGATTATATTTTTATCTAAGGGGCACACACCTGAGCTATTTTACTTGGTTCATTCATCTGCCCATCACTCACCATGGCATCTCCAGCAAATGCCCCCAACAGGTCTCGGAGAGCAACAGAACCTTATTTGGGCTGGGAACCACTTGAATTACTCACCAGCTCTTTCTCATCCATCCAACCTCTTCAAAACCCCAAGGATTTTCAAATGACAGCAGTAGTGACAGTAGATTGCATAGACTTGAGAAACAAATTGATTTACATGAGTGGGCTTTGGCTTTCTCTCCCACCCACCCCCACCGGCGCCGTGAGTTGTTTTGTCAATCAACACTTATCAGACATGGACATGTTTCTCGGTCCTGCGTATGGTTCTCAAAAGCTCTGAGTTTCTGGTTGCCGACAAACGTAGCATGTGCCACAGTGCTACAGCGGGTTTTGCGTGCCATCAAGGTTTATCACCATTCATACTGGCACTCTCCAAGAATAATGGTGATGGGTACATTATTAACTAACGTTTAGAAATGTGTGGAATGAGCAATGTTCATTTACTGTGATCCTGTTTTGTCGTGTATTTACATCCCAATATCTCCTATAACATTCATTTTCCCTTTAAAATAAAAAACCCCTAATGCAGATATAAAATTATGCATAAAAATCAGACAGCCCTGAAGGCCTGATTAAAGTGTATTAAAATCATCCCTGGGAAATCTCCTATTCAGTTTCTTAAAGTCTGGATGAGGCTCTGATATGTAAAGTGGCATATTCAACTCCCTTTATTCATCCTGAGCTGTATAGAGTTAGGCAAAGAATCAATCCCTCATTGCACATCTTTTTAGTTTCACATTTTTACTTAAAATATTTATATGCTACCTTTTCAGTACAGGACATAAAAGGCAGCTAACGAAGGTGTTTTATATTCGCAACATAAATTTCAATAAAATAATAAAAGCAGAAAAACAGCAGCGGCAAAAAAAAATTAATTTATTGTCCATTCAATACTGAGAAGAGGGGGGAAATGAGCTTCAGTAGGCACTTAAAAAATAGCAAAGCTCCAATTGCCCTTGCCAGGCTGTTTTGGCCCCAGCAGCTGCCCAAATATCCTAAATGTTGGTGCCAGGCCTGCTCTCCTCCCTGCATTCATTTGTACACAGATGAATGGATAAACACCCCAAGGTTAACGCAGAAATGGAAGATTGATTCAGAGAAGAGAAAAGGATTGTTATCATCCCTCCTTAAAGCAGGGATGTGGATTTCCAGATGCTGCTGCTGGACAACAACTTCCGTCATCCCTGACCATTGGCCATGCTGAGAGGAGCTGATGGATCCAAAAGCATCCCCAAGCCTATTGAATGAGAAACCAGAGATACCGTATGTGTGATGCCAGTGTAAGGAGAGCTGTTTTGCAGAGACCCTTTCCCAACAAACAGCCAGGGAAGATATGCAGTTTCTGTACTGCCCAGTATTATGGCCATAGAATGTACATAGAAAGTAGGCTCAGTAAAACTACTGTATAAGCTTTGCACAAACAAAACAGAATAAATGCTCAATAGACAAGTGATTTGGAGGAGCCTGGAAGAAAAATAGTGGAAGAGTCACAGGGAAAATATAAGAGGACAATGAGTGGATGGTGGTGTCATGTGAATGTTCGGAGGGGGGGGGAAATAAATGAAGAATGGCAATTCCACAGTAAACACAATAAGCTGAAAGCATCGTAAGTAATATCAACCACATTTAAGCACAAGGAAATGTGTATGTCAACACAGGATATCTCATGCAAGGGATCAGGAACACTTCTTCATCCCTGAAAACTACAGGAGTCCTGTCTGAACCTATTCTGATCCCCAGTCCATCTACATGAGAAGGGGGGGAGGTAGCAGGACCAGGGCAGGATGTGACTACTACTACTACTACTACTACTACTACTACTACTACTACTTTATTATTTATACCCCACCCATCTGGCTGCGTTTCCCCAGCCACTCTGGGCAGCTTCCAACAAAAGGTTAAAAATACATTAAAACATCCGTCATTAAAAACTTCCCTAAACAGGGCTGCCTTCAGGTGTCTTCTAAATGTCAGGTAGTTGTTTATTTCCTTGATATCTGATGGGAGGGCATTCCACAGGGTGGGTGCCACTACTGAGAAGGCCCTCTGCCTGGTTCCCTGTAACTTTGCTTCTCACAGTGAGGGAACCGCCAGAAGGCCCTCGGCGCTGGACCGAAGTTAGATCTGACTGCATGCTTTACCACATTACTTCATACTTATTTATCCAGGAGGAACTTCCCCCAAATCTGGTTGGCGCTAAAGCTCTAAACCAAGAGGCATATCTGTGGTGTAGACATATCCACATCAGCCCCTAAGTTGTATCTTACAACTTTTCCAGTTCCTTCTACTCTTTCTCCTTTTAATTCCAAACTTAGTTCCAACAGTTCGCTAAGCATTTGCAGTCACAAATGTGGTCACTGATTGCTTTTATTATTATTATTTGAACTGTTTTGCAAAAGTGCCAGATTTCATTTGCATGAAAGATGCAACTTTGTGCAGCACAGCAAGCAATGCATCTGTGGTGTATCCTTGCAACATGCAAAGTTGATTCGTTGTCAGTGATTCATACTTTCCATTATCAGCAGGTGCGCAGAGGCATCAATGATTCTCCCATCTGCCGTTTGTACTCAAAATGCAGTGTAAGAATCGACACCCAGGAAGCTCTTTCTATCCTTCAATCTTTATTCCAGACTGCCTGCCCTCTCTAATCTTCACTTCCACACTCCCATTCAAATGAAAAGCTTTCCAGTACTGAGGATAAATATCTGCTATGTGGAAAAGCTTGTTACAGTAATAACACATTCACTGCACACTGGCTACATCCTAATAACTAGAGACATACAGAGAAATCCTCTTAAACCAAAAAAGAGGGACGCGTGGAAATATCACAAGGAATAATGAAAATGTTCAACAAAACCATCTGAAGCAAACAGGGAAATGGAAAAGATTACTTGACCTTTAAATACTGTAAATATATCCACAAAGCCCAAAGAACCGTTGTATCTCAGAGCTTCCTGAACAAATACACGAATCCCACAACCACCACTAATATAGATTTTTCTCTCTATGCTTCTAAACTGTTCCCATTCACTTCCTAGCTGGTGGCTATGGTCCTATACACAGATATATACAATGGGACTTACTTCCAAGTAGACATGCATAGAATTGCACTGTAAAACACACATTCCAAAAAAAAAGAAACAATGTGCATTGCTGTGTTTGCTTTGCCTGATAAGACAGAGTATTGGAAGTTTTTTTTAGCATGTGGTTCTGGTGCATCTTTTTCTGTTTTATAAAATGTTGTAAGCTGGTTTGAGGGCTCTAGTCGAAAAGCGGGATATAAATTTAGTAAATAAATTATAATTAGATTATAGGGTAATAATCCCTATACTGTATTGCAGATGAGGTGTGCAGTGGAGAAACCACCCACCCACGCACACACACACACACACACACACGGGCTGTTACTTAGAAACTGGGAAGGAGGACTGGAGAACAAATCAGTAATGAAGGACAAAGGAGGAGTCTGGATGAAAGACCAACCAAAGGATTCAGGAATGCCCCAAAACTCAGGAAGACAATGCTGTTCAGGCAAGCTTAACTGGCTGATCATAAATTTGCAAGTGTCATTAAATGAGACCTACAGACCCCAAAATATCCTGTGCGTGTTTACCAATAAAATACTCTCTTAGGAAATAGCTGTGGACTGGAGTAATACATTAACGCCCAAGAAACTAGATGCTTGTGCAGTAGGGTGATGACTTTTTCAAAAAAAATTTCTCAAAAATTATTTCCTGTAGAACAAAGGGATGAACTTTTGCCTATTAATGACTAAAATGAGGTATATTCCATTGAAATATTTAAAAAGGTCACGCACAAACTGTTTTTAATTTTTTGTATGCCGTTTACCATTTCATAAAATTGTATTAACAATTCTATATATATTTCGTATCAAATTTGGTCACAACACCACATTCCACAATGGGGAGTGTTCTTAGCAACATAGGGTATACAAATGTCACACCTGCGCAAGGTAAAAGCCCCTTTTTGGGACCTCAAAACTCAGCCAGCAGACCCTGCCGGGCATGCTGGGAAAAGAACCTACAGGAGAGGTAGCAAAACATAATCCTCTAGCGCCATCTATACTGTTACTGCAGCTAAAAAAAGCTTCCTTGTGTGTTTGATGACCCTATATAATGTTGTATATATGTGACTCTAAAGCTTGGGTTCAATTTTATATCTGCTTACAGTGACTTCAAATAGGTCAAAAAACTGATAAATAAATTTTTTTAAATCATTTTGTGCGCAAGGGTTTTTTTTATCAAATCTCTTTGAAAGTAAGATTTTATCTAATCTTTAATGAAAGCTCATCAAATTATGATACAGGGAAATGAGGTTGTAAAAAAGTCATCACCCTATTGTGCAGTGTTACTGATCTGAATGGGAAAGGATACCAGATGCAGCAACAGCCCTGTTCTGGTAGTAGGAGTCACCTAGGCTGTTCACTTATTATCCCTCCACATCTGTACTGTATGCACAGAGGCAAGCGTGTAACCCTACTCTCATCTGCAGCACTGACATGCCCTACTTCAGGCATCCCCAAACTTCGGCCCTCCAGATGTTTTGGACTACAATTCCCATCATCCCTGACCACTGGTCCTGTTAGCTAGGAATCATGGGAGTTGTAGGCCAAAACATCTGGAGGGCCACAGTTTGGGGATGCCTGCCCTACTTAATCACTTCACAAAACAATCCTAGCCTAGGGCCTGGGGGGAGCAGAATGATGGATCTACCACCTCATGTGCCAGCCAAGACTGAAGGAGTTTCCCCCATTATTCCATCTCCAGGTTGGTGTAGCTGAGGGGGTTTCAGAACCCGGGGTTTTTAGATACAAAAGCAGGGCCTAAAGCAACAGCTTACAGGCTGCCTGGGTGTGGCTTGATGCCCCTGCAATGGCAGAGTCCCCAGCATCAGCAGAAAGAAGTCTACATGCCCGTCCTACACAGCCCACCATTGACATGGGAGATAGCATAGGTAAATATCTCTTCCAAGTGTGTGTGTGCAGATACAAAAGCAAAGGTCTCTGCTGCACTGCTTCGTCTGGAGAATGATGGGATAAGTCACAGAAGGGGAGGAATGCGGGGAAATGGTTTCAGGGAGCATGATTCAGCCACCTCAGCTAAGCAGGTTTGGTCTAGTCCAGGCTTCCCCAAACTAAGGCCCAGCGGCCGGTTGCGGCCCATGAGGCTCTTTTATGTGGCCCCTGGCAACCCCCACTGCCCGCTGCCACCACCCGCTCTTAACGGCGCGGAGTGGTGCGACTGCCCACTTCTTGCATGCGCAAGCATCATTTCTGGCGCACTTCCATGCTGGAAGAGGCCCATGCGCATGCGCACAAGCTATTTCCGGTGTTCCAGCGACCCAGAAGTGCACTGGAAATTGCGTGTGTGCACGCTCCCGCACACGCTCCGGCCCACAGTGCAATCGGCGCTGGTGGCACCGGCCCTCGGCGACGTAAGTTTGGGGACCCCTGGTCTAGTCAGTGCCTGGATGGGAGACACTTGAGTTCCATCATGGAAGAAAGGGAAAATAAATTTAAACATTTGAGGAGGTCCACGCAGGGCATCTGAGGGCCCAGACCCCTCCCAACGGAGTTATGGCTGTTCCCTACCATTGGTATGGTACATTTTTTATAACGAGACTACATGGATCTTTGGCCTGATCCCGCAAAGTTCTTCTTATGTTGGTTCACAGTTGTTAGGCTCTCTGGAGAGTAATGACTGCATCCTTTGGACTGACAGAAGATGCTGAGTTGGACTCACTTTAAGCTTTTCCTGCAGTTGTAACTGATGTCCTTGTAGGATAAATTGCTTTGAATCATTTTGATCCAGCTGCCTTTGCAAATTTTGCAACAGCAATGTAGAGAACTAGGGCTATGCTTGTGTGACTGTGTTCTCGGATATCATCAAAAGATTAAAAAGCCCCTCCCCTCCAAATAAAATAAAATAAACAGTCTAGAGAAAGCAGCTTACCTGAAGGTATGAGTGTAAACCCAACTGCCAAATGTCTGGTAGAGATTTAACTGCTTCCTGTTGCAAACAATCCAAGGTTCTTTTTGGGTGTCTTTCTTTCCAGTCCTGTATCTGAAAGATAAAGGAATTAACAAACGGTACTAAGCTTTGTGTTCACCCAGATAAGTATGTTGCAGGAGTTTTATGGGCTATGGAAATATTTACTTTGTGTTAAAATTAAAGCCACATCATGTTGTGCTTTACTGTATCACAACCAGAGTCCTTACTTCATCAGTCACCTCTAATTGAGGGATGGGGGAAAGTAGGAGGGAGGGAATCATTCCCCTCTAAAAAGTTAAGCAAAGATTTAAACAATGGTGAAGGAAGAGGCCATTTACTTCAGATGGAATTTATTTCAGCAGCAGAATGAAATATATGCAGCTGAGAATCCCTTGATATCCTTTTCCTTTTAATTGTTCTAGAGACCTTGGGCCAGTCACTGTCTCTCAGCACAGCCTACCACACGGGGAAGTTGTGAAGGTGAAATGTAGATGGGGAGAGTGTGCACATCATCTTGGAGGAAATGTGGGATATAAGTGTAATAATAATAATAATAATAAATAATTTTAAAGCAGAAAATATGAGAATCAGTGTCCAGTTACTGAAAAAGCTGAAGGAACATTGTCCAGACTGGGGATCCAGATAGGAAGAAGAGAGAGCAGAATTACCCATGACATATACAGTATATTCCTGAGTATAAGACTACTTTTTAACCCAGGAAAATCTTCTCAAAAGTCAGGGGTCGTCTTATACGCCGGGTCGTATTTTTTATACAGTGAGTATATCCCAAACTCTATATTTTAACTGGAAAAGTTGGGGGTCGTCTTATACGCCCAGTCGTCTTATACGCCGGAATATACATAGGTCTTTGATTCTTCTCACGTACTTTGGTTTTCATTTTATAAAAGTTTTTTTTCGTATTTATTAATTCCATTCACAAACCACCCCTCATCCCGGGCAGTAAACATACATAATAATACCATAACATTAGTTTGAACATCATTAAAATCACATTAGCCCCCCCCCCAAAAAAAATCCAAAAAAAAAATCAGCAGCATCAGCATCTAAAGCAGCCACAATCAATCACAAGCCTCCCCCAAATGCTTGAGTGTAGAGGTGTGTTTAGAGTTATCATCTAAAAACTATCCAGTAAACAGAGAGAGGTGCTTCTTCACCTTGGGCCATTTCCCCACCAGAGATTGCTCCCTCGAAGCTGCTTTTGCCCTTGCAAGGTAAAATGTGTGAGTACACAAGTAGAAACGGAGGACATGATTTTCAGGGCTCGACAGCTTCAAGAAAAATGCAGAGAGCAAAACCAATCCCTGTATATGGTGTTTATTGACCTGACTAAGGCCTTCGACACTGTAAATCACAACGCCCTGTAGACTGTCCTTCTGGAAATTGGCTCCCCAATTTTGTGAACATCCTTCGGCTCCTCCATGATAATATGACGGCAACAATTGCAGATAACAATGGCTCTCAAAGTGAACCATTCACAGTGGGATCAGGTGTTAAACAGGGTTGTGTTATTGCCCCAACTTTATTTATTGTTTTCATTGCCATGATCCTATACTTAGTCAAAGGGAAACAAATGGAAAGCTCTTTAATATGAGCAGGCTGAAAGCAAAGAGTAAGTTTACCATAACTTCTGTCATAGAGCTTCAGAATGCTGGTGACAATTATGCACACTCAGAGGATGACCTACAAACCTTCCTAAATATCTTTGCAGAAGCTTACGAAAAGCTTGGCCTATCGCTCAACATTCAAAAAACCAAAGTACTGCACAAAACAACCCCTCTCCAGCACCACAAATCCAACTCAATGGTGTAACGTTCGAAAGTGTTGATCACTTCTCCTACCTGGGCAGTTATCTTTCCACAAGGGCCGACATTGAGGCCAAAATCCAGCATCGCCTGAGCTCTGCGTGTGCAGCTTTCTCCTGATTGAAGTGCCAAATGTTTGAGGACCAGGACATTCACAGGGAAACCAAAATGCTTGTTTACAAAGCTATTGTACTACCAACCTTACTGTATGCTTGTGAAACATGGACCACTTATAAACGCCATCTCCAACTCCTCAATGTCTCGGTGTCTCCGAAAATTTTTACACATCATTTGGGAAGACAGACGAACTAATGCAAAGATCACCAGTGTCAAAGCAATGATTCTTCAACATCAACTTCGTTGGACTGGTCATGTTGTGTGGATGTCTGATTATCGTCTTCCAAAGCAACTACTCTATTCCAAACTTAAAAATGGAAAGCATATTGCTGATGGTCATCAAAAGAGGTTTAAAGACAAATCTCAAGGCACATCTAAAAAAATGTAGTATAAACACCAATAATTGGGAAACACTGGCCTTCGAGCACTCCAGTTGGAGAACAGCCTTTACCAAAGGTGTCATGGACTTTGAAGATGCTCAAACTCAGGATGAAACGGAGAAACATACCAAGAGGAAGGCATTACCTTCGAACCGCCAACCTTCTGGTCGGCAAGCCCAAGAGGCTCAGTGGTTTAGCGCCACCCACGTCCCACTTCAGCCCTAGCAACCTAGCCCAATAGCCATGGTCTTCTAACCAAACCAAATGATCAGACATATTTATGCTTGACCTCCATCCTTTGTACATTTGAGGCTTGACTCATCCCTTTAAAATCCATTGCAGCTTTGTGGAATCTGCTGGGTTGGGTTTTCCTTTACACACATCCCTTGCTCACTCATTCTAGCAATTGATTGGCAATGCTTTTAAGTGTTCCTTTTGCATGCATTAATTTTGTCCAGATTGGATTTGTTTTTTATAAAGGTGGACACCTGAAAGTGCTGCTGACATGTGTGGGATACTTTTAGAGTAACTGTTTTAATACCTCTGAAGGAATACACTGCTGTGACTCTGGTAACTGAAATGGCTGGCTGGGAGAGCAGGCAGAGAGGCAGAGGATATCCATTTTCAAAAAGGCATTAGCAAGTGATTGCTTGCCTTCACCATCTTTTCTGGTGCGCATTGCCCACTTGCCCCCTCTGCTTTTTCTCACTGCCTCCAAGTAAAACAGGCATTTTGATCAGGCCAGACTGCTAGCAGATAATAAATACACTCCGGGAAGATATGATCAAATGTTTGAAATGCCAATGCAGTTAGCTGACCTCCCAAGTAGGCTTGGTAGAAGCTATGATATTATGGATTATATTGTATGCGCCATTTTGAAGGGCAGTCGGATATAGACTGTTTTTTGTGAGCCATCAAATTCTGCTCTCTGCTTAAGCCTTTCTATTTTACATATTGTTGCACCCAGGGCCGTCTTAAGCGGGCCGGGCACCCTGGCGCCGTGCTGCGCGGATTGCTCTGGTGCCCCCGCCCCACCCCATTTCTTCCCGCGGCTGGTGGGCGGGTGCAGCGCGCAGCGTGGTTTCCACGCGGCTTCGCCGTGCAGTGCCCCCTGCCGCCCTGCCGCCCCGCGCCACCCAGCCTACCCCTAGAGCCGGCCCTGGTTGCACCCCACCCCCATCTCTGAGTGGTGCGAGATTCCAGGGGTTCCAGGCACTTACCATGTGGAATCTTTAAAGACTGTGGTGTCTTTATGATATATGCTTTATTGACACCTATATACAACCTGAGCCAACGATGGAAGGGCTCACAACATTTACACCTCAATAAGGTCTTGCTTCTCCCATAGCCACAGCCTTGGATCCCAGCAGAAATCAGGCGTGGTTCTGTCTCTCAGCTGCCCAGCCTGCTTCCTGCTTTAAAGTTCACACACCTCACCTTGGGCCTTTTTCTTTCTAACTAATAGACAGAGGACCATTTGTGCTTTGGTACAGAGCCGCTTCCTTTGTTACCGTAACAACCCATTCTTAGCCAGGCATTACCAAGAAACCTGTCTGGCTACTCCAGCAATTGAATCTTCGTTGGAGCTAAGAATTAGAAGGGACTCAGGCATATTGCCTAACCCCAACGCCCCAAACTCACAACACTATTAAAACCTCTTGCCTCATTCCAACAGACAATAGTTGGAAGTGCCATTCACTGTGTTCCATTATTGCGCCAGACCAAAGATTTTTGCTTCTCACTTACTTAGAGCATAAATTTGTGACTTAGTGACAGTGGCAGCACCAGAAAAGGGGGCGGGGACACAGACAAGGAAGTGTGTGTGTGTGTGTGTGTGTGTGTGTAGTAAAATAGCAGTATATGTTAATGAAAAATCCAGCAATGGGAGGGCAAGCTCCTCGTTTGGGGGAATGCTTCCCCCACCCACAACCTACCTCTGATGCCACCCATGCTTGGTGCCATCGGCACAGGACTTTGTGGTGGAAGCCCAGAGATCTACTCAGCAGAATGAGCAGAAGGGCCCCCAAATGACAGGGGTCAGCTTGCCACCTGCTGAAGTAAGGCAAGTCATGCATGTTACAAACTCCAGAGTCTAAAACTACCTAATTTCACCATATTTCTTGCACTCTTGGGGGAGACAGACATTGCTGCCCTTTCACATCTGGCAATGGGCCGATGTTACCCATCATTTATTTAGCTTGCTAAATTACATTTATTCTCGATTCAAGGGGAATTAAAATACAAAACAGGTGATCTGCACAACATGCATTGGGTAGGCTGGATTATGACTCAATTCCTACATTATACTTCCACACATGTAGACCTACTCACGGGGGAAATAACATGTGTAGCTTGTAGTGAAGGAAAAGTCATTCCAGTGTACTTTTCATTCTGATCCATGCATTAGAAAGCTGACCTGCATCTGCTTCCTAATGTGTACAGGTGGTATGTACAGCTACTGGTGCAATTATTCCCATGTTGCAAAATAAATGTGGCCTTGCACTTAAACTTGCATGCACACTCTCTCACACCCACATGGCAATATAAAACTGAGGATGAAATCTAGATGAAAAATATATAAAAGGCAGGAAGAGATTATATGCCTTTTGAAGCTAAGTATTATTTGTATTTCTTTTCTATTTTATGATGGGAATACCCAAGTCCAGTCAAGGTTTGCTAGCACAAACAGGCTATAATGTGCAGCCCTCTAGTTGCAGTCGTCCTCCTGACCATTCTCATTGACAGGGCAAATCTGGAGGGAAATGGACTCTGGCTGGCGGCCAAGGAAAGCCATTGTGAGGCTCCTGGAAAGATTGCACTTGGCACAGTAATATTGGCCTAAGAAAACCATTCACATCTTTTTGAAAAGCAACCCCCTCAGCTCCCTCAGAGCTATTCCACCGAGTCATAAAATACAAATCAACCATATGTATAAAGGTCAGCTTTAAGTGGGGGAAATTTTCAAATCTTTCTGGATGAGGACATTTGTTGTTTACAGAAAAGGTAGCTTTTATGAATAGCAGCCTGCATTTCAAAATTAGTTTTCATCTGGAAAGGTGCTTCATACATTTTTATAAACTATTCAACATACAAGAATCGGTTCCCTTTGCCTTGAAGCACAGACTCCTTGGGGATGGCTAGGACTAGCTGCATAACCATTTCGAGCAAGAATTTGGTCAGCAGTGTAATGAGCCAAAACTTCAAGCAAACACATGAAGACGAACAAGTATATTTAATTGTTGGCCCTAACGCTTTACATTAGGGCCCAAATATAGCTAAGTGTCTCAATGCATTGAACACATAGATGGAATCATAGAATCACAGAATTGTAGAGTCAGAAACGGCCATTTAAAACACATGCAACTATTAATCCCTGGTGGGTTTAAAAATAAAATTCATTTAACAAAAAGAATAAGGCAGCTGCCCATGCTTGTAGAATGAACCACACAAAATTTGCACATGCAATAGATAAAACACATCCCTGAATAGCCACTAAGCGCCTAATGCTGTTTATGTAAGTGTTGTCTGAAAGAAATGAGTTTCCACACCTACCTACAGGGTTTGCCAACTTTTCAGCCAGCTTCTGTACCTGTGTCATTAAGAAGAGCTTCAAATTTGCCTAGCAAGTTGCTGTTAAACCAGACTGGTTTGTTAATTTTTTTTCTGGCCATTGACACCTGGCACCCCAAATGCCTTGGCAACATGTGAAGTAGGGTCGGTCAGTCCAGAGGGGGAGCTTAGGGACATATAGTGAGGGGTAGCTGAGTCAGGCTGTCAGCACGATGAGACCACTACAGAGTGAGCCTGAGCATTATTAAAAAGCGGGATGGCAACTCACATGCATATTGCTGGGTGTTTAGAGGAGCATTTGAAGCAGAAAACTGGTAGAAGGGAGGGGATGCTTAAGCCTTTCCAAACCCCTTCCCATCTCCACCCTCCATCCAGCTGCTTCACCCCCATGCAGAGTTCCAAGCTCATATCCAATGTTCCTTTGGAACCCAGCAGAGAAGGGAGGGGAAGCAGCTTTTCACGACTCCAAATCCCCCATACTAATTATCTACTCCAAATCCAGCTGTCAGGTTATTGTTGCATGTGTTTGCATGTAATTGTGGTTCAGCTCAAGAGAGGAAGAAAGGATGGCAAAGTGTCATGGCCTGTCATGAAATCTGAGAGGGAGCCAAAGGCCTGGGGAGCACTGCAGAGATGCAGAGTGGAGTCAAATCTATGCATTTTTTAAAATACGTGGCATAGTGGTCCGATGGTTGGGCTGAGACCTGGGAGACTAGTGTTCAATCACTCAATCATGAAGCCTGCTGGGTGACCTTCGGCCAGTCATGGTCTCTTACCCCACACGGCTGTTGTGAGATTAAAATGGGGAGCAAGAGAACTATGGATGTCATCTTGCATTCCTTGGAGGAAAGATGGGATATAAATGTATAAACAAACAAACAAACAAAGGAGGCAAGTGTCTCTCAAGTGATCATTACTTGACAGCATATTCCTGACTCTTGTATCAACATATACAGTGGTACCTCGGTTTACGAACTTAATCTGTTCCGAAAGTCCATTCTTAAACTGAAACCGTTCTTAAACCAAGGTGTGCTTTCCCTAATGAGGCCTGCCGCTGCCAGTGCCCTTCCACCATTCAGATTCCGTTCTTAAACTGAGGTAAAGTTCTCAAACCGGGACACTATTTCTGGTTTTGCGGAGTTTGTAAACTGAATTGTTCTTAAACCGGACTGTTCTTTAACCGAGGTACCACTGTACTCTGACAAGAAGCAAAGGGAGATTTAGGGCAGAGTGACTGGTTCTGCCATACTGGTCGCTGAGCCTAGGGGGCGCCACGGGGCATCACGACTATGATCTAGTGAATTGAGCAGAACAGAAGACGAGAAGAGGCGGCTGCCACCAAATTTTGGCCTCGTACAGGGCAGCACTGAAATTTCAAAGACCGAAGTCCGCCCCTGCATGAAGTTTAATGGGGGGAATTCAATGTCACACTCTTCAAATTGTTCCATCTACACAATTATTGCAGTTTGCTGGATGGAATGATCCTCCCCTCTTCCTCCCCCATGTTCTGGGGGTCCTGCTGACCTCTCGCCCACCCCAAGCCAATTGTGAGTTGGAAGGCGGAAAAAGAGGGGAAGACCTGTTAACACTAAGTCCTTGCAAGGCTTCCACTGCCAAGGCTGGCTAGGTGAGTCCCACCCTTTTATTTTATGCACCATTTAACCTTAGTCAACTCTAAACGGCCTACAGATGACTCAGTACAATGGAAGGAAAAAGAGTTAAAATGATAAAATCAGGATTCAATTAAAAACTCTGCTGGAAGAAAAGGTCTTCGTTACTACAAATGTTAGAACCTTAGTCTTCATTATATATTAGCAATGATTTGCTAAGTCCAAAACTAAGCAGAAAAAACGATATTCTGCTAGCTAAATGGGCACATTTTGGAGGATTTCTTTATTCTTATATTCATCGCTGCTGATGAAAGCTGTGGCTCATTGTAGCCATTATCTCATGGCAACCAGCTTGGATTAAAACTTAAGTAATGTTATAAAAGTCAATGGAACTAACAGTGAATTCCTTCAATACTTTATTGGAAGGAAGCCTCCTTGACCTCAGTGGAACTTACCTCTAAGTAAATATGCATAGGATTGCAGGGTAAATCAAGTTAATTCCAATGCTCCAATTTAACTGGGGTAAACATTACAAAAAAACCGTATGCACAAGGATCTTTCCTGTACACACATGAACTCCATCCCAGCCAAGTGCCTAGTTTTTGTGAAACAGGTGAGAGCCCAGGTTGCTCAGGAGGTTATCCTGATTGTTTCTAATCACTTTCCTCAGCAACTGAATCCAGATCAGACCTTGCAGAAACCTAACTGATTGATCTCACTGGACATTCAATCTGATTGTGGTAAGTAACAAATTTTAACACTCCAGACAATATATAAAACATAAAAAGCAAGAGTAAATTATATTTACACCAAAGTTCAGTCTTCTGCACTGGTTGAGTAACGTAAAGTGTTTATGAAGTGAATGATAACTGAGTCCAAAAAAGAAGAATTCACCAGAGAGCTGGTAAACAGAAAAGACAAGCTGAACCAAGAGAAAAACCACTGTGAGGAAAAAAATGGAGATAGATGTCACTTTCCCCCAGGAAACTGGAAGCAAAGAGAGTTCATGGCCTGTGGTGCCTATGCTCACCGTGTTTTTGCCTCTGACAGAAAAGCTTTCTGTTTGTTTCAAAAAAAAAACCCCTGCAAAACCGCTTTGACTTGAAGCAACAGTAAGGCTAGCGAAATATACATGTATACACCGTAGAAAGCAATGGCTCTGGCACACCACTCACACTGTTAAGCACCACTGACAGTTTCCTCTATTAAAAGAAACAGGGGTCTGGTTCCCCCCCCCCTCTTCCACAGAGCCACCGATGTTTCCCTTCCCCATTTTCTCCAATGGAAATGGGAGTTTCTCTCAGGCTTTTGCTTCCCCTTATGTTGCTAGTCTTTTTTCTCCCCAAGAATCGCAAGTGGCAAATGGGAGGCTACGCTTTTCTTGTTAAGCACATACTTTTTTTGTTTAGAGACAGGCCTTTGGCTACTAGCTTGCTGTTGCAGCAGGATCTTATAACGGTGAGTGTTGAAACTTCAGTTGGTCCAGAAAGTGGCTACCAGATTACTAGCTGTGGTTCCATTTAAAACAGCTGCAGGGGTTGCCAGTTTATTTTCGGCCCCAATTCAAGGTGTTCAAGCCCTAAATGACACAGGCCCCAAATACCTGAAAGACTCCCTCCTTCCCTACAGACCCTCTCAGGTGCTAAAACATTGATACTGGTTTTTCAACTAACAGCAAAGACTTGGGCAGATGTGGCTCAGGAAAAAGCATGATCTGTGGCAGCCCCTAAGTTGTGCAATTCAGTCCACAAATAGCAGGACAGCAGGGAAAGCCTTCCATGAGCTTCAGCTAGCGGGACCAGCTAGTTTAATCCCACCTCATATTATTTTGATTAATGGGCTGATTTATTGATTGCTCTGTAAACCATATTGTGACTATCTATGGTGAAAAGCGAAGTATGAAAATTGGAAATAATTATAATACCGGAAGTACCCCTAACAGTCACATTAATTTCAGTCTACTCTATTTTGCATACTGTGTACTAGAAACTAATAAGTGTGTGTGTGTGTGTGTGTGTGTGTGTGTGTGTGTGTGTGTGTGTAAAGAGAAAATATTAACTATGGTTTATTGAGATAAGCCTCCTTTATAAACCAAGGTTTGAAGCTGGCTTGACCACAGTCAATGCTAATCACAGTTTGCCCTGATTCAGATATAATGCTAAAGAGTTGGTTAAAAATGGAAGTGAAAGCTTTTGATATCAGCCATCACCAAAGGAGAATGGAAGGGGAACTTGTGAGCATAAGGATCTCCTAATTTCCCCCCACAAAATAATACAGTGGTACCTCGACTTACAAAGACGATCCATTCCACGGCCATCTTCGTAAGTCGAGGCCTTCGGTTGTCAAAGCACCACTTCTGCGCATGTGCAAAGCATGATTTTGCGCTTCTGCGCATGCGCCGCCCCCGCGCGCTGCTTTCTGCAGGCGCAAAACACGCACACAGGGCATGTGCGGTGAAAAGACTTCCGGGGTTGTCGACTTCGGAAGTCGAAACCTTCGGAAGTCGAATCGTTCGGTTGTCGAGGTACCACTGTAAACCATAGTTTGTCATTATGTCTGAATATGCTGAACAGCAGTTGAGCAAGGGGATTGATTAGAAGACAGCACTGGGGAGGAAATGTGCTGGAACAGCCATGGAAGACTAGCCATACGTAGTTGCCTTTTCTCCTTCTTCAATGGGATATTTAATAAAGTTCATGTCCAGGATTAAAAGTGGCAATTCTAAATTGTGACATTTCTTGTGACCTTGGGAAATCTGGAGAAACGGTGCAATATAACATTTTCGGCGTCGTAAAAGGCTTCAGGGCAGAACACCAAAGCCGCAACTGCTTCAGGAAAAACTGAGCAAAGAAAACAATGATTCAAGGTGAATGTGCAGCACCATAGCCACCAATACACTCATTGCCTGTCTGCAATTCAAAGACACACTGTCCTGTTGCTCTGCTGATGCCAGAAAATGAGAGTGGCAATAGGTAAGGGTAACTTACCAGGGGACCCATTTCAGAGTAGATAAAATCTCCGGGTTTTCAGATTCCCCACTGCTTTTCCTGATCTCCAAATGTCTCCAATTCTCCCAGAACAAGAGCCCTTAGAAGCTCAAGAGCTTCAATATTTATCATCACTGACATTGATTTAATAAAAAGTTGCTGGCTTTATCTGTCCCCTGCAGCACAAAATAGCTCCAGGTACTGGTGGCTCTATAAAACAAAGCAATACAAGGATTTCTACCTGGATGGTTGTCAGCCAGACTAACTGGTTTTGTTTTGTCTTCTTGTCCTTTGTTCATTTCTAGCTCAGGACTGCCTCAGTGTGAATCAATTTCAAATTTGCATTATTACCATTACTAAAAGCCTGCAGTCAAAGAACTGGCAAGTTGGCTCAAATCAATACATGGAATTCAACTCCCTCCCCTGCATTGTTTCTTAGCGGTTGTTGCCCCTTTAGGGTTGTCAGTCACAATGATTAAGTAACAATAGATGCCATAGCAGTCATAAAACCCCTTCTGTGCAATTCAGACCACTTTCTCTTCCACCTTCTTTCCCTCAGGTTCCTGTTTTTCAGCCCATTACCTACTTGGCGCTATTCTTTCTGCCTTGCCATTTAGTTTCCCTGTGTGTGTGTGTGTGTGTGTGTGTGTGTGTGTGTGGAACCTCTTCTGAGTCCTCAGCTAGCCACATAAACGTACCATTTCCCCGTAGAATCTGTGAGAGATTTCAGTCCAAGCCAAACTAACAACATCCCCTTCTCTTACATGTTGGACTGCAAACGTTCTGGTGGCTCTATGCCCTGAGCAGGTGGAATATTTGTGAACCATTCTGTGCCTTCACATCAGCTCAGCCGGTTGTTGCCAGAGGCTTCCTTGTCACAAGCATAATAAAATTATTTACACTGCAACTGCAAGTGTGCTGGAAAGCGGCACACTTTAAAATGGGTATGCGGATGAACAATAGGTGTTTTTCCCTCCCCCTGGAAGCAGCAGCAGTTCTAAGCGACAGAGTAAAAGCAATCCGCTTCCCCAATTGATGTCTTTTCAGTCTTTTGCTCCAATTATATCCTCCTTAGGAGTCCCAAAAGGAAGGGTGGGAAACTGGATCATAAAGGCCCCTTTACCACCTTAGCCTCTGCTACCGGTATACATGATTAGATATTACAGGGGCAGTAGATTCTGAATGAGATCTGTTGTCCACTGAATGGCAAGTGTCTCCCTAGGGCATGGGTAGGCAAACTTAAGGCCTGGGGGCCTGATCCGGTCCAATCGCCTTCTAAATCCAGCCTGCAGATGGTCTGGGAATCAGCATGTTTTTACATAAGTAGAATGTGTGCTTTTATTTAAAATGCATCTCTGGGTTATTTGTGGGGCATAGGAATTTGTTCAATTTTCCCCACCCCCCAAAAAATATAGTCCAGCCCCCCACAAGGTGTGAGGGACAGTGGACCGACCCCCTGCTGAAAAAGTTTGCTGACCCCTGCTCTAGGGTTTCAGGCAAGTGTGCCCCCCCCCTACATGGAGATGCCAGGGATTGAACCTGCATGCAAAACAGGCACTGTATTACTGAACTATAGCCCTTCTCCTCACTTTGACCTTTTAGTTTAGCTTAAACTAGCTAGGACTAAGTTTAAGGAAATGAAAATGGTTGAGCATGAACTAAAGCAGAAGTTTGTGGGAAGAAAACAACATCATGTTAAATACTAATTATAACAACTCACCTCGTTCACACTTTTCTTCCCAAGTCTATATAAAGATTTGAGCTTTCCTCAAGCCTCTATTAAGTTGTCAATGATATGAAAAAGTCTGGGAGATAGTGCACCCAGGATAGAGCCTTTTCTGTGGCGGCACCCTATTGTGGAATGCCTTACCCTTGCAGGCATGTCAGATGCCAATACTGTTGTCACTGCAGCACCAAAGGAAAAGATGCTCATTTCTTAGGCTCTTAAGATTTTTGATGAATGGTTTTTAAAATCTTCTGCTCTGTGTTTAGCTGATTTTACCTGTCTATGTTTGTGTTGCTTATGGAAATTATCTGCATGTTTTATTGATTTGGTTATAATGTATTTCATGTTGCACCCTGCCCTGGTATCAGTTGAATGCTGCTCTATTTTTATTACCGTAGATATCTTTGCTTGATTTTGTGCTGTAATGTTGTCTTTTGATATCTAAGCATTGCATGCTTTCTATGTTGTGCTTGCTCCATTTTTGACAACTGGAAAATATTTTGTTTCTTTGGTGCTCCTTTCTTGTTTTGATGAGCTTTGGCCTTTATCTGCCGGACTGCCCAAGAAATAAGAAGCACAAGGTCTGCCTGGGGACATCTGCAAGGTTAAAGAAGACACTTTCCATTTTAATGAATAAATGGCCTCTTGTCTGCTTAGCATCACTCTCATGTGTCTGTAACAAATACAGGCAGAATCAATTTTCTTCCCTTCTGAGCTGCTAATTAAAGGTCTTTTGTGATGTAACGGTTCCAATGAAATGGCTGCTTGGATCATTTCTACTTTCCTATAGTGCTATGCAGGTCCCTTTTTTTTCATGACAGAGAACTTAGAGCAATTTCTGAGAGAACCAAGAAGTGACACAAAATCGGGGCAAATGGCTAATGAGTCTAAATAAAAACTGTCTTGAGAGCTTGCATACACAAACTGTGAGTGATAAGATAGTCAATACAATTCCACAGTTTGTTGCCAAGTGTACACTCACATGCCTAGTGAGTGGGAACATGCTTGTCCTAGTTATTTATTGTTTGAAGCATCTATAATTTCATCTTCTAGCCTGTGTCACTGGTTTTGTCGGCAGCATCATAACCAGTGCCTTGTACTGTCTGCCCTGACAACATGTGTACCAAAATACAAAGATGCTGAAAATTTTACTGGGGTCATAGAATCATAGAGTTGGATGGGACCCAAGGATGAAGTACACATTTCTGTTAAAAAAAAAAAAAAAGGATGAATCCTCAGAACTGACTGCCAAGGACGTCTTTCTCACCACTTTGCATGAGTGAAATGTGGCCTTCTATTCCATCCCTTTCCCTTCTACTTTCCTTTTTAATAACATTTCTGGGCATTGTGATTTTGGGAGCTTATATTTGGATCATGAGTATAGTGTTGTACAAGGTCTTGAGTAACCAAAGGGGAGATAATAGTAAGAGACCTACCTGCCTATTGCATTTGACGGCTAAATGTCATCTGTTCCAAAGCGATTGAACACAATTTTGCACGTTTAGGTTATTGGTAACTCCAGTTGCTGGAAGGTGCGATTATTAAGATGTATCTTTTCTGCTACGTCTATGACAGTTATAGAGATTGTCTTTTTATAAAGACCAACTACAGCCTTCCAGCTCATTATGTTTCTAGTGAGAGGCCACCGCTGGTCAACAGTTTCCATATACAGGTATATATAGACCTGAAATATTACATAGAAAGAACCAATATCATAAGGGGTGAACCAGGAGAGGGGAGGCATAGTTCTGAGCATGCTTTGCATGTATAACATCCTACAATAATTTTGGGTAAAGGTAAAGGTACCCCTGACCATTAGAATCATAGAGTTGGAAGAGACCACAAGGGCCATCCAGTCCAACCCCCTGCTGAGCAGGAAACACCATCAAAGCATTCCTGACAGATGGCTGTCAAGCCTCCGCTTAAAGACCTCCAAAGAAGGATACTCCACCACTCTCCTTGGCAGCAACTTCCACTGTCGAACAGCTCTCACTGTCAGAAAGTTCTTCCTAATGTTTAGGTGGAATCATCTTTCTTGTAGCTTGAATCCATTGCTCCATGTCCACTTCTCTGGAGCAGCAGAAAACAACCTTTCACCCTCTTCTATATGACATCCTTTTATATATTTGAACATGGCTATCATATCACCCCTTAACCTTCTCTTCTCCAGGCTAAACATACCCAGCTCCCTAAGCCGTTCCTCATAAGGCATCGTTTCCAGGCCTTTGACCATTTTGGTTGCCCTCCTCTGGACACGTTCCAGCTTGTCAGTATCCTTCTTGAACTGTGGTGCCCAGAACTGGACACAGTATTCCAGGTGAGGTCTGACCAGAGTGGAATACAGTGGTACTATTACTTCCCTTGATCTAGATGCTATACTCCTATTGATGCAGCCCAGAATTTCATTGGCTTTTTTAGCTGCTGCATCACAATGTTAGGTCCAGTCGTAGATGAGTCTGGGGTCGCAGCGCTCATCTTAATCTATAGGCCAAGGGAGACGGCGTTTGTCCACAGATAGCTTCCGGGTCATGTGGCCAGCATGACTAAGCTGCTTCTGGTGAAGCAGAGCAGCACACGGAAACGCTGTTTACCTTCCTGCTGGAGCAGTGCCTATTTATCTACTTGCACTTGACGTGCTTTTGAACTGCTAGGTGGGCAGGAGCTGGGACCGAACAACGGGAGCTCACCCCCGTCGCGGAGATTCGAACTGCCGACCTTCCAATCAGCAAGCCCTAGGCTCTGTGGTTTCAGGTTGTTGTTGTTGTTTAGTTGTTTAGTCGTGTCCGACTCTTCATGACCCCATGTGGTTTTGGGTACCTCTGGTTAAATGTAGTCCCGGCCCTACCATTAGGCAGAGTTAGGTGAGTGTTGCTGGAGTGTGGGCAGGGAGTGGTTGAAAAGTGTTTGAGAGCAGTACCTGCTTTGTGTGTGCCCAGGGCCGTCTTAAGCATACCTGGCGCCCTGGCGCTGTGGTGCGAATATCCCTCCAGCGCCCCCCCGCCCCGTTTCCCAACGCGGCTGTTTGGCGGGTGCAGCATGCAGCACGGCTGCCACGGGCACAGCAGCGCGGTGTGTGTCCCCCCCCCCGGCGGCCTGGCCATAGGGCCAGCCCTGTGTGTGCCACACAGTTTGCTGTGTGCCACCACAGGTAGCTGATCTCATGGGAAGTGGGAGATGCTATCCTCTTGCCAGTGCTGAAATACGTAATGTTTAACCAGCAGTGCAGGTAGCATCTGTACAGGAAATAAGAGGGGTGTCATCTTGTCCTTTCTCTCCAGTAGACGAACATCTTGGGCCAGCCCTGGTTATAAAAATATTAAATCGTATGTCTAAGGATGGACTTCTGCTTGAAATTCTTGAAAGTCATTGCCTGACAGAGTGGACAGTACTGAGCCAGTGAGCCGTTCATTGGATCTGCCATATGGCCAATCTTTTATCTTTATACAAATTGTGGCAAAGTTGCAGGTGCAGCAATCCTCAAGGTCAGCCCCAGTGGTGTGTGCTTAAAAACAACAACAACAATGAACAAGAGCTTTTAAAGAATATAAAATATGTAAAGTAATATCATACTCTAGTATAAGGTATCCACTTACCTATTCTGCAATTTTAAATGACCAGAAACCATTTTGATGTCTCTGTTGCTAATGATACCTTCAGCTGTGCTCATATTTCCTAAGCGAGGACTCAGTTTGAGCAATAAGAAATCAGAGCTATTGTATCAAAAAGCATAACCTCTTTGAATTTGACCTCTCTCAGTCCACCCTGCTGTGTAATAAATAAATAAATGAATCCTGAGCCATCTTGATCTGGCCACTGTCAGAGACAGTGGGACTAAATAATTTCCTTTTTTGCCCCAGTAGAGATACATAAATACATGGTGCCTATACAAGAGGCAAACCATATAAAACAGTAACATTTCATGCAACATATAAAAACAAGAAACACCACATGCTCCCCAATAGCGATAAGAAGCTTTGACAGCATGCTGGCAATGGAAAAGAAAGTGTGGTATAGTGGGTAGAGCTCAGAATTCAAATTGGGGGTGCCAATTTTTAATACTACACCATGTGTAAAAATAAATAAAAAGGAACTGATTGTGGAAACTATCAATGCATCTCTCTATTAGCTGCGGCTGGCAAATTTTTTGCAAGGATCTTAGCAAACCGTCTCATAACAATATCCTAGGTGACCCTTCCTTAATCCCTAAATGGTTTTCAGCCTTCTAGGGGGACAGTGGACATGATTTTCACTGCTCGACAGCTTCAAGAAAAATGCAGAGAGCAAAACCAACCCCTGTATATGGCGTTTATTGACCTGCTAAGGCTTTCGACACTGTAAATCGTAATGCCCTGTGGACTGTCCTTCTGAAAATTGGCTGCCCAGATAAATTTGTAAACATCATTCAGCTCCTCCATGATAATATGACAGCAACAATCACAGGTAACAAGGGCTCTCAAAGTGAACCATTCACAGTGAGATCAGGTGTTAAACAGGGTTGTGTTATTGCCCCAACTCTATTCATTATTTTCATTGCCATGATCCTACACTTTGTTGAAGGGAAACGCCCTACCAGAGTAGAAGTCATATATCGAACAGATGGAAAGCTCTTCAATCTAAGCAGGCTGAAAGCAAAGAGTAAGGTTACCATAACTTCCATCATAGATCTTCAGTATGCTTATGACAACGTAGTGTGCGCACTCTCAGAGGATGACCTCCAAACCACCCTAAATATCTTTGCAGAAGCTTATGAAAAGCTTGGCCTATAACTGAACATCCAAAAATCCAAATTACTGCACCAACAAGTACAAAATAATGCCTCTGCAGCGCCAGAAATCCAACTCAATGGTGTAATGTTGGAAAATGTCAATCACTTCTCCTACGTAGGCAGTTATCTTTCCACAAGGGCCAACAATGATGCCAAAATCCAGCATCGCCTGAGCTCTGCGAGTGCAGCTTTCTCCTGATTGAAGTGCAGAGGTGTTTGAGGATCGGGACATTCGCAGGGAAACCAAAATGCTTGTTTACAAAGCTATTGTACTACCAACCTTACTATATGCTTGTGAAACATGGACCACTTATAAACGCCATCTCCAACTCCTCAAAAGATTCCATCAACGGTATCTCTGAAAAATTTTACACATCACTTGGGAAGACAGGCGAACTAATATCAGTGTACTGGAAGAAGCAAAGATAACCAGGCGTCGAAGCAATGATTCTTCAACATCAACTTTGTTGGACTGGTCATGTTGTGCGGATGCCTGATGATTGTCTTCCAAAGCAACTACTCTATTCCGAACTTAAAAATGGAAAGCGTAATGCTGGTGGTCAACAAAAGATGTTTAAGACTGTCTCAAGGAAAATCTTTAAAAAATGTAGTATAACTGGGAAACACTGGCCTGCGAGCGCTCCAGTTGGGGAACAGCCTTTACCAAAGGTGTCATGGGCTTTGAAGAAACTCGATCTCAGGATGCAAGGGAGAAACGTGCGAAGAGGAAGGCACGCTTGGCAAATCCACACCGTGACCAACTCCTGCCCGGAAACCCACGTCCCCACTGTGGAAGGATGTGTGGATCTAGAATTGGCCTCCACAGTCACTTACGGACTCACTGTTAAAACCGTGTTTATGGAAGACAATCTTACTTGGCTACGAGTGATTGCCAAAGGAGGAGGAGGAGGAGGAGGAGGAGGAGGAGGAGGAGGAGAAGGAGAAGAAGGAGAAGGAGGAGGAGGAGGAGGAGGAGGAGGAGAAGAAGAAGAAGAAGAAGAAGAAGAAGAAGAAGAAGAAGAAGAAGAAGAAGAAGAAGAAGAAGAAGAAGAGCCTACTTCCTGCTGTGCTGGTTTTGTATTTGAAGTTAGTTTTTCATGATGTGAGAGAACATTAAAACTGTGTCCCAACATTTGTGGTCTGAAGTGTCCAGCCCATCTTACCATCTCTAACACGTCCTTCCCGCCTCCATCCACACATGCACTCTAGCTGTGCACAAATTAGTGGCTTAAAACAGCAAAGTAATCCCAATTCCACTGCTGAATTTCAAGTTGCATTTCCATGTTACTGTACACATAAGAGAGGGGGCGGAGATGTCTTCACCTGATGACCTGTTTGGTTTCTTTGCACCTGCAACCCCTATTCATGAAGTTGTTGTCTCTGCACATGCAACGACTGTCTCAAATGTACACACCTCTGCTGAACTGTGAGGTGAACGTGGCCTGCGTTTTCAAACTGGATGGAAGCTAGTTTGAGGGGAAACACGTCAAGCAAGAGTATTTCTCAATAAACTAGAGAATAGGTATGAATTGCGCCTAGCGTCATGTGTACACAGCTTCAAACAGCAGCTGTGGGAGCACACTGGAGCCAGAGTAAACGGTAATGTGTACAGAGTCTCTGTTTTCTATCAATTTCCTCTTGCTCTGCATTCAAAGAGAGGGGAAACATCAGAGCCGGGCCTTGTGGTCAGCCACATCACATATTAAGGTTTCCAAAAAGAAAAAAGAAACAAATGGCACACAATCCCATAGATGTCTACTCAGAAGTAAGCCCAGCTAAATGCACGCAGCAGGATTGTAGCTTAAAATCCTATAAAAATTTGGATAAAATGTCAGTTGTATCATTGGCCCTGATTGTTGACCAACATATGAAGTAGAGAACCCACAACCCACACATTGTATAGTTTGAAGGTCTCGGCAAGGGTGGAGGAAGACACATTGAATCTCTATTAAGGGGGGGGGTCTTTGTGCCCCCACTGTCAGTTGTCTGTACCTCCTCACATTGGCTCCTGCTCTGAGGATGCACTTCCAGCTAGGAGTAAAGGAGTGAAAATGATTGAGAAATAACAAAACAAAAAAACCGCTCATCAGTATGCCTTTACATGGGAGCTGACATTTCATCCTCTACTATGCCAGCTTGTTAAGGCAGTTAATTATTGTTAATTATTGTTTTAAATATGTTGGTGGCATTTTGAACAGTATTATGATTCACCCTTTGTACCTAGCTGCAACAGTTATTGTGCAAAGCAACTGCATTGATTGAGCAAGCATTGGCGTTTTGTCTCCTTGTCCTCCTCCTCCCTGCTTTCTGCCATACCATTCTTCATACCGGTAGACCCAAACAGCCTCCTCCATGCCTGCCTATTAAGCCTAATTCTTCCTCAATATCCAGCCAATTTGCACATCAAGCTAGGAAACTTCCTACAGGGTCGGCTCTCATTTAACCCATTTGTCTGATGGACAGACAAAAGCATGTATGCCACCCACCAGAAGTGGCATGATGGCTGGGGGTCAGACAAGATGACATCCCTAGCAACTCACATGAATGGCTTTTTAAAACAAAATAAACAGGGGTGGGAGGAGGACACCCAAATCATACTGGGACCTTGACATGAGCTGGGGTGGGTTTTGTTTTTTTTTACCCTTTGTCTCCTGTTACAATCCCAATCCAGATCAGAGGGTAGATGCCACCACGCTAAAGGCCCAATTCCTACTTTAAAAAAATAAAAATAAAACATTATTCTGCTTTCCCCTATGTAAGGGGGACCATGTAGGGCTCAAAGCAACTTACAACAATTAAATACACAATATACAAAATGTAAAGCTTAAATTAAACCTCCAAAATTTTAAATTCCAGAATTCAAAAACTAAAAAAGAAAGAAAGAATAAAAATAGCAAGGAATGGACCTCCTAATAAGACGGTATCTGCAGAAAGAATCTGTATAGGACTGTGCCCCTTGATGCAGTACGTTTTAGCAAATGACAGTTCATGAAGAGTCAAAGCTAGAGCAAACTGTTTGCCTTTGTGCTCTGCTTTTGAGCTTCATTGTGTTATTTGGTTTGCTGCTGGGGGAAGTAGGAAGCTGAGGTACTTTTAGCCTAATCCAGCAGGACTCTTATCATGCTTTCACGTTATTCCCTTATACCAGGGATAGGGAACCTGTAGACCTTTCATGATACCCAAAATCAGCTGTCTGAGGGAACTGCAGGGCCGTCTCAAGCCGGTCGGGCGCCCTGGCGCCCTGGCGCATAGATCGCTCCGGCGCCCCCGCCCTAGTGGGCGGGCACAGTGTGCAACATGGCTTCCACGCTGCTTTGCCGTGCAGCACCCTCCTGCCGGCCCCGCGCCCTGGCGCCCCGCGCCACCGAGACTACCCCTAGAGCCGGGCCTGGGGAACTGCCACACCCTGCTTAACAGTAGGGTAACCCTCCCCTGACCTTCCTCTCCTTTCTTTGCTCTTCCTCTGAATCGAGGGAGTTCCTGGCAGTTCTAAGAAAATGTGATGGGGCACAGGGCAAAACGAAGGCAACCATTATATACATGCCTGGGTGAAGCAGGCCTAAGTTACTCCCTCCTCCATCATTTCTGATTCTCCCTGCTCACTGCTCCAATCCATAGACTACAGCATTTCTGGTTTCAGCATGTTCCATGCCCAGAACTCTAAGATTGGCGAATCCTTTGCCGCTTCAGATATTAGATGGCCAGGGCCGCTGTGCTTCTTGTTGATTAGCAACAAAGCATTGCAGTGGCCGAAGATGCAATATAAATAAAAAAAGGTAATGGAGGTCATTTAACTCTAGTTTAAGAAAAATGAAGCTGTAAGAGGTGAGTGGCTCCCCCCCCACCTCTCCCTGCCACAAGCATTGCCCTTCAGTGTCTTAATATTGCTTTAATAGCAGCTGCCTTATGGGAACATCTGGCTTACTGGTAAACACCCGAACTCATCAAAGGTGAGTAGTTATGGGGATTGCTCATTGCAGCCCTGCCAGGTCAATCACCAGGGAGCACAGCAATGAAACAATTTAAGGCCTGCCCTCCCCACCACCACCACTGCCACCCCTGTCCTAGTTACTGGAAAAAGCAATGAAGGTTGCCAGCAAATTAATCTTGCTGCAAGCCTGTTTAAAGGGCTTGGATGCAAGCGAGGCTGCTGATGCCATTTTCTGTACATCCCTGGCCATTAAGTGTCAGCGCTATTGACTCAGGGGAACACTTAATGCGCCCATTTATTTTAATTTCATATCACTTTGCCCCGGTTCTTTAGAAACACAATTGTAGGCTTTGCTTTATGTTGAGTCAATAGCAACCAGACAGCCTGCAGCCAGCAGTGACTTCTTAAAGTCATTGTGTCATTGGACACAACCAGAGACAGGAATTCTACTAAGCAGGCGCAGGGCAGGGTTCTTGGCAAAATGGATCCAAATGGAAGTTGTGTGTGTGTGTGTGTGTGTGTGTGTGTGTGTGAACACATACACACAATAAGTTTACACTTGTTGCATATACAGGCAACCCCCCATTTGCTTATGTTCCAAGACAGTGTACAAATCAGTGAAATTGTGTTTATATGAAGGTAAAAGGTAAAGGGACCCCTGACCATTAGGTCCAGTCATGACTGACTCTGGGGTTGTGGCGCTCATCTCGCATTTGTCAAGGGAGCCAGCGTCATAGCTGCCAAGTTTTCGCTTTTCTCGCGAGGAAGCCTATTCAGCATAAGGGAAAATCCCTGTAAAAAAGGGATAACTTGGCAGCTATGGCCAGCGTACAGCTTCCAGGTCATGTGGCCAGCATGACAAAGCCGCTTCTGGAGAACCAGAGCAGCACATGGAAACGCCGTTTACCTTCCCGCTGTACCTATTTATCTACTTGCACTTTGACGTGCTTTCGAACTGCTAGGTTGGCAGGAGCTGGGACCGAGCAACGGGAGCTCACCCCGTCGCAGGGATTCGAACCGCGGACCTTCTGATCAGCAAGCCCTAGGCTCTGTGGTTTAACCCACAGCGCCACCTGCGTCCCATGTTTATATGAAACACAATTGAAAAAAACCTGCAAACACCCCGTTCCAACCCATTCTGCCCCTTTTTGTGACATTTTTGGGTCATTTCCAGGCTCAGCACAGTGCATGTGTGCATGAATCCGCACATATTGAACATGCTAAAAAAATGGGGGGGGGAGGTTGCCTGTTTATACAGAATGATAGCTGTAATCTTATACAGTACAGACTTTTAAGTCCCACTGGCCTTAATGGGACTTTTAAGTAGACATGCATAAGATTGCGCTAGACCTGCTATTTCAGAGAAGCCCCACTGTCAGGGTTTGTTGTGACTACTCTTGAGTAACGACCGTCCACATGCTTGTCTTTCAGACGTTTTTATTGGTGCACATTATTTACAGTGTAACGGATTGCTCATTTCATGCCTACCCGCTTGAGTCAGATTCCTGCACTAAACTCTTCCGCGTTTTTGACCAGCATAAAAGCCTCGGAACTGAGAAGCGCCTCCCTTTCCTTCTCTTTCTCAGTTCCGGCGTCAGAGGTACTGGTCTTCTGTCTGCCCTACTCCTGTCCACTCTTTCCGCCTCTCTCTCTTCCTGCCTCTGGAGCAGGGGCTCTGTAGTGCTGCCAGAGCCCTGGCACTCCTTCTCCGCTTCCTGACTCACCTCTTCAGACCCCTCGCTCTCATGACTGCTTGGAGACGGGCTGCTTCTGATGAAGGGGGGGTTCTCTGTAATCCTTCCCCCTTAAAGGTAAAGGGTAAAGGGACCCCTGACCAATAGGTCCAGTCGTGACCAACTCTGGGTTTGCGCACTCATCTCGCATTATTGGCCGAGGGAGCCGGCGTATAGCTGCCAGGTCTTGTGGCCAGCATGACAAAGCCACTTCTAGTGAACCAGAGCAGCACATGGAAACGCCGTTTACCTTCCCGCTGTAAAGGTAAAGGGACCCCTGCCCATTAGGTCCAGTCGTGACCGACTCTGGGGTTGCGCGCTCATCTCGCATTATTGGCCGAGGGAGGCGGCGTATAGCTTCCAGGCATGACAAAGCCACTTCTGGCAAACCAGAGCAGCACATGGAAACGCTGTTTACCTTCCCGCTGTAGCGGTTCCTATTTATCTACTTGCATTTTGACGTGCTTTCGAACTGCTAGGTTGGCAGGAGCTGGGACCAAGCAACGGGAGCTCACCCCGTCACAGGGATTCAAACCACCGACCTTCTGATCAGCAAGCCCTAGGCTCAGTGGTTTAACCACAGCGCCACCTGGGTCCCCTTACACCCACTGAAATTAAAGAACCTAAGTTAGCTGTGTTTGTTAATTTCAGTGGGTTTAGCTTGAGTAGCATTGAAAACTGCCCTCAGGGTATGCAGACATATGTGTTTTGGGCACTGGGTTTCCCCAGCAGTAGCAAACAGCTGCTGCTGTGCTTGGAAAATGCCTTTTAAAAATAGTAGAAGTAGCAATAGCCCAGTAAATGACAGAATCACAGAACTGTAAAGTTGGAAGATAGGTACTGTACTCTAGTCCAACCCCCTGAAATTCAGGAATCACAGCTAAAGAATCCTGAAGAGATGGTCATCCAAACTCTGCTTAAAAACCTCCAATGATGGGAAAGTCCACTACCTTTTGAGGTTGTCTGTTTCACAGATTTTACCATAAGAGAGTTATTCCTATGGTTTAGTTCACAGGAAGAGAGCTTCTTTAGAAAGGTCAGTGGGAAATTCTCAGGGACCCAGATATGGTCAGACCTTTCAGAACACCACTGGCAACTGGTATAGAAAAGGCCACACCATCGCTGTTCCTATTGCTTTGGAAGTCTCAGAACAGAAGCAGGGAGAAAACTTCATTCACAAAACATTAAAAATGTAAAATGAATGGAGCTCTTCCTTGTCTGAGATCAACTCGGGAAACATAAAGCTTGTCATTTCTGAAGTGCAGCTTACTATACACTTAAACAGGTGACAAATCAATCTAAATCCCACCCAGTGAAACTTGACTAGCTCCAACTAATACTGTATTATTACGTCTGACAGGCCCCCTTGCAACAAATCCCTTTTTGGAGCCCTGCATAAAAGACATTTAAGTAGCAAAGCAAAACGCATCTGAAGAGACCTTTTCCCATTTCAATAAGGTTTCCCACACATCGCCTATTAAGTCAGTTGCTGCTACAAACACAAACTCCCTGTTCTGCACAGATCAAAATCAAACAGAAGCTCATCTTAAGGGGCCGCCCCAGGCTCAGTCAAACACAACAGCTTCCCGTGGAGGATGCCAGAGTTCCCTACTAATCGCCACTGCTGCTGTAACAGTGTGCTTTGTTCTAATTTGACACCGTCTCATTATTATGCATGCCACAGGATCTCTGGAAGGAGCTATCGCTGCTAGGTGTGTTTATTTTGCAAGCAAGCAATTCTCAGGCTCTGCTCAGGAGGAAAATTCCCCATTCTGGAAAGAGAACAGATGGGCCGTTTTCGTATTTACCATATTTTCTTTAACTCCACCTTGCCTCCTGCAGTGGTACAAAACTCACTGATAATTTTTTTCATCTACTTAGAACCAGCAAGAGAATTTGGTCACAGAAGAAGAGCTATAGGTAGGTAGCTAGCCACCAAGGACAATACTTGGCCCCCCTCCTGATCAGGCATCAAAACTATGCTGGGAGGAAAGGGAGATCTCTTCTTGTTGTACATCAGGGGTCCCCAAACTAAGGCCTGGGGGCCGGATGCAGCCCAATCGCCTTCTAAATCTGGCCTGCGGACGGTCTGGGAATCAGCATGTTTTTACATGAGTAGAATGTGTCCTTTTATTTAAAATGCATCTCTGGGTTATTTGTGGGGCCTGCCTGGTGTTTTTATATGAGTAGAATGTGTCCTTTTATTTAAAATGCATCTCTGGGTTATTTGTGGGGCATAGGAATTCGTTCATTTTTTCCCCAAAATATAATCCAGCCCCCCACAAGGTCTGAGGGACAGTGGACCGGCCCCCTGCTGGAAAGGTTTGATAACCCCTGTTGTACATGCTTCCCCCTGATCAAGAACAAGAAGCATTAAAAGAAAGATTGATGCTCTTGGCAAGCAAAAAAAGGGGGGGTGAAGGCAGTTAGCAGCAAACGAAAATAGCAATTGAAGTCCTCCATTGGATGTTGGATAGGTGTTGTGATAAATGTCTAAGACACAGGGAACAAAACCTGCTGAAGACCTTTATTTGGGTTGGAAAGGCACTATTCAGTGCTCCAGGGCACTGAAACATGGTAAAAAAATAGACCAATACAAAAGCTATGAATTATTTGGAAATATCAGTCCTGTAGACTACCCATGTCCTTGGGAGGGAGAGTGAGGGACAGACTTAACTGCCCATTACAGAAGGTGATATATCTTGTATTTCTGTTTCTCTGGTTTCCATATTGCTTCCACATGCATTGGACACCTTTGGACAGGAAGTTGGTTAACACATCAAGGAAATGACGTTCCAAAGATTTCATTCTTCATCTCATTGGATTGCAGAGAACATAGCCTATTCTCATGAACCTCCTAGCACATGAACCTCCTAGCACAGGTATATCTTTGCACACCTTCTTGCACCCATTGTAACTAAGTTGTCACCTTGGTTTCTACTATATGGATGCTAGAGATGGTATGAATAAAAATGTTTTTTTTAAAACATACTTTTTATTAATTTTACAAAATACAAAAAAAAACGGTACATACATAAACACCTTTTCCACCTCCTTCCTACCCACCCACATGGGTCCTCCCCTGCCACAGAAGTATCCCATGTATGTGAACAGTCAGAGATGGTCCATTTTATGCTTGGATTTCTGTCCTCCTCCCCCTCCCCTGACCCCAAAGCCCCCCCCTGCCACCAGGGAGCTCCAGCAAACCAGGGCAGTACGCAGGAGGCCATCCATCCAACCATCTATTGTCATACCAAAAAAAGAGAAAAAGAGAAATAGGAAAAAAGAGAAAAAAGAAAGGGCAAAAAAAAGAGAGAAAAAACAATACAAAACAGAAAAAAAATTCTTACATTCATAATTGTAAAACCATATTTTGTGGGCTTCCCCTCCCCCCCCTTCCCCGGTTTTCATCCCTTTTTTATCATCTGCAACAGTTTCTTACTTTATAAAAATACACCTTTGTATCTTATACAACTTATAAATCAATTGTTAACATTTTCATCTAATATTCAAATCACTGAAAAATCAAACTCCCATTTTATCTTCCCGTGCCTAATTTTTTCTCCCTCTATAAGCCTCCATATTTTCACATTTTTCCAAAATCCATTCACTTTTAAAACTATAACTATTCTCAATTTAACCTTACATCCCCGATTACCGGCTCCACCCCCCCCCAATCCAGCAAATTCCATAATCAGCAGACCAGTTATAAACCTGTTAATCCATCCTTATAATCACAACATCACTTTCCCTTCACCCCACCCCCTGTTTACAGTCTTTTGCCATCCAGGCCACCATACAGGACCCCTGAATTTCTTCTCTTCTCTGCATATTTTTTCCTTCTTCCCTGTGGGCGTTCTGGAGTTCCAATAATACCAATCGTGCCCCCTCAAAGGCAGGGCACTCCATCCAACTTTTTGTAGAGTAAAGTCATCATTTTTTTCGTGGTGTGCTTCATTTTGTGTTGAATCATCACAGTCCTCATCTTCATCTTTTCCTTCCAAATCACAGTCACCATCATTGTCATTCTCACATTCATCTTTTTCAGTGTCAAAAGCTTCATCTTCTAAAAAATCATATTCTGCCATCACCATCTGAAATTTTTGCTGTAACTCTTGCCGTCGTGTCTCCTCTTGACATAGCTCTATTCTTGTTTCCCACATTAAGGTCAAAACAGACCGCTGGAACTCAGGGGAACACTTTTTTGTTGACATAATTCAATCCTGCCAAGGTCAAAACTTATCACGTGGGGTGGAATATGATCACAGTTTATTTTCTCGACTCCATTTTAACAAGCTGGCTGCATTCTTCAAGTCTTATTAACAATAAAGTTCGAACTCACATTTCACAAACATTTAAACCAAAAAAAAAAAATTCCACAAAGTCCAGAAATACAAAGTGAAATAAAAATTGACTTATAAATCCTGATCAACTCACTGGGTTGTCTGGGCTGCCGGCTCCCGAGGAAAAGAAAGGTTTTTCTTAGTCTTTACCTCTTGCTGCAGGGCAGTCATAAACCACAGTCTCTCTCCCCTTTCACCCTGCATCAAAGGGGAGATTCTCTTTGATGCCTTTGAGGGATCCTTTTGAATTGCAAATCTTCTGTTTACGGCTTCGGGTTTCTATTTACTGTCTCTTTTGTTGCCGTGGGGGGGGGTGGCTTCCTCTTTTCTCCCCTCTCTCCCAGATCCAAATTGTTTTATAATCCAAATCGTGAGGTTACTTACAGTCTTTTCCAATCGTTTTATTTTCGGAAGAATCCAGCGTTCTCCGCCTTCGGCTTGAAGCTTCTCCCTGCTAGAATAACGTTGCCGCTCAAAATGGCCCCCGTGACTTCTACCCTCCTCGCTCCGGAGCTCTTATTAGAGCTAGCCGAAGAGTTGGGGAGTCCGGATTGGGGCTGTGCCGAGCAAATTTGCCCCCGGGACGCCCTTCCCGAGGTTCTAAGGGGCGCAGCGTCGCTCTCGCTGCCCTCCCCACTCCTAGCAGGGACGGGCCGTCTCGGAGACGAGACGAAACCCCGCCGATCGGCGCTGGCGCTGAACCCGGAAGCCGGTATGAATAAAAATGTTAACTGAATTTTTATTATTTTCCTTTCCTCCACTCATCTTTACACCTCAGCTGATTTGACTGGCAGCATGATTTGTAGAGTTAGCATCAAAGTGGCCTAGAGCTATGGCACTGGCAAGCTCCGAGCAAGACTTCCATATTTTCCCTTAGTATAAATAAAGAAATTTCTTGCTGAGTAAAGAAGAGAAAATGCTTTCGTTCATGGACACTCGCCCTGTTTAGGCATTATAATCTATTCTGCTAGCTGCATCATGTGGGAGAGAATGGGGAGGGTGGAGGTAAACTCCACATCCCATTGTCATCCCATTGCTCTACACAACTTGGAGAGTATCGTGAGTCCTCAGGCTAGGAGTGGCAGACTGAAATGGATGGAGAACAGGAGGATGACACTTGGGGGTGGGGGCTGAGACAGGGGATCAGAGGCTGGAGGAGGCAGGTATTTCCCACCCCTGGGATATGGCTGCTCTGGATGGGAAAGCAGGACTCCAAGGGAACAGAATCCAGGGAGGGTGTCGACCAACCACTAAAGGTGGAGGAACCAGAGTCAGAAGGGGAAGGAACAACCTGGTGGCACAGCCTGTTTGCCCAGGATCAAGTGATGCTCCCGTCACTGGAAACAGACCCATCCCTCCAACACAGTGAGCATCTGCATGCTTGACATTCGCATAAGGCACAAGAGTTTCATGAGCTCACTTCGCCCTGCCTTTAAAAGCTTGGTGGACGTGTGTGCCAACCCACTGGGACAACTCCATTGCTTCTGCACAGTTCTGAACTATTTGTCCCTATCTTAGACTCTGTAAGCCTCAGTTAACATCTCTTCCTCACTCTCAAGAAAGAGCCTCTGTCATCATGGTCTGAGCAGGAGTCAGGATGGCGGGGAAACATCTGAAGCAGGGTGTCTCCTGTGCTTACAGAGGCTCCCCGTGTGACTTAGAATTTCGATCTTCCAGAATTCTAAATCATGCAGGGAACCTCTATGGGAAGGGGAGTCTTACCCACTTCAGAAATGCACCATATGATGCCACTTGTGTGAGGCAACGCTTGGCACTTGATCCTTGTACTGCTAGATTTGTAGGTCCTGGTTTTACCCTGTGAACCTCCTGCACCCTGCCATTTAGTATGTATGTATTTTTGAGATGGGGGGATGTGTTCCTGTGCTTAATGAATGATACAACTGTATGGTGCTTGTATATTGTAGACCCTCTTTTCACCACACTCACTAGTTGTATGGATCTGTGTAGACCCCAGTCATCTGCTTCTGTGTGAGTAGGTGCAAAAGCTTGTTTTTTCTCCTCTCCTCTATTCTCCTCTCCCCTCTCTCTTTTAGATCATTGAGATTTACTCTGTTAAAATTTATTAATAGGGACTTTTATTCATAAATTGTTCAGCCTATATTCAGTCTTGCAGGACATGTTTTATTAGGGAGTTACTCCGTCTTGTATCTTGTAATTTCTTCTCATTCACTTGTTGCCTGTGTCATTGTGTTTATCTTTATTCAGTTTTATTCAGTAAAGGTTAGGTTTGCAAGCGTTCATTCTTCTTATTAATAAGCAGTAAGTTCTTGAGCTTTTGTTCCTGTCTGTGTCTTTTGTTGGGTATAGCACAGTGTCTCTCTAGTGGAGAGATTGGTAATAATAGTAAAACCAGCTGTTTACAGCGGCCTGACCTCGTGAGCTATTGCTATCATTTAGGTGGCTATCCTTAATTCCTTGACTTCTGCTAACAATAGCCCTGTAAGAGCCTATAGCAGTACTACAAATGCCACATCTCTGCCCCAGACCTTCCTCAGCCAGAATCCCCTAAAGAGCCAACACTAAGTCACTGAATTAATTATTATTATTATTATTATTATTATTATTATTATTATTATTATCGCCCCAATATACAAGGAAGCATCTGGGAGGGATGCTTCACCACATACTCTTTTCAAAGTCACTTCTAGACAATAAACTATGTGGTGGACTTCCGGAATGGCGCTCTGGAGATTGTGCTGGGATCTGCGCTCCTGCAACCTTTGAGGCAGATTAAACGCTGGTAAAAGAAAACGGGGACGAGGCGTAAGTCACCCGACCTCAGGGGAAAATCCTGAGGGCATTGGCCTAAGGCAGCACCAAAAGGGGAGCCTTGGAAACACCCTGAACCGAAACCCCGAAAGGTTGAAGGTGAAGGGGGAGCAGGGAACTCCGGCACTAAAAGGCAACAGCCTTTGCCAGCGGAAAATGCGCCAGAAGCCCGACAAGAGAGTGTTGAACTCTCCTAAATAACAACCAAAAATTAAAAGCTCTCCTTCTCTGATAAAAACAACGAGAAAATTAGAACGCCAAACCGTTGGAGAAATCAGAATCCCATCGGTGTGGATACTTATTCCAGCCTCTCCCTCTCTGACAGTCACCCCATAAAAATAGCACATTTTTTGAGACAGCGTGGTTCCTTCTTCACTGAACTGGGCGAACCCCACTTCCCTTCAATGACTAGTCCAATGCTGGCAGCATGGTAAGCTAAAGATACTTCTGAACTTGTGAGTGTAAAAATAACTTTAAAAATTACACCAGTCTAGTTTTAGTTAGCAAATGCTATTATCCTTGTTTCCCAAGCAGGTTTAAAATGTCATTTGCTGTTATTTCTATACCATGTATATTCAGAATTTCTAAGCGGTGTACAGAAGCTATTTAAAAACAAAAGCAACAATTGAAGGGGATTTAAATGCTCTCAACTGTTGCAACAAATCCATTTTAATGGACTTTTTGTGGTTAGGAAAGTGACAGGGAAACACATTAAAAAGTGTAGGATAACAATTGATCAACAGGAAGATGTGGCACCTCTGAGCAAGCAAGTCAAAATGAATGCTGATTGTCACATACGTAATTTCCTCACAAACAAATCAGAACAAATGCTCAATAAAGAGGAGACATTGTATGACTCCCTCTCAAACACTGTGCAAGCAAAAAAGTGAAAATGCTCCATAATTGGGTCGTCTGAAGGGGGCCTGGGAATGGAACTGCATGCTACACATCACAAAATACTGCTAATACATACATACTTTTCCACATATAGAATCAGCATTCATATTGCTATCGTGAGGCACGTTACTCAGAACGGTTGGATCAAAACCATGGCTGTTAAGCACAGATAGGTTCTTGCAGATAGGGAGAGGACTATTATGTCATTTACATGGATACAGACTAGCATAAAAACAAACGTTCATTTAATAGGATTGCATTCATACTGTGCATATTCTTCCTGTCTGCTCAGTGAAAACACAATAGTAAATAGCTAGTTCTGGCCTTGATTCAAAAACCTTTTAATTGTGGGTATGCATAAAAATTGCTTCCTTAAAGAACTGCATAATGCAATGGCTGCTTTAAGGGATACTATTCAATTTCTAAATAAACAGTTGTGCAAGGTTATAATCCCTTTATAGGATGAGGTTTTTGAAATCTTTGTTACCACTTATATGTTTTGAAATTGAGCAAATCCTCAACAGATTACATTTTGCATTTAGGAGATTTGTGACTTTAGGCTAGTTCGGTAGAAGGGTGTTTTTGATTTTGTTTTTTAGTGACAGGCAGCAGGCAAAATAGTAATAATAATTGAGTTCAAGAGCAAATACTGCCATTCATTTGCTATGTTAATAACTCCTGCGTCAATGTTTCCTTTTGCAGTGCCATAATGATAATTCAGCCCTGAGGGCAGATAACCTTTAACTATGACTTTGTTCTACCACTCACTGATTCATTCCCTTCCTTGGCCACCATGAGCAGGCCTGGTTTAAACAAATACATTTAATCTTGTGATTTATCTACTCTTGATTACTGCTCTCTTGATGACTGGTAGCTGAATGTCTGAACTGACATCACTGCAAGCACTGCGAGATGAGATTACCCTTTTGTGTCTGTATGGTCCATCTTTGTCGGCACATCCACACATGCAAGTCACCACCGGTTGCTGCAGTCGTTAGGTGATGAACAGGCATGTGTAAACCTGCCCTAGACAAGTGGCAGCTGACTGTGAACTGCCTTGACTGAAAAGATCTTGTGATTTGAGATGTCATGCATAGGCGTACCCACCGCGGGGCAGGGGGCCCGCTGCCCCCCAGAAGCCGGCCCGGACCTCTCCGCTGCGCACGGGAGAGCCCGGTGGCGGAGCAGTAGTGCTGCGCAACTTGCAGTCAGCCACCGCATGGCACGAGAGGAGGGCAGGGCCGTCTCTAGAGGCGCAGCAGAAGTGGCCCCAGGCGCACCTCTGCTCCGGCACCAGGGCTCAGCCCTTTACATGCAAATCCAAGCGGCTGCTGCTGCTTGGCAACGGCCGCGGCACCATCTGGCCATGCGCCCACAGGGAGGCAGCTTCGCCTTTCGCCACTCAGGGAGGCGACGCTAAGGGCAGCGGAGTGGGGCCAAAGGTACTGCGGTGACACTGGGCGCACGGAGCGGCGAGGAGGAGGGGCGGGGGCTGGGCAAGCAGATTAAGTTCCCGCCAGGCGGCGCTTTGGCTTCGTGTCGGGACTCACTCGCCGCCTCAGTCCTGGAAGGAGGAGACACGACGCGGAGGGAGCTTCTTTTTTTCAGGTGGGGTGGCCTCGCCTCGCACGCACGCCGAAATGAGGTGATCAGCTGCGCTTAGTTTGGGTGGGGTGGCTCTTGGCGGGAAAGCACCACGGGGACCCTGCACTTGGTTGGGACCTCCGTGGCGCAGGCAGGGAGTCCTGCGCTCTCCTCTCGTACCTGTGAAAAATAAGAAAAAAGTTTTGCCAACAGCAGCAGCTCTTAGTTGAGTTGGCCGCTCTTCCCAACTTTGTGGCCCCTCCTGTGGCTTGGCCACACCCCTTGCCCCCCTAGTTTTGATCCTGGGTACGCCCCTGTTGCCATGCCAAATCTATCTGTGGTATTAGATATATGATGACCCACCTGTAAAAAAAGTCATCAAGTGAAGTAGATGCATGTTAGCCAGCTTCCTTAAGCCTAAGGCCCCCATTTCATTCACACAAGTAGTTTTCCACCCTCTGTTCTGCACTGGGAAAGGATGTGTACAATGCGTTTCTCAGTTTTCACATTGAGTCCTTTTTGAGCTCTAGCATTCAGTCCCCTGGACCAATGTTGCCTTATTCTGCAATAGGTTTAAGCCTGGCTTTTGGAGAAGTGGCTGAAGAGACTACTTGTGAGCCCATGCACAGCCTTGATCCTTCATTGTTATGTTAAACATTGCACCTATTCTGCATCAGTTACATTGGCTGCCTGTTCATTTCCAGGCACAATTCAAGGTGCTGGTTTTGCCCTTTAATGTTCTGAATGTCTATCTGTAGGACTGCTGCACCGATATGCCTGAGCATTGGATCAGCATCTAACACCCTCCTCTCTGGCCCACTAGGGAGAGACATTAGGCTGGCAGGTACTGAGGACAGGGCCTTCTCAGTGGTGGCTTCCTGGATTTAAGGCTCTCTTCCTATAAAGTGAGGTGACCTCTCCATTTCTATTAAAAAACAAACTGAAGACACATTTCAGTCTGGGTTTGGCTGCTGGGCTAGTGCACATGTGCTGTAATTTAGAGTCTTAGTGAACATTGGCAGGATTATTGTAATAACCTGAAGTTTTATGAGAGTATATATTTAAAGCAGATGAATAAATGAGCAAATTAAGTTAATTCAGATATGCAGAAAATATTAAAAATAAATTTAAGGAACCACAGAAAGAGGGGGAAAGAAGTTAAATTTTGAAATAATTATTGAAATGTATAAAACTGAAAATCATAAAGAAGAGTCTTAGTGGTTAGGGAGTTGGACTAGGACCTGGGAGATCAGGGTTCATATCCCCACTCAGCCATGAGGCTCACTGGGGGACCTTGAACCAGTCACTGTCTCTTAGCCTAACCTACCTCATAGGGTTGTTGTGAGAGAGAAAAGAGGGAGGGAACCATGGAGCCACCTTGAACTCTATGGAGGACAGGTGGAATCCAAATGTAATAAATGAGCAAGCAAGCAAGCGGCCTTGTCAGGAGTGTAGCAAGGGGGCGTAGGGGGAGGGTCGCCCCGGGTTCCACTCTGTGGGGGTGACACTCGCCACACACAGACCCCCGCGAGTAAGCAGCCATCCATTGCCCGGTAAAATGCCTCACTCGGTGACTAGCTGCTCGCCCACTTGCTTGGCCAGCGCACACTTTGCTTCTTCCTGCTCGGGTGGAGGCAAGAGACGGGCCAGAGAGGGATGTCAGCGGCAGCAGGAAGAAGCAAAGAGCATGCCGAGCAGGTGAGCGAGCAAGCTGTGGGGAGAGATGTTTTACCAGGCGGCAGAGCAATGGTGCCTCCCAAGCCACCCTGTAAAAAACCTCGTAAAAAACCTTTGCCGGTGCCAGCGCTCCAGCGCCAAGCCATACCTACGGTGCCGGGGTCCTATGCTTGCGGCAGCCGCGAATGGAGGATCCTCCGTTCACGGCAGCTGTGAACGGAGGATCCCAGCACCATCCCCGTACGGCGCTGGGGTGGTTTGCCGCCACCGCCGCTTTGTAGCATGCACGGGCGGTGGCACTGCGTGCGACGCATGCGTCGTGCGTGGCAACGCCGCGCATGCATGCTACATGGCTACGCCCTGCCCACAGGTGCACACCCCCAGTGCCGCCCCAGTGGCTTCCTCCGCCCCTGAGCCTTGTAAGAGCAGTGTGCCCTGAAAGGCAGGGTAAAAACAAATAACTAAGCACTATTTATCAAGATCCACTTAGTGGCGACTGCTTCAAGTGTGTTACCAATAGGAGCATGGAGGGTTTCATCCAGCAGGCAATCCATCCTTTCGGATTTGAGCTCTTGGGGTTCACCAAAAAGATGCACCCCTTGCTTTTGAGTACTTTGCATTGTCCCATACCCATTTAGTTGTGTTTTTTTAAATAAAAAAAAAACATTCACATTTTGCAAGCGTATTGAAACTAAGGTACAAAAGGTAAAATAAGAATTGCAACCCCCACAAAAAGTCTGCTAATTCTCTCCGACTATCATATAATGAGTATTCCATGTTTACTTTTGGAGTAAAACATACACAGCTCAGCTGTGGTTATTTTTAAATCCTTAATTGTCTGGCAATGAATTTTAGCAGTTGTAGGAGAAAGTGTGAGTTCACTGGCAAAATTAAATTACCCTGGGGGCGGTTGGCTGGGATGCAACAAAGGCAACATGGCTAGGCTTTTAGAGAGTGAAATATAACAGAACTGATGACTGTGAGAAGTTCACCCAGCTCTGCCAAAGCTTCTTTTCAGGAGCCAGAGACCTCCTGCAATTCTATTCCTGGGCGCTTCACACAGCTCTGCCGCCACACTCAGATCCAGCACTACCTTGCAGCCTGAAGTACACGCCTCTAATCTCTGCACAACCAGCTTTGTGATCTGCAACCAGTCTGCCCACATTTCTCGTCATACACACACAGACACACACACACCCCTAAGCAATCACGGCTATCATTCTGCATAGCCACAATAATATATATTCCCTTAAAACCCCACTATTCGCAATAGCATCGCCAAGCATAGAGTCCTTTCATAGACCAGCGAGTGCCAGGTAGCAGAAACGTATGCTTTGTCTTGTGATGATGTGGTTGTTTCTTTCTCTTCCTGCTGTGTTTTATAAACATTGTTACCCGCTTTGAGGACTGTAGTCGAAAAGCAGGGAACAAAATTACTAAATAATTACAAACATGTGCATCAGACTGCAGGCTGGTTCAAGATGGCATAACTCCCCCATGGGGAGTCCTTTTCATTTAGAGAAAAGGCAAGTAAGAGTTCATTAAAAGTTCATAAAATTATACATGGCATGTAAGGAGTGGATAGAGGGCAAACATGTCTTTCTCTCTCATCATGCTCGGACTTGCTGGCATTCAATGAAGCTGAATATTGAAAGATTCAGGACAGAATGTCCGCTGCCTGAACCCTGGAGAGCTGCTGCCAGTTAGTGCTGACAATACTTAGCTAGTAGACCAGTGATCTCATTCAGTATAAGGCTGCTTCCTATGTTCCTGTGTCCCACAACAGAACCAGGCAGGGATCCACAATGCAAATCTCCATTTCACAGGCAGTGCTGGTCTGCGACTGAAGGGGAGCCCTAATGTTCACCTTGTCTGGGACAAACACTTAAATATATATATATAATCTTGCTCCACCATTCTAATACTGACTCCTGCCTTCATCTATCCCCCTGCCTTCATGTTGCCATCTCAAGCAGGTGTCTTGCACCTGCTGCATGACAGAAGCAGCCTTGTTTTCCAGCTCTGGCCTTAAGGTCCTAGCATGCTGTCAGTACTGGAGAGGGGAGGGTCTTCTTGTTCTTTATCAGTGATGTCACGAACATGATCTTGCACAATTATCTTCTAGGCAGCACTCCAAATGGCAGCCGGTCTTCCACCTGCAGAAATAACAGTCAAAAGACAGAAATCCTCCCTTTATGGATGAGCCCTGGATCTCATACTCCAGACTCATGTAACAAAGCATTCATTACACAATTCATTGCACAATAACCTGATTGTCTTGAAGGGACCTTTGCAATCCTGGCAAAGCTATTTCTCCTCTAGGTGTCTCCATCTCCCTATCCTTAATATGGGGGGGACACATATACAGAGTAGTCTCTAGCTCCTTGGAGTTTTGTGAGGCTGAAATTCATTAATGTGAGAGAGGGTTTTAATCAGGATGTGATTAGAAGGTGCCAGAGGATTGCAAAGCGTTGTTAAATATCATTGGCCTGGTGTGGCTTTGAGTGCCGTTCGCCTGTTCCAGCGGACAGACAAACAATGGCAGATGTTGCTTCCTCATCTTGACCACCCTCGAGAAAGCTGTGCAGTCACTTTAGAACAATATGCTTTTGAAAGTGATGACAGCCTGTATCTCACATTCTGCATCTCGAGAACACTGGCTACGTATGGTATACACACCTCCCTGACTCTCCACATGGCTCCAGTGCCATTGCTGTTCATTCTGCTGCACCAGATGAGCAATCAGTTAAAACAGAGGCCAGGAGAGGACTCAACGAATGCTTTTCCTTTGAAGGGCACATACCGTCCTGCCGCCGCCCACACAATTGCATTGAAAGACAAAGCTGCGGGTAATCAACTGTTACTTTAGAAATCCTAGCTTGGCTTCACTGTCGCATCCAATCAGGCGTAGAGGAGGCTGTGCCACAGGGTCCCAAGGGCAGACCCATCCTAGCAAAATGTATATTAGATCATCAGATGCTCTGACATCACTTCATCGCCTTGCCGACATAAGAGGCATCAGAATCTGTCCCTGTTCGAATTTTTTGTTTAGTCAACATACAAGTTGCGGGAGAGGGGGCGGGGCTAAATGAACAGTGATAGCTCCACCCCTTTTTCTCATCCTCCTCCACACATTGGAAGGACAATTTCTGCAGTGGGGGACATTTTCTAATTCTGCAGAACCTTGGTTTTCTAGGATTCTAAAATGGTGGTGGTGGGTTCACAGGAAATTTATTTATTTACTTACTGAATTTATATAGTCTTGGACTATATAATGTCTTGGATGTAGCTCCATGGAAAAAGCCTGTTTTGCATGCAAAAGTTCCCAGATTCAATCCTTGCTGTCTCTAGGCAGGGCTGAAAAGAGACTACTCCTGAAACAGCACATTGAGAAGAGCCAGTGGTTTGACTCCGTATAAGGAAGCTTCTCGTGTTCCTTTATTCTTGACACAAGTTCTCTGAAAATAGAGGTTACATAGGCTCCTGAAGTTCTTCCTCATCATGCCAAGACGTGTTGCTTTAATGGCTGTCTCTTGAGAGGGTTCTCCCCCATTTTCAGGGCCCTTGATGTCTCAAGACTCCTTCTCTGAAGCAGGAGTTTTGCCTGAGGTTAACAGCACAAACTTTTGCTGTTAAAAATACAGGTACAGAGTGAGCAAAGAGGTGGCTTTTACAACTCCTACCTCCCAGCCCTACTACAGAAAAGACCTGCCATCTCTCTCCATTGCTTCTAATCTCAAAGAATCTCTTGCTCAGCAGGCACTAAGCACTGATCAGGGCCATCCTGCTCCTGAATAAAAGAGCATTTATTTTTGCTAGGCCTTAGCGGCCTCTCAGTTCATAGCCCATGGCCTATTATTCACAGTGTTCTTTACACTAAAAGGTCCTTATATGCCTTATTTCAGCAGCCAGGCAGCAGCAACCTGCATTTAGGCACCTTGGAGTCTGTTAATCTGCAGTGGTCATAAGGCTACTTATCTCCTGCTCTTTTCAAATAGCTCAGCAGTGGATACAAAGGGGAAATGGCAGGCGCTATTCATCTCTGGAATTGGAGGGCCTTTTTTCGCTGCACTGTTGCTACATTACCAAATGTCACATGTAAAAATAATGGCAGCGTTTGCAAGCAAGATAAGAAATTCATATCTCCTGGGTTACTGGGAGTGCAAAATAAGAGGCTAGACACTTACAATGTGGCTACATTCTGCCAGGCCAAGAGCCCGGTTGTCTGTTTGCTGGTTGACGGAGCATTAACAGGAAAATCTCCAGTTGTCTTTTAGACAGGAGTAGCCAACCCACAAGCCTGTTGAAAAGATCCCGAAATGTTTGTTATAAATTGGTATTGTTTGTTGTGATTTTAAAATACGTCATTGAATGTTGCTTGTTAGGCACTTTGAGTCACCCCCAGACAGCATTTTGCAAAAGGGATTCAAGCACATACCCAAAAACTTAGGTTTGTACAATTAAAGTGGATTAAACCTCCAGCATAGCAGATCCACATTTTTTAATTTAAGAAAATGGACATTTCGCAATTGGAAAAGTGAGGATAAAATGCACTGCGATGTGTGGGATGAATGAATGGGAAATGGGGAGACATGTAAACACATCACAAGCAAATCAGAACTAATGCTCAATAAAAACCAGACACAGTCTAACCTCAACATAAGGTTTGTGCTTAGGTTGTCTAGAGGAGAGTCTAGTAAGACTTATATCTAGCAGTAAGTGCTTTTAAATTTATTGCTCCCCACCAGTTCTTTTCTGTTGGACATAGCACCTCTGTATAACCCAGAAAAAAATAATCTACAATTTTCTTCCTGGGCTGCATTTCCAAACCAAAGCGTAGGAATTAGATAGGGATATAAATAGTTGTAACAAGCTGGAGGAACGGGTCATCTGTCCCATGGTAATGGGTCGGCTTCTGATACTATACATCCAATTCCTTAAGAATGCTGCTGTCATCCTGTCATCCACGCTGTCATAATGCTGCTTGCTTAATTGGTTAGGACTCAGTTCTTTTTTAAAAAATTGTTTGTTTTTAAAAAACCAGAATCATAGGACTAACCAATGATACAAACAAATAGACTGTATTCTCAGGTCATTTGTGTACCACAAAAATAGCACAATAAATTTACAGTAATATCTACAACATGGTTCATTATAAGTGGTCAATGTATAAGTTCTTGGTTCATGAATTGGTTTAAACAAAAACAAAGGGGACACAGGATAGAACAGAGTTAATGGATTACATTCAACATCACATAGCTAAATGCCTAATCAGGAGCCCTTGTTGTGAGTAATAGTCATTTTTCCTCTTAGGTTACCAATTAAGCAGTATAAAGTGTTGGTATACTGATGAACATGGGAGCAGGGTTCTAAGTGAAGATAATATTTTATGTTTAAATTTAAATTTATATTAACCAGGTTGAGCCAAATGCTGATGGGGGATATTTTTGTCCAAAATATTCAATGGATCTGAGTCAAGTTCATAGCTAAAATCACATTCCCATTGATGTTTAATAGGGTCAAGTGAACCCACTGATGCACTGCGTAGAATTTTATAGGAATTGGTTCTTTTAAGGTATTGCATCCACTTCAAACCATTTTCTGGAATACAGGCATATGTTCTGAAATTAACCATCTTTCTTGATCTGTCCATGTCTCAACCATAGTTTATTTATTAATCTCTCAAGGAGGGCTGTTTCCCAAATTGTTTTTTACCAATTGCCTACCGTTGTGCCAGGAAGGTCTTTCCAGTATCTGGTTATGTTGTGTCTCGCCGCTTGTAATAAATGGCTTATTAATTATTTATTATGTAATTCCAAATCATTGTCTTGAAATATATTTAATAAAGCTAATTCTGTTTTGACTTCCAGTCATTGCTTTCTTATTTTATTAATTTCTGAATAATAACTGAATTTCTGAAAGGCTGGTTTTGTGTACATTCCCATCACATGTGGAGGTATGTACTGGATGAGGCGGCCCTCCAGCAACATGGCAAGGCACCAAGGTGGGTCATTGCCAGCTTCCCAGGGGTTAGGTGCTGTTGCTTGCCAAGATACACTTGAAGGGATTTTTTGTCCAAAATATTCAATGGATCTGAGTCAAGTTCATAGCTAAAATCACATTCCCATTGATGTTTAACAGGGTCAAGTGAACCCACTGATGCACTGCGTAGAATTTTATAGGAATTGGTTCTTTTAAGGTATTGCATCCACTTCAAACCAGGCTCCTCAGCCTATTCCAGCTGTGATAGAACCCGATGTGAGAACAGGATGCTGGACTAGGTGGGCCACTGGCCTGATCCACTTATGTTCGGAGTTGTGTTTTTCCTGGGGTGAGATGGAGACGTGGCCTGCACCTTTACTTAGGCTGGTAAGTAAAGCCACTGCTTTTAAGTTCCTTTTTTTTAAAAAAGCATTTAACAGAAATGCAGAAAATGATGGAGCAGTTCACTGTTTGTTTGTGTGCAGTAAATTGGTAGGAGGGAAATACCTAATAGCTGGAACATCATGACAAGAATCTGTATAAATCCTGATTTCACAGACCACAGAGTCATGTTGTATTTGAAATCAGATTTGCCAGGTGGAAACATGGAGGAGGCTGCACCTGCGCCTCGGGAAGCACTTGGAGATTGCACTCATAAGCCAGGGGCTGAGTTGCCACAGCTATCACCTTAGTTACTTTGCAGGAATAAAGGCAGCAGATGTCTGAGCCCTCTGGATTGTGCCCTGTTTCTGCCGTCCAGCTTCAGCTAGTACAAAAGGGATAAGGGTCACTTCAAATTACGACAAAATCTCCACATGGAAAACACTTCTGTGTAGCTGTTAGCAATGTCAGCCCAACATAGATGCTCGTGATTTTGCCACAATTATGTCTCCCATGGTGTGTTTGTGCGCTTGGAATCCATGATCAGCCAGAACAGAGAAGCTACAGATGTGCACATGTGACATTTTGCACATGGCTTGTGCAGTCAGCAGGGGCACTTTCCCCCTTGCACACTATGAGCCGTTCTGAATGTGAGAAAAGGGTTGTTGTATCCAATGGTCAGGGTCAATGAGAGAGAGAGCTCTGTTTAACCCTTTCATTGAAATCCTATGGCTGAAGCTCTCCAATCTATTTGAGTTTGACAAACCAAAGAATGCACAACTGTGCCATGGAGTGAACTGCTGGAAGGTCTGTTCAACATCCACTGTGTTTCCAGAGCTTTCATCGGGCAGTCATGCCCAAACTTTCCTGTGAAATCATAGAATTGTAGAGCTGGAAGGAACCACGAGGGTCATCTAGCGCAACCTCCTGCAATGTAGGAATCTTTTGCCTAACGTGGGGTTTGAACCCATGACCCTGAAATCACAAGAGCCTAGATCTTGACCAGGACATGCGACAGGGGCTGTGCTTTATTATCATAATGATGTATGCACAATATGTACACGTCTGGTTCAGGGCTACTTGGCATTTCTCGACAGATGGATGCCAACAAAAACCAACAGCAACAAAAGGTTCTGGGCTAATTTCACTGTTCCTTTGCAGGGTGGAGCATTTAAATTGAAAACTTGGATGTTTGGGTGGTGTTTTTTTTTTCCCAGGGGACAGCACAGAGTGCCTTGAATGTGGTATTTGTGAGAAGACCGAGATCAGTTTTCATTAGTGGCCACCAAAACAATTTGCTGCTTCCTGTAATTGGTGGCTTTCTAAATACATTTTTTTTAAAATAATTTTATAAGCAAGGGGCACTAGATCAATATGAAGAAGGTCAGAGCTTCAATACAAAGTGTTTATTGAACAGCACAAAGCCCCTCTCCCTGCCCTATTGGCTCATTTGTCATATTGTTTTAATGAAACAATGCTGGTTCACAAAAGCACAATAGAAAATGGGTCTGAGGCCTGTGCCAAAAGCTCCAGTATAAAGAGAGGAGCTTTGCAGCCTCTAGTGTAGAACTGCTGGGAAACCGCAACAATGAGAATTGGTTTCAGCTCTCATACTTTGAAAGGTAACTTTCACTATGTCTCATGGACACCTGCTGCTCCCATGAGTACATCCAGCTCCTGCATATGGAAAAGGGTGTGAGTATGGGTAAAATCTAGCCCTTTGCTTCAAGCAGCAACATGTATTGGGCTGGTCCTGTGTAGAATCTGAAAAGGTGAAATCTGGTTGACTATCAGGGGCAGAATGTTGCTTAATTTGTAGCACATGAAAGAAAGAAGAACAGAATAGCAAACCTAAATCTCAAAAGATTGAAAACAGAAGAAGAACTTTATGGTGGCTTGAAACATCTTTGATCTGGATATTGCAGCTGCTAGTTTCCTTTCTCATGAGTGCTGTTTGTGGAACCATGAATATGGAATTGGGGTTGTGATGTAGTTATGACGCTGGCATACAGGAGTTTCATGTGGCCCAGCCATAAAGTCAGCTGAAGAAGCACCAGATGGGCAGACACTGAGTATGATCAGAGCTGGATATACAGTAAAGGGGGCGGAATTGGATACGAGAGCCAGAGAAGAGTTCACAAAACCTGGCTGCTACCATAAGCTAGGAGCATAGCTATCAACCCTCCCTTTTTTTGCGGGAAATTCCCTTATTCCAAGCCACAGCTGTCAACTTTCCCTTTTTTTGCTGGAAATTCCCTTATTCCAGCGCCGTTTCCTGCTGCTATCCTGGATTGTTAGATATACATAGCTGCCAAGTTCTCCCTTTTTTAAGGGAAATTCCCTTATGCTGAATAGGCTTCCTCGCGAGAAAAGGGAAAACTTGGCAGGTATGGATATACCATAGACTGTCCCCAGGACAGGTGAGGCTACGGATCCCTTATTTTCAAATCCGAAAGTTGACAGCTATGGCTAGGAGGGGGATTTGAGTGTGGCAGCTCAGCTCCCATTCTGAGACCTTTTACTGCATAGCCACCAACTAAAGAGGTGAGGCGCTTATGCAAGGAGACAGTGGAAGCAAGTCCATTTGGGCAAACTGGCCAATTCCATATCCTTCAGTCTGCCCTCAGCCATCTCCCACCAGCCTTGTAAAACTCAACAGAGAGATGCACAGGGAGAAAATTAGAATGAGCTGGGGGGCTGTCATTCAATGGTTCTGGTTCTCTCTGCCTTCCGCCCTCCCAGTCCTAATGGGCACCAGTCACCACTGCAAGGAAATGATGAGCTTCAGATGTGTACCCTTTTCTCAATGGGGGTGGGAGATTGTTGCCATATTTGGGGTGCATCTTGAAAACAACATATTGGGCAGAAGGAGCTGAAATAAATGTTTTCAAACATCACTGTCTAATAATTCAGCTCACCAGAAGCTATAAAAGCTGACAGCAGAAGCTAAAAATATATAATTTTCTAGTAGGGGGCGGGACAAGTTCACATGGCCGTTTCTAGGTCTCTTTTCAGTTCATGCAACACATAGTGGCCATTTGGATCTGTTTGAATTTTGGAAAGACAAAATCAAGCCCACTCCTGGCATGCTGCTTGGCTGTTTGTGTTTATAGTGATCGGCTTCTGTGATCTTCTCCCATCACACATGGGATCCATGAAGGGTAAAAAAGAAATCGACTGGATAACTCAGATGGCAGAGTATGAGACTCTTTATCCCAGGGTTGTGGGTTTGAGCCCCACATTGGGTAAAAGATTGCAGGGGGTTGAGCTAGATGACCCTTGTGGCCCCTTCCAACTCTACAGTTCTATGATTCTAAGTCCTCCCTCATGGAAAAAAATAGTGTGTGACCCAGACCTTACAGTTGTCAACAGACAGGTTTTTAGTGTGACTTTGATTTCAGCAACCATTGTTTTTTAATTTGACCAATATTTGTGCATTTTCTACATACTTTAGGAGACACTAGTGGAAATACATTAAGGCAGGAATTGATGTCTGAATTAATAGTGGCCCTAGCAGGAAGCAAGCTGTTTGGGTCAGGCAAGATAAAAAAAATAAAATGGGCCAGCATTGTACAAACAGGCCCTTCGATCTTTTATCTAGTGGCTAAACATGGCTTAGCCTGGCCTCTGCCAGAGAGCCACAAGCCCCTCCTTCTTGTAGGTGCAAATTGTCCAAATGTTTGGCACAGTTACTTACATCTTGCACTCCATCCATCCATCCAGTCTTTGTTGTAAGGTCCTCCCCACTTTAAAAGAAAGCTATTGCAAGCCTACCCTGTGCTTTTTGCTGCACGACTTTAGTTACTGTTGATTTTTTGAAGGCAAGGCCCTAAATCACAATAATCAAAATGAGACAAGATTTCTTTTTTTAAAAAAAGAATAAAGGCAAAGAGCTTCTGAAAGCGGTTCAGCAACCTTAAGTAAATACGTGCTTTTCTTACTATTGATCACCGTGCCCGTCACAGTGCTTTCATTCACAGACCAATTTGATTGAAGAAATGAATATAGCTATGCTTTGAAGGTATCTGGGGAAAATAAGTTCAGTCTGGAGAATGCATGGGCCTGAAAAGCAACAATCAGAAGCAGAACTCGAAGCAGTTGCATGTGGTGGTCATGGTGCTTATAACCCTGTTTGTTTTGTTTCCTTAAAATAACTTTAAACTTTATTCTGCTCACATAATGTCTCTGGGGATTGTCCTTATGTTAGGATAGGACTTCTGTATCACGTAAGAAGCATAGCTGCCAAGTTTTCCCTTTTCTCGCAAGGAAGCCTATTCAGCATAAGGGAAAATCCCTTTAAAAAAGGGATAACTTGGCAGCTATGGTAAGAAGCTGCTGTATAGGGGAGTCAGACCCTGGGTTCCTTTAGCCCAGTATTATCTGCAGTGACTGCGCATAGCTATGCAGTACATAGTTCAACTACAGAAGATGTTCAAGAAGAAGAAGAAGAAGAAGAAGAAGAAGAAGAAGAAGAAGAAGAAGAAGAAGAAGAAGAAGAAGAAGAGGAAGAGGAGGAGGAGTTTGGATTTGATATCCCGCTTTATCACTATGGTATTATATATCACTACGATATTATATATATATATACCCTGTTTCTCATATTTTAAGACATACCCATAAAATAACCCATAGCAGGATTTTTAACCATTCAAGAAATATAAGCCATACCCCGAAAATAAGACATAGTGATAGGCACAGCAGCAATGCTGGCCGTGGCAGGAGGAGGAAGAAAAAAATAAGACATCCCTTGAAAATAAGCCATAGTGTGTTTTTTTGAGGAAAAAATAAATATAAGACATGTCTTATAATATGAGAAACACGGGTAATATCGTATCATATCGTATCATACACCCCACCCCACCCCACCTTTGAAGAACAAGTGCTTTGCCAGGGCTGCTGTTGCTGCCACTTTCTTATAGGGCAGGTGTCAAAAATGTCATCCTTTGTGAAAGCCAGGAGGAAAAGACAGTTTCAGAGAAAGATGTGCAAGGATAGGAAGGAGAGCTGTCGATAAAGGCCCCATGTTGCTAACAATACATGAAACAGCATAACATCGGGGAGGCAGATCTTTGAGGATATGGGAGTGGTGGGATTCACTTTTCCCTTAGGCACTTATTAAGCTGATGTTATGCCAGCCTTACTATTTTCTATATTTAGAAGGATATCTCAACGGGCCTTGAGTGGCTTTAAAAAAGGATTAGAGAACTCAAAGGAGGAAAATGCTATCAATGGCCACTAGCCATGATGGCTGTGCTCTGCCTTTACAGCTGGAGTCGGTTGCTGGGAACCAAAGGAAGGGATGCTTGGGTTCTACTTGCGAGTTTCCCGCAGGCATCTAATTTGCCACTGTGAGAATAGAATGCTGGACCGTGTGAGCCATTGGACTGATCCAACAGGCCCTTTTTATATTCTTCTGCTCCCAGCTAAGCATAGAAGCCAACTTCTAGGGGTTGAGGTCCCTTTGCCTACCCCTCAATAAAATAATTGGGGCTGTCCCCTCCCCCAAGTTGATGGGCATTGCAATTCAAATGGTGTGTGCGTCTCGTGCATGCGCCACATCTTGTGATTGATTATGCAGGGTGAGGCATATCTGGGCCCCTTCAATATTTTATTCAGGTTGGCAACCCCCCCCCCCCCCCGCAGCCAAACATTTGCTGGCTTGCACTTTTACTCTCAAGTACATGTGCAGCCGAAGGCTGCAATCTTTAATCAAGAAGTGTGTCCTGTGGAACTCAGTGAACTTACTTCTGAATGAATATGTTTAGAATTCATTACATGCCCCCCCCCCAGCTAAGGTACCTTTCATTTTCATAGGATTGTTTGACATCATTGGTTACATGGGCGTAGCGAGGCGCCACGACACCCGGGGTGGCAAATTGCCATGCACCCGGGGGGGGGCATCGCTACGTAATGACGCATGCATCACTACGTGGTCGTTATGTGGCGGGGTATCGCCGCCCCCGCCCCCACGCCTCCAAAGCCGCGCGCCTCCAGCTACAAACTCCAGGTAAAAAGCCCGCTCAGCGCTGAAGGTGCATGGCATCCCGCTGCGCATGTGTGTTACATAGTGGGGTATCGCCGCCCCCGGTGACCCCAATCCATGCGGTGCAGTGGGGGGGTGCCACTCGGCGCCCCCACCCAGCGACTCCCAAGCCGAGCCTCCAGCCTCCCGGTAAAAAGTCCGCTTGGTGCAGACGCCCCTGATTGGTTATATTTAGGCACAGCTGAACACCATCTCCTTCTGCTCCATATAAGAAGCCAAGAAGTGCAAAGGATAAGCAAGCAAATAGTAGTCTCCAAGCACTTTGCCTACATCCTCAGGCTGAAAATAATAGAAATGTATCCAAGAAAGTTAGACTAAAGAAGTCTTCACCAACCTGGTGCCTTCCAGTTGTTTAGGACTACAATTCCCATCTGCCCCAGCACAGTCTCACCAATACCTCAAAAAGAATCCTTAATGACACCTCTTGGATTTTTGCTGTCCCTTTTCAAGCAAAGCGTTGTGGCAACACAAGAGAGAGAATAACATCCAAAGTAAGTTTAGCTATGGAACTCCTATTGAGAATAATAGAATAGAAACCATAAATCTCTGCCAGCCAGTGTGAAGGGACATAAAACTAAAATTAAAAAGCCAAATTCATCCTGGTGTAATTCCACCCATTTCTATAGATTTGCAGCCCGAGGTGGATTTGGCCATTATGCGCCTATTATAGCTGCATGATTCTGGAAGAAATGACATTAACAACCTGCTCCAATCGCGCATAGAAGGGCAGGCTGGATTTGCTGGGCGCGTCATTTGGGATTCACGTGCAACAGGGAGCAATTCATTGGATGCATTTTGTAGAATTAAGGGGAGCAAGAGGAAGGACTCGAAGGGTCTCATCAGATTCATGGGACAGAAACATACTTAATTATTTCCCGGAGTGTTTTATTTTCTATTTGCATGCCATCGCTCTCATTTAGGCTCTGCTCCTAGCAGCCCACATGGAGCCTGGTGGAAGATGTATGTCATCCTGCTAGATGCCACCAGCCGAGAGACATTTCACACTCAGCAGTTTCACATTTCAGAGCAGCAAAACAATTTAAAATAATTTCTGTGACCATTCAGTTAGAATCAATAGAAATAACAAGATTTTCAGAGTCAGAAAGGATGGGAATTATAAAGACATAGCGAGCCACAGCGGGATGTTAGGAGACTAATAGCAGCCTTATCCCGGACTTGCTATCGTGATCTGGATTGAGTTGATGGTCAAGTAGCCTAAAACGACACCCCAGCCAGCCAGGGCCAGTGCGGTTTTGAATGCATCCAGCTTTCTGACAAGATATGCTGCTAGCAATTTGGAGAGAAGATGCTATGAGAATGTATGGCATTTGGTTTTTGTATGCAGCTCTTCCTGCCTATATGTGTATCTTGTCCTTTGCTATGTGTGGTCCAACCAAGAACTGTGGGCAATTGCTCCTTGCCTGATATTGTCAAACAGTGATATCTATTGCATGTCACAAAATTGTAACATTTTACTGACTGCTGTGCGTCAGATGCTGTCAACTGTTAATTGCTACTGAAGCATTTTTTGGATGTAAAGCCATCATATTGTAGGTGATCAAGGATTCACTGAACATTCCAAGAAAGCTCACTCTCTGTTTGGAGAATATTAGAATTTGTGGAGGAGAATCTGGAGCTGGGTTGTAAAGGCCAAATCGCTTCTGCTCTCAAAAATATACAACTTTCATCTGCATTGTTTAATGTTTTGTGGTGGCGTGACAAGAGGCAATTGCCTCTTTCTAGATGCAACACAATATTCACCACCAGGGATATTATTATTCATCTATTTGGAAAGGTTGTTTGTTGGTGTATTGTTGTCAGGAACCAGAACCAGATATAGGTCAGCAATAAATGAAAAAACAACACTGGTGTCAACTTCACTGTCCTACAGCTCTTTGTTCAGAGAAACCAAAACAGGACAGGCCTAATGATCCCAGCAACTCTTCCCAGTAGGTTTTGCCCCAATGAGGCAGTTGCGAGGACTGAAGGTGTTTGCCTTCTCACAGCTGCCTAAATCCCCTTCTCTCCAGGCTCCCCCCCCCCAATGCATCAGCATGCAACCAATCTCTCCTCTTTTCATTTCTCTCTGCATTCTGGGAGACCGGGGGGAGGAGAGGGGAGCTGGTCACGGCAGGAGAGGATAACATTTTTCAGTAGCCTGCGCCATCCCTGTCTCCTGGCCCCCCTCATGTCCAGCATCTGAATCAGGACTGCTCTCTGCCACAGGCTCTTCCTGCTCACTAAACCCTGTTGCCTCTTCAGCTTCCAACACCGCCTCCTCCCAGTCTGCCCCCTCTTCTCCCTCTGACCCCTCATCGTCATTCTTCTTCCCCTGAGCCTTCTTCCCCTGGGGGCTCCCTTGAGGATTCCCCAGCTGAATGGGCCTTTGGTCTGATCCAGCAGGGCACATTGTATATTCTGATCCCCTTTCCCTTCCGCTTACCTGCCTAACAGACAACAGTGCTATCAGCCTAGACAGCAGCAATTGCATCTTAGGAGGCCAGGCTCCATCTGGGAGGCTTCTGCTAAGCTCTTGTTTTCCCTGGATCCGGGCCAGAATGCCCCAAGAGACAAAGTTTAGATAATGAGGATTTCTATAATGCTAATCTTTGTCAGGTCCAATTGGTTAGTGAGAGGTAATGCTCAATCTGAAAGAAGACAAAGCACATCTGGTTTCGGAGCTCAACTTGCCCATTAGAGAAGCAGCAGCAACCAAAAGGGAGACTAGGGTATTGTTAATTCTGACTATAACTAAGCAAGCAGGTGGGGTTTTCCCCTAATTAAATTATATGAAATGCTGCCTCTGTGGCTCTTTCAGGGCAAATACCAGACTCAGAGCAGCTTCCTTAATGCCCTCTTCCCATTGCATAGCTTTTTGTCTCATTTAGCAGTCAGTATCACTTCAAGCCTACTGCATTTGTAACAGGAGACAAATACAGTAGCATTAATTTAATTTTATTTACACTTCAGAGTCATTTAGACGGAATAAATTGAACCAAAGTTGATTGAAACCGTCCTGCAGGACTGACTTTAAGCACATTCAGATGCAGAGTCCTTTATAAATAATGGCAGCATTTTTAGTACACAAAAGGCACCCACTTGGAAGGAAGGAAGGATTTGCCGGAGTTATTAACCGATGAGAGAAAATAAGCATTGCCAGGAATAGAGCTATACTAAGCTCTTCTGTTATTATGAAAAGCACTTTTATGGATAGAGTATTTGCCCACTCGTAACATGCATATAAATGTTCTATATAGCTGAGTGAATACACACATGCACACCATAAATTGAATGAAAAATAAAACGTAGCTGCTAGATTAGTTGGTTATTGGCATAAAGACAATTAAGTCAGATATCAATATGATGTTACATTGGCAAAGATGAAGAAGAGCTGGGCTGGTTTATCATCTTCAGGGTAGCAGAAAACTAGTTTGGATACAATGGAAAGGCTGAGCCTATGCACAAAGCTCAAATGTAATTAATCTTGGTAAATGTTTTTCCAGAAATGGAATGGCATTTTCACTTCAGCCGCTCAGTCAGAACAATCACACAACACACACAGCTGGAGTTCTGCCTGCTGTGAGGCCAAGCAGACTTCAACATCTACATCAAGGGGTGGGGATGTTTGAAGGTACCATGTGCAATGAGACTGGGCAGCATATTGCATTTCCTGTATTTCCACTAACTGGACCATGCAGAAAACCTGCCTTCTGTATATGAAACTATTTACGATAGAGCTCTCCCCTTCCCGCACCCAGAAAAGTTACTTTTGTGAAAGTGACCTTCACCCAAGTTTGTCCATCTCCCATTAGAGGGAGGAAATAGAGGCATTCACCCATGCCCGCACTTATATTGAAAATATGTTTATTGACTGCTGAAGGCCATGTAAAAAAAAATGAACAACCCGCACACCTCAACTCATTTTCCAGCCAACTTTAAGCACAATTTCTAAGCTTTGTTGATTACTGTTAAAGAATTAATTGCACATTTAACTCTGTCCAATCAAAATAGGTGGCTCCAACCTTAGAGGAAAATTGCGAAGACGTTTTGGATGGAGGAGTTGTAGCTCCTTGCAGGATCTGGAGACGGCGTCAAAGAGGGAGGTGTGCTGGCGCTAAGCTATGAAGGCGAGGAATGAGATCGGCTTTACCATCTATTCACCTCTCAAATCTTCGCTCACTTGCCAATAAAATGGATGAACTGCACCTTATTAATCAAGAAAACTCAAGAAACTCCAATATGCTAAAGAGGAGGCTTACAGGAAAGGAATTACCAGCTAGGAATGCACTGACGAAGGAGATTAAAGTGGCAAAACGAACCTACGATTCAGAGTCAATTCTCAACAGGGACTTGGCTACTCTTTGGAAGAATTTACAGAACATTACAGAATATAAGAGAACATCTTCTTCTGCTTCAGAGAGTAAAAAAAAATGGCAAACGACCTGAATCAGTTTTATAGCAGGTTCGAAAGTCACGCATTATCAACTAGTGCCATTCAGTTGGCGCCAGAGGCACCAACAACCACCTCAACCTGTTCTGAAGTCACTCCGCTGGTGATCTTGAAATAGTGTTCTGCACACTTTGTATAAAGTACTTTTACATTGCAATGTAGCCGAAACAAAATTCCAAGTACTGTATATTAGTACTTGGTCAATAAATTATTGTTCTATTCTATTCTATTCTATTCTATTCTATTCTATTCTATTCTATTTAAAAGAACTGTACAGTGGTACCTTGGTTTGCATATGTCTTGGTTTGCATACATTTTGGATTACAAACATGTCAAACCCGGAAGTGTGTGTCCTGGTTTGCAACCTTTTTTTGGATTACAACCCTTTTCTCAGATTATGAACAATTTTGGGGGGGATGCCCCATTGGCGAAAGCATGCCTTGGGTTACAACCTGTTTTGGTTTACAAACAGACCTCTGGAATGGATTATGGTTGTAAACCAAGGTACCACTGTACTTAAAAATTACCTGGAATGTGCCCATGCATTATTATGCTTCCTTCTGGGAGTGGAGGTAGGGAGATCTCTTGGCTGAAACACCAAAATTAAAGGCACATTTCAGAAGAGGCTTCCAATGGACTACTCTCTGCTTTCCTTTTTTGGGATCATAGAGATGTTGTATACCACATTCCTGCCTACAAAAGAGGTGATGACATGAAATTATGATAAAAACCAAGGACTTCCCACAATTCCAGTGGTTGGAGATCTACTGAAAAAAGATTAAAAAAAATAAAAAGCAGGCCTTCCCCCAAAATAACACTTATCATTACACTTTTCAATCCAAAAAGTGTTTTTTAATTCCAGTTTGTGGTTAATGCTTTTCTGTAGCTATTTAAAAATATATATTTTCAAATTATATAAGTGCATATTGTCTAATTTTTTCAGAGCTTCAATTTTTTTATTTTCAAAATGCTCAGTTTGAAGATATTGATAAAATAATGGTTTCTAGTCCTGCATTCTTTCTGTGCCACTTTAAATGAAATTATTATATTTGCTAAAATTACATCTTTGAATTTCAGAAACCCTGTGACTCTAGTAATACAGTTTCCTACAGATTTCCACCCTTACTGAAGGATTTGTTGAGTATTAGAGAGGCAATAGGGGAGATGTTAGAGTCAAGTTTCAACATTTATCACAATGTATGAGAATTAGATACTGCTGTGTTTTTTTAATTAGTCTTTTCCAATTACTCTTATTCATCCAAGAAAATGCACAATGTGGCATAGATATTTAAAAATGTTCTCATACCATGAAGTTGTCAAATGAAACAAAAACCACTGTAATAACTATGCTAACTGTGTCATGCCAATAATAATGACATGAATCAGAATCCTAGCATGACAGGTTGGGGACTTTAACCCTTTACCCCCTGCTTTGCGCCAGATTGGGTCCTCTTAAGTGGCAGTTTACATAGGGTGGCAAAAAAAGAAGGTGTTGCACAGGGCTCCACTGAAATTTGAAAGACCAAAGTCTGCCCCTGAACTACATCTCAAACTTTAGATATTTTCAAACAAGTGGGGAGGAGGAAAATTCAAGACTGGATTGCATTGCAATTGTGGCAGTAAAGTCTTGCAATTAACAGCACATATTTTGGAGAAGATGGAGAGGAGAGAAGAGGAGGATAGTAGAGACAGAGGCAGGAAAGAGGAAGTAAGTATACAGGAATGGGTGATATGGGATGGGGATTTGAGAAGAATCAGGAAAGAGAGGAGATGGGTTTTAGCCATAGCTGCCAAGTCTCCCGTATTCCCCGGGAAACCCGTTTTTCCAGCTGTTCCCAGCCGAAAAAACAGGTTTTTTTGTTTCCCCCCGGTTTATTCTGGCACGGTGGCCATTTTGGAACTGGGCGGAGCATGCTCAGAAGCGACTTTTGATGCTGCTCTGCCCAGTTCCAAAATGGCTGCAGCGCGACTTCTGGTGCGGCGGCCATTTTGGAACAGGGCAGAGCAGCATCAAAAGTCGCTTCTGAGCATGCTCCGCCCAGTTCCAAAATGGCGGCAGTGCTACTTCCAGTCTGCTACTTCCGGTCCGTCCCTTATTTTTCAGGCAGGGACTTGGCAGGTATGGTGTTAGGTTCACGTGGGAGAAAGAAGAAGCTGGAGAAGAGAGAGAAACCATTGGAGGATAGCATTTACCAACACCAACCCTGGCTAGAGGTGTATTGTAACGTGATACCTACACTGAAGTTGGGATATTCCAGCAGACACAATTCTATATTTCACATTGATACCAAACTGAACCCTAACATCCCTTTTCAATGGGGCAAAGAAAGCTGTAGAACACACTATAATGTGGCTATCTGTTGCTTCCCTGGTTCTGGTGAGATAGTGGGTACAAGGAACCCGACATCTGCATGGCCACAAATGGGAGTTTGCTAGAGAGCACACTGTCCTTCCTCAGGGTGAGACCACATGTAGGAGCTGGAGAATCCATCTTTTCCTGGTTCTCAGCTGGGTCCAGATCATCCAACATGGGCTTCCTTTTCTTCCTGAGTAGTCACATAAGATAAGACAGGTAGCCTCATGTGGCTAGCCGGGTATCTGTCGACAGCCCTGAAGTCTCTGTCTGGTTCATTATCCTCTCTGTTCTTGTGGTGAGAGGATGCTTGGAATATGTATGGGAGCCTAGGCAGCTTGAATGCTTGGGTCTTAAGGCTCTGTGGGAATGGTGGATGCTTCTGAGGCCACCGATAGTGGCAGAGCTCCCCAGAAGGCCCTCCTCCCCTTATTCCTCCTCCTTAGGAGAATACCTCAGGTTCAGGGTTTGGGAATTGGCTGAAACCTGACAGCAACATCTGCATGAAACATTGGGAGATTCAGGTTGCAGCCAGGTACAATTCTAACACTGCCAAGAGTCCACTACACACCAGATGTTTTTAAAATAAACATTGTGTTTTTATCACCACACCTATTTGGCTCATCTGAATTAGCTTCCTTTCTAGCTTGTAGTTTTCCTTTTCCTGGGAGGAATTTAACATAAAATGCATCCCAGCCACTAACAAGAGAGCGAGCTAGCATATTTTTAACACACAACAGAATAACAGCAGTAGCCCAGCACTTCCTGCGACTCTCGGGTTCTGACAGCGTTTTATTTAGCAAATATAAACCTCCTGCCTACAGCATCCTATAAAGAATACAGTGGTGCCTTGACTTACGAATTTAATCCGTTCCGAAGGCACCTTCGTAAGTCGAAAAATTTGTAAGTCGAAAAAAGCTATTGGAAACGCGATTTCCCATAGGAATGCATTGGAAACGGAAAAATTCGTAAGTCGAAGCAACCCTATCTAAAAATTCGTAAGTCGAAAAATCCCTATCTAAGACCACCGCAGTTTCCCCCCGGATGTCGACACATTCGTAAGCGCGCGACCATTACCCCCATTCGTAAGTCGAAAAATTCGGTTGTCGAGTCGTTCGTAAGTCAATGGCCTAACTGATTCAGCCCAATTTTATGTATACTTGTTTGTTATATTTGCTGATTTTATCTTTGTTTTGTGGATTATTGTTTTATATTGTTTAGTGTACCCTGGACCATAGTGCTATGGTCCACGGGGTCACGAATAGTCGGACACGACTAAACGACTAAACAACAACAACAAGTGTACCCTGACTTAGAGTTGTGGCTTTTTAAAATTACATTGTTTATACAGGTAGGTAGCCGTGTTGGTCTGAGTCGAAACAAAATTTAAAAATTCCTTCAGTAGCACCTTAAAGACCAACTAAGTTTTTATTTTGGTATTGTTTATACAGTTTACCCTAAATAAATTAATAAAAACACCTAGCCTGCTTACCTCATAGAATCTGTCAGGGACTGGATTGAGGGGGAAAAGATTGAGGAGGAATGGTGGGGACCTCCCCCCCCCCAGAACCTTCCAGAGAAGAGGGAGGCAGTACTGTACTGAATTTGGTACTGCACTGTTTGAGGAAGGTCACAGCTCAGAGACAGGCAAACAGAAGAATTGGGAGGTGTTGGGAGAAGAGAAGGGAGAGACAGAGCAGCCAGATGACACGTTATCACTGGAGAGCATTTCTGACTCCCCCCTCCCCTTCTCCCAGAACCCGACGTGCATTTAAAGTGGAAGAGCAAAGGACTGGTGGGCCACCGTAAGGGGAAGTGCTGTTGCTAGGAAGGGAGGGGGGGAGCTCAGTTGGAGCAATGGCATTATTCTAAGAGGCAGAGTACAGGAGCCTCTCGTTGTGAATACTGAATAAAGACTCAGTAAGAGCTTCCTTGTCTACTCCTTGGCTGTCTGCCGTGAGGGGGGAGGGAGGATCAGAATTCACTGAAGCCTGATAGAATTGTAGACTTTTAGAGTGCAAAGATCACCACGGGTCACCTCATCCAACCTCCTGCAACGCAGGAATCCCAGCTGAAGAATCTCTGGCAGATAGCCATCCATCCTCCACTTAAACTGATTTGAAAAAATGATACATGTTAAAATATGAGAGACACTGCACACACCATTGTAATTCAAGAAATCTTTAATAAAAAATATTTACCAAAAAACAAACAAACAACCTTCCAGTGAAGGACAGTCCAACACCTTCTGAGGGAGTCCATTTACATATAGGCATCTGGTTAGCTACTGTGAAAACAGAATACGGGACTAGATGGGCCTTTGGCCTGATTAACAAGACTGCTTTTATATTCTTAAGCAATGGCAGACTTTCGGCTTTGAAATTTCAGAGGCAGCCTGTGTGATGCCAAAATCCCGCTGCCACCGCCTCTTGCCTTCCATTATTCATCCCTGCAGCACCCTCTTGGCTCGGTGGCCAGTGTGGACAAACCATTCGCACTCCCCTAAATCTGCCTCATTTCTTAAGTAGTCCAGGGCTGGATCTAGACACATCAAAAAAGCATTTCAGTTAAACGCATTGTAAATGTAAACAGGGGAACCCAGTAGAGAAAGATGGTGCCATCTGGTGGCACAGTGTTGTATCGCATATACAACGCATATAAATCACTCCCCCGCCCTCAATCTGAGTCCCAGTTCTTTTCCCTTGCACAGCTAAGGGCTTATACAGTATGTGCAACTACGTTTGCCCATATTCATCCTTTGTTCCATTTTACTTTCACATCCCTCCTTCTGTTGTTTGTTTGCTACCCTTGCTGCCATCCCCCTCTGCTGTCTCTTCACATTTGCATTGTATGACTGGAAGGATACAGCTTAAGATTTAACTGATAAGGCAGCACTATCAATGTACATGGTGCCAAATCATAGGTGCCAACCTCCAGATTGAAAAATCCGGAATCGGCAGCTGTGCGGAACCAGAAGTCGCGCTGCGGCCATTTTGGAACTGGGCAGAGCAGCACCGGAAGTCGCTTCTACGCATGCTCTGCCCATTTTCAAAATGGCCACAGTGCCAGAAATCGTTTCTGCGCATGTCCAGAGACTCCAGACATGTGCAGAAGGAGCCTCCCTGGGCCGGTAAGAATCCGGGGGATTTACAGGGGTTTTTTTAATCCGGGCTGCCAGTGGGAAATGGCTGGGAAAATGGGGGTTTCCCGGGGAATACGGGATACTTGGCAGCTATGTGCCAAATACGCTAATTGAGCTGTATAAATTATATAATCAACCATCAGCTTCATCTATAAATTCTTGCAGTTTTGGTGCATTAGGTTAGTTAGTTATTTTATTTAATTATTCATCTAAAACAGAAATATGGCGGTCAAGTGGAAATTAAAGGTTGCCATACAAAGGCTACGGCTACGTGCATTCGATCCAGTGCCTCCCACCTGAATATTTCAATTTTTTACAGTATAGTAAAATATTTTAGAAACAAAGCACACAATTCAGCAGTCGTCAGAGTTGGGACCAGCTGTGGAATAGTCTCGCTTGGCTCTCAACCAATTTAATGCCTCAAGCACTGTGCTTACTTTTTCATATCAAAAGAGATAAGGGAATATACAAGTTACTTTATCCGTATTTAATTATCCTTTTAAATAGCAATATCTACATTACTTTATTCATAATAAATGGGTAATCCTATTCTGATTCATACTGATCTCTTAAGCTGAATTTTACCTCATGGGAATGAACTAAATTATGCATTGAGTAAAAAAAAAAAAATCAAATCTTTTTTCTCTTTTCAGTTTAACTGAACATTTTCTTGTTTTTAATTTACGGTATATATTGGGAGAGCATAAACAAGAATATTCACATAAGAAGAGTCTGCTGGTTCTGAGCAGTGATTCATTTCGTCCGGCATTCTGTTGTCACAGTGGCCAAGAAGCTGATTGTGGAAAGTCATCAGGCAGGCTCTAAGAGTACCAGCACTCTCCTCTCCTGCAGCTTCCAGCAACTGGTATTTCCAACAGTGGAAGTAGAACATAGTCATCAGTAATTTATCCTCTATATAGTTCATGACTTGGATGTACTGATATTGTTTACTTTATCCTCGTGCTCTCTAGAAGCAAACAACTCATCCCTTCATACCAGAATAATGTGAACTTCTAATTGACTTTCCTTTTTTTAAATACTCCTGCAGGCCCTCCAAGTGTCCCTGTTTCCAGAGACAGTCCCATATTTACAGAAGCCGTCCTGGTTTCTGATTTGATCCTGATTTGATTCATAAGGACGCCCCTATTTTCATTGGAGAAATGTTGGAGGGTATGGTAGGATGTCCTTATTTTCATCAGAGAAATGTTGGAGAATGTGGAGTTCTGCGACCCTGAACGAAGGAGATAAGTAACTATACAACTTTTAGAAGAGATCTGAAGGCAGCTCTGTACAGGGAAGTTTTAAAATATTTGTTTTTTAAAATGTTTTTATAGATGTTGGAAGCCACCCAGAGTTGCTGGGGCAACCCAGATGGGTGGGATAATAATAATAATAATAATAATAATAATAATAATAATAATAATAATAATAATAGAATAGGACGTCCATTTTTCCATCAGAGAAATATTGGAGGGTGTGCTCCTGCTGCTGAAGCAGAAGGCAACACCCCACTTTGCATAGAGACCCTGCAATAGTTTCAGTTGGGTAGGCCAGCTTTTATTGTACTGCTATTGAGGCCCTTTTGAGAAGCTCATGGGTTCAACAAGGATGCCTTCCAAAACTGCTAGTTAATTTAGAAATCATTTATGTAAATGATTAGTTTAAAAGAGCGCATTTACCTTTGAGTTTTTCACGGCTAGATTTTTTACCTGTCACCATGTTGTTCATTCAGCAACTACTTCATTAGCTTCAACAGCTGTTGTACGTCGATTTTAACCACCTCATTATTCACTTGCTTCCCCAAACCTTTAATGGTAAACACTTGAAACATGCAGTAGTTCATTCTTAGCGTTGGAACTTCAGCCATTTATTGTTGTCTTTTGCTTTCTCTTTCTGAAATAGCTCTTGACCCATGACTTTGCTTCTTGACCCATGTTTACTTGTCATATGTAATTACTGTTTTCGAGGGACCTTGGGCCTTTTTGCAATCATAGAGGGATGATATCCATACACTTAGTTTTTTATTATTCATGCTTTTAGAGGGTTTTCAAAAGTTAAATTGCAGCCAGAGGTGAAAACAAGTAGCGAAGGAGAAATGAAAGGTAAAAAGAAGCAAAAGGCTCCATCGTTTGTGACAACATTGTGCATCCACACACAATGTTGAAATGTTCCTTAGTCCCCGGTAGTTCCAAGATAACATTCTTTCATGATTAACTGAATTCCTCAATGACATCTAGATTGGACTACTACAATGTATGCTATGTTGAACTGCCTTTGAAGGCTGTCCAAAAGTTACAGGTGGTGCAAAAATGCAATAACTGGGTTTCTAGCTGGCTCGAGTGTTAGAGAACATACCTCACCATTTTGAAGGAGCTACACTGTCTGTCACTCTGTTTCCAGGAGGATAAAGGTTTCGTTAGAAAAGAACAGGAGGAGGAGGAGGAGTTTGGACTTGATATCCCACTTTATCACTACCCGAAGGAGTCTCAAAGCGGCTAACATTCTCCTTTCCCTTCCTCCCCCACAACAAACACTCTGTGAGGTGAGTGAGGCTGAGAGACTTCAGAGAAGTGTGACTAGCCCAAGGTCACCCAGCAGCTGCATGTGGAGGAGCGGAGACGCAAACCCGGTTCCCCATATTACGAGTCTACCGCTCTTAACCACTACACCACACTGGCTCTCGAAGGCAACAGTGGCTCTTAACCACTACACCACACTGTTTTAAGCCTTGCTCAGGTGTTTCTCTCCATGCAATTGAAACTCTGTAGAGAGGGAGAGAGAAAGTGGACTGCGTCTGGGCATCCTGCTCACACTGAACCCCATGTTGACTATTCCCCAACATTGTCCTTATGTTGGAGGAAGACCTGAAGGAGAGATGACTGCTGAAAGCAAATAGGCTTTCCATGTGAACCAGACCCCCCTAACACATGTCCATTAAGATTCTCTCCCAACACATTGATGGCATAGTAGCAATGCCACTGTGGCATACGATATAGCATGTTCAAGGTATGTGTGCAGCTCTGCTGTCTCTTCACTGTATTTTTTTACTGCCCTGCTTTCTTTCAGCAGCTGCTAAAAACATTTTGGTTTAGATAAGCCTACTCAGATGCTTAGACAGCTGAGGTAATTTTAATCAGTTTTAGCCTTTTAACTTCTGTATGGTTTTTAAAGTATGGTTGTGAATCTCTCTTATTTTTCTTGATCTTATTGTTTTATATTTTTGTAAAACACTTTGAGGGTTGTTGTTGTTGTTGTTTTTACAGTCCAGCAGCGTACAATTTTTATTAAATAAATGATCTCAATCGTGTTGCGAGAAAACATGCAAGCGGTGCTCTACTCTGATCCCAAACTATTTACGGTTTTAAAAAGGTTGTCCAAGAGACTGCCGGCTCCCACGTATCACAAGATCATCTTGGAAGACCCTACGCATAGTGCCCAACCACTTCTTGAAGGAAAGTGGGTGATGAGGAAGGGCAAGGTGTGTCTCACATCTTGAACATCTCTACTTTGAGAGATGGGGAAGTTGTGGCCCTCTTGAAGTTGTTGGATTCCTGCTTCCACCACCCCCAGTTATGGGGAGACATTCCTCCCCAACGTTTGAGGTTTTATCGTGTTTTTAATATTCTATTGGGAGCCAGGCCTGGCTCTAGGGGTAGTCTCGGTGGCGCAGGGCTGGTAGGAGGGCGCTGCGCAGTGAAGCCGTGCGGAAGCCGTGCTACACGCTGCGCCCGCCCACCAGGGCGGGGGCGCCGGAGCAATCTCCACGGCAGGGCGCCAGGGCGCCCGACCGGCTTGAGACGGCCCTGTTGGGAGCTGCCCAGAGGGGCTGGGGAAACCCAGCTAGATGGGCGGGGTATAAATTGTTGTTGTTGTTGTTGTTGTTGTATTATCCATTCAGCCTGCCCTGATTTTGCCCCATGCTGACTCCTCCCTGACAGTGTTGGTGGAAGGGGTGAAATAAAAGGCCACTGTTTGCATATGCACTAATTGTCAGTGGATTAACATCATGCAGATGCGACTGGAAATTGCTGTCAACGCAGGAATTTCAAAGCTGCAAATATCTATCCCTACCTGGGAGGAACTCATTTTAAATGCAATGGGATTTACTTCTGAATAGACAGGTATAGGGTTGCAGTGTAAAAAGTGGGACAGAAACAGCTTAGGTGAATAAATAATGCTTCTGCTCATCCCATCCAAACCAGCATTGTTTGTGATATGACCTGCCAGATCCGTAATTGGGCAAATGGGGGGGGGAGAAGAAAATTAAATAGATTAAGGGGTGAGGGAGAGCAAAGAAAGATGGAGAAAAGAGCAAAAGGTCAGGGAAGTAGAGGGTGGCGGCCGATTCTGGCAACTGATTATGGATTTCATAAAAGGGCAGCAAATTGTTATTTATTTTTTAGTATTGTGTTTTTCTGCCAGGGAAGGGGAGAAGCGCTCGTGGAATTTTCTGCCTAAAGTACCAAAATAACTTGAGCACTATTCATTTTGACTTGATAAAAGGGGACACCATTTGTTGTTCTAGTTCTGGCAGCAAAAAAGGGGGGGCTATCCCTGAGAGTTGCACATGTAGGATACAGAAAGGGGGAAGGGGACTTACTGTGAGCATCTTGTTGAAATCCATCTCTTCCCACCCCACCTACCCAAACTTCTCTGGTTCCAGCACATCTGATTCCCACAACATTTTCTTTAACACATTGCTTCCGGGAGGCTTTCTGAGGAACCTGAACACAACCTTCTCTTACTGAACATAGCTAAAAACTTGTAACAAGCCACAGCCAAGGTACCCAGCAGTTATTTGGATCATTAGAGAGGCATTTTGTTGTGCCTCTGTTTCTTCCTTCCTTTAAAAAAAACAACACCTTTGAATTTGGACCATCTGACGGTCCCTGAAAGATCACTCTTAATGTACTTTAATAGCAGCACAACACTAAACTTATATTAGCACCTGCCATGCCAATGTGTCCCAGCAGGTGTTCCAGAGATAGATGAAAGGTTTTGCTTTCATGAGCCAATGTAAGAACTTTAGAGGACAAAAAAATAAGTTTATAGTTTTAAAACAATGACAGCCTTGGCATTATTAGTTTCAAAGACGGGGAGAGTTGTCAATACCAAAGAGAATTCAGGTGGATCAATCCAGAGCAGAATTAGACACGGGATGTGGGGATGCTAAAAGTCAGGGTCGGGAATGATACAATACTTTTGCCTCCACAGCTCCTGGCAGTTTTACCTGGCAGACAAGCACCAAGGAATTGGATTTAAAACAAAACAAAAAACAAAACAAAAAACAAGTAAACTTGGTTCTTTTTCGGTTGCTTTGTAACTGAAACCTGCTTCAGAGAAACTGATGCTTTCCTGGGCGTAGGAATGCTTTTCTGTACATCAAAATTTAGTTTCTGCTGTTGGAAACACAGTAGCAGCCATCCCTCCAATAAACCTGGCAGCCCACCATAGGAAATCAACAGCTGGCAAGCTTCTCAGCTGCTAGGGGCAATTAGGCATGTCAATAAAATAAAGGTTCTGTGAGAGTTTTGTGTGATGGCAGACTTAGAGGGAAGACCTCTGGTAACCGGTTGCGAGGGGACAGAGACAGCCGCTTGGAGAAATATATTACAAATTTTGTTCCTTGGTTTCTACTCAGATGCCCACCCCATAGCACTGAATTGGGGCTTGCTTCCAAGTAGAGGCAGACAAGTCTGTAAATTTCTGTTTCTCTTAGTTCCTTATTTTTCCTATCTTAAATTTGATTTACCCAATTTCTGCATGCAATTCTTTTTTAAAAAAAATCCTCACAAAATTAATTAATGCAAATTTCCCCTAGCATACACATTTTTGAACACAAGTTTGCCTTCTACACACCCTTTCTGAAAGAGATTTCCCACAACACAGTGCATTTTTGTGCACGTACCGTATTTAAATAAAGTTAAAGTTTTGACAGTGAAATGGTCATGGTCAGCTTGCAATAAGATCGCTTCCCACTGCGGGACAACTCTTGCAGAATCAAGGATTGCCTTGTGCAGCATTTGTGGGAATGTTAGGGATGTGGATTAGGATATATTATTAAATAGATCCTATCCAAGCTTGTGTTAGCAAGCTTCCAATATCAGCAGTGACATTCCCCTTTTGTGCGCAGCAAAGCGTGAGCGTTAGGTTTGCTAGAACCTCTACAACAAATATACTTCAATATTATACTTCCTGGCAAATCCCCTTTGTCCCTCTTAAAAGAAATACACAACACAATAGTATTAAAATAAGATAGAGTTTACTCACATGACATCCTGAGTTAACAGCAAAATCTCAGAAAGGCAGGCTTGCGTAGAAAAGTTACAAGTATATACATCTGGAGTCTACTTAGTAAAGTGAGGCTCCATCTGGTCTCTCTCTTGGCAGCAGGCCAAGAGGGAGAACCATCCTAACTGGAGATTCTCTGGAGATGTGTTCCCGTTGAAGGAGAAATGGCTAAGAGAGAGAATGGCTGCTGGCTAGGGGCTTTTGTCTGCCAGCTAATCCATCTCATCTGCATATCTGGAGGAACAGGAACTTAGTCAGGTGTTCCCCCAGGTGAGTCCCTCTTAGTGGACACTCTAGGAACTGTTGTGACTTGTCTGCCCCAGTGTTCCATCCCATAGCATTTATGGAAGGAGGTTTGAGAAAGAACCGCAGCTTGGTGAGAAAACATCCGTTTTGCATGCAGAAGATCCCAGGTGCAACCCCCAGCATCACCTATGGGAAACCTTAGGGAGCTGCTTCCGAGGATCGCAGGCGATACTGAGCAAGGCAGACTCTGTGTAAGACAGCTTCCTCTGTTCCTTTCAGCAGAGACTGGAAAACCATCTGCTGAGGAGGCTTCGGCTGTGGATTTTCTGCCGCTCATTGTAACACATGTCCAGCAACACCCCCTGCAGCATGAGCATAGCGGGAGGGGGGGCAGCTGCCCCACCCAGATAAAGTAATTCAATAGAAATACTTAACTCACCAATCACATCAGTTCTGCTCCCCTTACAAAAGTCCTGCCTCACCAACCAAGTCCTCTCCCCCCCCCCATCAACAAAAATCCTGGCTATGCCCATGCTCTGGGTTTCTATGAGCAAGGTTTAGTGCAGCGCAGCACAGGTATGTGTTCAGGTGATGGTGATCCTTGGTGTGGAGCTAGGGGTGTTATTAGTACCCCTAGTTTTATCTATGTGGTGTTAGGCACGAAATCAGTGTGGGTGCCAGTTTGGGCTTTGTTTATGAGCAGTGTTGTGCCACTTTATTTGGGCATGAAGCTTGAGCCTTGAACTGTTGCATGGTAGAAAACTATCGGGTTGGTGGTTTTCTCTTTTTCAAAAACGTGAAATTCAGCAGGTTAAGTCCCGTCCCCCGTCCCCCAACTGCAGCATCTTCATGCTGGGAGAATCTGCATCTAAATTCATTGTCCAAAGCTCAGTTTCTATGTTCACAGAATGCTTCATGATATTGACAAACAGCCTATACAAGTGAAACAGAAGAGGGGATTTCAGAAGGTGCTCCCCCTCCTACCTTAGAAGCTACAATGGTGGAACTTCCCTTTTCTATATAACTGTTAAAGGTCCAGGATATACATCATTCCGTGTGCTATAAATAAATACAGAATCTGAGGGCAAGAATTGTTGGTTTTAAATATGTTGTGGTGTACTTTATTCTTTTTAACTAGCTTATTATTTTGTCATTTATAATTGATGTCTTCAAATGTTGTAAGTTTCCTTGAGAAATGTGGGATAATTAATTAATTAATTAATTAATAAGGAAGGCTGCCAACTGGCCAGTAGAAATCTGGCCTATGCTGGACCTTTAACAGTATCTTTAAAATTCAGTTATCAGCTGGCCAAAGGTGAAGCTTAGTTTATACAATATGAAGATAAACAGTATTACCCAGTTATGCTTGCACATCAAGCTGATCTTAAAAGTTATCGCTACAATGGTCATTTGAAGAGTTGGCAAGCCTATGCGAAATACACTTTGTTGCTGACTTCTATAATTTCTTAGTGGTTTGGGATTAAACCTTGGGGTGGCTTCTTAGCTGAAGATTCTCCAACTAATCATTAACTCCTCATTTTTGTTTGTTATTGAGCATGGGTTCAGATCAATTAGCTACTTAACTGCTGCACCATTGATTTCAACTAGCTTTCTATATGCACAGGGCCTGAAGCACAAAATTGAGAGTCCAAATACACAATTTTCTTTGCGATAGGGGGTATTGACATCATCCTGTTATCACCTTTTTTGTGCTGGTGGTAATGGCAGTTGTGGTCCTTTTCTACCTGGGACTTGATAGGATAGGCTCCCCACCCAACCTCCTAGCAGGTGGAAATTTAGTAAGTGAAACCTACCCACCGTATCATAAAAACTTCACTTGCTAAATTCCAGTTGTTAAATCCACAAGTGTGTGCCTGGAAAAAACATCAGCTGGTGCAGAATTCGGCAACCAGAATGCTCACCAGAGCAAGATGGTTTGAGCGCATTACCCTGATCTTGGCCTGACTGCACTGACTGCCAAATAGTTTCTGGGCCTAATTAAAAGTGCTGGATTTAACCCAGGCATCCCCAAACTTCGGCCCTCCAGATGTTTTGGACTACAATTCCCATCATCCCTGACCACTGGTCCTCTTAGCTAGGGATCATGGGAGTTGTAGGCCAAAACATCTGGAGGGCCGAAGTTTGGGGATGCCTGGTTTAACCTATAAAGTCTTAAATGGCTCAGGACCACAATACCTTAAGGACCACCTCTCCCCATAAGAGCCAGCTCAGACCCTGTGACCTTCTTCATGTGCATCCTCTGAGAAGTCTGGAGGGCAGCAACATGAGAGAACAGGTCTTTTCTGCGGTGGCTCCCCGTTTGTGTAATGCTTGATTTTTGTTGTATTATGTATTTTGTTTTCTCATTTTGTATTTTTATGTTGTGAACCATACTGTGATCTTCGGATTAAGGGCAGTACACAAATTTAATAAATAAAATGGGAAACCAGCATGTAGGGTGGGCAAAATCAAGCCTGAATATTTTACTTGCGCTGCTCAATCTGACTCACAGAAATGTAGAATTGTTTTGGTTTTGTGTGAAGAGAAGTGACGAGGAAAGCTTTTCCTGAAACTTCTGTAAATCGGATTGCTGTTAAATAGCTTTAAGTTTTACATTTTCAAGTATTTGTTGCCAGCTTTTGATGTTAAAAACAAAACAAACCCCTGCTACCTGGGCAAAAATCTCAGCCTCAGGCAAGTCAGAGGGCAGGGCATGAATAGGAAGGAGATGGAAAGCAATTCCTATAACTGCTGCTCTGCCACTGTGACCTTGTTCCTCTGCTAACATGCTGGGAGATGTAGCAATGTATAAGATGATATACATTTCTCCTACCTGGGCAGTTATCTTTCCACAAGGACCGGCATTGGTGCTGAAATCCAGCATCGCCTGAGCTCTGCGAGTGCAGCTTTCTCCTGATTGAAGCACAGCGTGTTTGAGGACCGGGACATTTGCAGGGAAACCAAAATGCTTGTTTACAAAGCTATTGTACTACCAACCTTACTGTATGCTTGTGAAACATGGGCCACTTATAAACACCACCTCCAGCTCCTCAAAAGATTCCATCAACGGTGTCTCTGAAATTTTTTACATATCACGTGGGAAGACTGGTGAATTAATGCCAGTGTACAAGAAGCAGCAAAGATCACCAGTGTTGAAGCAATGATTCTTCAACATCAACTTCGTTGGATTGGTCCTGTTGTTCGGATGCCTGATGATTGTCTTCCAAAGCAACTACTCTATTCCGAGCTTAAAAATGGAAAGCGTAATGCTGGTGGTCAACAAAAGAGGTTTAAAGACAGTCTCAAAGCAAATCTTTAAAAATGTAGAATAAACACTGACAACTGGGAAACACTAGCCTGAAAGCACTTCAATTGGAGAACAGCCTTTACCAAAGGCAGGGGCGGAGGAAGATGGGTGCAGTGGGTGTGGGCCACCCCGGGTGTCACCACTGATGGGGGTGACAAAATGCCGGGCAGCACTCCCCATGGGGCTGCAGCGCGCCTGAGCCACACGTCTCTCCTGGGAGTGACACAGTGGCTTGGGCGCCTGCAGGTTCCGCGCTGCCCCAAATGGTCCGACCGCTGCCTCCCCCCCCCGTTGTAGGATGGCTGAGTGGGAGGAGGCAGGCAGACTCCAGAGGCCCCGTGGTGCGCCCCACCCCTATGGGCAGCTCGCCCTGCCCCTAGTGCCCAAGTGGCTTCCTCCGCCGCTGACCAAAGGTGTCATGGACTTTGAAGACACTCGATCTCAGAACGAAAGGGAGAAATGTGCTAAGAGGAAGGCACACTTGGCAAACCCTCATTGTGATCAACTCCTGCCCAGAAACCTATGTCCCCACTGTGGAAGGACAAATGGATCCAGAACTGGACTCTGTTAAAACTGTGTTCATGGAAGACAATTTTACTCAGCTATGAGTGATCACCAAAGAAGAAGAAAGAAGATAAGATGATGCCCAGGAGTTGAGAAAACAACATTGGACTTTATTGTCCATGCTTTTAGTAACACAGTTTAAATAGAAATACTTTATTGTCACTGTACCACTTGTTTACAGTGAGATTAAATGACCCCCCCCCCCAATCTCTCAGTCTTTGTTACACTCTGTGTGCTGTTGTACAACCACCAACCCCGAAGGTCAGCTGCAATGTTGCTGTCTTCCATTCAGCAGCCTCACCGCCCATGGGTAGAAACTGTTCTTTAACCTATTGGTGTGGTTTATCATGCTTCTATATCTCCTGCCTGAGGCCAGGAGATTAAAAAGGTGCTGGCCAGGGTGTGAGTCATCCCTGAGAATGTTCCTCGCTCTTCTGAGGCAACAGTCTCCTGTGATAACATCTAGCGCAGGCATGTCCAACAGGTAGATCGTGATCTACCGGTAGATCACTGGACGTCTGTGGTAGATCACCAGTAGATCAGTGGCTCCCCCCAAAGAAGCTAGAAAACTTTGGCTGCCCTAAAAAAAGCTCAACATCTTTGCCCTGCACCCCTAAAATGACCTGAACCACAAAAAACAGGGCTTTCCTTCCAAATAAAAAAGCTCAACATCGCTTTCTTCCCTAAATAAGCTCAACAACAAAACAGGGCTTTCCTTCTTAAAAAAAAGCTCAACAACTTTGACCTGAACCCCCAAAAGGAGGGTAGATCACTTCCAGTTTTTAATTCTGTGAGTAGATCGCTGTATCTTGGAAGTTGGCCACCCCTTATTCTAGCGGACTCAGGGGACAACCCACGATATCGTGTGCTGTCTTCACCACCCTCCGTAGGGACTCTCTGTCCATGGCTGTCAAACCAGCATACCACACTGTAATGCAGTATGACAGAACACTTTCTATCGTGGACCGATAGAAGGAAATCACCAGTTGCTGTCCAACCTTGTTATTTCACAAGACCCTAAAGAAATGGGCCTTCCTAACCACCTGGGCTGTATTGACCTTCCAAGTTAGGTCTTCACTAAGATGGACTCCCCAATATGCTGTTAGTGAAATTTATGCTGCTTTTATTGAATGTTTCCACCTAAATATGTAACAGAAGTCTCTAATTTGCTTAATCCTCCACTTAAAATGGCTGGCCATCCATTTATAGGAAAGCCACAGGAAAGCAGGGGCATTCTAAAGTTCTCACATTGATTAAATTCTCAGGACCCATTACTGTCTTTTCAGGAGCTGCAAAATAAATGCAATCTGCCTAATAGTGAAAAATAGAGATATAATCAGCCAAAACATCTCTTAACAGCATTATTTGGCCTGAGGCATATGCAGTTTCCGAGAGGCCAACTCTTATGGATGATCTATAGATATGTTTTTGCTTCCAAAAATTACAGTTCTTTTATATTGCCTCAATGGAAAGCCTCGTACGTGATTTAGGCAGAAATATGCTTTGCATAGAAAGTGGATTTGCCATCAAACCAGCCTACTGGATAATCAGGCTCACAAGTCTGTAGTGACTTTCATATTTGATATAAAGACCAGATTCATACAACAGAGTGGGGGGGGGGGATATGAAGAATGCACAAGTCTCCAATAATAATGGTCAAGTTTAATTATTCTGAAAATGCCCACTAGCTGGAGATGTAGGGGTCAATCAGAACTTCTGGCTGCCAGTAGCAGGGCTTAATGGAGTGGTTTAGCTACCACTTTCCCACAGCCCACTACTCATGCTGACCAAGGCAGGTGGAGGGAGGATACACATTTGCTGCACCAGCTCCCAGATTGGAAAACCTATAGTTTTCAAAGCAGAAAAGGCTAGATTAAAGATCTTCTTGGTTTAGCATTAAAAAACAACAGTATCCTGTGGTAACCAATGCAGTGGAAACTCAAAGATGCTGCACACACTGAGTGGGGCAGAGGAGTGGGGAATTGGGGGGGGACTATTTGGGGGTGGGTTGTGTGAATGGGAGATGCCGCCATTCATCCCAGCTGACTCTGCATGGTTTCTCCCAACCCCCCCCCCCCCATATTCCAGACCTCTGTCCTCCTTGGAGCACACCAGGGTTGCAATGGGGAAGAGAAGGCATGAGTCTTCTTCCACCATACTGAGTGTTAAAGGTAAAGGGACCCTGGACCATTAGGTCCAGTCGTGACCGACTCTGGGGTTGCAACGCTCATCTCGCGTTATTGGCCGAGGGAGCCGGCGTACAGCTTCCAGGTCATGTGGCCAGCATGACAAAGCCGCTTCTGGCGAACCAGAGCAGCACACGGAAACGCCGCTTACCTTCCTGCTGTAGCGGTACCTATTTATCTACTTGCACTTTGACGTGCTTTCAAACTGCTAGGTTGGCAGGAGCTGGGACCGAGCAACGGGAGCTCACCCCATCATGGGGATTTGAACCACAGACCTTCTGATCGGCAAGCCCTAGGCTCTGTGGTTTAACCCACAGCGCCACCCACGTCCCACTTACTGAGTGTTAATGAAGACATATATCTGAACATCTTCAGTATACGTAATGGCATACAGAGTAGCTTCTCACTGCGTTTGGACTGCAACTGTTGTGATGCTTAATATGCCCAAATTTTAAAAGCAAACAAACTGGGTTTGACACATTTGCTCAAACACCTTAAAACCAGTCTACTGTATTATTCAAGTTAATCTTCAAGGCTAGCCTTCTGTCTTTTGATTTTGTTGTTGTTGTTCCATTCACTTACCTGGATTGAAGGATGATGGCAGTTTCTACAGTTTCTTATACAAATTGTGTAAAATAAAAATAAAAATATCCGTGCTCTTTAATATGTTTTCTTGATTACTGCAATTTTTGAAGTAAAAAAAGTGAATAAACTTAAGTTTTATCATTACCTCTGACTTTTACAGAGGAAAAAGTGGCAGTTTGCTCAAAGATTAAGAAAACAAACTCACAATGCAGCCAGGTCATTCCTTTTTTTGTTCTGGGCATGTTGACAGCCCTACGGGGATGGGCCCTAACACCTTCCGCTGCTGCTTCAAAACAACCAGACAAGAGTTGTGCCTGTATATAATCAATCCGTTTCTTTCTTGTTTATTTTGGTTGTGATATGATTGCTAATAGAGATACACTATAGAAAACCCTAAAGAGGGGCAGGTGAAGTGGACCCCACAAGAAGCACCCATCTTCCTTCCCATCTTGAGGGCTAAATTACCGTAAAATGAGGAAAGCCACTCATATGGTTCCAATCTGTTAAGAGAGAGACCCTTCATCTGATTGAAATACAGTAATCGCTTTTTAAAACACACACACGCACCAGTAAGTTGGCATTCTATTCTTCTCCCTCAGATCACATCTTTCTTATAATACCACCCTTTTAAAACACTGAAGGGAAATGGCAGGCAGAAAAGATTAACAAGCAAGACGTGATTAAATTGTGGAAATTGAGGAAGGAGAGAGAGAAGGAAACCACAACAGTGCTTTCCTTTCCTTTTTAAGTTTATTTTAAAGGCTTTTATAATGCAGAATCGACACAGATTTCTCTGTTTCTCCAAGACGCTGCTGGCAACAAAGCAATTAAGAGAGCCCAGACAGGTGCCATTACACATGAGTCATGTAGAGTGGCACTGGTGACAGGACCTACATAAAACTTGTCATCTTAAACACACAGGTTTGAATTACCTGCAAATAAAAAGATACTAGTTACAACATGTGGTTTTGCTTCAGGATTTGTGTTCGGTTCCCAGCCTAGTGCCTGGACACTAACTTAGCAGATGAATCACACCCAGTTGGTTGCGAGTGTTGGTCTTTTGTTGTTTTACAATATACCTCTCAGGCACCTGTTGCACAGGAATTAGGACTCAGCTGCAATGAGCTCTGGCTAACTTAAAATAGGAAATCAGAAACAAATTGGAACAATTATAGTAAAGAGCTGGGGGATCTAAAATATCAGGATTGACTAAATAGTTCAATTACCGGTATGTACAGCTCGAATGAAGACTTTATCACGCCGATGATTAAAAGCCAATGAAAATTGAGACTTACATGTTGCTTAAAAGGAGTTAAAGTCAAAGGCAACAATAATATTGCCAAATAATCTCAGAAATGGAGTATATGCTGCCCTGGGCTCCTTTGGATATAGTAAATTCATAATAAAAATAACATATGGAATACACCCAGTTAGGGAAGCGCAATGTCTCCCTTGCTTGAAACATTAAATTCAAGAGCTGAAGCTGTCCTCAAATGCAGTGATATAATCCACTAAAATGGCACCATTTATGGGCTACTTTGAGAGGCGGGTGGAGCTGCTCACCTGTCAATCATCTGATGCCTTATGACATAGGCGATTCAATTTGAACCTGTGGCTTGCAAAGGAAGAATTGGGGAGCACACTTAAGAATGCTTCTGGTTTTTCCTTCCCAGCTGTGATTTTGCACTTTTTGAACATGGCAGCACGAAAGGGTGCCAAATTCACGAAGCACTAAATCCTACAAGTGTCTGGAAGGGAATAATCAGGACCACACTTAGAATATGGCCTCTATTTATCCCTTTCAGTTTGGCCCTGCACCTAATGACACAAGTTGTCAGGTGATCGACAAGATGATTCAGGTCAAACCATGCTGTGGGCCTAACCACACCTGAGGGATGAAGATACCTTAGGGTTGCCATATTTCAAAAAGTAAAAATCCGGATACAAATGTTTTTGAGCTTTTTTTTTTTTTTTACGAGAGAGAGATTTTGAGCTATCACTTCTATTTGACCTATCACACCTACCATATTTTCCCTGGATGCTTCAGCAATTCCTGTCCAGACACTGTTTATGAGAGCCGAATACCAGTTATGTCCAGGAAATTCCGGATGTATGGCAACCCTCAGATACCCGACTGCTGATTTAGCACAGGGGTCAGCAAACTTTTTCAGCAGGGGGCCGGTCCACTGTCCCGCAGACCTTGTGGGGGGCCGGACTATACTTTGAAAAAAAAAATGACCAAATTCCTATACCTCACAAATAACCCAGAAATGCATTTTAAATAAAAGGACACATGCCACTCACGTAAAAACACCAGGCAGGCTCCCACAAATAACCCAGAGATGCATTTTAAATAAAAGGACACATTCTACTCCTGTAAAAACATGCGATTCCTGGACCGTCCATTGGCCGGATTGAGAAGGTGATTGGGCTGCATCCGGCCCCCGGGCCTTAGTTTGGGGATCCCCTGATGTAGCAGATTGAATAGGCTGTTTCAGCACATCCATTCCCTACTGTGCACGTGTGTGGAGCTCTTCAGTCATTACAACATACCCCTTGATGCTTGAGGGAGCACTACTGACAGTTGAATCACAAGCAGAGACACTGCGGAGAAAAATTAGTTCCACTTTCAAGAGGAGCTTTCTTTCATGCAACCAAACCAGAAGTGGAAGATGTGTCATCGAGTCCACCTGGGATGTGTGTGGGGGGGGGAGAAACAGCACCAACTTCTCCCAAAACTTAACCCTGGTGCAAATGAGCTGGGACAAACACAGAGAACCTGTGTCCTGCTACAGCTTACTATCTCTGAATCTTGTTGGATTTCAAATGGTAAACAGAAACACACAAGCAGCAGAATCACAGCAGGAGCTGAAGTAGCACTGATAAAATTGAACTTGTGGGAATGGTTCCACTTGAAGTACCGTACATTGAATATATCCAGCTGCTACTTATAGATAGAATTCTGAGGGGATAAAATGGCACCATTTATCCATGTGATTCCATCCAAGTTTGTTGCAAGCAGTACATTTTATAAGAGACATTGACTCTCTAGTTGATGGGAACTAATAAATGAAATGTAAGAAAGGCCCATTTGAAATAAAAATACCGCTTTCTTTTTTTGTGTTATATTAACACACCCTTTCAAGTTTCAACCTTTCCCAGGTTATTTGAAGTGTATTGGTTTCAGTCTGGTGCTGAAGGCAACCAACCCTAAAGGCCAGTTAGATTTCTGGAATACATATAGATTAACAGGATGGTCTCACACACCGAGTTTGGGAAGAGGGAGAGATACAGCTCATGAATCATTAGGTCAGGCAGACTTTCATCGTTGTGGATCACAAATAGCAGTGGGTCAATGCTGGTGCTCCACGATTTCAGAACTACGTGGCAGGGTAGGGAATAAGCAAGGAGATGAGGTTATTATGGGAAAGGAATGCACCAGAATGCATTATTCAGAAGAGACAGCTGGATAATACTGTATGGTTCTAACAATAACTGGAACCAGGTGCGATTCAGAGCATATCTGCCTAATCACACAATCACAAAAAGGAGAAAACCTTTCTGCTATAACCCCCCCCCCCAAAAAAAACTCCTTCTGATTTTCAAAAGGCACTCTAAGGGCTCCATCTGATCACAACCACCAGAAAGGCCACTTACAAATGAACTGTAAAACTGTGGTCACCTGTGATGTCACAAAGGCTCACTTGGGGTACTGAACTCTGACCTAGTCTGCAGCTATTATGGGCTTTGTACAGACCACAGCTTCACAAAGACTTTGCAGTTGTATCTTACTGTCTTTTGTGGGTGTGCCTCCCATCTAAGTATCTGGTGCACCACACATTTATGAGAACTCTTTGAGCAATGTCACGGACAAGCCTAAAGTAGTTCCACAGATGTGTGGCCCATTCTGCTGCAACAGAGACATGCCCACATTGCTCTGACTGTTGTACAAAAAGCTTTAAGAAGCAACAAACTTCCTGTCTACTCCCACACCTGGAGTATAGAACTGGTAAAGTTTTTATTTTTATTTTTAATTATCCAAAGATGAGGGGTTATTCACATAAATGCTAATTAAAAATGAGATTACGCAAACAAACACACACGTTGAACAGGCTTATCAGTCTTCTAATCCAACTGACTTCAATGAGCTCCCTCTCCCTTTCATATTTACAATTATTCAACTCAAATAAAAACTGACTAAGAATTAGCGCTGCTATAGTGATAAAACAGGTAGTAGCTACTATTTATTCACAAATGTAATTGTGGAAGAGGAGGAGTGAGAGCTCTGGAAACTTCCTGGGGCCCTGCTCCAACTTTCTGAGAGCATAGTGAGGAAGGAAAATCCACTAGGTCTGTGAGTGGAAATTATATATCAATAAATGGAGAACAGGGAATGACAAGTTCCCCCTACTCACCACTTATTCCCCACCACCACCACCCCCGCATGTAGGGTTACAATCACATAAGTAAAGTGAGCATAAGCCGTGGATTTATTCTGCAGCGCATCCCCGGCTTAATGACTCAGGGAAGGTCTTTTTTGCTGCCTCGGTATTTCCAGCATTACTAGAAGTATCAAATGGCTTGCATTTAAAGGTCCTCACAAGGCCTGGTTTGCTTAGGCATATGTATTTCATAGTACCCTGACATGCAAAATTTTAAGAGGACTTTTTCCAACACAAAGATAAAGCGATAGAAAATGGTTCACCTGCTTTCTTTCTTTGTTAGTTTCATAATGACTGCTGTTAAACACACATGAGCAGGGCTAGTTTGGGAAAAAAAGGCAACTTTATTTTCCCCTCCAGCTGCAGGTTTTTGTTTTTTTGAAAATAGTCCTAATGAGCTCCCATTTAATGCAATACCTAGTGACAAATGTTCATTCACCTATTCATCTTATTTATTTGGTATTCTTATACAGTGGAACCTCGGTTTATGAACACCTCGGTTTACGAATTTTCGGTTACGAACGCCGCGGACCCATCTGGAACGGATTGATTCCCTTTCCATTACTTTCAATGGGAAAGTTCGCTTCAGTTTATGAACGCTTCAGTTTATGAACAGACTTCTGGAACCAATTGTGTTCATAAACCGAGGTACCACTGTACACTGCTTTTCATCAGCAATGCAATTTACAAGTTATATTTTTTTATCTGCAGATAATGCCTTTTTGCATTCTACGTACATAGAGATTCAGACAGACCCATCTCTCTACACAACAGTACAAATGGACACAAATATGGTATCAGAATCTGCTGGTTACCTGAAAGTGGGCATATGAAAGAAACTTTAATGGGAGATTCAGGTGTGAGACTGAGGAATGTCAAGAAGTTCAAATTGAGTTGAATATACAAAATCACTTACAACCTTCCCCTTAACTTTCTTTTCTTGGAATAAAGAACATGTCTGCTCCACCATTTGCTCATAAAGAACTTTTAATGCTCCTCCTTGCAGTGGTGCATATGGAAATAGCCATGTGATGATGCACTGCTTTGGGTTTGAAAATTGAAGCACAGTACTCCAGATCATGGAGAATAGCCCTACCTGAAAAGCTGATGTGCCAGATTCCTATGACCAAAGGTAATTCTAACCCCCACCTATTCTATAATGTGTGGCAACCACTTTTGGATTATATACATTGAGATCATGTTTATAACCCCCAGATACCTCATGGTAGTATGTGGGAAGTTTTTTTTGAGTGAGCTGTAAGAATTTGATTTGATATTTTAAAGCAACGTGGTTGATGTGTTGTTTGTTATGTTGTTTTATGTGTGATGTGCGAATTGAAAATGAATAAAAATATTGTTAACAAAGAAGTTCACGTCTCTGCCTATAAATGTGTGGTTTTCTATCGTATATTAACAAACCAAATTAAGGTTGATTGTGTTATCACTAATTACTTTTGTTGTGAATGATCATTTGACTCCAATGTTTAAAATATTTTAAATATTAGTATTGTTACCTATATGACTTATTAGTCACTTACTACAAGAAATCTCTAAACAACTTATTAAAATGTTAAGGCACAAATGTGTAGCACAAAATCGTAACAATACATTTCAGTAATACCATTTCGATAATCCACAGACCCAGCAGACCCCTCTCCCCGAAGAATGATATTTCATCAAATAGGCCATTATCAAGCTAATCATAATCCATCAAGATTTAGCTTAGTGCCAGAAAGATGGTTTATGATGGTGCCAGGTGGACCCCTGAATAAATTTGTTAAAGTGGTCCTGGATTCTTCATTCTTTTAGCAGCTTCAGGTGTTTTAATAATAGGGGGTCTTGCTTCTGAATAATCACAGAGGATCACACTCTACACCTTTTTTAAAAGAAATGTTATAAGATCCGGTACCACAAAGCCATCACAAGGCACTCGCCAAAAGCAGGTTTACTAATGGGATAGGCGCTTGTACCTTTAACAACAGCAGCACAACACGAAATTTAGGTGAAGCACGTACAGGCTGGGGGACCTCCGCCTCCACCTGTGTTTTTTGTGGTTTTTGTCATCATGCATTTGGTAAAGGTGCATTAAGCTCTCTTTAAGGAAGAGGAGAAAGCGATCTATCCTTTTAAAGAGGAGAAAGCGATCTATTCCTTTTAAACTGGGGACTATATATTATCAGCGCAGCCCCTACAAATGCTTGCTCAGCAAGTAAATCCAACAATCTTCGACCGGGTTTACTCCCGGGGAAGTGTGCTTAAGTTTGCAGCCAGCCTGGCTCCTCCAACCCTCTGCCTCTAGTGTGAAGGCTGAGGAGGGGAAAGAAAGCAGCCGCGAACAACGCCAGTAGGGCAGCCCCAACAGGAATTCCCGGGATCGCTCCTGCCTAGACAGGGAATTCCACCAGCGCGGGGGAGGGGAAACTCCTAGGAGTGACTCTTTACTTCACGCTTACTTCCGGGTTTCTGCTCTCCCGCATGCGCAGAGCCTTATCTGCCTCACCCCGGACTCAATCTCTTCAGACCGTACCATTAGCAGATCATGGTGCGGGGGATGCCCGGTCTTTCCCCAACCACTATTCTTCAGCTTATTCGCCCCTGGAAGCTTTCTGCTTTAAAGCTGTGGTAACACTAGCCTTTGCTTCAGCTCCTCGTTTCGGCTTCGGCCTCCCCATCCGTCCCAGGCAGCTCCCCACCCATTTCCGGACGTTGGTACACTCCTCTCCCAGCAGATCCTGTGGCCGGGCAAGACCACCTCACTCGCCCCGAGGGGGAGGAGCCGAGGGCATTGTTGGGTCAGGGGACGCGCGCCGCCCGCGGGGCTAGCGTGTTGCGGGCCCGTCACAACCCCCCGGCAGCCGCCGCCCACCGCTCAGTGTCACCTCAAGCACCACAGGGCGCGGCCGCCTCCCTTTCCGCCGCCGCCGCCGCCTTCGCTTCAGCTACCCACCCGCCCCGCCGCTGCCGCCGCAGTGGTTGCGCCCGACTCCAGCTGACCGGCCTGGAATCCCGGCTTCGAGCCCCGGCCTGGACCCTCCGCCTGGAGCTGCCCCTTCCTTCTTCCCCCTGCCCCGGCCCTGAGATCTGCTGCGGCCGCCGCCGCCATGGGAGACGCCGGCAGCGAGCGCAGCAAAGCCCCCAGCTTGCCGCCCCGCTGCCCCTGCGGCTTCTGGGGGTGAGTACGTGGTCTGGGAGGGTAGCGGGCAAAAGGGGACAGGCCTGGCTGGGGTTGGAGGAGGCGGCTGCCGGGATGGGGTCTCTCCGGTCCCGAGGGCCTGGGTGTGTGGGGAGGCCAGGCCAGAGGCCGGAGGAGAAGGGCTCGGGGAGGGGAGCCCCTGTTTCTCGGGGAGGTCGGGCGCCCTCTTTCCACTCCCTTCCCCTGACTGGAGGAAGAGGAGGGCGGCCCTCCTCCTCCTCCTCCTGTCACTGGGATCCCTTCCCGAGGCCTGTGACTGCCTCGGCTGCATCACAGTGGCGGGGGAAGCCGGGGGCTTGAGGGCCTAGTCGCGCTTCCTGCCAAGCGGGGGTGGGGGCGAGTGGCGAAGGAAGCCTACCATTTATCTTTCATTCTTCACTCCTCTCTGTTCGGCGGTTTGATCTCTAAGCTGCTTTCCCTGTCCCCGTCCCCCACTATTCCTTTCCTGCTTTTTTTTTTTTAAAGCGTGTGCCATGTAATTTTAATTTTCAGGTATCGCAGTGTGTCAACTTTACTCTTATATACTCCTCCCCGCCAGGTGTGACATCTGTGTGGTCTTCCTCGTTGGGGATAAGAAATAGCAAGACAACTTTCCAAAAGGGTGTGGCTTTTAAGTCCTTGCTTCCAACTCTCCTCACATCTGCTTCTCCCATTGCCCAAAGTTAACGAGAACCTTTGTTCCAGTTTTGTGACTTTCAGAGGAATAATAATGGCACAAGCTGTGTGGCGCAGTGTCATCAGAACCAAGGAACTCTTCCTTCCTTTTTGGGGTTAAAGGCAAAAGTGGTAATCTTGCCTGTGAGGAGCTTGTAGGCCACTCCTGTATAAAGGTTATTCCTTTTGGCCTATGTAAAACTAGGATAGTGATGCTAATGCTTGTGGTGGTGATTCTGATTTCTAGTTTTGGGGTGTTTTTTTTCTTTTTTAGAAAAGGAACATGGTTTCTGAGGTTAGCTGTAGATTGTCTGAATTAGGAGTTATGGACTAAAGCAGGAAAGGCAAAACTATGACTCTCCAGATGTTGTTGGGCTAAAATTCCTGTTGCCCTTGATCATTGGATATACTTCCAGGAGTTTGGTGTACAAGAACAGCTAGATGGCCACAGTTTTCCACTCACTGCAATAGAGGCATCCTGCAAAAGGAGAAGATTGAATAAGAGACTTGGTAGACTTAGTTATGTGCATTGTCAGTAATTTACATTGTATAGCAGTGATGGCCAAACTTGGCCCTCCAGCTGTTTTTGGACTACAACTCCCACCATCCCTAGCTAACAGGACCAGTGGTCAGGGATGATGGGAATTGTAGCCCCAAAACAGCTGGAGGGCCAAGTTTGGCCATCGCTGGATAGCCTGTCTGAAGTCAGGCTGTACATATAATTTCACATGTTAATTATGACAGATATAAATACCATGTGTGTATATGTGATTTCAAGAAAGCATTATATATTTTGAGTGAAATTTATAGTCTATTCTGCCTTAAGCATGTTAATGAAGGAGTGGAGTGTTTCACTCAGCATTTGAATATTGCTAAGCTTTCTGAGCTTGGTGTTTTGTTTGTGTAAGTAGCCATTCAACCTGAATCAAAGCTTTTGTAGAATCATTTTTAATGTTGCCTATTGCTATACCACAAATAATATACATTTGTCTGCGACAGGTAATAAACATGAATGTGGGTGTATAGGTTGAGAGAATGTAGTGCCTTAAACATGGTGCCCTCAAGAAAACGTGCTCTTCAGTGAAGGGATATGTGTACGGTAATAAAAACCTACACTAAATAAATCAGAGGAAATGTCAGCAGCTGTCAGGCTTACTGTACCCAAATAACCTTAAAAGCTGGTTGTCAGGTTTTTACATAATTTGGCAAATTGCAAGATTCAGGCAAGTTTATTTTATTTTAAAAACTTGAAGGTCCTTTAATATATACTTCTTTAATCAGTCTGCAATGGTATCTTGCACTATACAGTACACATAAGCATGGAAGAGTAATTGCTTGTTTTTTGCACCTCTCTTTAACTTTGCCCTTCATAGTTCCTTCACCTTTTATCCCAATATTTTGAATCATGCACTCTTTGCTTTTATTTTAATGTTCTTTCAGTTTGCATTCAGGGCCGTCTTAAGTATATTTGGCGCCCTGGCACCGTGGTGCGACGGATCCCTCCGGCGCCCCCCGCCCTGCCCCGTTTCCCAGCGTGGCGGGCGGAGCTGCGTGGGCGGGCGCAGCTCCGCGGCGGGTGGGCGCCCTGGCGCTCTGCGCCACCCAGCCTGGCCGTAGGGCCGGCCCTGTTTGCATTGTTTAACATGGACATACAGAAGAAGGGCAATATCAATTGGTTGCATTGACTGGGAATGTGTATGTTAAATCTGGACAAGCTTTATATTTTTAAGTTAACATAACTCTTCATCTGGATACAAACTAGTTTTAGCAACCAGACGTTTTCTCCCAACCACTTTTGCTCTTAAACCTTGCACAATAAGAAATAAAGAGAACCGAAAGAGAGTGCATTGTCCAAATATAAACAGTTAACAGCAGTGCATTTTTATTTGATTACCATTTAACTTCGCAAAATCTTTTCCAGCAGTATGGTGGCCTACATGTTTGCTTTTCCTTTTGTGTCTGTCTCATTGCGAAAATTTCAGTTATTTTCTTCACATTCAGCTTAATATCTGAAACGTTCAGGAACACATTAAAGTGCAGCAATCTGTAGACAGGCTGAGGCAGTTGTGTGCAAACCTGAAGTGGCAAGCTACATTATAAACTGGTCATTCATCAGTGGGAACTTCAAGGCAATGCTCCAATTCTATGTGCACTTCTTCCTGCATACTGTTTGATAGTATTTCACCAGTATTTTAATGTTCCTGCAACCATTTATTAATAGCAGTGTTGAATAGTGATATTCTTGTAGAGGTACTGTTGGAGATTCATACTTCAACATTAATAATAAGTAAAATTATTATTATATTTTCTCTTGTTTGTATATATGATACCTGTTTTATGGTAGCATTGTTGGCCATTCTCTCCCCCCCCCCCAGACTATGTGAAACTTCTGTAGGACCTCATCAAGTCTTGCTGAAGTAGTCATATATAGTAGTAGTAGTAATAATAATAATAATTAATAATAAGTGTTCTGTTTTTTCCTTCAATTAGCTTCATGATTTTTGCAGAGGCATTGGCCTTCTTTGGTGGTTAACTGTCAGGAGAGTTCTGAAAGTAAAAACAAATAGCTTCAGGCTCTAGACATCCAGGGCAATACTGAACTGAATGTTTGAACTAGTGCAAGGATTAACATTAGTGCAGCAGGACTTGCCCTCCCCCCCTTGCCCCCTGTCCCCAGATTTGCTTTGGGGGGTTGGGAGAACCCATAGAGTGAATTAGGGGTGTCTGCTAGAGGAAAGGGGAGATGTTCCATCACACAGGAATTACATTCTTTTCAGCACTATGTTGACAACAACCCTTTTTTCCATATCAGAATCTTAGAACTTTGAATCATTCAAAATGATATAACAACTTTGATCTACTACCACCTTCTTGAAACCCTCACTGGCATCCTTATTTGACTTTTAAACCTCTCTAGCTTACTCTTTACAGTTGTACCTCCCTTTTCAATAAAGAAAATGGTGAGCAATTTGTTTTGTCTTTTAATGGTTTGCCTTCCTTTTTAAGCACAGTTAACACTGTTTCTGTTGTCTGTTAACTGTTTAATCCTATGCAGGATTACTCAGAAGTTATTCTCACTGTGTTCACTCATTCACACTCTTGTAAGTGTTTAGGATTGTAGCCTAAGACTATTGCCCAAATAACCACTCATCTCACAATTTGGTTGGCTGAATGCCACCTTTAGCTGAACTGAGGAATGCTGACGGTCAGGGATCAAGACCACATACTTACTGTCTACCTAGGTTTTGAAAATACTCAAAGTGAGTTCTATTTATCAATAGCATCTCTCAGGATGCATACTTTAGAAGGGAATGTTTAAGGAGCGTGGAGAAACTTCCAAGTGAGACCAGATACCTTTAATTGTTCAGATTTCTGAGACTGACTTGTTTACTTGTGTGTTTCTGAGGACTTAAGACAGAGCACAATCTCTCTTGGCACTTATTGCAGGGCCTATGCCTGTTTTCAAACCAAGCCAAGCCCCAGAATAGCATAGTTCCAGCTATATAAACATGCTTTTCCTGTGGTACATGGCATGGCTGCTGTATTTCAAGACTGGCAACATTGCCAAGCTAGCATCTGAGGTAGAAAACAAAATTTGGGCAATCCTAAATTCTAGGGGGGGGGACTTTAATGAAGTATCCCTCTATACAAACACCAAGTTCAAAACACATTTGAGACAAGTGGAGCATGTTCATCTAAAAGACATATTCAGACTTGTACTTGAATTGTTCTGTCTCCTCATTTTTCTGTGTGCACATGTCTGCTTGCCTGATTGCCTTTTCACCAACTTGGTTGTCAGCAGTGGACATTTTTCTTAAGCCTGGATTGCATATCCAAAGGTACTTTCAAAAGTACTCTTGTATTTACTTGTAGAGAATGGGATGTGTGTTGAGTTCTCAGCAATCAAAAGGAGTGAGAAAAGGCTTGTGGGCTTTGGCATTTGCATTGAGGTTTTTGTCTTGAATACTTTTTAAATTCTTTTCCAAGCAATTAGTATATTTCAGGACACTTTGAGTTAACTTTCTGAATCTAGCTTTTGTTTCACGAAGAAGTCTTGGATATGAAAAGACTGTTGCTGTATTTGATGATGCAACTGAAATTCTTGGTAATGTTTGGGTCTAGTACCTGCCAAAGGTTACTCTTTGTAGGGCAACACAGTGGTATTGTAAGGGAAATGCCTAAAGGCACACAAATAAATAGGTCTTGCATGCAGAAGTATTTACTCTTGCTTTTTGTACTAGGTCTTAATTTGGAATGTATTTTAGTTGGATTGGTTTTTAAAGTTTCTGAAATGTATCTGTGAAAGTAGTATGAGTTGTTCCAATGCTGCATCAAAATAAACATTTTAAATAGTCAACATAAAACAAAAAACATTTTTGTTGCTGTTAGTAGTGGAAACTCTAGTGCAATTTCTCTGGCAACTGAAGTACTACCATTTTAGTACAGTACTACAGTACTTTAGTACAGTACTGTAATGGTGGCATTACAGAAGGTGAGAGGGAAGGGAACAAATGTTTCTCCTGTTACAAATTGTGGCTCACTTTTGTTTGAATGGCACAGTGAAGTTGTTTTGTACTTGGACATGAAAGGTCACTGGGTAACTGGTAGCCCTGGGAATGTCCCAGAGGTCTAAGGTCGGGCTATTGAAAATTTGTGTTAGAGTTGACAAGACTCTCCAGGGCTGGGTAGAAGGCATCCTGAAACATCAGAAAATACCCAGTGTTTGAGCGGAGCAGGCTTCTTAGGGATAAGTGTGAGATTGGTGCTACTACTGAAAAGGATCCGATCTTTGTGGACACAGGCCACACTTCACTCAGCAAGGAAGCACAGAGCATGATCTCAGATGTTTAACTGACACCTTGCATAGTTAAAATGAAAGAAAGAAAACCAGCTTAACAATCATTGAATGAATAATAATCATTGCAGTGATACATTTTTTTGCAGTTTGTTGTGGAAACATTCCCCTGTTTTCTAAACAAGATTCAATAATAACCTGCTGGAAAGCTTTAGGTTCGCCATTTGGGACTGCAGCTGTTTCTTCACTGAAGTTTTGGGCACTTGTACTTTCTTTCTAATATTGTTTCCATTTCTGTTTGTCCTGTATATTGTGTGCTTTGTTTTGCTTTAACTGGAGTAGAATTATCCTCTTTAGACATCCAAATGAGACTGGAATAGGCAATTGAATTTATTTGTGTTGTTGTTGTTTAGTCGTTCAGTCGTGTCCGACTCTTCGTGACCCCACGGACCAGAGCACGCCAGGCACTCCTGTCTTCCACTGCCTCCCGCAGTTTGGTCAGACTCATGTTTGGTCAGACCCATTTATTTGTACCTTTGTGGAAATGGAACTAGTATAGTGGTGAAGAATATGATCTGAGAAGTACCTTCTTTTGAAATGTGTAGTTTGCATGCAAGCTGTAGTTCTCACTTGATTTAATCAATTATTCACCTCACTAAATAGCCTTAGGCCAACTTTTTCCAACTTGGTGCCCTCCAAATGTTTTTAGTTACAACTCCCAGCACCTTTAGTCAGAATGACTAATGGTCAGGGAAGATGGTAGCTGTAACCCATAATATCCTGAGAGCACTGGTTTAAGGAAGGCTGTCTCAGGAAAACCATTATCTCTCTGATGGTCTCCACTGCAATATGGATGTAATATGGACCTACTGTTCAGGGTTACCATAAGATTTACAGAGTGGTTGTGTCAAAAGTTCTTTGAACACTCTAAAGTTGTTTTTAAGGATGCTGATTTCTAAGTTTGGATTAGTTGGGAAAGCTGCTGCAGTCCTACACTTGGCAGATTAGCAAAATGTGTGTGCAGTCTGTAGGTTGATTGGAAACTTGTAAAGTATAAAATTGGGCTATTGGTAAGGATTTGAATATTTGGAGCCAAGATAGAGCTGTGAACAAGGAAAAATGAGTAGCCAGAAGAACGTTTTCTGATTGCTACAGACCAACCTGGAGCTGTGGAAAGATGCTTATTTTAGCTATAGCCAAATTTTGAAGTTATTGGGTTCTCAATGTTTACACACAATTTGCTAATCATAATTTATAACAACAGATTGTGAACTAGTAGCAATAATGAAATAACTTGCTGGTAGTGTTCTGCTGTTTAATTTTTCTCAAATCATTCCGACTGAGATACTCCCAAGAAATCAGAAAAACTAGGGAAAGGATGTCCAAATTGTATGCATACTTAGTTTGTGAGTAATTCCTGTATAGAGGAACTTACACCTGAGTGAGTATGGAGCGGATTGATCAGCAAGACCTGACTGACACCCAGGGATGAGCTACTTCAGGGCAGACCAGAAGAGAAAATTATAGAGCATCATTTGTTGCTACTTCCAGCTCCTACCTAAAAGAACCCCAGTGTTTCATCAAGGATTTATAACCTATCCCAGACAACAATAACTCCTCTGCTAAGCTTTGGATAGCATACCTGTTCTTGCTTACAGACAGCACCCTAACCTGAAACAACTGTTCACCATCAAGAGGGCCCAAAGGAATCAAGCCCAGGAACCAAATCCTGCAACAAACTTGGATGTCAATTCTGTCCCTACATCTTCTTTATCAATACCACTGCAGGACATGATAATGTTGGGCACAGCACCACCTCATTCACCTGCTCATCATAAAACTTAATATTGGTCATCAAATATTACAGTGTTCTTCTGCATTCTACATAGGACAAACAGGCCAGTTCTTGCATAAATCAATGGATACAAATCTGAGGTGGTGGTACTTGAACAAAGGAATTTTAAAAGGATGCTCCAGGGTGAAACTGTTGAATTACAAGATTTTCAGCTCTGTTCATCTTGTTCTGAATAGAGACAATGACTTCCTTTCCCACTGCAGTGTTTAGTTAACTCAATATAAACAAGTTGGTTGGTGATAAGACATGCATGTGTACCTTGCATACATAATACATTCCTTCTCAGACTGAATTGTCATTTCCTAGTTTCACTGCTTGCAATCTCCCCGCTCCATCACCATGTATATGCATACGCACAACTGAGGATCATACTTCATGCATGTGATAAAGTGGATTCTAGCTTGTGAAATCTTATGTCATAATAAAACTGGTTATTCTGTTGATTGAGAGTGACCTGTTATAACGGTTAGACATTTAAGTTGGCCACCACTGTTATACGTGCAGGTAGGACTATTGGGAGTTCTACGGTAATAAAATCTCTTCACCTGATCTTCAGTGACAGGATTTCCCCAGACACAACCCATTATTTGTATATGTGCATTCATTCTCCTCTTAGGTGTCCCTTCAGGCAAAAATACACTGTAGTCTCCTTGAGCAACTTGTATTGTGCTAATAATCTAATAGTCAATTTAAAACTAGTTTGCTACCAGTTGAAGATCTTGGTGCTTGTCTTTCACCTTGGTGACCTTTCGCTGCACGTGAATTATAAAACTAAATGATTATTGATATATTAATTCTTAGAACTGTACTTGCTAGCATAATCCTATTCGCTTGGGGGAAAGTGCCAACCCTTTCAAAATTAAGGCTGCTGCTGAAGAAGTGCTGATATAGTGTGAAAGCTGGGCTTGAATTTGGAAGTGTTAACTAATGTTAGTGATATTAGCAAACAATCTAAAATGCCATTGGTTCAAAATTTGAGAAATGTTAGACATGACTTTGAGCTGTGAAAGACTTGCTGTAATAAACTTATTGAATTACAATAATAAAATTACATAGGGGCCTGGATTCCTAGTATATGATTATTTTTGTATGTCTAAGAGGGCATTCCACAGCAGCCCCTTGTTGCTCAGCAAGCAAGTTGAGATTCGGCTAGTTTGAGAGGTCAGTGTCCTTATAGAGACAGTTGCCTATCTATGTTACACTCCTGTCTTGCACTGCCTCCCGCAGTTTGGTCAAACTCATGTTCGTAGCTTCGAGAACACTGTCCAACCATCTCGTCCTCTGTCGTCCCCTTCTCCTAGTGCCCTCCATCTTTCCCAACATCAAGGTCTTTCCCAAAGATTCTTCTCTTCTCATGAGGTGGCCAAAGTATTGGAGCCTCAGCTTCACGATCTGTCCTTCCAGGGAGCACTCAGGGCTGATTTCCTTAAGAATGGATAGGTTTGATCTTCTTGAAGTCCATGGGACTCTCAAGAGTCTCCTCCAGCACCATAATTCAAAAGCATCAATTCTTCGGCGATCAGCCTTCTTTATGGTCCAGCTCTCACTTCCATACATCACTACTGGGAAAACCATAGCTTTAACTATACGGACCTTTGTTGGCAAGGTGATGTCTCTGCTTTTTAAGATGCTGTCTAGGTTTGTCATTGCTTTTCTCCCAAGAAGCAGGCGTCTTTTAATTTCGTGACTGCTGTCACCATCTGCAGTGATCAAGGAGCCCAAGAAAGTAAAATCTCCCACTGCCTCCATTTCTTCCCCTTCTATTTGCCAGGAGGTGATGGGACCAGTGGCCATGATCTTGGTTTTTTTGATGTTGAGCTTCAGACCATATTTTGCGCTCTCCTCTTTCACCCTCATTAAAAGGTTCTTTAATTCCTCCTCGCTTTCTGCCATCAAGGTTGTGTCATCTGAGGTTGTTGATATTTCTTCCAGCAATCTTAATTCCGGCTTGGGATTCATCTAGTCCAGCCTTTCGCATGATGAATTCTGCATATAAGTTAAATAAGCAGGGAGACAATATACAACCTTGTCGTACTCCTTTCCCAATTTTGAACCAATCAGTTGTTTCATATCCAGTTCTAACTGTAGCTTCTTGTCCCACATAGAGATTTATCAGGAGACAGCTGAGGTGATCAGGCACTCCCATTTCTTTAAGAACTTGCCATAGTTTGCTGTGGTTGACACAGTCAAAGGCTTTTGCATAGTCAATGAAGCAGAAGTAGACGTTTTTCTGGAACTCTCTAGCTTTCTCCATAATCCAGCGCATGTTTGCTATTTGGTCTCTGGTTCCTCTGCCCTTTCGAAATCCAGCTTGCACTTCTGGGAGTTCTCGGTCCACATACTGCCTAAGCCTGCCTTGTAGAATTTTAAGCATAACCTTGCTAGCGTGTGAAATGAGCGCAATTGTGCGGTAGTTGGAGCATTCTTTGGCACTGCCCTTCTTTGGAATTGGGATGTAGACTGATCTTCTCCAATCCTCTGGCCATTGCTGAGTTTTCCAAACTTGCTGGCATATTGGGTGTAGCACCTTAACAGCATCATCTTTTAAAATTTTAAACAGTTCAGCTGGAATATCATCACTTCCACTGGCCTTGTTATTAGCAGTGCTTTCTAAGGCCCATTTGACTTTACTCTCCAAGATGTCTGGCTCAAGGTCAGCAACCACACTACCTGAGGTGTACGAGACCTCCATATCTTTCTGGTATAATTCCTCTGTGTATTCTTGCCACCTCTTCTTGATGTCTTCTGCTTCTGTTAGGTCCTTACCACTTTTGTCCTTGATTATGGTAATCCTTAGGGTCCTTAGGGTCTCAAAAAGCAGGATATCAAGTCCAAACTCTTCCTCCTCCTCCTCCTCCTCCTCCTCCTCCTCCTCCTCCTCCTCCCTCCCCCCCTTCTTCTTCTAGGTACTGAAATAAGGTTTGAAGAAGTCTTGATTTAGCTATTGATAATAGTGATTTTGTGTATACTTCTTACTCATAGTTTACTCAGTGTTTGTGTGAATATTCAAACAGCTTCCTGTTGTCTCCAAGTTTTAACTGAGCTTGCTGCTCAATTAGAATTAAGTTATCGCAGCCTGTCAGAGACATTCTTAATTCTTGTGAAGAACTGCAAGTACTAACTCTTAAGCTAGCATTGAAAGCTCCATAGAACAGAATATGCATATAATATTTTAATCAAAGAGTAAGGTAAAGGGACCCTTGACCATTAGGTCAGTCACGGATGACTCTGGGGTTGCGGTACTCATCTCACTTTACTGGCTGAGGGAGCCGGCCTACAGCTTCCGGGTCATGTGGCCAGCATGAGTATGCCGCTTCTGGTGAAACCAGAGCAGCACACGGAAAGGCCATTTACCTTCCCGCCAGAGCGGTACCTATTTATCTACTTGCACTTTGACGTGCTTTCGAACTGCTAGGTTGGCAGGAGCTGGGACCGAGCAACGGGAGCTCACCCCGTCGTTGGGACTCAAACCACCGACCTTCTGATCAGCAAACCCTAGGCTCTGTGGTTTAACCCACAGCCCCATCCGCGTCCCAAAGAGTAACTTCGTCCAATTGGCTTGATGAAAGAGTAACTTCATCCAATTGGCTTGAATCCCAAACATTCCCCACATTATGAATATAGACAGTTAATTAATACTTTTACTATGTATGTATGTGCATGCTTGTCACCCTCGGGGAGAGAGAGTTCTCCAATGGAGTCTGTAAAATTTATCCTCCAGTGACTATTCTCAAATACTTTACATCATTGTGATGGTTGATAAAATGCTGTTTTCTTTGCAGGTATCAATATCGTCTGGTCTGGCTCAGTAGACAAACAACTGTGTCTTTAAAATCTTACTGCTTTAACAAATATCAATATCTGATCAATAAAATGCATTTTTAGCTGAAGAAAGAAGCTTACACCAGTTTGCAGGAGAAGATAATGATTTTCTGTTAGATGCAAAAATCCTTTATTTTTAGATCTTACTAATGCTGTTAGTGTATATTGAGGATGAAGGAAGTTAGGTTTATTTTTGTGGAGCAGAAGCACTGTTGTTATACAATTCATTTTTACAGAAGGAAAGGAAAAAGCTAGCTGGGAAAGAAGCTGCTTGTGAAGCTTAAGAAAGAAAGTTAAGGCATCTGCTACTATATGTAAACTAGAATTCTTGCTAATCTACAGAAGTTGAGCATCAGCAATGTTCTGTTGCTGTGTCTGGTCTCACAGCTCTAACCACTACACCACACTAAGCTTATTGTTAAAACCAACCTACCTTCTCTGCTATGTACTCATGTATTTTCTATTGTGTTCACTTTACTTTTCTTCCTCTGATCATTCTTACTCCATTTAACAAGGTAGGCATTTTCAAATACATTTTCTGTCTTCTAGAAGAAAATACCTTTCATTCTCTTTTCCTTCAGCTTAGCTTTGTCTCATATACTGTATACTATTTCCCCATTTCTCTTACTCCTTCTCTTTCTTTTTTGTGTATAAAATAGATGGCAAGCCTGCAGATAATTTATGTTGACAGCATATTAAATAATGTTGCTTATTAATGTGCACTTTGCAGGCCAAGTAAGCCTTGCATCATAAGAGCAGTAGTAAACATGGTGACCTTTATTGATGTCCTTTGCACATTTTTTAAAAAAATGTGGAGATCACTTAGCAGTATCTACATACATTTAGGTAGTCAACTCTCAGCTCATAAGTAGCCATTGAACTAGAAGGACAGGAACTTGCCTACGGTAATTCAGATGCTTAGTAGTTCAAAGTAACTTTATTGCTTTGCAAGAATGGAATTCCACTTGTTGGTTTCTTGTGCAGCTGTATTTGTTTAGAGATCATGGAAAGAAATACCGGTACCAGTTAAATTGTGGTTATGTAATGTTAAGTCAAATCATGGTTTAGCATGAACAAGTACTGGTAAATGTGCAACCTCTAGAAGAGGAAGCCATGGCTTAGCTTAGTGTGTGTCATCTGGCTTGTGGTTTAGCTGTCTCCAGACAAACTATAAGCTGTAACCAAGGTTTGTCCTAGGATTTGCAGCTCATGGTTTGTGTAGGAAAGCTACACATGAGCCCTTGGTTAAGTCAATCCAAGCCTTGGCTCAGCTCCACACAGCAGCAGAGCAAATGAAGGAAGAGGAAAGTGGCTACAATGTCTGAGAGTCCCATGCATGCCAGGTTTATGCTAAGCCATGGTTTGGTGTTATGTATGATCAGGCCAGTGAGTATTTCTTATCTTACCCTTGCAAGTCATTATATAGCAAAGGGAAGAGCAAACACAATGCCATTGTACTTTAAGTTGTTATTGTTATTCTTAATAATAATATTCTGGAAGCAGGCTGTGTAAAGTAAAATACTTGAGGGCAGGAAGTGAGACTGTTTTCAAAAACATGGGTTAAAGCTTTTCCCCTAGTCAATGCAAGCATTTGTTGTCACTTTTTGTATATAATGGGCTGATCAAATGGACAATACCTCTCATTCAGACATTTTTAAACCTCAGTTTGTTTTCGGTTCAATGCAGTTACTTTTTTTAAAAAATGCTGTTGTGATGTGAGCCGCTTTGAGCAAAATACAGATATTAAATAAACAACAACTCAACTCATCAATATGTTTGTGTTTTAATAGCTGTGGCGCTGGAACAGGTTGGTTCTGTATTAATGGTGATAATCAACCAAGTTTTACTCAGAGTAGACCAAATGAAATTAGTGGACCTAACTTAGACATGTTCATTAATGTCAGTAGGTCTACTCTAAGTAAAGCATAGCTGAATAACACCTGAGTTATATAAGGAGAACAGGTTTGCTGGCTGTATGAATAGTTGCTTGCATAGAAACTTATGTTTTGACCCAGAAATTTCTTTTGGTGAAAGATAGAACACAGTTGTTAAAACATAAGAGAATTTAGTTTTGAATACAGTCTTGGTAAAGCTTTGAAGAGAGATTTCAATAATGGTAGCTCTGAATCTTAACCACAGCTTTCAGGGCCAGGTTTTGCAACTACTTGTCTCTTCCTGGCAGAAATACTGAACGCTCAATAAAGTCTTATAGAATTTGCGCTTAGGTTATATATTACTGAGTATAAATTTCACGGAAAACAATATGTTTAGGGTTATGCTTTAGCGAAATACCACAAGTGTTTATTCTGCTCATTTAGCTCTTTTCGTGCTTTGAAGTTTACACAGGCGTGCTTGAATAAATGCTCATTATTGTGGATTTTAAAAACATTTTGATTTAAATTACACTTGTGATAAACCTGCACCATTTAACTGTGCAATTAATGGAATTCATGGTGCTATTGCAGTTAAGCTATCATCTTCCCTTTGCCAGTTTTCAGTTGTTTAGTTTTGACAGCTTGTGATCTTCACAACTTGTCTTAAGGTTTCTATGGCAACACAGCATAAATGGCAATTGACACCAGAGATGTGCATGTGCATATATGGTGAGCTAATATTGCCCTGCAAACTAGAAACTTGTATGCAGGGTGCTTCTTGCTTTTCATGCCATTCCCACAGATTCCTAACACATTTTTGTAATCGTTACATACATTGAGTCACTTTGTAGTTATGGCAAAAAGTAAGTAAACTTGAATTGACCCCTTTAGATAAATTCCTGCTGGTTCCTTACTTCCAGTTTGGTGCGTGTCTTTTGTTTCCTTGTTCCTTATCCGATCTTCTGGTTAGACAGAATTTGGTGTGGGTTGAGGCAGTGCAGTATGAATTTGGTGGCTTGCCCTAGGAGTTACCTGAAGATGCCAGAGCCTGGATCACAACCCCTGTATCATAGCTTGTGTAGTGACTTGAGCCTGTTTAACATTTGTATAAGGCAGGGTAATGCTTTATGTTCCGGTTGGGTTTTTGAAAAGGCAAAGTAATAGGAAGCCCAGGCTGGACAGAATTAGGCCAGATAAGCCTCCGCTTTTCTCTGATGCATGATTTAAACCTGCTTTCTGCCTGACAGACAAAAGCTGCAGATTTTTATTATGGTTACAGGTAGGTAGCCGTGTTGGTCTGGATCGAAGTAAAATAAAAAAAATTCCTTCAGTAGCACCTTAAAGACCAACTAAGTTTTTATTTTGGTATGAGCTTTCGTGTGCATGCACACTTCTTCAGATACAGTGAAATGGAAGTTTCCAGGCACTTATGTAGAGAAGGGGTGGGGAGGGGTGGGGATGGGGAGGGGGGATCACTCAGAAGGGTGGTGGAAATGGGTGATTGACTGATAGCTGTTGATGACCGCAAACGACTGCAAATGGTTTTGCATGAAAAAGCAAGGGTTGAGATGGCTGAAGATCGCTTATCATGTATAATGAGATAAGAATCCGATATCTCTGTTCAAACCAGGTCCCTCCATGGTTTTGAGCTTGGTGATAAGTTGCAATTCAGCAACTTCTCTTTCCAGTCTATTTCTGAAATTCTTTTGTAGTAAGACAGCTACTTTGAGATCTTGTATAGAATGTCCTGGGAGATTGAAGTGTTCTCCTACTGGTTTTTCTGTCTTCTGGTTCCTGATGTCAGATTTATGTCCATTTATCCTTTGGCGTAGGGTTTGGCCTGTTTGTCCAATATAGAGAGCTGAAGGGCACTGTTGGCATTTGATGGCATACACAATGTTAGAGGATGAGCAATTAAATAGTCCTGAGATGGTATGTTGGATGTTGTTGGGGCCAGTAATGGTGTTGTCTGGGTGTATGTGGCAGCAAAGTTGGCATCTGGGTTTATTGCAGGCTCTGGTACCAGTGTCCATGTTAAGTCTGGTGGTTGTATTATTGTGGGTGAGGAGTTGTTTAAGATTGGGTGGCTGTCTGTAGGCAATGAAAGGTCTTCCTCCCAGAGCTTGAGAAAGGGAGCTGTCATTGTCCAGGAGAGGCTGTAGATCTCTGATGATGCCTCTCCTGGACAATGACAGCTCCCTTTCTCAAGCTCTGGGAGGAAGACCTTTCATTGCCTACAGACAGCCACCCAATCTTAAACAACTCCTCACCCACAATAATACAACCACCAGACTTAACATGGACACTGGTACCAGAGCCTGCAATAAACCCAGATGCCAACTTTGCTGCCACATACACCCAGACAACACCATTACTGGCCCCAACAACATCCAACATACCATCTCAGGACTATTTAATTGCTCATCCTCTAACATTGTGTATGCCATCAAATGCCAACAGTGCCCTTCAGCTCTCTATATTGGACAAACAGGCCAAACCCTACGCCAAAGGATAAATGGACATAAATCTGACATCAGGAACCAGAAGACAGAAAAACCAGTAGGAGAACACTTCAATCTCCCAGGACATTCTATACAAGATCTCAAAGTAGCTGTCTTACTACAAAAGAATTTCAGAAATAGACTGGAAAGAGAAGTTGCTGAATTGCAACTTATCACCAAGCTCAAAACCATGGAGGGACCTGGTTTGAACAGAGATATCGGATTCTTATCTCATTATACATGATAAGCGATCTTCAGCCATCTCAACCCTTGCTTTTTCATGCAAAACCATTTGCAGTCGTTTGCGGTCATCAACAGCTATCAGTCAATCACCCATTTCCACCACCCTTCTGAGTGATCCCCCCTCCCCATCCCCACCCCTCCCCACCCCTTCTCTACATAAGTGCCTGGAAACTTCCATTTCACTGTATCTGAAGAAGTGTGCATGCACACGAAAGCTCATACCAAAATAAAAACTTAGTTGGTCTTTAAGGTGCTACTGAAGAGATTTTTATTATAATATTCAACTTTTTCTTACAACCCCCCACCCCACCCCCGTTTTCTAAATCTGTGTAGCTGAAACACCATTAAATTCTTGGAAGTGCTGACATAGGAAACTACTGGCTGTGCTACCTTAATGATACAGAGAATCATTTTGCTGCCCTCACCTCAATTTGCTGATTTACTAGCCTGCTTCTGACATCTGTTTAAAATAACATATTTATAGAGAGCTAGCTAGCTTTCATAGTTAAAGCTACTTTTAAAAAAGAGAATTGTATTGGGATCTTAATTACTGATAAAGGATGATCAGAATGAAAAATGCAGTGATAGGTATTCCTATTTTGAAAATCAGGCCTGTCATTAGAAAAGATGTTAGGCTTTCAGTTTTGTCAAATCCATTGCAGCAAATACAGTCTTAATGAATCCAGAATATACTAATAGTGTTTCAGTATTGTATATCACTTAAGGAAGTGTTCTGGTTTTTAATCAAATCTGTCTTAAGAGTAGGCTTCTTAAGTATGGCTGTACCTTGTATTGTCTGTATTTTAGTAATGCAAATATAACTATGAATTCTTGAAGCCAAATATAAGGTAGGCAAGGATGTCTGGCTGTTTAAAGTTTCTTACATGGTGGATTTGATTTAAGTCAAATCGATTTAAATCACTATTTAAATCACTAGTCAGTAAGACTTGATTTGAATCATTTTTTTTTTTTTACAGAAAGACTCATTCTTGCTGGTATAATCTTAATATTTACAACCATATGAAGGTTTCATTTTTGGAATAATAAATTTTCAGAGTATTTACAGTTCTATCAAAAATTACTGATTTAGTAGTGTTAGAAATACATAGACAGATACTTATGAAATTATGGTGAAGTTTAATAAGTTAACTGTTTATATTTGGACAACTTTTCTGCTGTACTTTATTGGAAGGAGAAAAATAATCATTTCTTTAATAACCACTTAAACAATTTATTTAACTAAAACAATAACATTATAGCATATGTATCCATGTTTGATAACTGATGTGGTTAAACTTTTAGTTTTTAAAAAAACTTAGACTGAGTTTTAGCACATGTGAAAAACGTAAAACAAATCCTTATTTCCTGATGAATAGCCTTTGGACTATAATGTAAATTAAATAGAAGACTGTATTTAGAAAGATTTTTCATCCAAAACCATTTTATTTTAAAAATCTGTTTTAAATAAAAAACCTTTTTTATTTTTTTTTTTAAAAATCATTGATTTTTATCCACTCTGGTTTCTTAAAGCCATTCTCAAAGTTTTCTCATCCATGATCATCATAGAAACATAACAGGCAGGCAGAGGAGGAATGGATTGCACTGTCCTTCCACCAGTCCACAGGGTAAAAGACTTTCATAAACACACACACACAGCCTGCTAAGAGGATACCAACCAGTATTTGCATGCTATCTGGAGAAGGGGCTTTCCCCTGCCTGTGGCCAGAATGAGAATTTAGTGTACTAGCCTCTTAAAACTCTTGTAAATATAGGGCATGCTACTAACTTTTGCAAGCTTCTTTGCAAGGCAGAGATTGCCAATTTCAGAAAGTGGTTATGGAAGACTTCACCTCAGCTGCATGACATCTATGTCATGCATGTTTATTTTCCTCTTTCATGCTTACTAACATGTACAGTACATGAAATTGACACCTCGATTTATCAATTTCATTTGTTGTTGTTGTTGTTTAGTCATTTAGTTGTGTCCGACTCTTCGTGACCCCATGGACCATAGCACGCCAGGCACTCCTATCTTGCACTGCCTCCCACAGTTTGGTCAAACTCATGTTCGTAGCTTCGAGAACACACTCCAACCATCTCGTCCTCTGTCGTCCCCTTCTCCTAGTGCCCTCAATCTTTCCCAACATCGGGGTCTTTTCCAGGGAGTCTTCTCTTCTCATGAGGTGGCCAAAGTATTGGAGCCTCAGCTTCACGATCTGTCCTTCCAGTGAGCACTCAGGGCTGATTTCCTTAAGAATGGATAGGTTTGATCTTGCAGTCCATGGGACTCTCAAGAGTCTCCTCCAGCACCATAATTCAAAAGCATCAATTCTTCGGCGATCAACATTCTTTATGGTCCAGCTCTCACTTCCATACATCACTACTGGGAAAACCATAGCTTTAACATATTTTGCGCTCTCCTCTTTCACCCTCGTTAAAAGGTTCTTTAATTCCTCCTCACTTTCTGCCATCAAGGTTGTGTCATCTGCATACCTGAAGTTGTTGATATTTCTTCCGGCAATCTTAATTCCCGTTTGGGATTCATCTAGTTCAGCCTTTCACATGATGAATTCTGCATATAAGTTAAATAAGCAGGAAGACAATATACAACCTTGTCGTACTCCTTTCCCAATTTTGAACCAATCAGTTGTTGCATATCCAGTTCTAATTGTAGCTTCTTGTCCCACATAGAGATTTATCAGGAGACAGCTGAGGTGATCAGGCACTCCCATTTCTTTAAGAACTTGCCATAGTTTGCTGTGGTTGACACAGTCAAAGGCTTTTGCATAGTCAATGAAGCAGAAGTAGACGTTTTTCTGGAACTCTCTAGCTTTCTCCATAATCCAGCGCATGTTTGCTATTTGGTCTCTGGTTCCTCTGCCCCTTCGAAATCCAGCTTGCACTTCTGGGAGTTCTCGGTCCACATACTGCCTAAGCCTGCCTTGTAGAATTTTAAGCATAACCTTGCTAGCATGATAAAAAAATTCCTTCAGTAGCACCTTAAAGACCAACTAAGTTTATATTTTGGTATGAGCTTTCGTGTGCATGCACACTTCTTCAGATAGGTAGCATGGTTATCAATTTCATTAGCATGGTTATCAATTTCATTAGCTTCAGGTAATAATAATAATAAATAATAATAATAATAATATAATTTATAATTTATACCCCGTCCATCTGGCTGGGTTTCCCCAGAAGGCATGCTGAAACAGCAATTTGAATCAGCTATAGCCGGAATGTGGGCTAATAATGAAGTCTAATTCAGGCAATATGGTGGTGCAGGTAGTGGAAGGTTAGCCTGACCAGGGAGGTGGTGGCCAACCTGACATTTTCAAAGGAGCTGGGATTCAGCACCAATCAGCTGATTGGCCCCAAGAACAAGCCCTTTCTAGGTTGCAACGTGATGTCATAATGACATCCCACCCACCTGGTCAAAGTTGGCCCCCTGAGGGGTATAGGTGTTGGGCTTCAGTTTGCTAAACAGATCAGAGTTCTGCACCCCTGCCCTATGGTAAAAACCTACCAATTTCACAAAATCTGAAAGATTTTATTGAGTGTTTCGTATTTTACACCCAACACACACTTCAAAGTGCCTCCTTTTGTCAGATGCAGACTGAAAAGCGAGTTACAAATTTACAGGGTGAAGGCTGTGTCATGCCCATTTCCTCTATTGGAAATGTAAGCATTGTGTTGAATTAGTTCTACAAAGGACTAGAGGTGAATTATTGGCTATCACACATTTGGAGGATGATAGTTCAGCAGAAGTTGGGAGGGGAAGATGCTGCTCCTCCCCTTGCTAATAATTACAACATAATATTCTGTATGAGACAAATGAACACTGCTCTGCTCTGGTGTTTGAATTTGGCTGCTCTTAATGATCTGTGACTTAGTTAAAATTGACAGTGTGTTCTGTTTGCCTTGATTATAGTTGAAATAAGTACAGTGATTATGGCAAACTACTTTCTGTTCTCAATAATGCAGAATTTGGTTTCTGCACTATTCCCGTAAAGGCTACACAGCAGTTTAAAGGTAAAGGTAAAAACCGTAAAGTCCAGTCGCTGACGACTTTGTAGTTGCGGCGCTCATCTTGCTTTAATGGCTGAGGGAGCCGCCATTTGTCCGCAGACAGCTTCCGGGTCATGTGGCCAGCATGGCAAAGCCGCTTCTGGCGAACCAGAGCAGCACACGGAAATGCCGTTTACCTTCCCGCCGGAGCGGTACCTATTTATCTACTTGCACTTTGACATGCTTTTGAACTGCTAGGTTGGCAGGAGCAGGGACTGAGCAATGGGAGCTCACCCTGTCACACGGATTCGAACCACCAACCTTCTGATCGACAAGCCCTAGGCTCTGTGGTTTAGACCACAGCGCCACCCACGTCCCTCTACTTAGCAGTTTACAGCTTAATAAATAGCATAACACGTGTAGATAACACAATAGCAATAGTATGTAAAAGTTAAGAACAGTTACAAATATTAAGCAGTAGCATCCAATTAATAAGCAGCAGCAACAAGTTACTAATAAATTACTTCAACCACTCATCTGAATGCCTGTCTGAAGAGATGTGTCTTTACCTGATTCCTAAAAGAAAACAAAGAAGAGAAGAAGATTCCTTACATCACCATTCCCACATCACCTACAAAAGGTTCTTCTACAAGGGATTCTAAAAGTTAGGAGCCATTTAAATCTGTCTAATGAGACCTACAGGATTCAAGAAAGAGGCTTTGTGACATTCCTACTGAAAACAGGAAATGTTTTAAAACTGTTGCCCAATTATGTCATGTGGTCTAGTTAGAACTATTTGTTGAAAGGCAATCTATAAATGTGGAGGCGAGGAAAATGTCACTCAAAGGGTCATAGAAGCTTGTTCCTCAAAAATGAAATTAAAAGGTGATTGGGTTAACTTAGTATTCCTCATTTTGGAATATACCGTATATATAAATCAAAGAAGGTTAAATTACATCCTTCTATCCCAGCACAGGAAAACCAATATGGAGTTCCTAGAAAATGCTTAACAAACTACCGGTAATGCTTGGTTTTTGGTTTTTTTGTAATATTTTTTATTAAATTTTCAGAATAGAAGAACAACAGAAAAAGCACAAAAAAGCAGTACAAAAAAAGATAAGCAATACAAACTGAAAAAAGAAAAATACAGAATAAAAAGAGAAAACATTTAACAAATTCTATAAATATTAACATTGCGAATATGGACCCCCTCGGGATCCCTTCCTCTGCGGTTCTTAATCACTTATCTACTTTAGCAAATTCTAACTCATTTTAATCACCTCGTAAATTCTAGTTTTAATTCTCAATTTAACATGTTCAACTTTTCCACAGTTTATTTACAACCTAATTCTGCTCTTAATATATCACTTTTGCATGTTTTGTTAAATATAACTTAAAGTCTTTCCATTCTTCCTCCGTCGCTTCCTCTCCCCGGTTGTGGATTCTCCCGGTCATCTCAGCCAGTTCCATAAACTCCATCATCTTCATCTGCCAGTCGTCGATCGTTGGTAGTGTTGGTAATTTCCAGTTCTTTGCAATTAAAATTCTTGCTGCCGTCGTCGCATACATAAAAAAAAGACACATTTTTCTTTGGTATCTCATTTCCAATAATGCCCACTAGAAATGCTTCTGGTTTTTTAACAAATGTGTTTTTCAACACTTTCTTAAGTTCATTATAAATCTTGTTCCAGAAGTCTCTTACTAGTGGACATGTCCACCACATGTGGTAAAAGGAACCTTCTTCTTTCTTACATCTCCAACATTTATTATCCTGATTGTGATAAATCTTAGCCAAGTCCTGGTTTTTGAATAATAGTGCTTCTCTGAAAGTAGAGGTAGGTTAATCCTATGAAATGTATTTTGATCTTTATCTATTGATATTCAGTAGGAATCTGTTTGTTTGAATTATTGACTCTTTTATCTATATAAGTGCTGCATCATTTTTTGCATTTTGCATAAATTTTTTGTTACCCGCTATCAGGAATCAGTAACTGCCGTAGTCAAGTTGTAAGATAAAAAGGGAATTCCTTGAAAAGGTGGCAATTGAAGATGAAATCAAGACATTGACAAAAGCACCTAATTTCTCCTTGATATTGTCAGCTAGATTTGTCTCATGTCTTTGCTTCATCATGTGCATTATATTGCTGAATTTTATCATGTTACCTCTTATTTATTACTTTTCAATATTTTAATGGTTTAACTTTGTGTTGGAATGGTGTTTTCTGTTTATAATATGGCTGAGTAGATAACAATACAAATATACTGACATTTGATATTAAAACACTTGGTATAGTATTTTTGGTTCATACTAGACATCTACAATTAAAAGGTTTTTAGTTGGCTAGCTAACGTTAATGAGTTGAAAGACTGGTAAAAGTAGTTTATAGTACAGTATATCATTATCACATGTTTATAAGGTTCAGTAAATGAAATTGCCATACACTAGTGCATCATGTACTAAAATATCCAAAAAGTTTTAATATAATATAATTTTAGTATAAAGGAGATCTATATTGATTGAAAGGACTGCATTTAAAATAAAAGCAGGGAGGCATTTTGTCCCAAACGTTGCAGGGCTGTTTCTTCTGAAACATTTTCTATTGCCTGAATAGGTAGTAAAATGGAAATGTTTGACCTTGATATAAAGGATATTATTTCCTAAAGAATTTGATTTTTCCATCAAGTGATAAAATTGGAGGACATTTTTGTTAACGTTGCAGGTTATTTTTTATATCTGCATTTGCTTGCCACTTACCCTCTAAGTCGCTTCTTCAAGTCTCAGATGCTGTGGTGCTGAATCCCAGATTGGCTATTGAAACTAAATAGCTGACTAGTCAGAAAAAGACACAAAAATATTAATCTTCAGCTACAGAGAGAGGCAAGTCAAGGGTTGCTGTATGGAAGACACTCTTAGTTAAGTGGTTCTCATGTGGTTGGAAGAACATGTCAAGGGCACTACACTATAGGCAGGATTCTGAAGTGCTGCCAGTGACAATTTGTATGTTAAAGTGCCATGTCATTATAACATCTGATTTGCTGAAGTCTCGCTGCTTCCATTTCTTCCTTCATTCTCCTAGCATCTGCTTATGGTTCCTTAAGTGGCCTGACACCTGTTTAAGGCCTATGGAAATGAATTAAGTCACACTTGGTGGTAGCATTTTAAGCATTTAGTGCTTCGTATACACAACTGGTTTGTTTTTATTGGTTCTTTGTAGCTGCAAGTGTTACAAATGTTGCTTGCTGAAGGTGATCATATGATTGCTGAAGGTAATCATAACAAAACTACAATATCTGAGAGTTTCCCATGAACTGAAAGAATAATATAAACTTCTAGTTCATGGGAAACTAAAAATACCAAAGATTTGTTATGATTACCTTCAACCCAACCTCCCGTCTAACTCTGAACCTTTAGTTCCATCATCTAATTTAGCAATCTAAATATTGTGTTAATGCAAATTAGTTAGGGTATGACATGCAGCACAAGTGTCTATATAGTATAAATAAAATATATTCCACTTAAGGAAAACTAACAACTTGCTGTGTGTTGCACAGTAATGAGAATCTCTGGATCTTGATTAAACAGCAGCTGCCACATCTGAAAAAGCCTCCTGAATGCCTAGGAACGAAATGGTTGTGTTGTGCACTTATGGGATATACATTTGCTTACTTGGCTTAAGAGGAAATAGGCACCCAGGAGTCTAATCTTGTTGCTGATGTTCTATCCTCACTCATGTGTAATTTGGTGAGAAGAGGATAGCACACAAAACTTAAAATTTGTCATCAAAGAATTGCAAGACACTCCCTGTTGAAGGAGCAATAATATAATTGTAATTGTACCATTGGAAATTGGTACTGGTACTGGGATGAACCCATTCTGTTTCTTCAATGGTAAGCTTAAGTGGTGGCATTCAGAAATCCTGTACTTTACATGCCAGGGAAGTGTTAGAACAGCCTTTCCATGCCTTGGCGTCTCAGATCTTGGTGTTGGATTACAAGCCCCATCATCCCCAGCCATCATGGCCAACGATCAGGGATGATCAGGGTAGTCAAGAAACACCTAGGGACCCAAAATTGAGAATGCTGTGTTTGAATCTTGCTTTGTCACTCTCTGCAAGTATGCATGCAATAAACAGAGTATCAGTTCTGTGGATCTCTGCATTCCCAAACTTGGGAGGTTTGATTTTAAATTTGAGCAGTCATTAATTCCAGTTTGAAATAAAATAGGTTTAGGAGTACTGCAAAGATTCTTTCTTGTGCAGTACGTGAGATCATACCCGTATTTCTGCTTTCAATGTGTATTAGGGCTTATACAAAATAGTCTTGGCCTCTGGTGCTGCTCTTGATCTGTAGCTAGTATATCGCTACAAATATTTAGCTTTCTGTTGACCTTTTGAATTGTTTGCACCTTGGTAAAAGTGTGTGCATGTGCATTATATAAAATATTTTGTCTGGTACTATAAATGCCAAACGTTCTGCCATGGTCACTAACCTTCAACAATGGAGAGGTCAGAGAAGATTTTTCCAACCCTTTAGGACTCTGTATAAAGGGCATTGCATTATACATTGGGGAAACTTCTCCAAAGCCCAGAATGTTCAGATAGTAAGTTGGTCCCATTCAGACAAATTCTTTTTAAAGATCTGCAAGGACTTTGTATGAAGTAGAATGTGATAAAAGAATTCAAAACAAAGTGGTCACCTTTAGAAAACAAAAGGCAGCAAAAGGGGGAAAGAGAAGGTATGACAGGCACACTGGGAACACAGAAGAAAGAAATTGCTTTGAAAACCATGTTCACATTTCCCCATAAATCATTCTGCTGAGATCGTTTCAAAATGGTGCTGGACTTCCCTGTGTGCTTTTAGAATGAAGTCCTCATGGTGTGCTAGAGGAACAAATAGTCTTTCTGTTACTGGCTTACTGTGGGTGACAAAGATTGAAAGACACAGGCTTTCTTAATATAGTCTGCTCTGATTTCACATCTGATTTATATTATTTTTGCTTTGCTTTGCTTTTATTGTTACTTTCTGTGACGAAGTATTGGCGTTCTAGTATTATTCCCTCTGACAAGTGAACATAAATAAATGGCAGGAAATGATAGTGAAGCAATTAAAAACAAGCCTTAGTGTTTATTTAGCTTAGTGGTAGAGCACATGCTCCATCCCTTCCAGGATGCTTCTTTTGACTGCAGAGGGATCTGCAACACAAAGCAGAACAGATGGGAACTTGTGTGTTTAAGAACATTAGAGAAGAGTTGTATGTTAGTGGCACAGCAGATGCTTTGCATGCAGAAGGTTCCACATTCAATCCCTGAATAGCTCAGATAGGAATGGGAAAGATTCCTGTCAGCAGTCCTGGACCCCTTCAATGTAGACAGTACTCGGCTTGATGAGCCAGAGGTCTGACTTAGTATATGACAGGCTGGTATGTTCATATATGTTCAACTGATTCCCTTCTCCTTCCTTAGCTTCCTTTCAGTGATGTCCAAACTTATTTCAAAGAGGGCCAGATTTGATGAAGTGAGGGCCGACCACAGGGCCAAAGTTGTTTTTTAGGATTGAAGTGGTTGAACTTTTTTTTTTAGGATTTTACCCCAGGAAATAAACTGCCACAGGGGCTGGATTAAACGAACCGGCGGTTAACTAGAGAGGATTATTTTAATTTCTTTCTGGTTAACTTGCGTCATACAATGTTACTAGACTTGGCTAAATGCAGCTTCCTCGAAGGATCTGGAGCTGTGGAGTGCATAAAAACATGTCAGAGAAAAGAAATTGTTTCAATTCATTCCATTCTTTACGCAATCTGAGGATCAATCCCAGCATATTAATATAATATACTGACAGGAGTCCTACTTTATCTTGTTGCTTCTGGTGTACCCATACCCTCCAGAAAGTTTCATATCCCTGACAATTTTACAAGACTGTAATATAGGCATTTAAGATGATTTTGGTGGTTTTATCTTTCTCCTACACACCTTTGGTTCTTCTTGAGGCTGTCATTCAGTAACATCTGGAGGGCCAAAGGTTCCCCACACCTCTCCCACATTAAGGAATACAGTTAATGGGTTAATTCTCCATGAATCAACAGAGATGTCTGCAGGTGCATTATGGGGAATAAATCATCTTTTGACTCTCTTATCTGTATTACCGGGCAGATTTGGCAAGTAACTTTGGATATAAAAGAGTTCAGGTTACAGCATACTGTGCAGTTCATGGTAGGAGATTGCAGGGCTTGTTGAAAGCTATCTGTTGGGACTGGATTGAAGTGAAAATTATTTGAAGTGATTTTAGAAGGAAGAAGTTGGAAAATTTTCCGTCTTCAGAGTTCAGAACCCTATCAGTTGCAGGACTTTGAAAGCAATTGAACTTTGGGTGTGGCTGTAGTCTTTAACACAGCAAGGACTTTGAAGCAAAGAACCCTCTCTGGGCTCAGAGAGGGAAGACTATTAGCAACATCTGTAAGTAGTGTGTATAGTGGTGTACGTTGGTGTTGACCTACTAAAGGCCAACACTTCTAAATGGCTGTTTCCTTTGGTGAGTTTAACCACTTGACTGAGCTTTCGCAGCACATGTAGCCAACAAACCGAACATCCCACACAAATAACTTGAATTCCAAAATGAGTGGTAGAGTTGTGTGCTGACATACTGATGATACCTCAGCCCAAACCTCCAGATAGCAGTGTAGTTTATAAGGAAGAGAGGACATGCCAAGAAATTTGCCCACATTTATTGATTTACAATACAATACAATACAATATACTTTATTTGACCGATAGTCAGAAAGATTTATTGATTTATTTGAATTGCCTAAATTATTCAAAAGAGTAGCAGGCCCAGAAAAATTACCAGAACTTATATGTTGATTCATGCATAAGTATCACTATATAGAACAGTGTTTCTCAACCTTTTTTGGGCCACGGCACACTTAATCCGTGAAAAAAATCACGAGGCACACCACCATTAAAAAAGTTAAAAAATTTAACTCTGTGCCGCCCTATATTATAATTATGACTGTAAGAAACACTTGCCAAATATTGCTTTCCGGCGGGTTATTGTTGTGTATTGGCGGCCGCCAGGCTCGTTTGCACTGAGCTTTGGGAAAGAGGAGGAGAAATATTGCTTTCCGGCGGGTCAGCGTTGTTTATTGGCAGCCGCCAGGCACGTGACAATGCAAATCGCCCTTCTCGTCGCCGCACGTCGCGGCACACCAGCCAGCGTATCGTGGCACACTAGTGTGCCGCGGAACAGCGGTTGAGAAACGCTGATATAGAAGGTGAATATACAATATGACCATCGTAAAACATAATAAATAGTGTGGAACATTATCCTTATTGTTTCTTTTTCTTTTTCTTATTCCTATTCCTATTAATCTGACATCTGAAATGATTCTTCAGTGTTTCCAAGCTCAAACATTTCTTAATTTAAGAGAAATTAATTCTCTAGACCACTGAAATGAATTCGCAGTTAATGTCACCCTGTATCCTTGGAGCTAAAGACTATTTTTGTATAAAAATTGCTTTGTTCTGAAAGGTAAAGGAAGAAATTAAGTTGGAGATTAGAACATTTTCCCCAGGTGAGGCTGATCAGACAGTAGAAGGTCTGACAAAGAAAGGCCAGAAATGTTTTGTCCTTAGAAACTGAAGAAAGGAGCGAGGAGAAGAAAAAGCACTCTGAAAAAACACTCTGGAAGCAATCTTCCACTGATGTACTGGGATAAACTGTGATCCCTGAGAGAGATGGCTCCTGCTTCTGTTCCCATCAGCGAAAAGCCATGGTTGACAAGATTCCTCTCTAGAGATTGGTCTTTCAAGAATTAGAAGTTTTTCATCTTGGACGTTTTTAATCAAGAAAATTAAGCTATAGTTGTAATATACCAGATACAGTCGTACCTCGGGTTACGACCACCTCGGTTTGCGAACAGTTCGGGTTACAAACTGCGCAAACCCGGAAGTGTTTTCGCCGCGCGCGTGTGTGCAGAAGCGGCGCGCGCGCGATCTGCGCATGCGCAAAGCGCGAAAATCGTGAAAATCACGCTTTGCGCATGCGCAAAATGGCGGCGCCCATTGCGTTCAGTTTACGAACTATTCGGGTTACGAACTGCGTTCCGGAACGGATCGAGTTCGTAACACGAGGTATTACTGTACAATGAAAGCTCAAACATATATGTTAGCCCACAAAAGGAAAATACTTTCTTGTATACAATAAACTACTGAATATGCTGGCGTATAAGGCGACTGGGCATATAAGATGACCCCCTACTTTTTCAGTCAAAATATAGAGTTTGAGATATACTCGCCATAACGAGTACAGTGGAACCTCGGTTTATGAACACCTTGGTTTACGAATTTTCGGTTTACGAATGCCGCGGACCCATTTGGAACGGATTAATTCACTTTCCATTACTTTCAATGGGAAAGTTCGCTTCAGTTTATGAACATTTCAGTTTATGAACAGACTTCCGGAACCAATTACACCCATGCTTCGGGTTAAGTACGCTTCAGGTTGAGTACTCCGCGGACCCGTCTGGAACAGATTAATCCACTTGTGAGACTAGGATATCTGCTTATGTAGGCTGTTTTCACCCTTTACCTGAGGGTCTCAAGACATTCAGGTTGTTTCGGAAGGGGGATGCAATAAGGACAAGGGAGTCATTGCATGAGATGCTTTTTAGTTACAGAAGAAGTATGAAGACAATCCTTTGCATTTATCCAAAAAAACTGGTGCGCTAGAATTAGTTGAAACTTGCTTTGTACCACTTTAAAAGATTGTGCTTAATACTCTGTGAATCCATCAGGTAAGCAGAAAGGTTAAATGACTGTTAAGTGGAATCACATACATGCATGATTAGTATGAGATGTGATGAAGGGACTAATTAATAAGATCTAATTATTGTTCGTATACAAAGCAAAGTTTTGCCACTTTGTGGACAGCATAAATGGAAATTGATAAGGAAGTGATGAAAGTCTATTCAAATTTGGACCAATTTCCTGTTAATCCTAAACTTGGAAGACTTGGGTGAAAAGCATGCCCAAGCTACAATTCTGCTACTGTGGTATTTCAAAGCAAATAATTCATCAAACTTATAAAACATTGGAAGCTTGAAGTTTATAGTGGACATGTTGAGAGGTCATATTTGTGATTTTAGCATACATAACTGTCTCAGCAAGTACTTATTGCATACACACTTGAATGATATCTTGTATAGTCTAATTAAACCTGCCTTTAGCTGTGTGACATTTCACTTGGTTAAGTGCCATTTGGTATTCTTGTTGGCTATAGAGCAAAACCAATAATGTGTTTTGCAGTTGCATTTAACCACAATTCCAGTTAACTTGCCATACTATCAGCAGTGAGGTGAGGTTGAAGATTTTCCACAGGAAGAAAACCAAAACAAAATATTTCATAAGATTAGTAAAATAATGAATAGATAATACCAGTCAAAGTGGGAACTTTTAAAGTAGTGATTCAGTGGATGGTACTCAGCCATGTTTTACTCGGGGAATTAATTAGCATGAATCTAAGTTAGATTTATTTCAGTAGATCAATTCTGATTAAAATTTGGTTGAATACTATCCACTGTGTTTTTCAGCTTATACTTTTGCAAATGTCTATCTAATGCATAGCTCTGTGCATGTTAAAATTAATGGGTTAGTTGGTTTCAGTACTTTATTCTTTCTTAATTTAAGCCACGCAAAGGAAGTACGTGCTTTTAAATATTGTGTCTTACGGTATTTACAAGGATTACAAGCAAGAGTTTCCAATTAAAGCTTTGAATATAATATTTAAACCACAAAGGTTCCTTTCTCACATGCCATCCACATCTAGAGCAAACATGTAAAGCAGAGTTTCTCAGCCTTTTAAACTCACGCCCCTTTTAAGCGAATATAAAAACCCCACAGACCCCCTTCAAACCTGTCTCCCATAATTGTTTTATTTTAATTTTCAAAAGGATTGAAACATGATCTTTAATTATAAATAATTTGTTGGTCTTTACAATGAGAATGAATCAAAGTATTTATAATTTTAAAAAACATTTATTTTTTAAAAAGCCACATGAAATTTAAAATTTGGCTTCAGTTATTACTAATGCGAGCTTTGATGCTGCATGTTTATCACAAGCTTTTAGATTTTTGACTTTCACATCAGCATGCTTAATAATTGTGTTTGTGTGTGATTTGTTTAGCATTATAAACACTGTTAGACTGCAAGATTTTTTAAATAAAAAATCCACAACTTTGGGAATATAAAATACAGATGTTAATCAGGTCTGTTCCCACCCTTAGATGAAACACACAGGTTCTGCAATTGTGTTGCTACTGTAAAAGAAAAAGAAAAAAGACCCTGCCCAGAAGAACCACCATTTTTGAAGGAGGAGGCACAGAGCAGATGTCTTTCCAGATAATTTTGGTAAATGGGCAGGAGAATATATTCATATCAGTTCCCAGTGTTGCCATTGTAGGTTTTGTTGCCGATCAGCTGTTGGTTCCATCCGTTTCAGCTCTGCACTGATAAACTTTTTAATCTAAGCAAATCAATAGTTGTTTGGATAGCTCATTATTCCTTTTTTCTTTTAAAGCTAATACTTGGAAAATATTGCTTCCAACAGAACAAAAGCTGGAAGTGAATGATACCTATTCTCTTATGCTCCCTAACCTTTCAGCTTCTCTTTGGATCTACTGTATTGTGTCTGTAGTTGGTTTTTCACTTTACCAATGTTTTCATAGGCAGAGCAATTGCTCAGCTTCCCTCTTTGGAGTCTCTCTTAAATGTATGTTTATGGTTCTCTTCTCCCTGTGCCTGTTGCTGCATAAGGGGCCTTATGTTCTTCATCACACACCAGTTGTATAATTGTTTTAATCTTAACAGTTAGTACAGTTGTGTTAACTCAGCTTGTCAGCTCATTAATCACTTAGTATAAAAACTTGACTACTCTGCTTCATAACAGATTGCACAGGGTTTGTCCCTTTCAAGGACATGCCTGCTAATGCTATGAACTGAACATGCCCATAAAGGCCAGGAAATGAATACTTACTTTTGTCATTGTCACTTTCACTGGTAGATTAGACAACTTTTTTGTACTGCTTATCCTTGCATCCTGGGAGCCTCTCTGAATTGGAAATCATTTGAAGATAGTGACATAGAAGATATGCTGCCCTTGGCATTATTATAAAGTGTTTATGTATTAGCAGGGAGTTCTGTATCGCTTTCTAAAGTTCTCTCCTCTGGTTGAATCTTAATTTTTTGCCATAGTACTTCTGAATTAGTACAAAAACAGATTCTGCCCTGGTTGGTTTTATATTTCCAACTTTGTAATTTGACAGTAGTTCAAAGTTGATTTTAAGATGCTGGTTTGTTGCAGTTTGGTAACTATAGTTTCCAGGTTTAGACATAGCAGGAAGCTGTGGTTAATTAACCGGGAGATTTTCTATTGCTGCAGACTGAGAAGGGAGAAAGGCCACAGAATGATGTAACGACAGAAGTGCAGGCACAAGGCTTGTGTGTGTGTCTTCATTTATTAAGCCTAGATCATGTACCTCTGACCAGGCCACGGTTTCCTTTGTTGAAGGCTGCTTTTACCATTTTTAACGGCCTTTTCAAAGGGGCCTTAGAAACATCTCTTTTGTGAGTGATATCCCAAATATTATACTTTGCCCGCCGTAGAATACAGAGGTTAGCACAGTGCTTGCTTCAGCAGGAGCCAAAATGTGTTTGGGGTTGCCCTTCAGTATGCCTTGACTAATAAGGGAAAATAATGCTGCCCTGGGAGCTGTCAGATTGAAGAATGAGATATTACAATGAACAAATTTTAGTGTTCGGAAGAGTAAATGGCTGTTAGTAGCAAGAGAAAGGTAGATGACAGCATGCCTCATTCACAAAGTTTCTGTCCTTACCTTCCTTAAATAGTAGATATCCTTAAATAATATCTAACCTATTCTGCATGTGGAATAACTTTAGTCAGAGTTTCTCAGCCTCTTTGGACCTGGGAGCACATCTAGAATTCTTGGAACTGTTGTGGGCACTGCAAATGCCCCTTTTTACAGAAGAAACTCTCAGTGCTCAGAACCCCTCCTTCCAGTGGCCAAAACATGCACACACACCCTAAAACTGACAAAAAAAGCAAGTAACACTCCCCCTCAAAAAAGTAACAACCCCCCCCCTCAGTTAAAAAGAATAAAAATAGTTTAAGCACAGGGCCTGGGCAGGCTCTAAGGACTATGTCTGAGGATGTTGTGGTGCCCATGGGTGCCACATTAGGAGCTCAGTCTTAAGTAAAATTGAAGATACTTGATATTTGATATCTGAAATGATAATAAAATAGTATTCTAATTTTAAATACTTAAAAAAAATTCTGTAGATTTGCTAGAATAAAATTATTTTGTAGCATTTCTTAAATAGTCATGTTTTGGATTTTCCTGGGAAATGTATTCAAGTATTCTCATATGTGGAAGTTTGTTGTGTGGGGATAGTGGTAGATAAATAATAGGCCAGAGAAGAGATATGAAAATGGAAGCGTGGCCAGGAACTATGAGGAAGGGACATGTTGCCATGCACATACAGATTCTAAATCCCCTAAACATGGAAGATATTAAGGTGCTATATTCATGTTTTATGTACTGCAGCTGCAAGGATGAAAGCTGAGTGTCTGGATTTTATGCCATGTGCTTCCTAATGCATGTAAAAATAGCAGCGCCACTCCCTGTTGCTGAAGAAAATGCTTTCCTTATCTGAAAATTTCATTTTTGTAGGTGTACAGCTGCATCCCTTTCTGTTTTGCTTGTTAAAAATTGAGAAAAGCATTGCAGAGTTCAGTTGAGGCTTCCATTATAAGAGAATCTAATGTTATGTAAAATTGGATTGTAATGGTATGAACTGGTTCTTGCCACGATCAGCATCTGTGTAACTTCTAAACAAATATGTAATTTGTACCATCCAAAGAAAGGAAAAAGAAAACTGTTGTTTCATAAAATAACTGTCTTTTTAACTTCTTGAAGAAATTAGTGACCTCTACATATCCTTCAGCTGGACTTCTAAAAAATGCAGAAAGCAATACTAGCAAAATAGCATTCCATTCTGTAGTGCAGTTGTGCTCGCTACTAGCCACATTTTTTTTAAAAAAAAATGGTACCAGCCCATCTGCCTAAAAGTGCAAAAATTAATAAGGTATGGCCTATCTTATTCCTTCCCTGGACCTATGTCTTGCAGAGAGAAGAACTTGAATATCCTCACAAGGATGTGCATCATGATTCAGTCAGCACAACCCTCTGATAGAAAAGTTGCACAAAGTGGCCATAAACCCGCAGAAACTAGAATAGCAAGGAGTCCTGTTGCACCTCAGAGATATAATACCTTCTTTACAGCTATATGGTTTTGTGGACTAGTGCTTCAGCAGGTGCACAGAATGTTATCCATGAGTTGGCAGGTACATCCACACAATAGTCAAATTGAAATGAAATGCAATAAATTCCATGTTGGTTGGGTTAAGTCTTATGTATACAAAACAATTCATTATCACTAAAGTGTTGATTTTAAGTCCACGAAAGCTTGTTTAGGGAAGTTTTTAATGTTTGATGCTGTACTGTTTTTAATATTCAGTTGGAAGCCGCCCAGAGTGGCTGGGGAAACCCAGCCAGATGGGCGGGGTATAAATAATAAGTTATTATTATTACTACACGATAATAAAGTTATTGGACTCTTGTAATACGTTTAGAGACTATACTTTTGCTGCCACAAGCTAACATGTGTACTCCTCTGGAAATTGTTCAAGGCACCAGCTAAGCTTCATGGTAAATAATTTCTTCCCTTGGTATCAGTGGTACTTGGTAGTGGTTAGCTTTTGCTGGATTAGTGCCAGCATGTGGGAAATACAGTATACAGTAATAAGGTACATATTCCAGTGATCTGGTTTGCTAAGCCAAACCATGAATTAGCTCAAAAATGTGAGTTTATTGGCTCTTAGGAGACATGATTTCAGCTGCTTTGCTCTTCTTGTTTTGTTGTTGTGCTGCACTCAGCTAAGCCTGGAGCCGTGGCTTAGTTCTTCCAGACAAACTGCAAGCTGCAAACCTAGGATAAACTTTGGTTACAGTTCGTGGTTAGTCTGGAGAGAGCTAAATCAGAATCCTGTACCTGGTTTTCACAGCAAATCATAGAATCATAGCAGGAGAAAACAAGCTTGCTTCATTTTCCATGTGACAGCCCTTTAGGTATTTGAAGATGGCTATCATATCTCCTATGGGATGCGGGTGGCGCTGTGGTCTAAGCCACTGAGCCTCTTGGGCTTGCCAATCAGAAGGTCAGAGGTTCGAATCCCCGTGACGGGGTGAGCTCCTGTTGCTCAGTCCCAGCTCCTGCCAACCTAGCAGTTCAAAAGCACACCAAAAAGTGCAAGTAGATAAATAGGTACCACTCCAGCAGGAAGGTAAATGGCATTTCCATGCGCTGCTCTGGTTTCAGTGCTCCATTGTACCAGAAGTGGCTTAGTCATGCTGGCCACATGACCCGGACAAACACTGCAGACAAGCGCCGCAACCCCAGAGTCGTCTGCGACTGGACTTAACTGTCAGGGGTCCTTTACCTTTATCATATCTCCTCTGTCTCTTGTTTTCCAGGCTAAACGAGTCAGATCATGGCTTAGCTCAGCACAACAGAGGAACAAATTGGTTGCATTCTCCTGTCCAGCAGCTTGCATGTTCTCACTGAGCTATGGTTTGGTTTAGCATGATGTGTGAATCAGGCTACTGTGTGGAAAAACCTCTGTTGATATATAATGCAGAAAATTATGCCATTTAGTATCACCATTTCTTTAATAGGAAGGGAGCACAAACAATTGGAATGCCGTTAAAAGTTCCTCGTTCATGAGAGCATTTCATAAAAAGATTTAATACTACTAAATAAATGCAAGGCTTTAGAAGTACAAATGCTTCAGTAACTATTTTTTTCTGAGGCCTAGTTGTTAGGTGGCTGATGAATGGGCAAATCTGTGTCTGGACTTGGAGACTGGGGGAGGAATTCAACACCAAGCTGTTAACAAATGTTCCATCTGTGCAGCATATCAGCTTGCCAGATGGAACAATCCCACCTCCCTTCTCTGTGTGTTGTTCTGGGTTTCTCCTGACACCCCCTTCCTGAGCTTATTTCAGGGGGTGCACAGGGGGAGTGGAGCTTCAACTGATGGAGTTCATTAGGAACTTGTGTAGAGCTTCAACTGGTGGAGTTCATTAGGAGAATCCTGCTCTATATGTCTAGACCAGTGTTTCCCAACCAGTGTGCCTCCAGATGTTTTGGGACTACAACTCCCATCATTCCTGACCACTGGTCTTGCTAGCTAGGGATGATGGGAGTTGTAGTCCCGAAACATCTGGAGGCACACTGGTTGGGAAACACTGGTCTAGACGAGGCTTAGAACTCTTCTGACACCTTTTTTAAAGTGCAGGATGTTATTTTATGGAGGGAACTATCAATAGTTATTTATTTGAACATATTATAGACTGTAGATATTATAGCTGTGTAGGTCCATGGGGTCACGAAGAGTCGGACACGACTAAACGACTAAACAACAATAAATAATATAAATAATTTTATAATATAAATATTATAAAATATTATAAAATAATAATACAAATAAAACAGATTAAAATCATTGGTTACCTCTTTATTATTTTATTCTTGTTCTTTATAACAGCTTCTGTAAGCTTTGAAAATCAAGAAAACACATTTTTTGAAAAAACAAACAAACCCCAAAGTCTCCAAATAAGGAGCCCATACCTGCAATTCAAATAGTGTAGTTTAGGTTTATCATATCGTCTGCTGCTTTGAGAACTAGGATTATTTTTAGATGTAAGAAGGTAAACAGCAAACAATTTATGTTCAGCTGAGAGTTATGGTAATGGCTGAGATATTGTAGAGTACTAGAAATCCTAAGCAAGACTGTTCCTTGCCATTCTACAATGTAGTAGGAAATACTGAATCGTAAGCTGATCAGAACTTTATTTGGTAAAATAGTGTATCTCAGCTGTATTGCTAGCAGTATGATGGTGCTAAAGCACACACCAAAAAATAACAATTGTCTCCAGTTGATAGGTCCAGCAAATGGCAAGCAATTTATAAATACTGTTTTCCATCATGAAAATGTCACTGAACTCCGGTATGAATATTGTAGGTCACCTTCAACAAAAATGTAGTGTACCTATTCTTGATATACTTGTACATCACTTTGCATAAAGCTGTTAGTGTGCAAATAGAGCCTTTTTCTGCTTTGAAAATTGAGATATTTCTGGAACGAGAGTCCATTACCCTACCCTTTTTTTTCTGCTGTGACTTTAAAATTAACCTATTCATTTGCTTCATAATGTCTTATATTTGTTTCCTTACTGTTTATTTCCTTGTACTTGCATAATAATTGACTTTTGAAACTCAGTCAACAGCGTTTAAACAATTCTTTGCCTTAAAAGATGACACACAAGCTGTTGCTTTTTCCAGAATTGATAGCCCTGTTATTAAACACACACACAATGTCTGCCTTGCAATTTGGGTACCAGAATATGAACATTTGAAAAAATTCTATGGAGACTTCAAATTGAAACTTGCCTACCTTCTTAATGCTCGAACAAAGTTGAAAATCTCTCTGTCTAAACCATTTAAACTCTGCATCTTCCTTTTTTAGCTGGTCCTGAGATTTAATGGCTTCTCAGGGAAGCTGCAGCTAACTGAATTACTTCAAACAATCTAACTTCCAAGCAAATGGCACAAAAGTACAGCATACTAACAATGCAGGTGTTGACATAGCCTGCTGCTTTAATTTTTGTGATTTTTCCTCAAGGTAGATAATCTGTGCAAGTTGTTGGCACAGAGTGTATGTACTACTTGAGTGGAATAAGCACATAGAAGCTTTGAAGGTCTATGCTTGATTTTAATATTCAGACTGAGGCGTGTCTGTGTTCCTTATGGCACTTAGAAATGTTATGTTTAATGCTCCTTTGTTTCATTTTGTGCTGTGGCAGGTAAATAGTATCACTGGGTTTCCTGCACACAGCAGCAGGCAAAGTGCTTGATTGAGAAATAGGGTGGTGTGGGAGTTGGAAACATCCGTTGGCCCAGTTCTCTGAGGTAATCTGATAAGGTTACCTTGTTCAACCTACATTTTACCAGCCTTACTGGAATCAAGATACACTATGTCCACAGCATTCCCCTGATCCATCAAGCTTATAACTCCATAAAAAAAAGAAAGAAATGAGATTTGTTTGGCATGACTTATTTTTGAAAAACCCATGCTGGGTCTTAGTAATCACAGCATCCGTTGCTAAGTGCTCACAGATAGGCTGTTTAATTATTTGTTCTAGGACCTTTTCTGGTATCGTCAAGCTCACCAGTCTTAGTTACACGTGTCTTCTCCACAAACACACTTTTTGAAGATGGGGACAACATTTTCCTGCCTGCAGTCTGCAGGGACCTCACCTGTTCTCCAATAATTCTCAAACTGAGATTAAATCCTCAAGCTCCTTTAGTATCATTGGGAGCAGCTCATTAAGTGCATCAGGTTGTTTACATTCATTTAAAGTAGCTAGGTCTTCCCTCACCACCATAGCTGCCAAGTTCTCCCTTTTTTAAAGGGAAATTCACTTATGCTGAATAGGCTTCCTCGCGAGAAAAGGGAAAACTTGGCAGCTATGCTCACCACCTCTTTTCCTATCTTGCACTGAGGTTCCCTTATTGCATTGTTTATTCTGCTATCACCAAGCTTTCCTTTTGGGTGATGCCTCCCACTTTTCTTTCTTGTTGGAATTGCCTGCAGTTGTGCCTTCAGTATTTCACCTTTAAGAAACTTCCATCCATTTTTGAATTCCCTTCTCTTTGAGTATTTCTGACCATAGGAGCTCACCCAGTAGTTCCTTAAGCTTTTTGAAACTAGTCTTCTTAAAAGTCCAGACTGCATGTGTGACTACACTTAGCTTTCCCTTGCCTCTGGATCACGAAACCCAAGAGGACATGATCACTCTCTCAATCAGATCCTCTGTTGGTAAGGGCCAAGTGCAAGATAGATGGCTCCTTTGTTGCTTCCTTCTTCTGGGAAATGAAATTATCAGTAAGGCAAGGGAGGAATTTGTTGGACCTTACATTCTTGGCAGAGTTTGGGTTCCAAAACACGGGGCAGTTTAAGTCTCCCATGACTCCAATATCTCTCCTTTTAAAATGTTTGGTAATCTGTTGTTTGGTATGTTGAATATTTGGTAATTTGTCTGGATCTGCTCCACAGTTCCTACTGGGAAAGTGATGGGAAGAATACAAGGTTGTTACCAAAGCCTCCTTACCCAGTAGAAGTGCTTCTTGCCCAGTAACAGCCCTTGTGCTGCCTGATGAAATTTCAGAAGTCCATCTACATTTTCAATCTTAAATTATCTTTGGTTGTAAGGGTGAGAGATGAGTTTCATTTTAAAAGAAATGTTACAGAAGAAAGTCATGGAGATATTTACTGTAGTGGTTAAAAATGGAAGCTCTGAATTAGAAGACAACATTGGTCTGTTTCAGAGAGAGGGGCTCCTCCAGCAGTGTTGAGACTAAGTAGGATATGTTTACTTGGAGAGTATATCTATTCCTTATTGGGTTTTGGTAGGGGATTAGTGTAATTGAACTGTTCTCTTCTGATACCCCCTCCCCACCCCACCCCCTCCCCACCCCTTCTCCACATAAGCGCCTGGGGACTCCTATTTCAGTGTATCTGAAGAAGTGTGCATGCACACGAAAGCTCATACCAAAATAAAAACTTACTTGGTCTTTAAGGTGCTACTGAAGGAATTTTTTTTATTTTACTTCGACCCAGACCAACACGGCTACCTACCTGTAACCTCTTCTGAACTATAACATTTCCCCACTTCAGCCTTTCAGACACAAATGGATTTGAACTACAGTGGTACCTTGACTTACGAAGATGATCCGTTCCGTGGCTGTCTTTGTAAGTCGAGGTTTTCGGCTGTTGAAGCACGCTGTCGGCGCATGTGCGAAGTGCGATTTCGTGCTTCTGTGCAGGCGCCGACTGCAGGCGCCGCTCTGCGCAGGCACAGAACGTGGGCGCAGGGCGAAAAGACTTCCGGGGTTGTCAACTTCAGAAGTCGAAACCTTCGGAAGTCGAAGGTTTGGATGTCGAGGTATGACTGTATTGATACTAATGTTGTGTTGCTTGTTGTGGTGCTAGGTACTGATACACCACATCTCTGGAGAGTTGTAACATTCAAGTGAAATAATTAGTCTTTCTGTCATGTGTCACTGAAAAGTGTATTTATGAAGATGATTTGGCTACTACTTTATTTTTCTCCAACAGAGCACAACTATTTACTTCAGCAGTTGTTTACTTTTATTCTTGTTCCAGTCTGTCTCTCTCCCCCCTTATATAAAATAAACCTGTATTAACTACCAACAGGAATATTAAGCTCTCCTTTCCCCCCCTCTTACTCTAGGTCCAGCAAGACTATGAATCTCTGTTCCAAATGCTTTGCTGGTAAGTGCAATGTAAAGGTTTGGTTTTGAGATCTCTCTCTCTCTCTCCCGCTCTCCTTTTTAAAATAGGCAATCTAAAGCACATAGTTGGCATCCCCCTTGGAGTTTATGTGTGGGTGTCTGTTTCTTAGTGTGTGTGCATGAAATCAGATTCTCCTCACTCCGGTGCTTCATTTATTTGCTCAAGTTTGTTGAAACAATCTCCAGTGTGTATAAAAGCAAGAGCCTCTTGCGTACAGGCACCAATCAAGCCTTCACTCAGCAAAGTTTACAGAACTCTGGAATGCCCTTGAACTAGACAACTCCTGTCAAAGCTACTCACATTAAGAGTTCTGATTGCAGTTTTAGAATTTCTAGTTCAATAGAGCAGGCTTTAATTATGTTAATTAAACTAAGAATTGTGTTTGTAGCTCCAGTACTGGATGGGAAAATATTTCTGTTCCACCTGTAAGTTTCTAGCAATAGAAATATATTTAACTATATTGTCTAATAGTGGGAAATAACTCAATTTCCAACCTACAGCTTTGTTGCATATAATCTCATCACTTATATAAAGTGCTTTTTACTGTGTTTCATTTTGTCCTCTCATAACAGTAGTCACTATTATCCGCATTTTACAAATGGAGGGCAAAGGCAAAGAGACAGATATTTGCTCAGATGTGTGCAATACTGCAGTTAAGCAAGATTGTGAATTCTGTTCTTGTTGGTCTCATCCAGCCCACTGACTTCTTTAAGACCGACCTCTGATTTGGAGCAGAGATTCTTAGTTCCCATGTTCTGCAGCCCTGTAGCAATATAATCATATGACCAATGGAAATAAACCATTATAGAATTCTGTAGATTGACATATATAATGTAATATATCTACAAGCTGAGTCACTTTTGGCAAGTCCCATTATGTAAAGTGGGAGAAAGAATGGTGTATTTTAAAGAGTTGTTGTGAGGATAAATGAATGAGATGGGTACTGTAAAACCTTTGAGTACACAAAATGCAGTCTGTAATAGAAGAAAGTAGTCATAGTAGTACCACCAGTTAAATGAACAAAGTCCTTTGTTATGCCTTTGCTGCTTTTAAGTTACTAGGCTGTTGTAACGAAGTGCTCTTGAGATATTTAGCTTTTGCTGTTCTTGTTACAGTATCAAAATTACAACGTAGCACTATATTAGTAGGAACACTTTTGTAGATAAGTCTATAGTTGAATTTGGCTGTGTAAGAGTGTTGATTTTTAGAATGTTAAAAGTATTTCAGAGGCATGCACAAGGTATCAGCTATTTCTCAAAGAAAGAAAATATGTCAAAGAGCAATGACAAATTAAATAGAGTGGTACCTCGTGTTGCGTAACCTCCAAGTTACGGAATCTTCGGGTTATGGCCGCGCCAAACCTAGAAGTGGGTTTGCCACTCACTTGTGCATAGAAGCGGTCCTCTGGTTACGAAATTTTCAGGATACAGCCAGGATACGGATCCTGTTCGTAACCGGAAGTACCACTGTATTAGGGTCATTGTTTTGTTTGAAATAGGCAGGAGCAGCAGAGACCATAGTGTTCCATTGAGATATAACCACACTTTTTATCTCTGCAGGAGATAGGCAACTTGGAGTATGCAAGGAGTAGCATCCTATAAAACCCCATCACCCAATACAGTATTGGATATTTTATAGCAGAAGCCATAACCCTTAACAATTTAGCCTTTGAACTAAAGCACATTTTATCACATGCACTTAATATTTATTACTATTTATTAAAATACCTCAGTTGGTAGAGTATGAGATTCTAAGTCTCATGGTCATGGTTTCAAGCCCCATGTTGGGCAAAAAGATTCCTTTATTGCAGGGGTTGGACTAGATGACCCTTCTGGTCCCTTCTAGCTGTGATTCTGTGAAATACATATCCCATCCTTCTTCTCAAAGAAGCCCAATGTGGCTCTAGCCCGCAGGTGCTTATGCTACAATAAATTTGCCTACATGTTGTCTGTGTTTACATGTAACAATAAGTTACGAACCTTTATTTAATAAACTCTGCTAGTGTACACAGCTGGATCACTTCCTATTTGCTCCTCCCTTCAGGCTAGTGAATAAACAAACCAGAGAAAGGTCAGCTTAGTGTTGTGTCCAAACCCAGGATTGTGGTCTTTTTTACACTATCAGAGAGTTAAGCGTAAACGGTTAGTGCAAATATAATGTGGCTGCCTAAATGCCAATTGTGTTCCATCATCATATTGCTGTAAGAAGTCCTCTGACAGTATTATGACTGGTGTTTTGCCTCTGAGACTTGAAAACAAGTTAATGTAGCACCCTGGGATTTTAGCCAGGACACTTAAATAAGAAAAATGTTGAACTTTAATACAATATAGAAGGTAAAAGGAATGCTAGGCTTTACTTCTCATATACTGAAACGCTCTAAAATGGGTATTTTTATAATGCAATCTTTTTCATGTTTACATTTAATTAGAATATTGCAAACTGAATGTATAAAGGAAAACCTGAGAGTTCTTGATTTTCACTTCATTTTCTTTCTCTTTTTTTAGAAAAAAGAAATCCACACAATGAAACAGGTTAGTAAACCAACAAAATTAATTGAAATCCTGTAAAACAATTGTGCTATCCATGTCCATTGCACAGACCAACATCCTTTGCTCCAGGTCATAGAAATAAGAATGGAAATATGTAAATGATTAGGTCAAGTGAGTTAAACAAATGGTGGTTGTTTTAATCCTTCAAACTAATTTTTCCATATTTCACATTTATTGTGATCTCATACATCCAAAAGGGCTAGGGAATATGCCTAATTGTCCTGAGTGTTTGCTGTACAGCACTCATGGAGTAGGAGGGGGAAGGGAGAACCAAGGAAACAGGTTTCAAATTTTTGAAATAGCAAGTAATAAGTGACAAGATCAAATGCTGCTTGGCCACCCCATTTAACTTGCTGTAAACAGTAGGGGCTCAGTATCCAAATAAAGGAAATAATGTAAAGTTTCACATAGAATTGTCTTAGAGTATTGGTGGCACAGGTGGCAAGGTTCTGATGTCTGGCTGCTGGAAGCCCCTGTTTAAGACCCCTCTCAACGCGTACTAAATTGCTTAGTTGTGTCACTATGCAGCTGGAGTGGCAGATCTTCTCGCCATAAATGGCTGACCTCAGGGGTTTACATTTTGTGTGTGTGTGTGTGTGTGTGTGTGTGTGTGTGTGTGTTAAATTTGCACACTACCCTTCAGCCATAGATCTTAGGGTGGTTCATGACATGAAAATACAAGATAAAAAACACAAAATATATAATAAAAGCAGGAAGTAAAACAAGGCAACCAACCCCCACACTCCCCATTATTCTATTATAATTTATTATGCTTACACAATTATAAAAATAAATCAGAGAATTGCAGTTGATGCAGTTTCAGGTTAGTGAATTAGTGTATTCATTGGGCACTATCTGTTTTGCAGAACACGTATTTGTGCTTGTGTAACGGAACTTCCTCCAGTCTTTGCTGAGGTTCCCACAACGCTCCAGAACAGATTTGGGAATGGCATGGGGTGTGGTGGGAAGATAGGAGATGGGGAGTTCTGTTGTTCAAGTGTAGATCTTTATGCTGACAAAAGTTAGTTGGCTACTGCCCATTGCAGCCTTCAGGTAAATATTTAGTCTTGTTTTGCATTTCCTGAAGTACTGAACCTGATAGAGCAATTTGGTTACTACAACAGACACCCTACATAATAGCATGTAGAGACAGAGTGTGTGGAGTGATGGGAAAGTTTTAAATGTGCTTCCTGGGTTACTAAGCAATTGCCCCATACAGGCTCCCTGCATCTTGCATGTTATCATAAAGAGGAAACAGATAAGAGTGCCATACTCTCTCCACCGCACCCCCAATTCTCCAAACCTGGACTCTTTAGCCCAGCTACTTATGATGCGATGAACAACAATAAGGCTGAGAGAAATGTTTCTTTATGTTTACTCTGAAGGAATGGGAAGTGGAGGGGGACAGGTGGAGATGGCAAAAGACTAAAAGGGAACAGGCCTACTGTTTTTCCAAACTATTTTCGAGTCACAGCAGTAGATTCTGAAAAAATATGCTAATGTGTTCATTGGAAATTAGTTTATAAATGTGATGGTTAATTAAGCAGCTTAAAGCTACTGAATCTCCAGCGGATCTTTTCTTTGTCAGTTATTAATAGATTACACACACACACACTCTCTCTCTCTCTTTATCAATGTTTAACTTTTTTAAAATTATTCTTTTATTTTTTGCTGTAATCCACCTTAGGTCCCTGTCATGGAGAAAGGCAGGATATAAAGTGTTGTTGTTGTTGTTGTTTGTTTGTTTGTTTGTTTGTTTGTTGTTGTTACTACTACTACTACTACACAACAAAAACAACCACCACCAGTTTTTTGGCCACAAACTGAATAAGGAGAGGCATTTAAAATAGAAACTGAGGGCATTCTCAGTTTAAAAAGTAACACATTATAAACACTGGAAAAAGGGGGGGGTAGTTTTGTAAGATGATTAAAGGGAGAACAAATCATCTATTGTGCCATGAACCTTCATAGGCAAGTCTTTCAATTTGTATGAAGCTTCAATAATTTTTAATGTTTCAGTTTGTGCCTTCTGATGTACAAAATGCTTTGAGATCATTGTTCCTTTCAGTTGCCATATGAAGTAGATCACTACTGTTGTTGCTTTAATACATTGGTTTCTGAGGCTTGAGGGATTGTAAGGCATTTTTCCAGCGAGTCTATGGGTGTGCAGAGATAAAAGCCCCATACCTGATCCACTGGTTGATACTTGATAGCAATACTTTTTATCCATACTGCTACATAATAGGAGTATGAATTGCAGCTGCACAGCATGCCCTAAAATAGTAAGCCTGAATAATTTGATTGATTTGCTTTGAGCTACATCATGAAATCTTCCCTTTTGGTCAGCTGCTCTGGCAAGTTAAAATAATATCAAATATAAACAAATTCTACAAGATAGAAGAAAACATTATTGTTGACAGTGGAGCAAGTTTAAATGTTTTATTCCAGAATAGATTTTTATTTCAGCACCTTGACTTTTTTTATATTAGTTTATGTATGTCTGCGACAAGAAAATAGAATATAACTGTGCGCTAAATGGAATCTCTCCTGTAAAGTGGGTTTACTTAAATCAAAATTGTCTTGGTTTTATCTTCACTATAGGTTTAGAAAACTATAAAAGCTGCTTTAGTGCCCAATCATTATGCTTCAGATTAGTGCTTCACCTCTCTTTGTGGCAGGTTGAAGGACTCAACGTGTCATTTTATGGGCTTATCAAATTGGCTCATTAAGTGACTAAAGGCATCATTCTCTTCTTTAATAGAAGAACTTTGTGCTCTCTCTCATCTCTTCCACCTCACCCTGCCACCTGACTCCTGAATTGTTTTTAGATTCACAGTGCTCCCTGCTGCTGGTACAAGAATCTAGAACACGGGTGTCAAACACAAGGCCCGGGGGCCAAATCCGGCCCGCCAGACCTAGTCATGTGGCCCGCCGAGCGCCCCAGCCAGTGGGACCCAGCAGCGGGACCTTGCTGCTGAAGCGCCACGCCAACAAAGAGCCGACAAACAGCTGGGGCCGGGGGGGGGGTAGAAAGGCGGCCGAAGCAGCGCTGCGTGGAGCGCCCCGAGCCACAGCAGGAGAAGGAGGAGGCAGCTTGCCGGGTCAGCGCCCGGCAACGCCGCACGGAGAGTCCCGAGCCTCTGCAACGCAGCAGTGCTCTGTAGCACTTTGAATCCTCCTCCTCCTGCCATGGCTCGGCGCCTGGAAACGGCTGCTGCTGCTGCTGAAGCACAGACAAAGCACCCAGCAGCGCTGCGTGGAGGAGGAGGAGGATTCAAAGTGCTACAGAGCACTTCTGCGTCCCAGAGGCTCGGGACTCTCCGCACGGCGCTGCCGGGCACCGACCCGGGTAGCCGCCTCCTCCTCCTCTTGCCTCACCTCCTCCTCCTGCCGCGGCTCGGCCTCATGAACGTGAGCTCAGCAGCGGCTCAGCCTCACGAACATGCAACTCTGAGGCTTTACGCACTTCTCCTAAAACGGACACCCGCTGCCTCATGCTGCACAGGAAATGCTTTTTGCCCCTGGGTCCCTTCGCGCTCTTTTCTGGCGCTGAATCAAGGCGGCCACCCCCCCTCCCTTTCTTTCTTCCTCTCTCTCGTTCTTATTCTTTCTTTCCCTCTCCTTCCTTCCTTCCTTCCTTCTTTATCTCTGTCTTCTCTCGCTCTTTCTTTTTCTTTCATTCTTTATTCCTTCTTTCCTACTCTTCTTTCTCTCACCTCTTTCCTTCCTCTCTCCCTCCTGCTCCCTCTTTTCTTTCTTTCTTTCTTCCTTCCTTTCTTCCTTCCGTCCTTCCCATCTTTCTTCCTCTCCCTCATTCTTACTCTTTCTTTCCCTCTACTTCCTTCCTTCTTTCTCCCTTTCCGTCTTCTCTCCCTCTTTCTTTTTCTTTCCTTCTTTATTCCCTTCCTTATTTCCTACTCTTCTTTCTCTCCCCTCTTTCCTTCCTTCCTCTCTCCCTCCCACTCCCTCTTTTCTTCCTTCCTTCCTCCCTCCCCTCCCCTCCCTCTCCCTCTCCCTCTCCCTCTCCTCAGAAACATAGGATGCTGCTCTATACTTCTGGCCCTTAAACCCTGGAACCAGGAGAGCAGCTCCAGTGAGTCAACCTCAGCCAGTCCCTTTGGTGAAGGGTGGTGGCTCACTGGCAGAACATCTGTCCTGCATGCAGAAGGACCCCAGCATCTCCAGGTACTAGTAGCTCTGCAAAGGTCCTGCATGAAACCCTAGCGAGCCTCCACCACCCAGTGCAGTTACCAAAAATCATTTTTCAATAAATTGTACAATAATTGTACATTTAAATATCTACTTGCCATTATTCTGACTATGTTTCTGCTTTCAGAGCTAGTTATTACTTACATTATTACAAAAAACAGTAATAATTGAATGCAGTGACAATAATTTATGATAATAAAGAGTGGACACATAGTCCTACAGATACAACCGGCCCTTTGAGGGTGACCAAACTGCTGATGCGGCCCCCGATGAATTTGAGTTTGACACCCCTGATCTAGAACTATTTAGGGCGTCATATTCATATCTCACTTTTACAGGCTCTATTCAAAAACCAAATGTGGATGTGTTATGGAGATAATGTTAATCTATTGTTTCACCTACATACAAGTTTGACCCTCTTCTTGGTCCTGGCACTGGTGCCTTAAGTTTCAACAATGCTATCCACTGCAATACAAATATGTTAATGTTTCCTTAAGAATTTCCAAATACTGGCAATTTGAATATTTCAGATCTGCCATTCTATATTGAAATTTAGTAGCCGGCTGTCAGCAGAAAGAAATTTCCAGATTCACAATAGCAGAGCAGGACGTGCTTGCATTCCATGAAAGGGGGAGTTGTGCTCTAAGCTGTCTGTTCAAGAACATCCTCTTGTGAATAGGAGGGCTGCAGTACAATTTCTCCTGCATTAAAGCCTGATAGAAGTTGGCACCTCAATTTGTGTTTCTCCATTAGGCCAGTGCTTTGTGGTGTATTTTAACAGCATTCAGGCTTGCCTTTATAGCCATAGCCTGTTGAGTGTCTGGTGCAAGACTGTTGCTGAAGTCATTCTTTGACTAGCATTGTGAAGCTGGCAGTACTTTGTGTTCCTGTCTGTTTTATACGCAACTGATTTAGCATGCTTTTAAAAATGTTAACATAACTATTGCTTTAAATGGTAATAAATGTACCCCATAGCTGTATATGTGTAGATAACAGATTCATCTTTCCACTACAGTATTCTCAAAATGTATGTAGGTCTTCAAAATATCCAAAATGCTTACATTATATAGCTGACTTGTTGTGTTTTACTCACAAATTATCATTTTTAGATCAGGGGGAAGGGAACAAGTGTTGTTGGGCTCCCATTAGCCCCAGGCAGCTTGTGCAACGGCCAGGGATAATGAGAGTTATAGTCTGACAACATCTGGAGGGCGACACATTACCCATCCCTGTTTTAGATTAACAATTGAGTTACAACAGTGCAGAATGAGATGTTGAGAGGGGGTGAGTGTGTTCCAAATCTGATGATAAAATCTATTTAAAGTAATACCTCTGTTCATCACATTCGGTTCCCAGATGGATTACAAAATTGAGATAATAAAGCCACACAATACAAACAGCCAGCAGATAAAACCAGAGCAGTCAGCAAGAGTTTAAAATGCCAAAAAATGCTTTTAAAGCCTGAGAGACTAAAAAGGGTTTTGCCAAGAACTAAAAATGAAGAAATGTTAGTGCCAGGTAAATGTCCCTGGGGAGGGTGGTGCATTGATTGAGTGCCATAGCCAGAAGGGCTCTCTAGTTGGCATATGCTTCAGGTCTAATAAGGGACAATGAGATAGGGTGATATCTTAGGGTTACAGGATATAGGGTTGCAAGCATTCCTTCAACTACTTAGATCCCAACTATTAAAAAGGAGAGTTGGATCCAGTTACCCATTCCATGGATGGGTCCCTCTTAATTAACTACCTTGAGAACCTTTGATATGTCGTTGGAATATCATATCAATATGGCTTAATCTAGGACATTTTAATTCTGTAAAATGTTACATATTTACTGTTGCTGTTACTGTAACTGTTGGATTCTAGCCATCCTAAAGGTCTGAATCCTGCTTTAGCTTTTTGACACTTCCCCATTCTGGTCCTTTTAATGCCTGGCAGACTTCACAAACCATCACTGAAGTTTTGTGGTCAAAGACCTATGGAAAGCCTTTCACAAATATATGTGTGTGTGATGCTGTGCATTCTCCTCTCTGATTAAAGGTGTCGGGTGTTATGACTTTGTAATAGTCTCGCTTCATACTCCTTCTTAATATCTTGTTCTCAGTTCTTGACCATTAACCTTGCTCTGCGCAAGGCCTGCTGAAACACCATATCTAATTTAGTCCCCTGTGTGTGCATGTTCTCAGATGACTTAGTTGTGAAGAGACTTTTCTATGTTGTCATTGTGAAGGAAGCTCTAAGGGCTGATCAGTATGATTTCTTTAGTTTATTATTATTATTATTATTATTATTATTATTATTATTATTATTATTATTATATTTTGGTAGCACCTGTTCTCTTGTTGCATGTTTGCTGACTGGAGTGGGAGAGAAGGAATCTTCTCTTCTTTCCATGTTTAGCAATTTAGTTGAATTATGGAAAAGCTTGTCCTCTTGTTTTCTGTATTTGCTCATTTGGAAACCTTGTATAGTTTATAAAGACACTAGTGATTTGTTCCCCAGCCTCCCTGTAGAGTTGGTTCCATATTACAATCTAATTCCACGTCCGTGTCGTGCACTCCTGAGCCGTTAATTTGTACATTTCGATGCAGTTTGTTTCATCGTGTTTTTGTAATCCAAACTGAATGTAACGAGCTGTGTGCTTTTGGGACCTTGCCTTGCCTTGCCAATTAGAACAAGTGGTTACTGAGAGAGAGTATGTTTTAAATAAAACATGGCACTGCTGAGTGGGATTAAAATCCTTTGGGAGTAAAAGGAACTGTTTAACTCTTTCTCTTCGAAAAGGAGACCAACCTATGAGAGAGTGAATTTCAAAATGCCAATAATACATTCCTTTTTTGAAGAGTAGCCAAATTCATCCTTTCTTATTGTCATAATGTTTGTCATTAGAAACATGCATTATTCAGAGTTGTTTGGGGTTTATAGGAATACAGTACAATGCTCCATGTCTTCAAGGCTTCTGCTAATCGATAGCAAGCGGTGTGGGTGGGCGAAATACAAGAATTACCTAAACACCCTCTTTCTTTATTGCTCTCCTGACTTAGAATGACAAGCAATTAAAATACTAACCTTGATAGACCTAGAATCATTGTGGCCGCCAAGAATTATGGTGAGAAGATTAATTTAACTTGTTGCTGGCATTAATTTGCTTGTAATGAGCACTGGCCTCCTGTGAACACTTTCAAAATAAGAAGGTCATACTGAACTGCTAATAAACCCTATTATAGATGGGGTAGGAGGTGGCCCAAGGTGCCATCATTTCAATTCAGTAAGTATACTATTCCCAACAAATTTCTTGACTGTTACATAGTATTGTTTGTCAAAACTGAGATATCTATACAGGACTTCAGGGGTGTATGTATCTTCAGTGCTGACTTCTTGCAGCATTGCCAGAAACTAGCCACTGGTGTCTTGTGTACATTATGATTCACCAAAAATAAACTTACCTCTTGAGAATGGTAGAAAGTGTCAAAGAAAAACTCAAGGATACACAGAGTAAAATAGAAACCATTTATTTTCTTGTAAGCTCTGTTTACCTCGGGACAAAGTTGTTTCCAGTGAAACAATATGAACCATATTTCTTCTTTACTTCTATAATGGTTAGTAGGTCTTAGGCCTTGCCCTCTTACTGGAATTGTTTATCTTCTTCTAAAAGGAAGATGCAGGCAGTGTAGTTGGAGGCAATGCCTTTTGTGGGTTACTTTTAAAGCACATAAATGTGCTTTGTTTCTGTATCGCCCATCTCCCATTGTATTCCTGCATGATTGTGACTGCATCTTTCTTCTTATTTGTTAAGCTGTAATGGACACTCCTGGCTTTATGTATAATGTAAAATAATGACCCCAAATGCCATTTACCCACTTCGTTAGAGGCAAAGTCTGGTTTGTTAGAGTATTGCACACAGGCAAGTACAATTTAAGTCATATTAATTGTCCAGATTTAAAAACCTGCTTTCTCATCTCTCAAACATTTTTTCTCCATGTGTGGAAGGTGCCTAACTGTGGAATTCACAGGTTGGAATATAAGAAGTAGTGCCTTTGACTGCAATTGATGTTCATAAGTGATATGCAAAAGACACATTGAGGCCTTCTTATTCTTCTTTGGCGATCACTCGTAGCCGAGTAAGATTGTCTTCCATAAACACGGTTTTAACAATGGGTCCGTAAGTGACTGTGGAGGCCAATTCTGGATCCACACGTCCTTCCACAGTGGGGAAATTGGTTTTCAGGCAGGAGTTTCTCCCTTGCATCCTGAGATCGAGTTTCTTCAAAGCCCATGACACCTTTGGTAAAAGCTGTTCTCCAACTGGAGCACTCGCAGGCCAGTGTTTCCCAGTTGTCAGTGTTTATACTACATTTTTAAAGATTTGCCTTGAGACAGTCTTTAAACCTCTTTTGTTGACCACCAGCATTACGCTTTCCATTTTTAAGTTCGGAATAGAGTAGTTGCTTTGGAAGACGATAATCAGGCATCCGCACAACATGACCAACCCAACAAAGTTGATGTTGAAGAATCATTGCTTCAACACTGGTGATCTTTGCTTCTTCCAGTACACTGATATTAGTTCACCTGTCTTCCCAAGTGATGTGTAAAATTTTTTGGAGACACCGTTGATGGAATCTTTCGAGGAGTTGGAGATGGTGTTTATAAGTGGTCCATGTTTCACAAGCATATAGTAAGGTTGGTAGTACAATAGCTTTGTAAACAAGCATTTTGGTTTCCCTGTGAATGTCCCGGTCCTCAAACACTCTGCCCTTCAATCGCATTACATTGATTACATTCAACTACATTGAGGCCTTACCTCCAGCTGACCATAGGCATTACTGTGTTGAGGAACGTAGGTGAAATGTTGTTTCTTTCTGGGTGTGTGTGTGTGTGTGAGAGAGAGAGAGAGAGAGAGAGAGAGAGGGAGAGAGAGAGAGGTTGGGGGAGGTTAGTTTGCAACTTCAGAACAAATATCTAAAATTGCTAAAAAGCAGTTACATAGGAAGGAAACCAGGACACATTGGCTAATGTGTCCATTGGCTAATGGATCTCGGCAACCTACTGCTTTAGGAGATGATTTGCCAAATGCGCCAATGGGTCCCTTCAGGTCATGTGCTTGCAAAAGCATGAAAAACTGTTGCCAGGTCAAGGCAGTATCATAGCAGAACATTTGTCACTTCGGGAATAAAATTTGAATTCCCTGCTTCTGTTTTCCTCTCGTGGTGCTTCTTACAAGAGCAGCAAAACACCTATTTGATAACCTATATGCATTTCCACTCCCCCCAAAGTGACTGGCTGAGAAATTATCTTGAAGATAAAAGCAGGCAGTGGTGCTTTCTGAAGTATATGTTTATAAATCTCCCAATAGTGTGGACTTAGTTAACAATTTTAATACAGCTTTTCTGAGCATGTTTGCCATTCATTGTCTTAACTACAAACCTCATTGATTTATTGTGTAGTTCGATCCATAAAGAGAATTTCAGGATCTTTTTAAGAAGATGTTTTAATGCAGCTAGCATCTTAAATTGACTAACTCCCTTAAAAAGAAGTATGCAATACTTCACATTCACTACTCTTTGATCGAAAGCAAAATCCTTCTGAATTTTGTCTTTATTATACCAGTTCTAAAGTTTAGTTACATCAGTTATGAATTGATATTATTTAGCCCCATTCCCTTGAATGCAAGTTCTCTAATATTGCAAGATATCATATATCAAGCATATAGTTAATACTGCCTCTACCTTCTTTCATGTTCATATCTGGCAAATGTGAAATGTCCAGAATTCTACTAACCAATATTAGTTTTTATTACAGTTATGTAACTCCCTTAGCTTCAATATTGTAGCACCCAAGCAGAGACCACCACTCATGTCTCAGTGAACTCAATTGAGCCGTTTATTGTTTGGTTAATAACATTGTCATTTTCTTAGACACCACAGAGTTAGGCACTTACTAAAAAGAGATCAATAAAGATTCTGGAATTGGCTCTTCATGACAATTGATGCATAATTGTTCTTTGATACACAACTAGATCGGGTTGTCTCAGCAATAGTGACTGCAGGATAGTTCCATAATATGTGTGTGTATGTATGTGTTTTGTTAATGGCACTATTTCTTTTCTGATTTTATTGGAAATGCAGGTTTTAACTTTACTTGGTTTTGCAGTAACCATTGCAGCCTTTTTTGATGTCATTAGATTCAATGGAGGAGAGTGAAAAGGCTGTGCTTGAATAACCTGATTACCTTATTTGTTACACAGATGAATTACTAACTGTTGATTCATTTGCCATTTATTATCCATGGAGAGGGATAACATTGCATATTCTGGCAGCATTATGCAGTGTAAAATGATGTAGCGATATTAAGGCAAGCCATAGAATGTTTATATATATACCAGAAGAAACTATATTTGGTATTAAGCGGAGAAGTGGGTAAACTTTACTTTTCCACATATTAGCAACCTGATACATTGTTGCTGCTGTTTTAATTAAACCTACAGTCTTACCAGATTTCTGGCTGAAATTTTCCAGAAGTAGTTTAATTCATCGTCCTTCCCTTCAACCACAACTCTGCATTTTTGGGTGCATAAGGCACTTTCGATATTATGACCTTAAAAAAAAAAAGCTCAGAAACAACATGGGCTGGAAGCTTAGAATGGAAATAGTTCTAATTAAAGAGCAACATTTAGCCTTATTCAAGAGTAAAAAGCTTTTGATAATAGTTCTGAGGGTTTAAAAGTTAAATTAAATATGCTAGTACAGTAGATCAGTTTTTGTTGATTTGCATAATGCATAGCAAGGACTGCTTCACTGTATACATTAGGACTTTGTGTCTAAACAGAAAATGTTACAAAATTACTGATTGCTTGAAATACTGAAAACAATTGTATTTTAATGCTTACATTTTTACTTTCTATATTTAGCATGTTTAAATTTTAATAATGCCTATAGTTATTGTGTTGGCTCCCATGGATGAAACACTTACTTATATGCTGACCCTAAAGGTAAGCATGCTTAGGAAGTAATGTTGCAATTTCACTCGTATTTAGCACTACCAGTGGCCTCACAAGTACACACATATAAAATAAAAAAATTCCTTCCAGTAGCACCTTAGAGACCAAGTAAGTTTGTCATTGGTATGAGCTTTTGTGTGCATGTACACTTCTTCAGATATATAAAAACACATATAAAAGTGATGCATTCCCTGCCCAGCATTCTTACGAGTGTATCTGTTGGTCCTATCATCCACAGCTGTGTGAATCAGCCCTTTAGCTTTCTGCTGTTTATTATATCTAACTAGTAGTTTTATGCAGCACAAGAGACTCTTCTCAAACATAAATATATCATTATGAAAATAGGCTTTTGAGAAGCCTGAGGGCCTTCAGATACTGTTTGACAATTATATGTTAAGACCCCTGTAGTATTTATTTTTAAATGATCCCTTGTTTTTTCAGAAATGCTGCTTCCAGATGTGTGTATACAATCAATAACCCTCTTTTTATACCATCAGTGGTTGAAGGCTAGTGCTGTTGTCTGATAAAAGCACCTCTCTGTGTAACATAACTATAAGCAGTAGACTTTGCTAAGAAGTCATAGTCTATACAGTAGTACATTGGAAGTCGAACGGAGTCCGATCAATTTCCAAAACGTTCAGAAACCAAAGCGTGGCTTCTGATTGGTTGCAGGAAGCTCCTGCAGCCAATCGGAAGCCGCGCCGGAACACTCACTTCTGGGTTTTGATCATTCAGGAGCGGATTTGTTTGGGAGCCAAAGCATTTGAGATCCAAGGTACGGCTGTAGTTGACATTTACTTGATTTTATGATGATCTTGTCCAAGGCTTTCTGCCTTAAATCTGTACGTACCACACTGAGTTGCTTTCCGAGAGTAGGGCAATGGTGTGACGAAAGCAACCTCTCAATTCAAGGCAGGCTGACCAAAAGCATTCATCACCTCTCTTAAAATCTGGCTTCCTCATCACTTATTTATGTATTTCTTTATTTGCTGCATTTACATCTTTTCTTGTAAGATATTCAAGTGTCACCCATACTCTCCTGCCCTTCATTTTATCCTCTCAGCAACCATGTGAGGAAGGTCAGGCTAGAAGTATGTGACTGGTCCAAAGCCACTATGTGAGAGTTTAATGTTTGAGTAGGATTTTGAATCCCTGGCACAACTTACTCAAAAGCTCCTTAAATCACAGTAATGCTTAGCTGCCATTTGCTCAGCATGGGCATAGCCAAGGGAGGGCAGGGAGGGGCACCTGCCCCCAATCAATTAAAAGCCAATAAAAACACATGCTGCATTTTTCGCTCCATAAGACGCACCTAGCTTTTTAGAGCAGGAAAACAAGAAAAAAATATTCTGAATCACACACCCCTCAAATACAAGCGCAAATTCTTACCTGAATAACAACAGCTTGTATATACTGTATCCCAAGGGAATACATTTTTTTGCATACCTTCAACTGTACATACGGTGGATATACATGTCATTTCCAATGCTATACATGTCATGTTCAATGCTATATAAGTCACTTACATTTATAATCATATTGTACTACTTTGGCTATGTGTTTAATAAAATATTGAATTCTTGCATTGCGAAAAACGAAGATTATGGTGAAAAGTGAAAAACATGAATTGCAAAGAAAAGCTACAGCTTACAGAACAAAACCGACCTCAGATATGAAATCAGCATTGAAAGAACATATAAGAACAGTTGAAAAATCTAACGCAACAGAATTTTTTTGGGGGGGATTAGCTCCATAAGACGCATTCGCTCCATAAGACACTAAGACATTTCCCCTTTCTTTTTAGGAGGAAAAAAGTGTGTCTTATGGAGCGAAAAATACGGTAGCTAACTTAGGTTCTGCCCCCACAACAAATTGCTTCCCACCCAATAAAAGGTCTGCCCCCCTAACAAAAATCCTGGCTTACATCTATGTTGCTCAGTGTAACGATTTTAATCTGATCACTTCTCCCCCCCCCCCAGTGTTTACATTTGAATAACAAGTAAATAGCACAGTAGTAGAAGGCAGCTTTTCATTCTGGGCATCAAAGAGCCCATCAATCCATTTCACAAACCATCTCACAACAGGTGTGCCACCCAGTTATTGCTGTTCTTTCAATTAATGCATAAGGCAAATCTCCTTTCCATCTGGGTTCTTACAGCAGCCTGATACCCCTTTTCTTTTGACCTCACCATGCATTTGATTTGACATCGTGCCATCTGCTAGTGTGAGGCAGGTATGAGATTTCCAAGGGAATTGGGCAAGACTTGGCTCAGAGGGCTTATTGCAGGGAGTGAAAGCAACTGGGGCATCTGGTAGGACTGCTTATTCCTTTCCCTTCTGAGTTGCAGATGTCTTTTGAACGTGTTTGGAACAGTTCACAGCCAATGAAGACACTGTCCTTTTGCCAGCTGAGGCAAGGTTTATGTTGCCTTGGAGAAGGCTGCTTCTGGCACATACTGTTCTGGTATCTGTTGACAATTAGAAGCTAAAACCTCTGTAGTTGCACTCCAATGGCTTTCTTGGCACTTAGACTAATATTTTTCCTTGATAAAAATGAATTTGTCTTCTGAATTGTACCTGTTGATCTGAAGCAAATGGAAAGTGTTCTGCATGAAGTCTCAACCTTTTACCTTTCTGATTTTTCCTGCTGACTGTAAACTGAAATTATTGTAGTTAAAAGAAATTCTCTCCTGTGTAAGTTAATATTGGATTGTACAGAAAAGGTATTAACAGGCTCTCAGATGTGCCCTGCCCTATTAGCAAGAATATACAGTGATACAAAAATGAATTTGTCAAGAGTTTTATAGCTCTATGATCTATGGTACAATATTAATCCTGCTGCAGTGTTATTAAGTCATTTTTCATCTCCCCTCAAATTAATGTTGACGTTCTATTACTGGAATTGTTCTTGTCCCCAGATTAAAACAAAAAAGGAAAAAATCTTCCCTGCTAGAATATTAAAATTAATTGTAGTATAAGCAGGGCCTTGCTTGAAGTAGAATCCTCCTACAAAGATTATAATGTGAATTTATTCCTGTACTTTGTGCTTTCTTTATTGCATGAAGAAATTGCATCAAGGGCATGAGGCATGAGAGTGGTGGAGGACATATTACAAATGTTCAGGTTAAGAGATCTTTTATATCATTGTCTATGTCAGATCTAGGTAACCTAGCTCTTAATACTTTCATCTTTAAAGAATGTAGTGTAAGCAGAGTAACTTTGATTCTGTGTGTGCGCGCCACAGTTTCCTTCTTGTTACCTTCAAGTTTTCTTAATTTAATGCATAGGACAACACTCTTTGACAAGAAGAGGGGTTGGTTTTTTCGGCTCTTTTCTATATTTGCAATTTGATCAGCCTTGCTGTTCAAACATACATTGGCACTGTCATGAAAGCTTGGATTGCACCTTGTTCCAATAGTGAGATGCATGCCAGTCGTCTGAAACTAGATCTATGGCTGGCACCCAAAGAACAACTTGAGGCATGTCCCGTGTTTTATTTAAACAGCAGGTCCTTATGCCATAACACAAATTTTTGAAACAGTCCTCTGGTTCAAAGCTACATGGCATGAAAGCATGCTGTTTCATACTAAAAAGCCAAAAGCCCTTTAGACACACACAATGAGTTGTGCAGTACATTTCTTTGGACCTTGGCTTGTGTGAGTATTGTATAGTTACCATCCTATGTTACATGCCTGTTATGGATGACAACATTCAGCCCATAGGTGCACATATGGGTGGTCTTCACATGAAGTGAGGAGTGAATAAAAAGTTAGAAGTGAAGGGAAACCCACCCCAACCTTTATAAGTTGAAGTGAATCTAGACTTGCTACTGTCAGCTACAAGCTGCTGCAAATAGCCTGGTGGGTGTTGACTCAGGTCCAGCTTAAGTGACTAGATAGGAGACCACTTGATCTATTCTTTGCAGATTTTGGAATGTTTTTTAAAATGTATCTGTCACCTGATTAAAAAAACTTAGATGATTTATTATATGACCTCTTAATGTATTATATTTGAAAAAACACAATAGTTGGACAATGAGAAAAAAATAAATATTTGTATTTAATTTAACTTTATTTAGAATATTCATTTCCTGTCTTTCAACAAAATTCTTGGGGTAGCAAACACTCAAATACATGAATAAAAATATAAAGAAGGCAAAATATCTAAAATACGGGATAAAAATGCAAATTCCTAGAAATGTGTTGTTGTTTAGTCGTTTAGTCGTGTCCAACTCTTCTTGACCCCATGGATCAGAGCACACCAGGCACTCCTGTCTTGCACTGCCTCCCGCAGTTTGGTCAAACTCATGTTCGTAGCTTCGAGAACACTGTCCAACCATCTCGTCCTCTGTCGTCCTCTTCTCCTTATGCCCTCCATCTTTCCCAACATCAGGATTTTTTCCAGGGAGTCTTCTCTTCTCATGAGGTGGCCAAAGTATTGGAACCTCAGCTTCAGGATCTGTCCTTCCAGTGGGCACTCAGGGCTGATTTCCTTCAGAATGGATAGGTTTGATCTTCTTGCAGTCCATGGGACTCTCAAGAGTCTCCTCCAGCACCATAATTCAAAAGCATCAATTCTTCGCCGATCAGCTTTCTTTATGGTCTTCGGCAATCAGCCTTCTAGAAATGTAAGTAGCCTCAAATCCCATGACAAAGATAAACTTTAGGTGGATAATATATTTTAGGCATGGGAAAATAAAAAGCTTTTCAGCTGAATCCAAAAAGATATCAAGGAAGACGCTAGATGACCCTCCTTGGAGAGGACATTCCAACCATTAAAAATGTTCTTCCCCCAAAGCCACCTGCTGCATTTTACTTGGCAAGGGGGCACATTCTAGAAAGATGCATGTGGAGACAGACAATCCTTTAAGGTGGGGTGAGGAACATGTGTCACAACAGATATGGCTGCATTTCAGCTCCCATCAATTTGAGACAGCATGCTCCAATGATCAGGGGTGATAAGACATCTGGAGGAACACAGGTTCCCCACTCCTGCTTTAAGGTCATAGAATCATAGAATCATAGAATCATAGAGTTGGAAGAGACCACAAGGGCCATCCAGTCCAACCCCCTGCCAAGCAGGAAACACCATCAAAGCATTCCTGACAGATGGCTGTCAAGCCTCTGCTTAAAGACCTCCAAAGAAGGAGACTCCACCACACTCCTTGGCAGCAAATTCCACTGCCGAACAGCTCTTACTGTCAGGAAGTTCTTCCTAATGTTTAGGTGGAATTTTCTTTCTTGTAGTTTGAATCCGTTGCTCCGTGTCCGCTTCTCTGGAGCAGCAGAAAACAACCTTTCTCCCTCCTCTATATGACATCCTTTTATATATTTGAACATGGTTATCATATCACCCCTTAACCTTCTCTTCTCCAGGCTAAACATACCCAGCTCCCTAAGCCGTTCCTCATAAGGCATCGTTTCCAGGCCTTTGACCATTTTGGTTGCCCTCTTCTGGACACATTCCAGCTTATCAGTATCCTTCTTGAACTGTGGTGCCCAGAACTGGACACAATACTCCAGGTGAGGTCTGACCAGAGCAGAATACAGTGGTACTATTACTTCCCTTGATCTAGATGCTATACTCCTATTGAGGTCACCTGGTCCTAAACAATAAATGGGCTTCAAAAGTCAAAACTAGCACTTTGAATTTGCTTGGAAGCAGACTGGGTCCAGTGCAGTTGGCAAAGCACCAGCATGAGATGCTTCTACTGCTCAGTCCCAGTTCTACATATTCCTGCCAAATTGATTGCACGATGTGTCGTGCTGAAGTAGAAAATCTGTATAAAGTTGTGGGTTGGTTTTTTTATTTTATTTTGATCTTATTGCCTTATCAACCGACACATATTTTACAAGACGAATCCCCTTGCGCAGTTCAGTTTGCTAAAGCAAAGCATGGTATCTACACAAGGAGAGGTGTGTAGAATTGAGGATTAAATGTTTCATCTCTACATGGCTGTGGTTTATGCTGCCACCTATCTGGCTTATTGTTTCCTCCTGGATACATTATTTCCCCACTAAGCAGCTTTTCATATCCTCGCTTTTAGATCTTGCTTCCAGAAGTGAGTGATGTTTGCAGAGCTGTCTGTTTGCAGTACACTGCAGCATGCATTAAGCAGAAATCTCTGTTATTTGGAGTTGAAGTTTTCTTCTTAAAGCCTTGGCGGGGATCCCTGTCTCATGTTATCAGTGTTGAGAATTCTTCACAAATCTGAAGAATTCAGCAACCTTGTCTCTTTAAAATCTGCATGTCCCAGCCTTGTTGGGGTATTATAACGGCATATATGGGAACTGCCTGTGAAAACAGATGGTTATTAATTTATTAAATAGCTTCCTTTTTGGTATTTACTCTTAAGAGGGAGAGAATAAGCAACATTTTTATTCTTAAGTTTGTAAATATCCTGTAACCTCACCTTTCTTCTGCTGCCTTCCTATATTTATCTGTGGGAAATGTGACCTGCATTTTTAAAGTACCAGCCTGCTATTTATGCTGTCTGTTATTTAAATTGATTGGGTCTTTTCTTTTAACTCTTGTAATGGGGTTTCAGAAGTGTTTTGTTTCCTGGTCTAAGCCTTTTAAATTTGTTCACCCTTGAAGAGCACTGAGCTATGTGCCGAATAAATAGTTTGTGTCTCTGCTTATTACCTTTTCTGAGAAAAGAAAACAAGTTTTAAAGCCGCAGCTGACAGTGCTGGTTGAATCTACATGATTTTTTTATTTTTAATGATGGAGGGATGAAAAATGGAAACGGGAACTAAATTCAGTGAATAGTCAGAAAGTGACTAAAACACGATTTAAATTTTAGTGATGTTGCCAGGTTCTGTCACTCCGCTTATTCTGCTCAGACATATATTATCAGATCAGTGTTTGGAAGAGAACTCTCATCTAGTTTGGCTGTTTTTAATTTGTTGTTGTTGTTTAGTCGTTTAGTCGTGTCCGACTCTTTGTGACCCCATGGACCATAGCACGCCAGGCACTCCTGTCTTCTGTTTTTAATTAGGGTAAAGAAATTGGGAGTTTAATGTGATATTGTGTGTTCTTTCCTCCCTTTACCAATTATATCTGACCCAGGTTAGCCACACTTAATGCAGATGTAATAGTGCTAAAAACCTAGCTGATTCCTAAAAGAAAGTGGCAGAGTAGATGGACTGGGATAGGGAGTTTTGAGGTATGTGTTCCTGAGATATCAGCCCTACTTAATAATGGCCATATAGTGTTGTGTCTGTAGTGGTCCTCCTAAAGCATATATTTACTTCCTTTCCCCTTTATTGTGTAGTGGAAAAGATTGAGGTGACCAAATGGAGCCCCCCAGTATTTTGAACCCCCACTAATCCCTTCTGGATTTCACTGAAAACTCGCTTAAAGTAACAAGCCAGGGCAGGCACACAACCCTGTAGCAGTAGTACAGTAATTTTCTAGGTAGGGGGAAATCTTACAAGCCGCTAGATGGCAGAATCAATGCTATACAAAAATCCAGCATTCATCGAGAAACAATTAAAAAGCAAATGGTTGGAGTGGCCTGGAAAATAGAAAATATAGGTATATTTTTCTGAGGTGGGTGGATGTTCCCCAGATGAATATGCACTGTGTCTGATTGGAAGGGCTGGTAGGAAAGGATGTCTACTGCTAGATACCCACTACTCTTGTCAGGGGAGCCGACTTGTGCCCCAGGTTATGGGTGCCCAGTGCATGTGATGTCATGACATGACGGCGCACCCCCCGGCCTCAGAATATGACTTTTGGTGGCACCGGAAGTTGGGTTCTGAGGTCTCGGAAGGCCTCGGCCTCGGAGATGCTATCCAAGGCCTTGCGAGACCTCAGAGGTTGCATCGGGGGCTATGCGGTGTGGGTGCTGACCCACAATTTTTTTGTGGGTGCTCAGGCACTCAGAGCCCCCTATAGTTGGCGCCCTGACTCGCAACAAAAATAGTGAGGCCTGCTTTCCATATAGTGGATTGTACATGCACCCCTTCACTCTTCCCAATAGTGGGGGGGGGCGCAGGGCGGAGAGATTTAAAGTCAGTTAGTTTATCTAGGGCAGGCGCTTCCTCAACCTTGGCCCTCCAGATGTTTTGAGACTACAAACCTGCATCCCAGACCACTGGTCCTGCTAGCTAGGGATCATGGGAGTTTTCGACCAAAAACATCTGGAGGGCCGAGGTTGAGGAAGCCTGATCTAGGGAAAATCTGTGGTTGGGTACCATAATGTCCTAAGAATGTCTTCTTGGAGCCTGCCAAAGTTCCCTGTAACTTATAATTTTTACTATTAGGAATGGGCCTTTTTTGGCATTTTTCTTTGGTTGGATGGGTTTGCCTGTTTGGGGGTAGAGTAGCTTTATTTTTATTTTTGCCTATGCTTTATTTGCTTTTGGGGAGTTGTAGTGGTTTTGCCTGTTTAAAAGGGGGTTCTGAGCATGAGCAGTTCTTATTTGTGAAATTCGTATATTGCGGTGCCAAATGAGAGTTCCTTAGATTTCCAAATGTGATCCTGGGCCCCAAGAGGGTCTTGAAATACTGTGCAAATAACTTGCTTTTCCTAAGAGTTAGAAGTAAAAATAAGGTTTCCTGTTTCTATCTCAGACTGGTTAACCTGAATAAAAGATCCATGCTATTTAAATAAGCTCTTACGTTGATAGCTTCATAAATTATCACTTTGCTAAATAGAGATGTTAATATGTTCAAACAAGATGTTGTTCTCGAGGCAAAAGCAAACTGAAGTGGTCTTGGACTTAAAATAAATTTTAAAGAAATGTTTATACTGTCACTTGTCAGTGGCAGATGCACAGTTTTCTTAAGCTTCCTTCTGTAGCTAAGGCCACTTTACATAAACAATTGCCCCGACATGTTTCTTGAAAGGCCCAAAATAGCTTTTGGACTGTCTATTGGTGGCTTGTAAGTGCTTTGTGTAGTTTGTATTTTGTTAGTCTGCTGATGGAAAGGCAGGCTGTTCAATAATATGCAGTGTGAGCTGCTGTAAACAAATGGCTTGGCACATGGAATAGCTAGCACATAGAATAGCTGCCATATTGACACCTTCTCAAGTGGCTTCTGTTTGGCTGTCATCTTTACCAAAGTAGGGAACACTGAATATACAGTAATAATAATAATAATAATAATAATAATAATAATAATAATAATAATAATAATAATAATATATTAAGGCCTGTGCAGAGGGCGGGAGCAGCTGGGTACACTTGCCTCGGGCCTTGGAGGGCTAAGTTGGTCAGGGGCCCCAGCCAGGGTCCGGCTGCTTTTGGGTTTGAGTTTATATGTGGCAATCATTTGTGTGGGGGTTCTATTCCTGGCCCCTCACATTGATGGAGTGTACATAAGTCTGTCCTGCCCCTGTTCTGACCTGCCCCTGTTTCACCCCCTTTCTGCTCTTCTGGGTCCAGAAGGACCTGCACATTGGCAATCACACATCAATTGGATGGGCCTGAAATGGTCACCACCTGTTTAACTTTACCCTAACAAGACTCCTGCCCCTGGGCCTTAGATAAGCTTTGCAGGGATCTGGGAACATGAGTTAGGTCCCCCCCCCCTGTGCTAGTCTCTGACTTGCTGGACTTTTCCCCCATGAGAGTGGTGGTAGGTATAGTCAAAGAAGTGATGTACCATCCATTAATTTTTCCCAACTGAAAAGAAGCTTGGATTAGGACAATAATTTTACCACTGTTGCATCCTTTTTATATAGATCCTAATCCTAGAATATTGCAACACCTCTTTTATAATTCACATTTGATTGTAAGCAATTCTACCTCTTTGCATCACTAACAAAAATCCTCCGAGCATGTGCTACCTTTCTGATCTGTGCAGTAATGGATGGCTGGGAATGTTTTATCAGAATACTCGATGTGCCTTGGTGCATCCTCTTCCCCCACTCACACCCTGTCTATATGTTTCTTAAGCCATGTGTATTCTGTCATTTTAAGGAGGAGGGAAGAACTGTTTTAGACATGTACATCCCTTCCTGATTTGACAGCTCTAAGAGGAAAATCTCTCTCTACTGCAGCTAGTGGAGTAACAGTTGACCAGCTCCATTGAATGTGACAGTGAATGAATGGAAAGAGAAATGTGAGAGTAGAAAAAAGAAGGTGACAGCATCATAATGCAGGAGATACTTGTGAGAGAATATTAGGTCTATCAGTATATTGTGCGGTGTCAAGGGCACAGAAAAAGCTATTGACTCTTGTACAGATCCTATTAACTAGCTTTTTTTGCTCGTTTTTAGAACATCCTTGGTTGAAAATTAATTTGTTAGATTCACATAAAAGCTTTCCCCCACCCCCCACCCCCACCGCCATCCTTCCATACCATGTAAGTGTACGGAAATGTATTTCCATTGTATAGTTTTCTCCATGGTTTGTAGAAGGCTTTTAAAAAACCTGTCCCATCTTCTCTATAGGAGATAACAGTAATTCTCCCAGACCCACTTCCTAATTTTTCCATCCTGTAATTGTAGACATAGTCATAGGCTGACAATTACTTTGCCTTTAGAGCACGCTTCCAGGTTGCTTCTGACATAATGTGTATTTATTTTCTCATTAAAGCAGTAAATGTGACAGTTACTCAAAAGCACACAGTGGAGAAATCAAGAGGTTTGTCACAGATGAAATTTGGCAGCAGCATGCCGTTACCTATCCACTCCAAAAGTAGAAGCAAAGTTAGGCTCTATTGTATAAAATGATTTTTGTTCTTAAGTTGTTGTTTTAAAGTGGCCCTGCAGAAGGGGAGAAATAGGCTCCATCATGTTCAGGGGTAGGTGGATAGTTGAGTTCATTAAAGTGTCATGTATCCAGTTCTGCTGGGACGTGAGATGTACAGAGGAAATGGAAGGAAGAAGCAGGTGAGGGGCCATAAGCCCTGCTGGCTGAGCTTTGAAAGATGTCATAGCAAAGAGCTGGGGCCGTCTGAGGCCTTATGTAGTCTGTCAAGGCATACCTTGCCGTTGGTTCCTCAGGAGGTAGCTTTGGTGCCTTGAAGTGCCCATTTTTGCAGATGCTTCTCTGCATGCTGATTTCTGCACTGAAAGGGATAGAGATGTTATTGGGTATGTTGTCCTCTGTCTGAGAAAGGCTGGAGACTGATGTGCTCAGACCAGGAGGGCCCAGGGGTGGGAGAGAGTGCTGAGTATCCCCTGTAGAATGTAATGGCTTGTACCACACAAGCTCATAAAAATAGCAATGAAACTATATTGGGGGGTGGGGCTGGGAATTGGATTAGGCCAGAGAGCGAGATCCTTTTCAGTGGTATTCAAGCCTCAATGATCAGCTGATAGTTTGCAAAGTTAAATGCATGGGGCTTTTATAAACCCCAATGATCAGCTGATGGTCAGCACTTGCAAAGTATTATGCCTAGAGCTTTGCAAGTGCTGCCAATCAGCTGGTTGATGGCACCCACAGACCTGTTTTGGCCCAGCTGCATCTTTACGTGCCCTACACCTGATGTCATGTATGATGTTACGTGTAGGGCACACGGGCATGGTGTGAGCAAAATTGTCTTGCAAATCAAACGTGGCTGGCAAGCCTAATTAGGCCTGTAGGCATGGGGTTCCTCACTACTGGTTTAATTCCTTCCACTGAGAGCCCTCTGCTCAGAAGCCACTCTCCTGACATCAGAAGGACATCTTCAGAAGGTGTTAATCAGTGCACAGCTTATGTGAAGAGTGCTGCCCTTTAGATACCTAGGCTGTTCAGGGATTTTTCTCTCACACTCAGCACCCTGAACTGGACATAGAGATAAAGGTCAAAGACCATCCTTTGTTCTGAGTAATAAGATCAGTTTCAATTAATAAACTGGCTTCCACATTCTTCACCAGTTGAAACTTCAATATATAGATTTCCCAAGGCAGCACTGCCTAGCATAATGCATATTGTAGTAATTAAGCTTGGATGTTAATAGCATGGATTACTAGAGCCACTTTATCTGCTTCCAATAAGGGATGTAGCTGGTGGATGAGAAGCACTTGATGCCACCAGTGATTCTCTAGCAATGATGGATCTAGAAGTGCCCTCAAAATACCTTGATCAGGAGATACAAGCCCATATTAGAATAGGCTGAATGTTCGTTGGTTTGATAAGTCATCAACCAGCATCACCTTTGCCTTATCTGAATTGAGCTTCACTCAGTTTGCTTTCATCCACCCCAGTACTGACTCCAAGCCTTTTTAACTAATAAGATAGGCAAAATAAGGAAGCGGGAGTTGTAATGGTAGCTTCCTCACGAATAAGCAGCTCTAAACCCTGTGCTTGGTTTTTACAGGGTTTTATTATATACATATGTACAAGACAGAGCGTCAAAAAGCATGACTGTACTAATCCAATTCAGAATCCGGAAGCGCCTCCCTTTGTGACTTCTGCCAACATAGCCCCCTGGGCACCCTGAACCTCCGTTGGTCCCTCCTCTTTCCCCCCTCCTCTGTTGGGGTGAGGGCGCTGGTGTAGCACCTTCTCCACTAGAGCTGCTCAGTTGAGGGACCGGCACTGTAGCTCCTGGAACCTCTCCCTCTTGAGTGCTTTGGTCCGCCCTCTGGAGCTCTCATCTCATCTACATCCCTAAGGGTCTGCACCTCCTCCTGAGCCCCAGTCCCACCTTCTGGAGGAAGCTGCCAGGCACTAGGCTCTGGGGCTCTGGCAGCGTACGAGAGCCCTCGCTCCGATCCACCAGGCTCTCCGCTGACCCCTGGTGGTCCCATGACAGGAGTAGAATATGTTTCCCTTTTGTTATTTTTATTTAAGACTGGCACACACAGACTGTCTATTTCAACAGTCAATCAGCATCTATTTAGATCTCGAGCCATATTCTTCTTGTTTCTGGTTCTAATTCTGATACAGTAGAAGATTAGCCATGAAACTTAGCAAATTGCCCCTTTTGCAAAGCCAGTGTACCGTTGATTACTGGATGCTGAGGACAAACAGGGTTTCACTAGCATGCCTCACTCAAAAGCTTTCCAGAGGGATCTGGCTGACTACTGTTAAAGGCAGAATGCTTAATGGTTGGTATCGCATGACCATTGTTATGTTAATGGAATATAAATTTTTAGACAATAAGCATCTTAATTGTCATATGATACATCTTAGGCCAAAATTTTATTTGATTTCCCAGTGTTTTACTGTAAGTGTTTGTCTCAGTGGAAGCACTGATAACGTTTTTTTAAGCTCATGATATTTCCCATTATTTCATTTTTTAAAAAGTTTCAAGTTGAGGTTAGGCAGCTGGTTATGATGCTGTCCCCCAAACTGAAGACTGCTGTCCTGGAGTATCTAGCAGTTTTCTTCTAACAATTCCCCCCACAGCCCATTCAAAAACTTTTAAAATATTCCCCCCCACCAACTTTTTTATTTTAAAAGAACCTTGTAGTGCTCCACACTCTGCTCCAGAGACTCAGAAGCCTTGTGTGTTTCATTGTGCATGCATATGGGCATATGGGTCAGCTTCCCTTCCCCAGGTTGTACCAGTATTTTGTCTTCCAAGTGGGATGGACAATGGGCAGAGGAGAGGGAGGAGCCATGTGCACCTCTTTTCAGCTTCCACTTCAGGTCACTGTTCCCATATCTGCATTGCTCTCTGATAAAACTATAGTTGTCAGGATTGTCCTTGATATGCATTGCATACTTAGCATTCATTGAAGTGCTGTGTTGATGAATAAAGTAGGAAAAAGAAAAGAAAAGTATGGCCATCTAACATACAAGGATGACAGCACATGAAATCTGTAAGCTTGGATCTAATTGATTTTAAAGTCATTTGCTTATATAGTTATACATAGTTTGCATAGTTAATAAGCTGCTGTTTTCTAAAAGGCAAGCACTTATAACTGTCAGAAATCTGTTGAAATTAGTTGCCAATGGAGAGTTAAATATAGGCTTGGTGAACTGTGTTCTTGCATTCTTAATTGACCTGCATGATGTGTTTAATGAGCTATATGTGAAAACACATTTTTTTTTTGTAAAAAAAACAATGCCCTTGCACACTTTCCTCTCTCAGGATGTATACAGCTACTTTTTGAAAGTGGTTCTGGATCCCTTGGTAATCTATTAGCCATTCAACTACTGTCCTCAGTGCTATGAAGCTCTGAAGTCTCTTGCGAATGTGGCATGTATGAGCTTCGTATTTTATCAGTAGAAATTTGAAACATATCATGCCCTAGAGAAAGGTCAACTTAATCCTTTTGTATTGTGAGTAGTAAGTAATTTATATTTTCTTCCACTAGAAAAGCAGTTTAATGGCCCTTTAGGTAATGTTTAATAACTGAGAATGCAAGTTAAATTGACCAGCTGCTACATCTCTGCCCTCTTTGTAATGACATGTGAGACTGTGAGAAATTTCACACTCATTTTGTTTGATTATTCTAATTGTTTCTTTTAAATGCAAAGCATGAAAGGGTTCCCACAACTGAGAATAACCTCTCTAAATCAAATGTAAATCCTATGGTGTATGGAAACTTGCTAATGTTCAGGATGCTTAGACTGTATTTTAGTGGACCGGTTAAGGAGGGATGTATTCAGAACTCCCTTGTGCTTGGATGAAATCTGCAATACATCGCAAAACACCTAGTGCTTCTCTGTATTCCACAAGAAACTTACCCAGGTTGCTTGTTCAATGAAGTGGCACAGCATATTTTGCTATGTTGAATTTTTTTCCACCCAGTGCATGTGTGTATTGTTTAAGATGCTTGCAGGCAGCTACGTCACTAAGAAGTTACAATCACTCTCTACAGAACCAGGTTCAGACATGGGAACAGCTGAATTTTTGTGGGGGTTGAATGCTTGAAAAGCCATGTTACAGTTCCACCAATAAAGAACAAGTTTTGTTTTTTAATTAGGGCGACAGAAAGGCAGCTATTGAGAGAATGGTTGCTTGCTTTTGCCACAGATATTGCCGACTTGCATACTTACTTACTACCAGCCCCCGGTCCTTAATGACCTTCTACTAGGGGAAATATGTATATGTTTCATTTGTTGTCGTGATTTAGCAGTGTCTTAAAATGGGGGGGGGGCTCCTTTGTTAGGAGGCTTCTAGTTGTCCTATATCTATTTACATGTAATGTTATTTATCATTGCTCAAAATATGAAGAAATCAAGATGTTCCTATCAAGCTGTGTGTTTTCCTGTTTTTCTAGTCTTTTTCTGTACACACTGGATGTGTAATTCTCAGCTCCTGTTATTCCCAAACTGCTCACTGCATCTGCTCATGAGGCAGTGCTCTGGCTTTGCCTTCTTCTAATCCAGGATACATATACCCAGAGAAGAAACTCACACAGAAAATGTGGGGGAGCTTACGTGTGGTTAACTCTGCTGCATGCTAGTTTTAGCTCACATTCCATCTTGGCCAGATCCTTGTAGCTGGTGTTACAAGGACTGTGAGAGCTCTTCTGTCGTGGCATGTAGACTGAGGAAGGTCATATTGGGTAAATATCAAGGCAAAAAGAGAAGGAGAGAACACGTTAGCATTGCTTCTGTCCTGATCAGTCCACCACAATCTCTTACCACTGCAGAGCCCTAGAATTCTGTTTACCAAGCAGTATTCATCAGTACTTCATCCTTGCTTTTGACCTTTTGTACACATACAATCAAGTGCCTCCTTTAGAATGATCATATAGGTAAAAGAAAACCTCTTAGAAGAAATTAGTACATTTCTCAATAGAGAACATTTTTATCATTGTGTCTCAATTATGAAAGTTCCACATAAGTTTCAGGTACCACCATTAGTGCTCTTTGGGGCCAGATTAAAATTGTTCTGATTTCCTAGACATTTAATGATAAACTATATTAATCTGCTGAGTATCTCTGCAATTTTATATGTTTAGATTTTTAGGCTATATATAGTTTTGACTAGTGTAATTCAAATAATAATAATAATAATAATAATAATAATAATAATAATAATAATTTATTACGGTCGGAGACCAGATTGTAAAACACATAATGGGACTGCACTCCCAAAAGCAAAACAGACATTTAAAACAATATACAACAATTACTTGCATGTTTAAACAGTGCTAAGCGCTTAAACACATAGACACTTTGGGGAAAACTACCATAAAAAGTTGGCCCAGAGTCACCCAGGGGTCCGAGTATAGGGATTTTCTTGACGGACTAATTTGTATCGGGGGATAGTCTACGCCTACAGATCTGTAGACAGAATCTGGCGACCATCCGGGTCGTCTTATGATCTTTACCTAAAAGGAGCAGATTGAATTTGTATTTCTGGGAGGTCAACAATCCTCTCCAGCAAGTGGGCGTTCAGAGAGAGAGAGAGAGAGATTGAGATTTCAATCATTAGCTCCATTAAATACTTATTTTTGGTAGAAAGATAAGTTTTTGTAAAATGCACACTTTTAATATGTGTAGGCATACGGGATATCAACAATTTTAAGTCATAAAATATCTGCTAGGTATTAAACCAGCCTTCCCCAGACCCTTCAAAAGATTTGAGCCGCAACTCTCATCAACCCCAGCCAACATAGCTAGTGGTCAAGAGATGGTAGGAACTGTAATCCAAAACATTTGGATCAACATAGGCTGAAAAAGGCTTATTCTACCTTTAGGATGCACCATGCTATGAGTTTGCACAGCTGGTCCTTAATCTGATATATTTATCTGAATTGACATTGATCAAATAACAGGAATAATATGCTGTGTGATTTTCATATTTTAATGCACCAATATCTGCTGTTTTACAGGTGTTCTTCTAATCTCTCTGAAGTAAAAATTACCCATTAACAGAACTATATGTTAAAACATTTTCCCCTTTTATCACAATCTAGTTTTTTTACTGCTTACAAATGGTAAATTTGGTGCACTCCTTCAAGTTGCAGTTAATAGTGGGACTTTATCATCTTTCCACTGCAAGTCTTTTGTTTAGTGCCAGAACCCCTAACTATTATTTAGTAAACCTGCAAATAAAAATCTTAAATCTGTCACGCACCTGTTGGTTCTGTAGCAGCAGCCTATGAAAACTTTCTCTGCCTTTACAGATCCCTGTCATATTCCACAATGCGTACTGACCTTTCAGATTTCATTTAAGCTCACTTTTGTGCTTGGAAATCAGATGCATGAAACTCCTCGGTTTTTATCATTTGACTCTGCTAGCCAGAAACACCAGTTCTTCTGTTTCATAGCAATATTGTTAATATTCACAGGACTATCAATAGCTAGTGGCTCTCATACTGCTTTCTGCCTTCAAACTGCAATTTGAAGGAGTCCAGTAGAACTGATTAATTGAAATGTGAAATTTTTGGTTTACAATTTTACCAGACTAAAACAAATTACAGTATATGGCATGTAAAGTTAGCCAGGGCAGGGTGAGAGGGGACAGTTTGGCTGGAGCAGGTATTGATGTTGTGTGCACACCTCCTCCCACATGCTCTTCTATGCTGCTGACTTATCTGTATTTCTTCCCCCTGGTATTAATTCATTCATTTGCACTATCCTGTTTTAACTGGGGTTTTGTTAGCCCCACTAAAGGCTGTTTTTGCAGTGGGAGGTAGGATAGATAACACAAGCATAGACAGACAGATAGCATACACATACAATCCTGATCCGCATAATTTGCTTACAATATTTGAAGCCACACTATAGCACTCTGTCACAGTCCAGGGACTGCTATGACAGATCTCTTGCAATATGTTATACTTCCAAGTGCTTTGGAGTAACACAAAAAGCAAATGCATTGCAGCTAACCAGGTTTCGCTCTTGAGCCTTGCTTTGGATCACTGCCACTATGTCTGCCAACATCAAGGTGAGTGGGAGTTCCACAAACATTGAGTTGAGAGAACACAAAAAAATCTACACACATCTCAGTTTGGGTGGCTTCCAGTACTTTTTTTTTACTAGAGAGAACACTGTTCAAGGCAGTGTTTTATGGGTGGCAAGAATGTAGAACAATCCCAAAAACAAAGGTAGAAACTACCAAATAAATGTAAGGCTTATTCAGAAACAAACAAAAAGAAATGTAAAAACAACAAAAGAATATTGTGATGGCATAAGCATTCATAAATCAGTCCAGTTTTATTAGACACAACAGACTCTGATAGCTTTCCCAAAGGCAAAACAGTATCTTAACTAATACAGGTTACTCTCCACTTATACTTGTTCAACTTGTGCGTGACCGCATATATGCGCGGTGCCAGGAGATAATTAAATAATTCAATTCATACTCAGAAATGGCAGGAGAGAGCTGGAGAGTCCTTGTGACTCGTGAGGAGAACCTCACTGGAGCCGAAGAGGATGTCAGTAAGGGCAGAGGAAGCCCTGAAGAGACTGGGAGGCAAGGGGGGGGGGCTTGTTTAGGCTGCTCAGCCTCTCCACCTAACAGCTGACACGTGGGGTAGCGGAGCATCTGCCACTTTTCCGAACATCCTCCAGCCTCCTGCTGGCCCCAGAGCCTCAGTTCTAGTAGTGGATATTTTTTGGATACGGTGAGAATGGCACAGAGGGCATTTAAAGGATGTTTAGAGTTACGGTATTGTTCTTCTAGTCACTAGCTGTGCATATAGCTGTATTGGGCAGAGGAGGAGTGGGCCATCACCACATACCTCATCAACCTCCAAAGGCTCTAAAACCAGAACATAGATTTGGCACCAGTATACAACTGTGACTGAATCTCAATTAGGCTGCATGGCAAATGGAACAAAGGACACTGAATTTTGCATGGATACAGAATATGCCAATTCCCATGCAGCATAGTACCTTCCTGCCCAACCGCCTTGGGTAATTGTTTCTTGAACTTGTGTTTTTGTGCAGGCATATTCTTAATGTAAATTGGAAGTGCCGACTCTTTTATGCAGATTATAGGTTTTATAAACTTACTTGCCTTGTAGGAGGTTTGACTCACTGCATTATTTAACAAGGTAGAACTCTTATGTTTAAATACCAAGTAGTTAGTACTATATAGTTTTGCATGCATTACATCTCAAAGTTCAGTTTATTTTTAGTTATCAAAATTGATTAACCAAGGAGGAAAACAAAAGGCTTATGCATCAATGCATCTATGCAGAAGGAAAGAGGACAAGTGAAGAATTAAGCTCCGTTTCCTGTTTGTCATTCAGTTAGTCTGGCTGCATTTCCATTAGAGCTACTTCAGCTGGTATTTCTAGCTGGTTATTAGTGTGCCCAGCGAGCCATGGTTTACTGGAGAAGCTCAGTCTTTTCAAAAATAGTGCCTGAAACCTTGATCATCTTAGTTTTGCTGAACTGGTGCTCCTGATTCTTAAAACACTTTAAGATTTTATTATTATTATTATTATTATTATTATTATTATTATTACATGCAGAGCTTTAAAATAAAAGCATTCAGGAAAAGTATACTTATAATAATTTTTTGTCATCTCTTTGTGGAAGAAATTCTGGTAGAAGAAATAAATACATACCTCTATGTTCCTTCCTGCTTTATGTGAAGAAGAAAGATGGGAATTAAATGACCTGAGACCGTTTCAATTTATTTCCATTTGTTTATTGCCCACACTTCTCCAGGGCTTTGCATTCTAAGATTTCTTATATTATCACTTTATAGTTAGGTACTTGGATGCTTCTCCATATTGGCTGAAAGGTAAGGTGAGCTGTATAGCAAAGCATGTCCTCTAATTCCAGAGGTTCTCAAATTGAGCTACACTAATATGCTCTGCAGAAAGGGTGCAGTACCATCGATAATATCTGCTTGGCTCTGCATTTGATTTATTTTTTCTGTTTGAAAAATATTTGAGTTTGTTTGTTTTTTGTATCTGCGCCCCCCCCCCCGGCAAAAAAACCCTGGATTGTGGAATAGGCTAGCTGTTAGCAACACCCTGGTTTCAGTCCTGTGGCTTTCACTGTATGTAGCTGGTGCAGTTTACTGATTTCCCCCTAAAAAGTAACTTTAAAAGGGGCCTTTCTCAACAGCTTAGCTTAGGGTCTGTGACGTTTATACTATGGTGCTGTTTTGGCAGCGATGTTTGTGGAATATTTCTCTCTTTCGTTATTTAACTAGCATATTTAAACCCTTCATTGGGACTGAAAATAATTCAATTCCATTCAATTTGCCATATGAATATAAATGTGGTAAATAAAAATGAATAAATAAAACTACAGAAGTGCAGACAGCTCATTAGAAAGCTAACACTACAGTTACTAGAATGAGTTATGTACGTACGTAGATTTGTGGAACCAAAACTAATGTATTTGGAGAGAGAGAGAGAGTTTTGAGAATAGCCACGCTCCCATGATTACATAATGTTTGCCTTTCAGACATCTTTCATAATATTGGCCCCCATCTGTCTCAGGAGACAATGGAGTGTGCCTCTGGGGGTAAAGTCAAACTGCTACATTAGTAGCACCAATATGACCTCCCCAGGGTGCAAGCCTGAGCAGTGTGCATGGGGGTTCTAGGTTGCCCAGATGATAAGACCCCACATTTGGCACCACCTTGGCTGCAGGTATTGCTCGAAGGAGGCATACATGGTGCCATCAAACCACCTTAGGGACTCCCCTTTGGATTTATGTAGGATTTACTCCTTAAAATATCCCACAAGGCATCAGAGGTCTAGCATCAGAGTTTTCCTTTGCCTAGATGGGCTACCTTCCCAGGGTGACAGGCCCCGTCTGCCTATCACTTCCCTCTCCTGTTTTGAAATGCAAGCATTAAAATTCTTACAATGTTGAATGCACATGACATTCCTGTCTTGCTTGTAATTAAGTAGTTAAAACATTTCTTCTGTTGATAGCTGTGCTTCCTGATATAGAACACTTAGATTTACTGCCACTTAAAAAATTCTGGATTGACAGCAATTGAAATTTAGATTTTGGTCATAAATGGAAATATAATTTAGAGTGCAGCCACGTCCAAGTGTATCTGAAGGAAGCATCAGATAGCGGAACCGTTATTAACATGAAAATCTCTTTGAGCTTAAGTCTTTGACATGCTTTGTCTAAAGTGTTTAGAGAACTGGACAAAAAAAAGCTTGTTCTGCGGAGTGTAGGCAACTACTGGTTTGTACACTGAAACAACACACTAAATAGAAAGACCTGTGAAATTAATGACCACCTTCTCACTGGAAAAAAAGTGTAAGAGGGGTGTCTTCCTATTTCTCTTCTTCTCTCCCTCCTCCACCTTTCCTGCCCATTACAGAGTTTCATATTATCCAGATTGCCATGGTTCGCCTTTGCTAAATGAGCTTTGTAGCACTAAGTTAATTTTCTGCCAGTATTGCTTCTGGCTGATGACTGTGGGTGTTTGTGTATCCATTAAGTATGCTGCCAGGACGCATCCACCATTTTCCACCTCTTCCATTAAATGGCTGTCAGCAGGTTTACAGAACTGCTCTCTTACTCTGCACTAATTGCAGAAAGGCTGGTGGATGTGATGATGGAAAAAAAACAACCCACAAAAAATGAGCAAGATCTTGTTCAGAGATCTCAAAAAGTAAATAGAAATGCCATCAGCTGTTAAATCAGATTTCGCATATAGTCACAGTGTGATTAGCAGGATGATGATATAATTTCTTTTTAAATTCTTACTTTGCAGAGCAAACCTATCTACTGCCACAACTCCACATATCAAATAAAATATGTTCAGACATACACAACTGAATATAGGTAGAGTTGTGGATAAGGCATGCCTATTAAAGTAGTGTACATTCCCTGCTGGTTTTACAGTTGATTTCGAAATGGAAACCTGTTAAGATGGCATCAAATGTTATCTATCTAAGATAAATGAACATGAAGAGAATGAATGAGTTTTACTTATAAAATTCAGTATGTCAGAAACCCCCTGCTGGCAGGGAGTATCTAAGGAAAGACTATATGAAGCATGCAGACTTTGGTTTTAGGCTTCAAGCCTAAACAATAATAAAATAATTCACACATGGAGTTTTGTGTTTGGTTACTTTGCCTGTGTGGATTTTCAGAACCAGATATGTATTATTTTGAATTTAAAAGTTATTATCATGAATCTGAAAGTTGACAAGGTTTGTTTGCCAGTGGTTTTGTTTTGTTAAAACAAAAATAAATTAGTTTGCAAGCAAAAATTAATTAGCTTGCACCGTTTTTGCTCATTTCTGACTGGACTGGCTCTATCAATTATTGGAGGAATAATATGCTGCATTATTATAGGTAATCTATCAGGAAAAGCCACGTTTCTTTTTTAAAAAATGCAAAGCCAATAAATCATGCTTCTGAAAGATGCCATTGCTGTTGGCAATTTAGAAGCCACTCCCATATGTAAAACAATCGGACTTTCAGCCTCATAGATTGAGTGTTACCCAACTTGAGGTCCTTCATATTTTCTTAGATTAGAACTGCTATCACCTCTGATCATTGACTGGGTTAGCAGGGATGATACTGAGATACGTGATTCAGTTGGAATTCCACATGTGGCCATATATTTTACTAGGCTTTCCTCTGAGTAATGAGTTTGCTGCCATTGCAAAGGAATCTGACAAACTTACATTTGCTTAAGCCAAATCTTCTCCCAAAGCAGCTGTGCAGGGAATTGTATCTTTGCCTGAGCTACAACATAAGGGCAAGCCTAATTAGTCCTCAGAACCTTTGCCATATCATAAAAGCATTATTCAGCTCTGAGAGACTTCACCAGTAAATGGATTTAGGCTATTTACATTTCCTGGGAAATATCCCCACCTTTCCCTACACCAGGGTACACCTCAGCCACCTTGCTGTGAGCTCTAGTTGGCCAGAGACCTCTTGTAACCTCCACTACCACTGTATGCTGGGAAACATATATTGATATGTCTGTTTCAGAACTTGCGATAATTAGCACTCGGTGTCCTTTCCATCCATCATTGTCATCAAGGTAATCTCCTATGTGCTAGAGCTAATTCCTGCCAGGAAGTTTCTTTCTGATAACTGGGCATCTCTCAGATACTCAGCTTTATGGATGCTCAGGAGGCTGTTCCACACTTCCTTCTCTGCCCTGCGGATGCCTGCAGGAGCAGACCTCTCTTCAGCTCACCCACAAGCCTTCTCCTTGCCTCATCTCTCCCATCTTTTTGCCTTTCAAACCATGCTTGTTGTTTTCTTCAGGTTTAGTTGGAACCCTTGAGGGAAGCACAAGGCAGTGTTATCCCATAAGGAAAGCCTTTTCTGGTTTTTTGGGGAACTTCATTAGAAAGATCTTTAGGAGGCCTAGGTGGGAACTGGACTTGGGATTGGGCTGTCTTATGAGCCACGTCACTTGAGCCTGTCAGATACCTTTTTAGAAAACGAAGTCAGCTAGCTGTGTCTGCAAACTGTAAGGGGCTCGCCACATGCGTTTTGAATTGTTGCCAATCATCCACACTGAGGCTGCATGCACACCATACATTTAAAGCACATTCTCTCCCCCCCCCCAGCCATGGGAATTATAGTTGATCCACCACAGAACTACAACTTTAGCACCCTTCTCAAATAATTGTTAGGATGTGACTGCTTTAAAAGTATGGTGTGTATGCAGTGTTACCCCCAGTCCAGTGAAACTCAAACTGTCTCTTTACTCTCTCTCCTCTAGGACAGGTAGATATTATAGCACATGGTTAAGTCTTTAATTTTTTATTCTGTTTTTAGTGTTCTGTTGGGAGCCGCCCAGAGTGGCTTAGGAAACCCAGCCAGATGGGCTGGGTATAAATAATACAATTATTTATTTATTTATTTATTTATTTATTTATTTATTTATTATTCCTCCCTCCTATCTATACCTTCTTTCTCTAATCTCAGTCAGTTCTGGTGGTGCTCATATCCTAGCCATTTGCATTTGACCTTTAGGCTCCTGTTTCAAATTCCCTGGTTGTCCAGTGCCCACCTATACCCCATGTAAGGCAAATTCTTCTCTCTATGGCTGTTTATATAATAGTAACTGCAGCAAACTCTGGGCTTTGCCATCAGCCCAGGGGACCAAGGGCCACTGGGAGGCTATACCGTTTGCCTCCCAGAAATACTGGCAAGACAAGGAGGAGACCAATCCAGACCCAGCCACTGACCAGAGAAGGAGTTGAAGGGAGCTGGAACATTCTGTTTTCCCTGCCAGTTGCCCTGTGACTGCAAAAACTGAAAGAAAATGACACTGGTTTCATCCATCAACTAAAAAATTAAGAGTCACCGATTACTGTTAATCTAGAACACAACAAGGGAAGATCAGCCCTGGTATGTACTTGATTTGAATGTTTGTAGCTCATTGCTTTGTTTATGGCCTTGGAGAACTGATCTCCCTCCTCTGCCTTTTTCCACTACTCTCCTTCTGTTGTGTGTCTTGCCTTTTTTGTTTGTAAGCCTATTGGCGCTCGCTCTCTCTCTCTCTCTCTCTCTCTCTCTCTCTCTCTCTCTCTCTCTCTCTCTCTCTTATTGACCTTGAGAGAAAATACAGTTAAATAATACTAAATCTTATTTCAAAGCAATATATTGAACTTTTAAAAAAAATTCAAGGCTTTTGTTGCTTGAACACAATATGAAATATCAACCTCTTATAGAATACTGTAGTTGCCTTCATAGAAAAATAGTAGGAAAATGATCCTTCAAGGTCAGTTAAGAACTCCTTTGAGAGAGCAATTAATTTACCAATTCAAAAGTAATTTGAATCTGTGCTTTAAGTTAGTTTACCGTACTCAAGTAGATGAATGCTAGTTTAGATATTGCAGAACTCTCATAATTCTGATATTTATCCATTAAACAAGATTATTCATTTCTGTTCTCTAAGGAAGTAGAATTCAATGATTGAACTATCAGGCATAATCAACAATAATGACTTGAACACACAAATGTATGAAGTGCATATTAATGAAAGGTAGTTTGTTTAGAATTAAATATGGAAAAGTTTTATGCTGCTGAATCTGATATTTCAAAATCAGCAAATGCTAGTGTAGGCAATGGCTGATTTACACGCTTGATATGTGCGTGACTGCTCATGCGCACATCGCGGCAACCTAGAAGTGGCCAGAAAAGGGGGAAGAATGGGGCTAAGTTGGCTTAGGCGTTCTGTGACCCAGAACGCAAACCCCACACAAATCGGGGGTTGCCTATACACAGCATATTTATAAAAACAAGCCTGCCTCATATTTCTAAGTTTGCTTTATGATTTAAGCATGGCATGGATTTTAAGCTTCTGGCTTCTATTTCATTCAGATGAAAAATGTCTTAGGGATGGATCTACAGTAAATTTATTGAGCATAAGGACAAGAATGTAACAGCCACCATTGATATTTGTGGTGTAAATGCTTAGGAATTAAAGAAAAAATGAGCAATCAAATCAAATCCATGCCCTCAAGAGTATTTTTTTCTTTTTTGGACCTAAGGCATATCTTGAAAATACCTGTCCAACCTCTTGCTTAAGACTTCTCCAAGAATTTTTTTCCTGCTATTCAAAATGATTTATTTTTATCCATAATATGATAGTTACCCACTTCCTGCCCCATGTCACATCTCATGCCAATCAGGTTTCATGACTCCCGGAAGTGGCTTTTGAGGGGAGGAATGGCAGACAGCTCCATTGTGCATGTTAAGCTTTGTTTCCTTTTTTTTTTAAATCCAAGACAGTGGTTGGATTCTCCACTAAACCACTATGTCAGAATGCAAATGGATCTCCCTGCTTATTGCTTCTAGTGTCATCTTTCTTGATCCCCAGCAACCAGCCTGCACATTTAATGCGGTTTACAGCAGATAAAATCTCAATTGCTACCCCATTATAGACTATTGCTTAGTTTTTTGTTGCTTATTTTAGCTTCTCCAGTATTTCATACATGGCAGGGTACATGCTGTGGTCAAATCCTATGGATGCTGAATTCCTCAAGGAATAGGTCTAGCTGAAATTAGGAAGCAGCACCGCTGAATATCTTCCTACATAATTACCTGAGTTCTAAGGCTGGTACCTTTTCAGAGAGCTAAATTGAGTTTTTATGGTTTCTATTCAAGGCAGATGTATTTCTTAATTTCCTATTCATTTTTAGCAAATTGCTATCCTTTCAAATTGTTCCTCATATCATTGAGAAATCTAGGCCGGTAGGGTTTGCTTAAAACACAATCTCTGGAAAGACGTTATAGAACCGGTGTCTAAATAAAGGTCTCCTCACTCTTCTTGCTGAATTTTTTAAATTGTTTATTGGTCTAAACCAATAAAATATTTTTAAAAATCCAAACACCATTTCCCTATCTCTTAGGTTTTTATAACTCATACAGTATGAAAATAAGAGTACCAGCTAAGTGTAGTTTTGCTTTTTCCAGTTGTTCTAGAATGTTTTAGGGAATTGAAAACTGTAGTTGGCTTTCTATTCATTTTATATGTACTAAGTCAAACCAGCTTTGAGCAGATTCAGTTAGCTGAGTGTACCCTTTTGTCTCTTGGCACATAGGATGAGATTTGTTGTTTTATGTGGCTTCATGCTGCTAAGACAAATTTTGGACCGAATCTTAAATTGTTAATTTTATATTCCTGCATTGAATCCAGTACAAGCACACTTGAGAGTGTGACTAAACTTATCATGGTGGCTTTTATATTGCCTTGTTATCAACTTAAGTCGCTGCAGTTAGGAGTCATGGGGTTTTATTTTTACTTAAAAGTGTAACACTGACATTTCTGAATTTACCAGCTATACCAGGCACCCCCAAACTGCGGCCCTCCAGATGTTTTGGCCTATAACTCCCATGATCCCTAGCTAACAGGACCAGCGGTCAGGGATGATGGGAATTGTAGCCCAAAACATCTGGAGTTTGGGGGTGCCTGAGCTATACCATATTTTAAAAGGTTAACCACCTTTTCTAATATAGGTTGGGGTTTCTTTACTAGTCATATTATTCAGACATTGACCCACTCTTGGTAAATTTTATCATTGGCACTCAGTTCAGTGCATAGCTGCAAATACACAATGCCTCATTGAAGATTTGAGCAGAGTCCATCAAGGGCACGTGAGCTCTATTAAACTTGGCTTTCTTACCAACAGCTTTCTGGCTCTCTTGTTGCTTTGACAACTGGGCTTACTTCTCTTGCGGACCATTTGTATGGTTCTGCCTTGCTCACTACAACATGAGCAGTGTAACCTGCTGAACGGCACCTTTCCCCTTTCACTGAGTGATGGTGTTTCATGTTAATGAAAAAAATTACCTTTGGATCTGTTAAACGCATCTGGAAGTAGCTGTCTCAATTTCAGTTAATATTCTAACCCTAAAGTAACACACATTTCAAATTGTCTGAATCTGAAATAAAATAGAACTTTTGAGGGAGAAATCAAAACACACGGGTTCAAATTCATATTTATATGATTAAGATAATGGCCACATCCAAGCATTGAAACGTAGTTATAAGAACACACTGCATTCACATATTGTAACAATCAGTTTCTCATTATGTATCAACATAGGAAAACACTGATTTGAATCTTGTCCAGTATCTTTGTTAACAAGCTAATAGTGTTCTAAATTGAAGCTTTTATTCTCCTTCCCTTGAACATGGGGGAAGAGGAGAGGGACTGTGCAAGTCCAAAGCTTGCTGTGAAATAAATAAAGCACAGACCCTATTTACCTCTTATTTCTGCGCATATTGTGCTATTTTGTGAGCATTTCCATTCTAGTTTGGGAAACCTTAAACCACTGAACGTAATATGAATATTTTTGTGAATGGAGATTAGTGCTATTCGCATGACGTATAAAGCTTCATTAAACACAACTGTTATGGTCAACACATTTTAATTATTTTGCTAATCAAAAAAGGCCCCACATCCAAATATACAGCAAACCACCAATAGACTTCAAATATATCAGCATTGTCTTAATCAGAAGTTGCATTGGCATGGGGTTCCAATTGACTTCAGTGATCTAGAGTTTTGTATAACCTAAGATTCACAGAAGTAATGAAGTCATTTCAGTACTGCCACTACCAAGCAGCTATGGAGGAAATTATTTTACTGCTGCTTTGATGCCATTTTATATTATTTGGGATAATGTTGGTAGTGAGTGGTCTGTTCCGGTGTGGTGTAGTGGTTAAGAGCAGTGGGCTCATAATCTGGTGGACCAGGTTCGCTTCCCCGCTCCTCCACATGCAGCTGCTGGGTGACCTTGGGCTAGTCACACTTCTCTGAAGTCTCTCAGCCTCACTCACCTCACAGAGTGTTTGTTGTGGGGGAGGAAGGCAAATGAGATTGTTAGACGCTTTGAGACACCTTAGGGTAGTGATAAAGCAGGATATCAAATCCAAACTCTTCTTCCTCTTCTTCTTCTTCTTCTTCTTCTTCTTCTTCTTCTTCTTCTTCTTCTTCTTCTTCTTCTTCTTCTTCTTCTTCTTCTTCTTCTTCTCTACCACCACCATATCCCTACCACCACATCTGCTTAATTAAAAATATAGATTATGCTCCATCTTGAAACTACGTGGCACTTTAAAAAAAATGAAAGCGTTTTGGATTCCAAACAAACACCACTGATGGAAAATTATGCAATAGTTAACCTTAATTGGGATTCCGTAGGTTAGTCTAGAGAAATTAATTAAAAATAATAGACCAATGTTCTTAAATGCTAGGATTCTCCCTAGACATCTAAAAGGGCACCTGAGTGAGGACTGTTTAGATGCTAGCAGTGCTAGAGGCACTAATTGATAATGTGCTTTTGTTTTATTTATTTTTTTAAATGAAATCTTGCATGCTCTCTTATTTGAAGTGGGCAAAGTAAATATGAAACGTAATTAAATTTTGCATCCATTGGTTAGTAAGCCTACTTCAGAGATCTTTTGAGCTTTCACCAATATTGCACTAGGGGTTCTTTTAACCTACTCAGTTTCTCAGTTGCCCCACACTGGCAACTTCTTGTTTCAGTATATTTAACGAGCTCTTATAATTTACCTGAATAGATTTTGTTCTCTCTGCTAGAGTATTTCATTTCTTTTAATGAAGTAAGTAAAATTAGTTGCTTCTGTTCATTAGTAGTCTAGGCAGAAACATGTGTTCCTGATATCCTCGAGGAGAAATTGAAGAAAATCAGAATAGGTAAACCGCCCTTGTATTTTAGCAAACAAAACAATGACTCAAAGGTGTGTATTTACTCTCTTGTTTGGTTGGCCATGTCCCTCTAGGCATTTCTCGTGAACAAGTCCTGTTGAGTTTACCCATTTCTAAGGTATCTTTGTCACTTGGGTTTATTGGGCATCCAAAATTGATTTTGTTTTCCGAGTATTTATAAACCAGCAGAGATAAGATACCAGTTATTGTTCATAAGAAAGGTAAGAGACACATTTAGAGGAGTTCTTAAATTTACCTGGACTTGATGGTAGCCAGGAGCCTTCTCCTTCAGTGCTGTCCTGTGTGCTTCATTAGGAAAAGACCTATAAATACTATGAGACTTGCTGAGGAGACATGCATAGGATTTGGCTGTTAGTCCCTGGTCTTGTACTAAACCTCTGGGCAAGCTGAGGAGCTAGTAGTCCATGCTCTCAAATTTGAACAGGTGTGTTGCCTGTAGTGGCAATCAGTAGTGAGGCAGAGGCACTGAAAGCCCATTCCTGCACAAATGACCACCCCCATTATTCTCCTCCATCGGCCTGAAGCGAGATGAGCGCTACACCCCTTAGTCAAGTTTAAAGGACCAGGGGTCCTTTACTACCTATGCCTTCGATTTCCGAATTTGTTGTCATACAACAAAATGGACTTGTCTTGAATGGGAAAAGATTGTGTGCTGTGCTACAAACATTTGCTTTCCTTTACTACAATTTTTGCTGTCACTTGTGAAATTGCTAGCCTTTATTAAAAGTAGCTGTTTACAAAATTCTACAACTTACCTACAGAAAGCAAGATGTGTCTGCTTAGAATAGCACATACTGGGAGATGCTTATAAGTAGGTTATTTTCCTAATAACGCTGTATCTTAATAGTTGTCATAGAAATGTTCCATGCAGTATCTCATCTTGCAGGGTGTGCTGTGCGGTAAAGGACCCCCAGAAGGTTAAGTCCAGTCAAAGACGACGTTGGGGTTGCAGCGCTCATCTCGCTTTCAGGCTGAGGGGGACAGTGTTTGTCCACAAACAGCTTTCTGGCGCAATCAAACACCGTGAAGGAAGCCAGAGCACGCGGAAATGCTGTGCTGTAAAATTAGCAGAATATAGAGCAGTTGTAAGGAAAATGGGATTGTTAAGGCTGGCTCTCTGCTGTAGGATGAAGCAGAAAGAAGTGTAATGAAATGCTTCTTCATTTTATTGCATAATTTGTATCTTTCATGTTAAGATTCCTAAAAGGAATAACAAACCGGAATAAATTAATTTTGTGCTGGGGCATGTATCTTTATCCAGTTTTAAAAGAAATAGTATCAGGTCCTTATTTGGTTCTTCCCTTGTTCTACCTTAAGCTGTTCCTGTTGAGCTTAATATAGTATAAAACAGCATTTTATTGAATTTAAGATCTTGCAAATCCTGAAGAGCAGGCTGTTTTGTTATCAACTTGGGCTTAATGAGCTCTAGTTAAAGGCATCATTTCATAATTTATTGCCAATTCTTCGGATATAGGAGTGAAATAAAATTGAAGCATAGCTTGTGTTAACAGAAGAAACCAAAGGCAATCCTTAAAGTACACATGTGGAAATCAAGCTAAGAATAATTGACACTGGTATAAATCTGCATAGCAAATGTAAAGGATTTCACTGGCCTTAAAATGAGATGACATATTTCCAAGCTTCATGTGATTTTCCTTGTTGATGTATTTTATTTCCATCATTGAATATGGCTGTAATGTAACCTAAAAGTCAGAACTGGACTACTGGTTATATAGCCCATGATCCAGAGAAATACTTTGTGTATGGTACCTTCATTTTTCTAGGTTTTTTCTTTCCAGGACTTGCCTTTACAGAATTAACTAAAGTTTTCTCTTAATTGCAAATGCAAACCATTCTCAGTTTTTGTTAGGGACTTAAACCTGAAATTTTGAAAATAAATGGAGCACGTTAGAATTGGTCCAATATCAGCACAAATGAAGTTGAACATATCATGATGGGTTTTAAAAACATGCATAGTTATGGATCTAAGTTGTTTCCTGGTTGATATCACAAATAGACAAGTTTGCAAAATCCTTTATTGGCATTTAATAAATGCTGTGGTGAAGGTCATGCACAAGAGGATAAAATTATGCAATATTTACATTGGTCAGTTGCTTTTTCTAAATAAGGATACAGTGGTCCCTCTGGTTAAGAACTTAATTCGTTCCTGAGGTCCGTTCTTAACCTGGAACTGTTCTTAACCCGAAGCACCACTTTAGCTAATGGGGCCTCCATTGCCGCCGCGCCGCTGGAGCACAATTTCTGTTCTCATCCTGAAGCAAAATTCTTAACCTAAGGTACTATTTCTGGTTTAGCAGAGTCTGTTACCTGAAGCGTTTGTAACCCGAGGTAATAAGGCTTTAGCTGCCATGCTAATCAGACACCTTAGAAAGAGGTTGTGGCTTGGTGGAAGTCCACATAGTTGACCACATAGTGATAGTAGGTAGGAAGAACTGATATTGATGTTTTGTCTTATAAAGAGAGCTTTTGCGAAAAATGAATGATTATTTGTTACATACCTTGGTTAAATTCAATATTTATTTGCAGTTCACAAACTGTATTCACATGACACTGTAATCTGAGAACCAAGTTAGAAGGAGGCAAGAAGTAATTTTGCCTAGTTTCCTCATTAATTGCATTGTGCATAGAAACTCTCACAACTAATGCCAACTAGACAGGATATTTGTCACATAATTTGCCTTTACCTGGTTTCCTCTTTAATTAATTGCTGCTGGGAGAAGCTGCATAAGAATTGTGGAATGGAAAGGGAGTTAACTCTTTTCTCTAGAACAAATTTTTGAGGGGCTTTGGGTGTGTGTGTAGGAAATCAGCAAAAATCTCCCCACTTCTGTTAGTAGCTCCAGTCCACTGGAGCCAAAGCTCCACTGGAGCCAAAGCACCAGTTGGATTGTGCACTAAATGTGTATCTTTCCATTCCACTGGAACAGTACACAAGGTGATTATACCAAGTTCAGTAATAATGTATTGGTGCAATGAAGGTAAGTTTAATATCTTAGGGCTTTAGGCTAATAGGATTAAATCACAGTTTATAGAGATGATTACTGTATATTGTAAAATACAACATACTGTATGTGCCCCATTGGACAGAAACATGTTTTGTAGTCAATAACCCCATCTCTCCAATTTTGTGTCTTGTTAGATTTTCAAAAGAAGCAACCAGATGATGAGTCCACTCCCAGCACAAGCAACAGCCAATCAGATTTGTTCTCTGGAGAAACAAATAGTGACAACTGTAATACCTCCCTATCTACGCAGACTGTTAACTCCAACCAGCAACTTTCGACAGAACTGAATGTAACTTCACCAAGTAAAGAAAAATGTAAGTGTAAGGAGAACAAAGTAGGCTCGGCTCTTTTCTAGCATCTTTGGTTTTCAGCCGTTAAAAATAATGTAGTGATTTCTTTGGGAAACCGTAGAAAACTGCAAGCGAATGATAGGTTGTAGGAAGGTTGTAGGAAGAACAAGGGAAGGAAAGTATTTTCTATCTTGATTGAATAGAGCTCCGTTTGCATAGCTTTATCATTTTCATAACACTAATTGCTACATTTGTCTACCTATAGCTTAACTGTTGGCCTGTGCTGTGGAAACTAGAGCCCATATTACTGCAGTAATTGTGATGATGTTCTTCAAATAATTACAGAAAACTAAGCATGCAACATAGGGTGTCATCCAATGGTTAGGGGATCTCACACATGGTGACTTGTGTAGAATAACCATAAATACTTCCTGAAACATTTGGGTATTACAGGCATACATTTTGCTGATTCTTTTATCTTAGACTGACAACTTCCTTAAAAAGTATTGTTCATTAGTTTGAATTCAGATGCCGTCAGTGCTATTTCATGGAAGCTTCTTTGCAAAGCTCTCTCCTCTGAAATACAAAGCCTTTTGTATAGATATATATCTATATCTTGGGGGTAGGGATGTAGATCTAGTTATTTATTTGGAATAAGTGCTAGAAAGGTTTGTATTTTCTCATTGTTCTTTGGAACAATGTGATAAAGTGCTCTCTTTCAGCCACTTCTTCATTTGGAACCAAAAGGATTTTTCTCTAGACAGTAATTTTGATAAGTCACTTCTTGTTTTTCAGTGGTGCTAAATATGTTGTTGGATTAATATTGTTCATTGCATTTATATTCTGCTTTGCAGATAAAACTCAAGGAATAGGAACAGGAGATAAAATAATCCTACATCTTAGAATTGGAACCTCTTAAGTGTTTTGTTAAAAAGGAGAAGAAGAAGCAGCAGCAGCTTTTAGTCTATATCCACTTAGAAGCTCTGAAAAAGGCCAACTACTACTGTTGGTTGCAAACACAAATAAATTATTCCAAGTAAAAATCACAGAACAGACATTTCCAGTAAAGAATACTATGTTCAAGTATGCTAAAACAACCACGAAAGAGATTTAAGTAGAATGTAATAGTGTTTCATGTGATAAGTCATATGATAAGACCGTAACAGTCGAGATTTCAGGTGGAGGACTGTACAGTTGAATGGCTGCCCATTTGGGAATAGGGGGAATGTTACACACAGAAAACTAGCACATTGGGAAGTAAAGCTAATATCAAACCCTTTCCCAGAGAACTTTGGGGCTCAGGGGAGGATGTGGGTGCAGTGTGCAGGTTTCTGTATAAGAGCATTCAGTTGTGCAATGTCCCACCTGCAGTCTGAAGAAGTACAGTCTAGGCGGGACAGTTTTATCAAAAGCAACTATCATTTCTCCTCCCCCATAGATAACCTCTTGAATTAAGACTTATGTTTATTGTAAACACAGTAAATGACCAAGCTTCGCAATTGCATTTGAATCTTTGCATTTGTTTATTTACAAATGCATTTCTATACTGCCAAATTGTAAAATATCAGGGCAGTGTACAACAAAAAAAACCATTTTTTAAAAAATCATTTAAAACAGTACAAAGTTACAAAGGTCTGTCGGCATAAAAAAAGTTTTCAAAAGATGCCAGAATGTCACAATGAGGGTGCCTCACTCACTACAAAAGATCTACATCACCTCCTAAATATGGGATTCTTTGAGATGAAGAAAATAGTAGATATCCTTGGTTACAGTCCAGTAAACTGTCACAGACTGCACTGTTTACTTGCTTAATGATTTTTGCCTCCCGTCTGTAAGTGTGTGTGCACAATGTGTCTGCCTTACTCATTTATTCGCAATCTCACAGGTTGCCTCTATTCCATCCATTCATGCATAGAAGCACCAGGAGGGTAATACACAAAAAGTTCTAGATGCACTTTTCTCTGCAAATGCCCCCAAATACTGTTTCTTCAGTGGCCTAGCAGCTTTAGTCCATTATCCATTGTCTTCCTGAGCAGCTACTTCATTGGACCAGACTTGTCTTGCAAGAAAAATTTTTCAGTTTGGCTGTAAAGATGTACGAAAGGGAGAACTTATTTCAAAAATATGCTCTTCTGTTCTAGGCTTCTGTACACTCACTAATGCATGCTCCAAGATGATAGATATTAGGCAGCACAGCCAGCAGCGCATTTGAAAATATTACCTATAAAAAATTCTTTATGACTTCCTGCTGGGATGGCTGTAAGTGAAACAGTGGTTAGATTTATTTACAGTTCTAGCTATCTCTCTTTTCCCCCCACAACCGCCAAACAGTAGTTCTCTAATGTAGCTCAGATTAGTGTCATTTATCAGAGCTAATTATACAGCAGATGGAGCTTTTCTGATTGATGATGGTCTCAGTGTGGAAGGTTCTTTCCCATAATGAAGAATGCCCAAACTTTAAATGTCTTTTTTGATTTTAATTTAAGGGTGGCTTTTTCATATTATTTATTTTGTTTTGTAAGGAGTTCTATAATACATACGCTGCTTTCATTATAGCAGTGTTTCTTAAATGATTGATATTTTTTCAGTGTAGTGAGATGATGATGTACAGCTGCATACTTTTACTGAATAGATTTGCTTGTGTTTCAGTAAACAAAAAACAAAGCAAAACAGTGTAGAATATCATTGAGTTAATCCTTACCAAATTTTGAATAGATCTTAGTGCTTAGAAGTGGTGTTGTTAATAAAAACAATTCAGATGGCAGCCTTTTGTGATCTTTCTCGGTTCCAAACCAGCTCGACATAAAGGTACTAGCTGTGGTTAATTGCCCTACAGGCTAAGCACACTATAATTGTAGTAAGCCATTTTATTCATCATGTTGCAATAAAGATCTATCGTGTTAATAGTCTTGCTGAATGGGTGGAATTTTAAGCATTTTTATGAAGAGTCAGAATATTCTAGGAGGGGGGAAAATCTATAATTATATTTTGTGGCAGTTGGGTCTGGCAGGATATTAATGTGATTGCATGCATTCCTGTAATTCCAGTCATTCTTCTTACAAGCTAATTTTTTTCCCTGGGCCTACTTGTATACAAGCCCATTTATTTCCTACAGAATCCGTATCTGAAAAGATGCCTCAAAAATGCAAGTAATTCTTAATTAGAGTTGCACCAGTTGCCAACAGTATACTTTCTCAGAGGAGATGCTGCTTCCGACAGAGAAGGAAGTGGCCAAATATGAATCTTCCAAATGCCAGATTTAACCCTGACACATAACTTTCCTCCCTGCCACATTCCTGACTAACCCTCCACCTCCCAATGTTAAGAGAATAAGAAAAAGCCGACTGGATCAGGCCAAAAGCCCAACTGAACTAGCATCCTGGTCTCACAGTGGCCAACCAGACCCCCATGAAAAACCCTCAAGTAGGACCTGAGTCAGGGGGACAACAGCACTTGCACCCCACCCCCCCCAGTTTCTAGAACGTATTCAGAAGCATACTACCTCCAACCCTGGAGGCAGAGGATAGCTATATTGTGGCTGATAGCCTTGGACAGCTTTATCCTCCATGACTTTGTCTAATCCTATTTTAAAGCCACTCAAGTTGGTGGCCATCAGTGTTTCCTGTGGAAATGATTTCCATAGTTTAGCTGTGCACACCATGAAGGACCGGATCTCTCCAATGAGCTCAATGTGGCATATATGCCCCCCCCATTTAATCCCCACAACAACCCTGTGAAATAGTTCAGACTGAGAGACAGTGACTGGCCCAAGGTCACCCAGTGAGCTTCATGGCTGAATGGGGATTTGAACCCAGGTCTCCCAGGTCCTCGTTCAACACTTAAACCACTGCACAACTAGCCCAATAGCATAAGAATACATTTAGGCTCTATTGTCTGTTGTTTATTGCTTGGGCCTCCTAGTATTTGTATTTATTAATTTATTTTTCTTTTTGAATGGCCTATCCTTCTTCCCCAAAGGGAGCATAGTAGTAAGTGGTTCTCTTTAACAATGTGGATCATGCGGATAGGAAAGAGGGAGCCAAAACACATTTTTCTTTTAACCACTCCAGATCTGCTTATTAGGGAGGTCTGTGTGTATTTTATTAGAAGGTCATGCCATATACTTTAACCATTTCATTTAGTTTGAGCCCTTCATCACCTTTTCTGGGGCTGTCACATTGTTTTCCTTTCCTCTGTGCAACTGCAGCTCAAGCTGACATGGTGCAGGTTTAAGTGAAATCTGAATTGTAATATAACATGAAAAATGTCCGTGTGGGAAATTTGACTTTGGCAGTTAGATCAGGTTGATATTTCAATAGCACTTCCCTACACAGGACATGATGTCATTTTAATTTGTGCTTAACTTTTCCCAAGACTTTCCAAATTTCTGTTCTTAAGCATGATTTAGAATGTTTTGAGGAACTGTCTAACATTATATTCCTGGAAAATGTTCACACGTCCTTTATTAATGAAATGTGCAGTTGGGCTTAGATGTATTCTCGTCTCTGCAAGTGGAATTAACTGCTGATATTCCTCTTGCCCAGAATGTATTCATGTGTTTGTTTGGCAGCAGAAATGTATTCCCCAATCATTTTGGTTTCCGTCTTAATGCACGTGGTCAAATACTTCGCCTTAAGCCATTGAATATTCATTGCTCTTTACAATAGTAGCTCTTTAGCCCTTTAAAATTTGATATTGTAAACATGTTTTCTGATGCTCAGGCTTTCTTCTGCACAATCAGAACCAAAGAAATGAGAGTGAGCCTGAAGGAATATAAAGGTATATAGAATAATGATATTGTACATCAGGATTGCTTTGGGGCACAGTCATAGAGCACAGGGATGTCCAACCAGTAGATTGTGATCTACCGGTAGATCCCCAGTTGCTCCTGGTAGATCATGGGATCCTTATCGGGAAGCTAAAAATCCTCTCAAAAAAAGCTTAACAACTCTGGGCAATCCACCCACCCCATACACGCTCCTCCCTCCAATGACAATGGGTAGGTCACTGCCAGTTTTTTTATATACTGGGAGTAGATCACAGTCTCTTGGGAGTTGGATATGCCTGATATAGCATACAGTAGTACTTCCAGAGAAATGAGTGGAAAAGTGGAGCTTTTTTGAGTTGCTTTTTGATGTTCCGAAAGGACCCCAAATAGCCTGAAATCCTTGACAGCTGTTCCAGGCATTCCTCTGTAGGCCTTGACATAACGGCAAACAAATGGGAAGTGATTATCGGGGGAGCCCTATAAGCCTTGCATTTGTTACAAGACATTGGTTTTGCATTCCATTGACCATAGAGCATTTTTTTAATCAGGGACCCTATTTTAAATAGGGAGTATTGTATTTATGTTACAAATGGGAATAGTAATGGGAAACGAATTGTGTTGACACAGATACTTTCATCTCAGTACCCTGCTTTAATGTCTTCCCTACAGGAGACAAATGTATTCGGGAAATACACGAAAGGTTGTAAGGTTTGGCAGCGAGAGATTGCATAAAAATGTGTACATAAAAATCTGATTGATTAAATCTTCATCCATTTAACTAATTTTAACAATACAAGTTGCTTCTCTAGAAGCGGTTGAAGCTTGGGCAGCTAAGTAGTTTCCGCACGTGACAGAATGTTACCCATACATGCAGAAGAAAAGCAATGTGTCTCTGAAGACTTCCATTTAAGATTTAGCTTCCTTCTAGTTTATATCTCTTATATGTTTGTGATTCTAATTCATGGCTCTTTTCAAACTTGATTATGTAGATAAATTAGGGATGTCTATTCCAATTACACACATTCGTGGCTAGATTCAGGGTTTAAGCAGGCTTCCCAAAATACCTCTGTTGCTTATACTTTCTAGAGGTTCTTAGAAGATTTGTTGCTGCCAACTCTCACAATGGTTTTTTTTTAAGGCTTGGCTACTCTTAAGTTCATGAAAAACCTTTTGAGTTCCTGGTCTTTAAAGCCTCCAGCCAAAAGCATTTAAGTCATTCATAGCTTGTTAGGAAAGCAGTTTTTAGAATACTGTACTTTAGATATTCCAACATAACATATCCTAGAGTGAAGATCTCTTAAGGGTGCTTAGAAACAGGAAGTCTTTGTGGACAAGGCAACTATCATCTTGTTTCCATGATTGTCGCTTCATCTTCCCAACCCTGCTTATTTTGCCACTTCATTTAACTAGCAATAACTGGCTTGAGGATTGGCATAGTTGACATCTACCTTCTAGATTTCCAGCATTAACTTGCTTGTCAAAGCACTATGCTTGCTGTTGAAAGTCAGCAATAGCTTGGAAAGTATACTGCACAGCACTGGGGGCACATATGTCCATACATTTGCAGTTATAAAGGTATGGTATATTTAGCAATGCTCTTTACACTGCAGTTAATGTTGATTTGAATTTAATTTTTGTTCTTCATTGTTGGTAGATTCCCCTAAAAGATCATCATTCTAAAGCCTCTACAGTGCCCAAGGATACTGGCTTTTCACATCATTAAGATTGGACTAATTGCCTCTCATAATAACGATGCGAAGTTTTTTACCATGAGGTTGAAACAAATATCACTCCATTCCAACTGGAAAATCATATCTGGAAAAGAGGAGGCATAATCAAGCAACAAGAAAATGCCCCGGTGTGTTTTTGTGTTCTGTCTTTGATTATAATATGTCTCCTGTGTGTGTGTGTGTGTGTGTGTGTGTGTGTGTGTGTGTACACACACACACACACACACACACACACACACACGTTTATTTTCATGTATAGAGGTAGGATTATGTAGTTTATAAAGAAAGCTTTTGGCTTGTACTGCATGTCATAAAATAAGAAAGCATGCTACTGATCATAACAAACATGCAATGCATGCAAATATTTTTTCCTTGACATCTGAATCGAGTGAGGCTGTGCAGGCGCTGGACCAATGACTGGAGGCAGTGAGGCTGAACAAGATGGAAGTGCTGTGAATTGACTGTTTTCGTGTCCAGGAATTGGGTTGACGGTCTGTTCTGAATGGAGTTGCACTCCTCTTGAATGAGCAGGTTTGTTGCTTGGGGGGACTTCTTGAGCCAGCATTCTCACTGAAGGCTGAAGTGACATTGGTAGCATAGAGTGCCTATTTTCAGCAACAGCCATTCATGGACTATGACAGCCTTGCCACAGTAATCTGTGCTGTGATAACATCCCAATTAAATACCTGTAATGTGCTTTGTGTGGGGGGCTACCTTGGCAGAAAGTTCAGAAGCTGCAATTTGCACAAAATACAACTAGCACAAGATAAATGAAAACCTGCCCTGGTCCCAGTATCCCATCAGTGTGAGCAGCTAACAATTCAGGAGTAGCTTGTCATCATCCCACCTACAGTACTGGAGTTTAAAGCAACGAACTTGTAATCCATAGCTGCAGCCTTCAGGACAACCACAGAACTGAAAGGCAGCTCTTTGTCTGCTAGCAATGGATGTGGGGCTCAGATACCTTGTCTTCTAGCTCTCCTTTTCTGCCTTCCGTAGGTGTCAGTACATCACCCATAGGAGGAATTTAGTCCACCTATCCAGCTTTCCTCCCATCATCTCCTCCTCTTTCTTTCTTTCTTTCTTTCCTTCCTTCCTTCTTTCTTTCCTTCTCCTCTCCCAGATATACAGAAGAACTGCCACTTGAATCTGAACAAGTGAACAAGACAATGCTCATTGTCTGCTTGCTTGTTATCAGTGTAAAGAGCTAAGTAGCTATAGGGACTAGGATTATATGGAGCTTCTGCTTCTTCTGTGTTCTTGGAACAGCTGCTCTAGTAGTCATTGCTACTTTACTGACTTCTTCACTGGCTGATGGTTTTGAGACACCTAGAGCACTTATATTTTATTTATTAATTCAGAGTGTCTCCAAAGTACAGATAAAGCAATATTGGCATGTCCTGCTCTTAGCTCCAGAATCTCCTTTGTATGTATGAGAGGACTCAGAATGGGTAAGGTCAGTTGTTACTGGCAGGCTACCATGACCAGCCCAAATTTGTAGACCTCTTTCATATGGCCTTAGTGAACAAAAGAAGATGTAGGTATTGTTCTTCGCTGTGCATCCTGTAACGACCAGAATTCACAGAGGGAGGAGGGTGGTTGAAAGAACCAGGAGATGAATAGGTTGGAAATCACAGTGGTTGTATCCTTTCTTAGTGCCTCAAAAGTATCTACAGGCAGTTTCTTGGTGGTTATTTAATCTCACCCACTTTAATGTTTCAGAAGAAAGCAGATTGTCAAAGCGATTGTCAAAGACCATGGGTGGGTGATATCTAACTAAGACCCATTGAATCAACTTAAGACCATTGATTGCAGTGGGTTTACTCTTGAGTATGGCAAACGTTGGATGTCACCCATATGACTATACTATTCCCCCCTTTTGACTGTGTAAACTTAATCCAGCCAGACACTCCTTTTTGCAAAGTTATTTAGCAAATATTACAGAAATTAGATATTCTCAAGAAAGTATTGAAACTTGATGGAAGTTATGGAAGTTATGGAAGTTAGATTTGTTAATCTAGGGTCCCTTCCAGACTGCTGAGAGAATTCTGGTGAAGCATTCCATATAATGGCATTAGTATTATTACAGACATGGGAAATAATTTATTGCACACATCTGCATGCCGAGGGATGTTATAGCAAAAACTGTATTATGGAAACTTACTAATGTGTGTACATATGCTTTACTTCTAATTTAGATACCCAAACTTTATCTGAATGTGAGATTTGGTATGACAGTATGTCTAATCCTGCAAAGGTAAAATCATCAAGGAGATTATGATGGGAGTGAAATTGACAAGGTATTTAATAAGGGATGATGCATTTCTAATTAGTCCACAGCGCCTGTAGTTGAAAATTAATTGTGGTGTTATGTAAATGTCATGTTAATTAAGAGAGAATATTGGAAGTACAATAAATCTTTAAAAAGTTTCCCCTTTTAGTTAATATTTATGCAGGCTTCCAAAAGAATGATAGCAAGATATCTCAACTTTTAGATGGCTGTTCAACAACCTGATTTCTTAGTTGATATGGGCTTCCTTTTTTTAATTGCAAGCATTCAAAAATACAGTTTCCATTATAATATGCAAAAATTCTGCCTGTGCCAAGCCTTATAAAGGTTGGCAGGCATATGATTTATTCAGCTGGAAATCAACCTAGACTGATTCTAAAACAGTTTCCACAACCCACTGAGAGCTATGGAAATGGGGCCTTAACATTGTGCATTCATATTTACATCCAAATGTAATTGTTGAAGCCCTAACTAACAGTTTAGGTTAGAACATGCCTTACTGTCATGTTGAATCTAGTGCCATGTTTCTCAAAATGTGAGGTGAGTGTGATGTAGGTACCTGTCGTTGGTAGAGGAGGCTTGACTATCGGGCCATAAACCTTTTTGTGTAGTTTGGTTAAGCCATTTAAGTGGTTAAGCCATTCTCTTCCAATACCTGCCTACCTTTTTCCAGGATTGACTTAAACATGAATATTGTTAATTAGTTCGTCTTTCTCATCTTGTGTACAGTTGTGAGATAACAGAACAGATTTTTCTCTCTAGCATTGGGAGGCTTTAGTAGATACAAAGGTTGAAAACTACCAATCCAGTACCAACTGGATGCGTAGTACTGGCATGGGCAGACTTGGCCCTCCAGATGTTTTTGGACTACAATTCCCATCATCCCTGACCACTGGTCCTGCTAGCTAAGGATCATGGAAGTTGTAGTCCCAAAACATCTGGAGGGCTGAGTTTGCCTATGCCTGGCGTAGTACTTACTATGGTAGCAATCTGACAAAGAGCAGGTGCCTAGCACACAGCTTCATTCTAAACTGGGACAGTGGACTACAGTATTTCAAACTCAGATTGGATTTAACCCTTTGACTCCTGCTGTGGTTCTTATACAGACCAGTGTTTCCACATCTGCAGTGTACTGGAGTGGGTGGGTGGGTCTTGGGAGCATTTTTGTTCCAGATCAAAGTCACAACAGGCAGGAAAGGATCCCCCTACAATGACAATTTGTGTGGGGAAAGTTTGTACTCAGTGGCAAACATCTCATGAGGTTTGGCACATATATAGGAGAATACTTGATCACAGAACAACTTCATTCTGTCAGTGAGGGGCTTAAGCAAGCATGTTTTATTCTTCATCTACCTTTGAAAAAATTCACAGAAACTGCTGATTTGTGGCTAGAGGTAAGAGCAGTTGCTGGAAATACTGCTGCTTAGTTGCTTTTCAGTCAGTGTTTCTTATGAAATATATGATTGGACAATACACAAAGCATTTTTTATTACAGTTCTCAGCAAAAGAGTACAAGAGAACAATAGGTGAAGTTCTGCATTAGAGGATAATGTTGAAGACCCGGATATGCTTTGATGCTTAAATCTACAGTGATTGCAACTGAATGTTTTACCCTACAATAAATGTGGGTTTCTGGTTATTGTTTTTTCCACAGTAAGATGAACTTCTTCCATTATATGGAGTCTGGAATAAGTTCTATCAAATTTCACTTCTAAAACCTGATGAAGTATAGAACTACTTCATCACGATTCCAACTCAGGCTATATGGTGCCTGAATTGTAGAAAAATAATGTTCATCTGTTCTTCAAAAGAATATACAATCGGATTTAGATAAAATCTGAACACAAATATGTTATACTCTTATGTTCTATTGATATTTCATAGTAAAAGTACTTTTTCACATGACTATCCTACCTGCATTGTACCGGTAATATTTTACTCTTCTATTCAGAAGTATATGGTGGAGATATTTATCATAAACAAACAAACAAACCACAACTCCTCCCTCTTACAAACATAAGTGTGTTCCCTGGAAATGGTTTGTTAGGCAAGTCTTTGCAAAGTGAGTCAACAATTTCCATTCGCATAACAAGTTGACAATTTCCATTGATTCCTATGGAGAAATTTCTAATGTGTTCCTGACCATGGAATCTGTGGTGCATATAGCAAGGTTTGGGCACTAGTTCCTTGTGTTTTTGCATAGCAAGCGTTCGTAAAGCAGGACCTCCCTGTATTGGAAATAGTGTGTGTGAAGTGGCAGTGAGGGCAACTTACACAGAAGCATTTCCACAAGGATATGCTATATAATTCCCCCTCTAAAATGCCTTGGAGTGAAGGGCAATATTTCATATTTATATAGTGATTTAGATTGTTCAAGATGTTTAAGAAACCTGTAAGAGGAGACAGTTTTACTCCCTTATTGCAGATGGAGGGTTAAGAAAATAGTGACCTAACAAGTTAATGGCCAAGGTGAGATTTGAACTTGCAGCTTCTGATTCACAGGTCATACTCTTAACCAGCTGTGTTGATTTGTGGGTGCATGCATATTGAATATTGTACAAGTAGAAGCCCATCAACATAACTAGAGACATACTTTCATAGCACTATTTTGCATTCAGTTATTGGTACTTGGGGATTCACCTTTTACCATAATGACTTAATTTTAAGCTATAAGGTTATTATCAGTTATCAAAGCTGCAGTGTTGCCAGTTACATTTGCTGTCAATTTATTTCAGCGTAACTGATCAGGTATGTGTGTTTACTGCAATATATCAGACAATTATTAGGCAGCTGGCTTAACAGGCTCTCTGGAGAGTTCTGCTCTGGTATATGTTGAGGTCTGCTAGGAAATTTCGAAGCCAGTCACTAAGCCTATTGCTAAATGGTAAGGGCCCTAAGGAAGCCAGACTATCCTCCACCAGGGCCGGGGCTTTTTCAGTGATGGCTCCGACCTGGTAGAATGCTCTGTCCCATGAGACTAGAGGCCTGCAGGACTTTATCTCCTTCCGCAGGGCCTGTATGACAGAGCTATTCTGCCGAGCCTTCAATTTGAATTAGCCTGATCCTCTATTCCCTTTTCCCCTTTCCTACTCTATGAAGAAACCCTTCCTGGGACCCCACATTTAAATTCTTCCCTGGTCTCCTTGCTGGCCCTAGTAGGACCAACTTGGCCAGTTAGCCCTGGTAATCATTTGATGTCTACTGACTGGGTTTGTTTGTTTGTTTGTCTGTTTGTTTCCCCCAAAATGACCCCTGAATTTTTGGATTTTATTGATATTGATGCTGCATTTTATGTTGTATTTTATGCTGTTTTTAAGTCACATTTTAATCAATGTGTTATATTTGCTGTTAGCCGCCCGGGAAGGGCGGGGTATAAATTATTATTCTTATTATTAATTATTATAATTATTATTTTCATGGAATATTGGTTTTAAATAATAAATGTAAAGTTATATAGAATTTATTGTAGTATATGTTGCTTTGTTCAACAGTGTTGGCCATGACTGTTATCTCACCTCTCCACTATATTATCCTACTGCACACTTTTCATGATGTCCATTTTTTTTTGTGTAGGAGCAGAGAGCTCCAGCTTCATTATTATTGTTGTTACTCTTCCACAGCATTTGTAGCATGTCTATGCAAGTTTGTATTGGTTACCTATATGCCTTTGGATATTATACTGTTCTGGATGACCAACATAGCAATGCAAAAGTAATTTTCTGGAAGTGACTTATTTCTCTGTTTTCAGGTGGGCCATGCACAGATACAGCTCATGTCTCCATAACCACAGCAACCAAAAGATCCTGCGATTCAGGTAAATCTTAATTTCTTTTTAAACATCACATCAAGCTATATAGTATACTGAAGGAGAGAACAATATTAAAAAAATAACACTGGGAACCAAGAGCTGCTCATTCACCAAGCATGTGTAATCAACCACAATCCACAATCAACCACACGCTCACCAAAACATCAAGAATTACCAAACCTCGAAAGACAGCTGAACAAATTGTTAGGGTTCCCAACACTTTCTTGTAAAAAAAATAAAAAAATTAAAAGTTACCATTTACGCTAAAATATACTACCGTGGAGGGACACTCCTTACTTCCTGCAACAAGCAAGAGAGCCCTGAGCTGTCCTAGGCCATGACAGGTGCCACTACTGACTACTTGTGTTCCTTTTTGGCAATAATAGTTATTTGGCATCCCAGCCATAGTAGACACCCACTGAAACATTCTGGAATTGAACCGTCTACACAAGTGTCTTGGGGTGCACCACCTTATTAACTGGCCATCTTAAACTATGCTTTAGGATCTGGAAATAGCATGAGTCTAGTCTTAAGGTTTTCTTATCAGCAGGATATCAGGATCCTGCCCACTGCAAAAGCAGTATGTGACTTTTCATATACTGGTATATATGAATGAATCCACAGGACAAATGGTGAAATTCCTTGGTATCAAAAACCTTGGGATCTCCATTGCTAGATTCAAGACCCACCCCAGCAAGGTAATCAGCTGAGTTAGCTGTACTCCATCAGAATTCCTAGTTTTCAAGTGTTTGTGGGTGGGAAGAGATTACTAGCGCTGTACAAAAATAAAATTCATTAAGATATTCTTATTGACAGTAAGAAAAATAATAGCAAAACAGATTTTGGATGAAGCAAGAACAGTGCCCACTTCATCTCTGGGCAGAAGCCAGAACTGAACAAATTCTTCCTCCTCCCCCCCCCCCTTTTTCTTTTTTGCTGTGGTCTTACTTCCATGAACAAAGAGAATGGATTCCATTGACCATCAAAACATGGTGGCAAGCAGTAGGTGCCCCTTGGGGCCTTAAGCTTGGGGTCCCATTGTGCCATAAAGCCTCTGTGCTTAATTGCCCACAGTGTCTCAAGAGAATGCAAATCTGTTACATGACTGTAACCTCCTTTTTGAGTAAATAGGTTTTGATGTGTGCATTGGTGTCAACTTAAGGGCAGTGGCATTGATTTTGACACTCAGTGTAGCTGCATGAAAACTGATATGTCATTAGCTTAGGGATATGCCTATGAAGTGCATCTCAAATAAAGAAACAGAATAATTTTGGAAAGGGGGAGGCAGAAAATTTTCCCCATTTTAGAAATTGAAGCACCTAAGAGTGATTCTGCTACATTCACTAGCATAATACAAAGCCATTTATGTTAAGGTAGAGATAAATGAAAATGCCCCTTAATAGTTACCTCCAACATTCTCAGGGCTAAAAGATTTTGCGTCTAAAATAGCTGTGAAGCCAATCTTCTCTATCCCAGTAGTGTGGCCTTGTACTTTCTGAAAAGAAATAACCACATAAGATTCACAAAGGAATGGAACAACATTTCCTGCTTTTTTTAAATTTCCACCTCTGGTAGTTTTGGTGTCTATAATGCTTTCACACTATTAAAATGTTTATACAGTATTGAATATATTGAATAGGAAAAGTGTTGAGCACCCATTCCTTTTCTGTGTAAGTACTTAAGCAGTAAATTGCATTTTAATACAAATTTACCTAATTTGCACTTCCCAGACCAATACGGAAACTGAAACACAGTTACCCTTAGAAATTTGTACTTTTCTGAATTTTGTAATGCCGTTTTCGTACCACAAAATGGACACAAAAATGCATATTATTCTAGAGATTTTTATAGAAAAATATGTATATTAGTACAAAATACAGTTTAGAAATGAGAACAAAATGTATTATGTACCACTTAATGCCAAAACAGGCTTCTAGGTAGTTTTCAGAATATAACCAGTTTCACAACTTTGTTGAAATACACAGTAATTAAAATGATATTTTTTTTGTGCAGACTTCTGTGTCAGTTTACAAATCTGAACGAACTAAACCACTCACACACGAAACAAAGACCACCACAGCCAACCACAAATGAACAACCAAATCCTGGGCCAGGGGTCCCAAACTAAGGCCCGGGGGCCGGATGTGGCCCAATCGCCTTCTAAATCTGGCCCACGGACGGTCCAGGAATCAGCATGTTTTTACATGAATAGAATGTGTCCTTTTATTTAAAATGCATCTCTGGGTTGTTTGTGGGGCATAGGAATTTGTTCATTTTTTTTTTCCAAAATATAATCTGGCCCCTCACAAGGTCTGAGGGACAGTGGACTGGCCCCCTGCTGAAAACGTTTGCTGACCCCTGTCCTAGGCCAACCCCAACATCTCTCACCACTAAAGGAACACAAGCGAACAGCAGAAAACCTACACAAGTGACGCTGACATCAATAAAACCCCACATATATTAAGCAAAATAGAAACATCATCACCCCACCCCCAACACCCTTCCCCCAGCTACCTCTTTTCACCTTTTCTTCCCAATGTCTAAACAAATGAAACTGATTTGCAAAAATGTTACGAGAGACATTGCACATATTACTGTGTAAATCAAGAAAATCTTTAATAATTAAAAAAAAACTGGGGAAATGAGAAACTGGGAGAAACAAAAAATGACAGATTTGTCTGTGCCTACCTTCAGGCATATTACATACCTTCTAGCTTCTTCCTGCAAGAAAAGTAGTCCCAGTCAAACATCACATAATTCCACCATAGTTTGTAGAGATATTTATCTGTTAAGTATAAGGTTGTGCTTTGCTAGATTGGGAGCAGCAGCTACAATTGAGCCTTTAAAGCTTTTAAAGATGTCAATTTGCTTGGAAATGCTAGAAAGTAAGTGAAGTGGATATACCAAATCCAATGACTAGTTTCTTGGCTTTGGCTGTAATTTTTTTTAGCTTCCACTTTTCACATTTTTATCATGCATAATGTGTGCAGCAAGGACAAAAAAAAACCCAACCCTCTGGTTCCACCATTAATTAGGTATTCTATTGCTCTGCAGTGGTAAAGTGTCTGTGCTAACAGTATAAAAAAGGTTAGTGGGGCCTTTTATTATAAAAACAACTTTGAGAGAGTTTTGTTGTTTCATTTGACCTTTAAGGTGCTCTTTAGTATTTGACTGGTGGCGGGCACCATGTTACAAATTCAGCTATCTCTGAACCTTCTCACTGGAAGGCATGTGATGATGGAACGTCGACAAAGGTGCACTTTACATCATAGGTCCTGGCAGTGACAGCGCCCATTAATGACACTTTTTTTACCCTGCTCACTGCTCAGTTGTACTAATAGAACAGCACATCAAGCAAGGCTGTAAATAAAAGTTATCACCTAATAGGTGGGCACTGAAGTGGAACGTACAGGAGCTGAGGCATAGAGGCCTTATTACCCACTCATCAGCAATTATAAACAGGATAAAGTGTCCAGGACTTGCACTGACACAGCAAAGGCTAATAGAGGCTGGGAGATGATAATGTACCAAGATAGCATGATGGATGTTGATGGAATTTTACTGCCTCATTTTGCTGCCTATTTCTGATATCAATTGTATTATCTCCTCCATATTTCCATATCTTTTTTCGGAGGGGATGCATTCTCTCCTGCCAAAATGTGAAAGGATGCTATGCATTTAGTACGCTGAACCCCATGGGTTGCATTTAAAAGATTTAAGGTTACTGTCATTATGATTTCGTTGTTTATTTTCGTTTCGAATCCCCGTGACGGGGTGAGCTCCCGTTGCTCAGTCCCAGCTCCTGCCACCCTAGCAGTTCGAAACCACATCAAAGTGCAAGTAGATAAATAGGTACTGCCCCGGCGGGAAGGTAAACGGCATTTCCGTGAGCTGCTCTGGTTTCACTAGAAGCAGCTTAGTCATGCTGGCCACATGACCTGGAAAAACTGTCTGCGGACAAATGCCGGCTCCCTCGGCCAGTAAAGCATGATGAGCGCCCCAACCCCAGAGTCGTTCGCGACTGGACTTAACTGTCAGGGATCCTTTACCTTTCTGTACCTTATCATTATGGTTACTATACATTAAAAATGACTAACATTGGCAAAGTGTCTATCGTAGGTCTCCCTGCACCCTAGGATATTTTTTTTTTGTACTTCTGCAAATCTTGTTGATAGCACCTCCTTGGTTCTCAGGAACCCTGTTTGGGTACAGTCCTGTCAGCACTCACAAGTTCAGCTTACTATTAGAGGAAATGATAGTGTCTACACAAGTGCATAGTGCTTTCCTCGCACCATTAAGCAACCACAGCCAACCAAACTATGTTTCACTATTTAAATTAGTTATTTGTAGAACTCCATCTGCTGTGTCAGCATGCATGTGCATCTCTTAACACAGAGCTTACAGTAACTCAGACTGGAATTGCATCTTGTCTGGTTTAGTAAGGGGCAGGTTAGAATTCTTTCCAATATTCCCGCACTATATTAGTATAACATCTCAGAAAATGAAATTGAACTACAGCCATGTTTCTGGGGGTGCATGGGTCCCACCCACCCGTATTTCATTATATTTACGGATCACTTCCTATAAAACACCTTGCCATGATTTAACACTAAAAAACAATTACATAAATAAAAAGTAAAACAATTTCATATATAAAACATTGACATACCCGGTATATAAATGACATATGATGACATTGCAGCAAATATGCTTTTACAAATACAGTACTTTGGGTGATATTCAACCTCTTACTCATATTACACCTATTGAAATGAATGAATATGACTTGGTTAGGTCCGTTACTACCCTGGGTGATGATCACTATTATCTTTCCTCCTGCACTGCAGCAGATGATCTGTAAATCATTTTACTCTGTACTTTTGTATTAGGTATTCTCTCAGTTCTACAATAGTTGTGTACAACACTATTTGTGTGCTTAATTTTTAATCATCGTGTCATGCTTGGTATATCATTGATTTACCAGTTATAAAGCTGTTTCTCTGGGGTAGTTTAAGTCAATGGCTGAATATTAGATATTTCTCTTAGTCAGCAGCAGAGACTTCCTTCGGAATAATTTGTTGTTGAGGACTGGTTAAAATCCTAAATTGGCTGTTTCTATGCAAACCAAGTTTTCTGTTTCAGCCTTTCTCATTATAATAATTCAAAATAAGGTTAAGTATAATAACTTAGAGTGTTTTATTTTTAAAAGCAATTTTCAAATTCTCTATTGTAAAAGGGCCATTTTAAATGTATTTTTTTAAAAAACACGAATGGAAGCTAGAAACGGAATCTGTGTACAATCTCTTCCACACAGCTATAGCTGGGAAGTAAGCAATAACTTCTTAAAAACTGTTGTCTTACGTTTTTAGTTTCTAGCAGCTACAAGCAAATGTAGATTTCAAAGGCAATGATTTCGCCTTTGAAATACACATCACATACCTTACAAAGATCTTGGTTCCACAGTTCCGAGTTTGTAGCAATTAAGACTCAAGGCAAAATACTGTTTGTGTAATAAATGGTGTATACATGAAGATTGAAGTAGTGCTTGTTCTGGATAAATTTCTTCAGTGGGCCAAGCAGATTCCTCTAACCAAAAGATTGTTGTCTAATTCTTAAAACCATGAACTGTATACAGACATTTTCATATGGAAAAGTATAGATTCTGGTGTTTGTTCTTTGTCATCTCTCATTCCTCAGCAAACCTCCTGATCAAGTCATTGTTTGTTCATGACCCAACACTCTTATTGCCGCTTCTTGCTTGTGGTTTCCTGTTTCTTTTCCTTCCTTTATATTCCTTCTTCCATCCCTCCTTCCCTCTACAACCAGTGCCTAATGTGCAGAATTCTTGATGGATTTCATTTTGATAGTTTAAGTTCCTTTTTTAAATAGTCGGAGGAACTGTGGCAGTGATGTTTGAAGGCTCATTAGTTATTGCCCTTACTGATGTTTGCACAGTAGTAGGGATCATAAATGTCAATCTCTCAGGCTATGATAGGTCTTAAAAAAAAAAAATTCCCTTGAACGCCATGCCTCAAATGCTGTCATCATGCCAGAGATTAATCTACCGAGTCCTTTCTTGAGAAGCAAGTAGAGATTGAGTTTTTTCTCCCTTGATACTTTCTATCTTTTTCTCTCTTCCTTCCTGTTTACATATTCCCTTGTTCACCTCCATTCTTATCTCTGTTGAGGAAAACAAGTCTCTGAAACATCAGGGAAGTGCCACAATTGCTGTTAGTGAAGCTATGTGTGTGCATGTTGTAAACTGTACTGTGTCAGGAGATTAAGAGATTGAAATTCAGCACTGACAAGTCCTGACACAATTCATTTCAGAATCATGAGACAAGAACATTGAATAATAAAGACATGAACAGTGACCGTAAGGAACTAATGTAACTTGCAGCCAGAGACAAAACAGTTTTTAAGGCAAGTGCTCTGCTTCAAGACTGCATTATAAATTTTGCTCTTCTGAGTGACTTAATTTATCCTTTTTTCAATATTGCAGAATATCTACAATTAGAAGAATCTGCACCCTTAGAAACTTTTCACTTGTGTTGTGGCAGCACACCCTTCCTTTCTCTCTTCCCACCCCCTGTTCTCCAATGAGATCTCACCAGATACCGCAGTATAGGGTTGCCCTAACCTAGCCTCGTGGTTTGTTTGGGGAAAACAAACCAACAGCTCAGGTTTTGATATCACAACTCAGACTCTGGCTTGTATCTAGGCAGCAGAGGAAGGCATGGAGAAACAACTTTTAGTAATGTGCACCAACATGCTGCGCTTTTACATTCAAACCATAGTTTGTTTTTAACTACGGCCTAATGTCATGTGTGAACCAGGCCAGAATCGACATAAGTTTAAGCATGTCATTTGGGGCATGGGGCTGTTTAACAAAGAAGCAGAGGTGAGTGACAGTTGTACAAATTCAACTTTTCTATGTTCATGCCTGTCTTAATTAAAAAGTATTTTGCTTGGTATGGAAAGTGAGGATAGGTGAATAGATGAATGAATTTTCACAGTGTGACATAATTCTCTGGACACTAGTTTGTCCGCTACCTATTCTATTTGTTGTTGTTCCTTCCTGGGCATGGGAGCCCATTTCATTAACATAACACAAGCCCCACCTTTCCTGTGTGTCTTCAGACCACTGAAGTCAGCCTCCTTGGCACAGGGTGAATGAGCATAGAACTCTGTCTTGCGCTTACGGCCCCACCCAAAAAACAGCTGTACTGTAACCAGCCTCATTACTTGCTTTCTAACCATGAAGGGTGGGGGTGGGATCTCCTTTTCTGGATATTCACTTCAATTACTATCAATGGCCAGGTGAGAGGCAAATGGCATACCTGTTTGTGTTTGTTCACCACAAATTTACGAGTGTTTGAGCACATGTTATGCATGTGTTACTTTCAAGATGAAGGTGCCGCAAGACATTGGACATTGGCAGCAATTTTTTGGTAAAACAATCATATTATTTATGTGTTCTCTGAGAAATAGAAAAGTGGAATATAAATTTATTTAATAAATGAGATAAATGTAGTCATACTCCAATTATACTAGGTGCTTCTTCTTCTTCTTCTTCTTCTTCTTCTTCTTCTTCTTCTTCTTCTTCTTCTTCTTCTTCTTCTTGTTATACCCTGCCTTTCTCCCTAGCAGGGACTCAAGGTAGCTTACAGCTAAAAATAAGAACAATTAAAAATATAGAAAAAATAATCATAGAAACAATTAAACATTGATAGTGTGTATATATTATATATACTGTATAATCTATTAATACTAGTCAACTGGCTTACAATGCAAATACTCACTAGACTGCTGTTGCTTTAAGCTGCTTAATTAATCACCATTTATTTATAAAATATTTCCAATGAACACATTAACATATTCTGAAGACTCTACTGCTGTGACTTGGAAAGACAGTAGGCCCATTCCCTCTTAGTCTTTTGCCATCTCCAGATGTCCCGCTCCACTTCCCATTCTTTCAAGATACCTTGATGGGAGAGTAAAGGAACATTTCTCTCAGCATCATTGCTGTTCATCACATCATAAGCAGCTGGACTAAAGATTCCACACTAAGAGAATGGGGAGTATGGCACTTTCATCTGTTTCTCCTTTATGATAACCCAGAAGATGCAGGGAGCCTGTATGGGGCAATTGCTTAGTAACTCAGGCAGCAAGTTTGAAACTTTCCCATCACTCTGCATGCTATTATGTAAGATGTTTGTTGTAGTAACCAAATTGCTTTATCAGGTGTAGCCAGAGACCTAAAATCTTACAGAGCTAATCTCACAGAGCTTTAGGCATGCAACACATTGAATTGTTAATGTTACATATAATCTCAAAGTCTAGGGGTGAATATGGAATTCTGCTTTTAAAAAATACTATTGGATGATAACCTTATGTTAGCCCTCTTGTGGTTTGAAATGCAGGACGGGGAGGTGTTGGCCTATCTCGTTAATGCATAACCTTTTACTTGCGCTATCTTAATAGAAATATTTAGAAATTTAACTTGCAGTTAGTTTGTACACTTTATTTTAATCAAAATGTGATATACTACACACACATAGAGAGCGAGTAGAGTAGATTAAATACAATGGCCTGCTTTCCACATAAAAAGCCAGAGTGAATGAAACTATGGTGAGGGGAGAGAGACTTTGTGCTGGTCACCAGGCAGTGGCATTTTCCACCTGCCTTGCCCCACCCTCCGGCCCTAGGAGCCTTCACAAGGAAGCTTCAGAGGAAGAACAGGGAGGGAAGAGGAACCTTTGCAACAGAGTTGTTGCCACATGCATTATGTGTACGTGTCTTTTAATAAACTGAATGAATAGAGTGGAAAAATGTGAGTCATGGGGGTGGGGAGTGTGTGTATATGAATTAAACTGCTTAGTTTATTTTATTGGTTGCTATTTGTTAATGTTAATACTGTTTTATGGATTATGAATTCCGTAGTACTTTGTGAATCCTATGATATGACTTTTGTTGTAATTTTGCTGTTTAGCCTATTTTTTTAGTTGTTTTGTTAATAGTTTTTAATAGACTGTAATTGTTTTACTGATGATTTATAATTGTTTTACTAAAGATTTGTTAATTATGCTACATGATTTATGTTGTATTTGTGGTGTTCTGTTCTGTTCTTGCTATTTCTTGTTTGTAAGCCGCTTTGTGATTCATGTGAATGAAAAGCAGCATAGAAATATAATAAATCACATCAAGAATGCTAATACACAGTAAGCAAATCACACCATACGGCAACCTCCTCACTTTGCCTTGCAGTTTAGAAAGCAGCCCATGCCACTGGCTTAAGATTGTATGTAAACAGGCTTTCGTAGTGTGTTTTTCCACTGAGAAAAAGCAATGATGAAACCATGGGTCACACATAATACTAAATCAGCATTCTTATTCCTTTACTCCCTGCATGACAAAGGGGGGGGGCAGGCGGGCATAATTTGAGCAATGTGTTTGATCCTGGTAAAGCATAGTTTAACTATGGCTTACTATTACAAGCAAACTAGGCCATTATATAGGTTCCAGCTGGGCAGTCTAATCACTTGGTCCTCACTTGAACACATCTTTTGAAGTGGATTGTAGGTTTGAAAATGCTTCTTTGCACACTGTGGCATTCTGAATGTTACAGGCATTAAATGTGTTAGCTTCCGTCTTCCTGTAGGTGGATTACCTCAAGTACCTTTCAATTTACAGCTTTGTAAAGCAATGTATTTTCCTATCTCCACTCCTTCTCAACAACATTAGTTTTCCGGGAGAGCAAAAATTACAAATAAGGTTATTAAAATATGTAGTACCTTGACTGGCTTTAAAGAGAGATCCTCAAAGGATTTTGGATCTGTAGCGGTAGGTACATGTTGTGTTTAGTTTATCTTGTCTGTGTATAATCATTTACATTTAAATTGTTATTCTTGTAGAGAGAGGGAGGCACAGTACGGTGCTTTCATGTGCCGTCGTGGTTATTGGAGCTGCAGCTAGCACACTGTGCCCTAAAAATATCTCTCCCGCTCAGCCAGGAAATAGGCTGAATTTGCGTTCAATTGTTTTTTCTTCAGAAGCAGAATTGGTTTGTATGTAGTCAGGACAGTAGGGAGGCTGAAGATGTATAGGAAAATCTACAAATGAGATGAAAAGCAAGGCTTGTAGTTGCCTAGGCTGGTGTTTTCTCTCCATGTGTCATCACAAAATCAGAGCCACAACCAATTGAGAGTAAGAGTAAGCCAACTCATTTTGTATTTGGTTTTGTAAACCAGGAAGGGGTCTAGTGGGGGAACAAAGCTAATAGCATCTTTACCTGGTGCCTGTTTTGACTACTAATTGGGTTTATATATATGCAAGGGGATAAAAAGAAGCACACGGTTTGCAAGCGATGCTATATGCACATCATTAATTCCGTGACTAGAGTAAAGGCCTCATGGAAGAAATGCTAACACTATGCTCCAATGTTTCTCATAAAACTAACAGATTCACAGTCAGAGAACGAGGCGTCTCCTGAGAAGCGGCCACGATTATTGGAGAACAGTCATGACAGGCCTGAAGAAACTAGCCGTTCTAAACAGAAGAGCAGACGCAGGTGTTTCCAGTGCCAAACAAAACTGGAGCTGGTACAGCAGGAATTGGGATCATGTCGCTGTGGTAAGGATTCTCTCAAACTACCCTGCCCCGCCACACCCTTGTATGTCTGGGGGGGGGGGAATCTGGGTCATGTTGTTGTGGTGCAGCTTGCCCCAGTGTAGAGAAAAAATAATGAAATCTGTACAGTATTGGAAGTGGCTGCAACCTTACAAAAAGTCAAGACTCTTAAATCCCTTCACAAGTATACTAAAGCTTTGCACTCCGTGTGTGAAGAGGTAGGTTATAAAGGTCAATTATACATCCAAGTAAATATATGCCCATTTGCTGGATTTTCCTTCTGGGCTGTAGCTCCGTGTTTCTGCTTTTGTGCCAACAAATGCATCATTCATCTGGTATTGAAGGCATGGGTCAATTCTAGTGACTTCTCACACATGGGGGAGTCCCAGTGTCTAGACTTGAGCTTCCATTCTTGTAAAGCAGGCACCCCCAGACCTCTGCCCTCCAAATGTTTTGGACTACCATTCCCATCTTCCCCTACCACTGGTCCTGCTAGCTAGGGATCATGGGAGTTGTAGGCCATAACATCTGGAGGGCCGCAGTTTGAGGGTGCCTGTTGTAAAGGTTTCTCTGCTCACTGCAATGGGAAGAACAGCTTTGTTTGAATTCAGGGATCTGTACATGGTACCTTGAGGGGTGATGCACAGATAGTTCTTTATTGAGGAGGGAGGATCAAGCGCAGTGATTCATCAGGAAACCAAGGGATCATTTGCAACATAGCAGCAATTATAGCAATTGCTTATGAGGCACCTTGAACTGCATAACAGATAAATACTCTAGTTCTCTCTCTCCCCCCCCCCCCCCATAGCAATGTACACCCTGTCTCCAGATGTCAATACTCTGTTAGAGGAACTAAATTTGTTGCTATGTATTCAGAGTAATCTCTGCATTCGCCTAATATTATTCTTTCATGGTGTGCATTATGTATGAATTAAATGGCCAGACTGTCCGTACAGGTATAACTAAGGGTTTTTACATATGTCTAGTTAAATCAACAGAATAAAGCAGGCCATCATTGCAGAACATTTAGTGCATACAAGCTTGTGATTTAAACATTTTTCTTGGGCTTTCTCAGTAAAATGCGAGCTACGGTAAATGATGAGAACCGCCGTCATTGTAACATGTCTCTGTTCATTCTGTTTGCCAAGCATGATGTTTGCACTAGATGCTATTCTATTATTGCTTCTGTCACAATTTGAATGAAGGAGCTTGTTAGTGTCTCTCTGAAGGATAAACTCACAGATACCAAAAAATCTATTTATTTTCTTCTTCAAACTCTTAAGTTTTATTTGAAGATGTAACTTTTTTGTTTCATATCACACTGGAAACAACATGCTGACCTTGTCTGTGGGTGTGTTAAAAATGTAAATAGAAATTACAGATATTGAGTGTTTGTATCACACTTTAGTCATTATGTGCTAACTAAATTGCACCATAAAGACTTAAAGATACTATTTTTAACAGCCAGCTTCTGGTCTTCAAGTAATATCTTCAAACCCGAATACTTATAGGTTTATATGTTCAATCCAGCATGGTTTTCTTTTTTGCTTTCTGACTAGACAGTGTTGCCCTTTGAAGTTCCTTTGCAGGCACCTGGTATCCTCACTGGATATATTCCTGTTTCATTTAAAGTTCATAAACTTAATTACAATTACATTTGCAGAAAAGTCCACTTGAAAACATGCAAATGAATGCAGAGAATGGCAAACCAAAGAACCCCCATCCTGTTCTCTGTGTTCAAGTTGCATTCTTTTCCAAAGTAAGAGTTCCTTGATGGCCTTTTTGAGCTTCCAAATGTTTGTTGATGCATTCAGAGATGAGAATAGAAGATGCTAATTTGCAGCTTAGTCAGCATGTTAACCACAGGATGCTTAGCAGACCCATTTCCAGACCTATTAACTGCACTACCATAATATTTTAATAACACAACACTTTGTAAATTATCTACTTTAGAAAATACACAGCAGGAAAGCTTGATAAATATGGATTTTGGAAGGGTACATGAAGCATGGATTATAATTATTAGCCTGTATCTGAAGTGGGCATGTCAGGGGCTGCTATAAGGCAGGCCGGTGCTTATGTTGAAACTACCTTGACATGTTTGCAACTATTAAATTTTAAGTTCCTCAAGCAGGGATGGGCGATGTTGTAGCTTAATCTATACTACCACATTCATGGCCTGACAAATATTATTCCTGCTGCTTCTCTCCTCTGCCTCTCCCTCCCAGTAAACAACAGCACCCTGCCTGCTGGGAAGCTAATAGAATGGCTCCACCCACCCAGGAAGCAGCCTCTTGTTTAGTGTGATGTCCATAACTCCATGCCAGGGAAAAAGCACTTCCCGTGCCTAATAGGCTGAGCTCGAATCCTGGCAAAACAGAGCCACGGTGCTTGAATGGTTCCCATGTCTGAAATATTTGTTTTAATCTTTCACTGTTAATTTTAATTCTCTCTAAAATGCTTTTAATTACTTGTTTTTTAATAGATAATTTTAATATTTTTTACAAACCACTTTGAGGTTTTATTAGTCAAGCAGTATATACATTTTGTCAAATTTAAATAAATAAAATTCTGTACTGTTTGTTCAGTGCATTATAAATTCAATAAACAGTGCACTGCCATTGGGGAAATTTTATGTGGTGGTTATGGCATATACAAACAATATTAGCAGAATCCACATAAGCAAAAAGCAAATCCCGGGAGCTGGCTCTCTATTGTTGGCTGATTAAATTCTTTGGTACCTTTTCCATTGCAGTAAGTCCCAGACAATGGAGATACCTAAACAAATTACTGAGAACATTATTAAAGAATTTATAGACTATTTTAAAGATCTAATATTTTCACTATTAATATTTTCCAGCATTGTCTAGTTGAGGATGCAAAGTTATGTACAGAACAAAATTAGAAGTAAAAAAAACCCTGAAAGGCTAACTGGGGAAGTATTTAGAATAAGGGTCAGCTTGACCTTGCTGCTCCTCAATTTTTAAAACAACATAGAGGCTCCTTATGTCAGGTCTGCTGAGAAATTGCTAATTTTGATACTACAAGTGTTTCAAAATCTCTCTCTGTGTATTGCTGCTTAAGAAGTTTGAAGGACAGATTCCATTTAGGAGTCATCAGTGTGGGGTTAATAAAACTTGTGACTTACCCGATCTACTGGCGAGCTAGTACAAGCCAGAAAGATTGTTGTTATTATAGTATTCTTTGGGAATACTACTCAGCTGCTGAAGAATGAATTTTATTTATCTTCTGTGAGTACAAGTTCTTTCTACATATGTCATAGCTAGAAGGCAAGAAGAGGAAATTATCCATACCAATACAGATTAGGCCAACATTAACGAAGAATTTGTGGATTTCTCTATATTTCTGTAATTTTGAGCAATTATAGCAGCTGAATTTAAAATTCAAATAACAGAAAATAGTAATAAACATTGAAACTCTAAATTACTGGTTTCTGTGTAAAATAATAATAATAGGATTGTCTTTTGCAGATGTATAATTATGATTTCTGGGGTTCTTAATTTCTACCACTTTATTAAGACAGATTTTAGTTTTGTACCTGCTCCCTCCTTCACCACTCCAAAACGTGGGGCTATACCTGTTGAAAATATTTTTAAAATTTAAAAGTTTATTTTTGGAAGGCATGCCTTAATTATGTTTGTTTGCATCTGTGCATAAAGCAAAACAAATAGCTGGAACTTTGCACTTGTACTTTTTTTGCCTTTAAGTTTTTATTTCAGCTTTTATATTCTCAATTTTCGTTAAGAAAAATGAGTAATACTTCCCTGACAGCAAAATATGGCAAGAATTAGTTCTTTCTAAAGGATTAATTTCTACCTTTTCTTATTTCCATTTTGTTTTTTAACTCTTCTCTAGGCATTATTGAATGTCAGTTATTATAGAAAGTTGATAACATATGATTAATCTGTTCTGTAAGTTTACCCATACCAGGATGTTTGTGTTACCAACACTGCTTAATAAATGGTCATTATAACAATTTCCCATACATTAAAACTTCAACATAATTATGTTGAATTTCGTTTTCTTCTGACCTCACTTCTTACAGACCAAACCACCACCCCCAGAAAATAGAATAGCCTCTTCATGCAACTGACTGAAAAAGATCCTCGGCCATGAAAGCTCTTAATGAACTTTTATTCTTTATTTGTCATGAAGCTCTCCATTGTGCTTGCTTCCTCTCTAGAGTATGTTAAATGGCACTGGCTGTGTTCAAACAGTCTCATCTGGGCTTAATAGTTCTTATGTAAACTATAGTTAACAACTTTGCAAAAAGAGAGATCTGGTTTAAGGTTGTGGCTCATTTTGAAGTTAGCAGCCGTAGTTAACTGTTTCAGAGTAAAAAGGAAGCTCTGGTTAATTAGAGACTTCCTGGTTTGATTGCTCACACTGAAAAAGGAGTAAAGGAGCTGCACGCACAGGCAGAAGGCTTGTTCATAATTCTTTATTAAGCCAAGCTATGTTTGTCTGAACAAGGCCACTATCTGCTATGCATGCACAGACAGCAGTGGCGAGATTCTCAGTAGTGGAAGCCCTGTGCAATGACTTGACTTGCACAATGGGGTCCAGCCCCCGTGCCCCCTGTGAAATTGGCTTGGGGAGTTCAGGAAAACCCGTGAAACAATGCATGCCGGGAAGAGTGAGGGGATAATTGCTTCTGGCAAACTGAAATGCTTCCCCTGACGGAACGTTCACCTTAGTACAATGGTGTATTCCTTCCCAGGTTTCTCAGATATCTGCCCTTTATCCTGCCTGCCATGCTGTGAACTTTTAACTCTCAAAATAGTGTTTGCATTTATAGCATTGCCACGTCTCCGTGTTAGAAAATTTGCTTTTGCTTCCAACTTCAGTGTTAAGTGTCACTTCACTTACTGCTCATCTCCTGGATTGCAAGAGTGCCTCAGGTGGCACGGGCAAGAGGAGTTTATGGCATACTTTGAGAGGAGCAGGAGGGCTTCGATTCTTGGCTCTTATATCGTCAAGCCTGAACCACCAGCCCTTCTGCTGACATGCCAGCAGACTAGAGGCAAAACTGCCCCCAAGGCTCTGGTTGCTGCTTGAGTGCTGTAGTGATTGCTTAAATTATACTTGTAGTTGTCTAAATTTGTGACCCATTTCCCAAAAACTGTTAGTCCCTGTGATTTGTAATCTATTCTAAGGAGTGCTGCTTTTAGAGGTTTTCCTGGTATTCGACATGGTGACGATCCTAGTAGATTTGGATCCCCAGAAATACAGAATGTCAGTACTCTAGAATCTACCTTGGCCTCTTCATGACCTTTAAAACACCATTTAGATCGCTGTCTTTAACTCCTGGAGCTAAAAATTATTTTAAAGGCTTAGGTCTGCATAATTTATAGATTGCCATTTTCCATACATCCTACTTTGATGTATTGCTTATGCTTTTATAGCTTCTGAATCCTAATACTGTAATTTAAGAGAACCCAAAAGATCTCCTGCAGGTGAAAGGGAGTTGTGCTCTGATAACGCCTACCTTTGAGCCAAATTTCCTCCCCCCTTAATTCTTTCAACAAAGAAATTAGACAACTCAACCTTCTGCTGGCAAAAAAATATTTTAGTAGCTGGTAGGAAGAATGCAAGTCTGCATTGTCAAAGGCCATATTTCCTGGATTCCTTTGGTGGCAAAGGATGGCTCAGGTCTTCTTCACCATGAAGAGGACTGTTTATGGGGTGTTCACAGGACATTTACCTTCTATGTGCTTTGGGAGATGACATTTGAATACGGTTTTTGTTGTTCACCAGTGAACAGTGGGGCATGACTACTTCTGTTTACTCTTAAACCTTCCATAGAGCTTTCATGATTATGATTTCAATATCTTCCAGATCCACCAGCATTATTGCTACCAATAATGGCCCGGGGGGGGGGGGGAGCCACCTCTAAACAGTTTAGTGGAGATGAGAGCTACTGCAAAGGTGCTTTAAACATGAACAAGGCATCTCTTTGCTGCTGAAATATTTTCTTGTGTATGCGCACAGTCTCTTTCCCCCCATTCTCTTCTTTTATGTATAGGTTATTAACTGCTGACAAGAAATTCACATCTCATAAATAATGCTTAAGAGCTATTGCTATATAAATTGAATGTGTTATGAATTGTGATGGGGCTTTTTGTAGTGTGCTGTGCCTAGAGCAGTAAGAACAGAGGATGTCATTTTCATTAATTTCTAATGAGGTGCCAATTAAAGGCAAGGAAGGCGCTCAGAAGGGAAGAGTCATAGAGCTCCCCTGAATCCTCTATCCTGGGGCTGTCATAGGAACATGCCACCAAGCCTTCCCTGAAAATTCCATTAAATTACAATCTCATCTAGTGCGCACATAGACAAATTCAGCTTTCCTTTGATCTTCAAAAGAGCAATTTGTAAGATGAGTTCTGAGCTTTCTCACACAGCGAATTGGGAGAGGTGAGAGGAATTGCTAATTGCTAATGCACTTTGCAGGCTTTGGTGAGGAACAGAAATGTGAAAGCAGATTTTCATTCTGCGTCTCTCTGACTGGCTAACCTTTAAATCAACAATACTGGAGTAATGCCACTTTCCTACAAGACATTTCTACATGGCAGTTACGCCAGCCAAATGTTCAGATAGTGATAATTTCAAAGCATTGACTGGACTGTTTGGGGGCTTGGCTTCACATGGTCGATACTCATTTCATAAATGCACTATTAGTATCAAGTTTCAGTGGGCAAGAGTTCAACTACTAACATAAAAAACCATATTCCGCAATTTTAATAAGAACCCTGCTAAATATGAGCTGCTCCAAAAACCCTCTTAAGTAACAATATTAGTTCTAGCTGGCCACATTGACAAGTCACACAGAACTGTGGCTTAGCTTGATGTGCATATGGGCCAAAGCAAGCCTTGGGCTTCCTCTGTTTCCCTTCTCCCCCTGTTGGCCATGCAAGAAGAGAAGAATGAGTTCATAACTTTTTTCATTCCATGAATCATAGTTTGTAATGTTGGCATGACAAACTGTGGTTAATGGTAACTGTGGTTAATTTCAAAGATGTCAATCATGCTTTCTGATGCTTTTTGAAATTAACCATAGTTTCTGGTTTGGATGATCCAGACACCATGATTAACTAAAAACAGAAATGAAAGCTTCCAAACTCTTCTGCTCTCAACTGTGTGGGAGGAAGGGGTGATGCATGTCATATTAAACCCAGGATTTTAGCATGATATGTGAACGCAGCTGTTGGCTACCTGATTTGAATTCAAGATTACAGTGTAAATGTTCACATTAGCTGTTGCAGTTCCCATAGCATTGTGCTTGAAAGGGAGATTTTAGGTCGCTTGAGTTTCAGACTTGAGATAGATTTCCAATCTTGAAATCAAATTTCATGAGCAAAAGTGCTTTTCACTTCTTAAAACAGATTCAAGGCCATTTTCTTTCCTGAATCCAAAAAGTGATTCACTGATCATGGATTTTACTGGAAAAAAATTAATCAGCCGATTTTAGTGGAAATTTTTTAATCGGTGCTAAAGCTAACTTTACCAGTTAGTTTAGACTTAGATTTTTCGGACATGTGAACATTAAGCTGATTAACATTGAGCTAATCCTACTAAATCAGAGACACTAAAGACACTAAAACTCACAATTTGAAAATTTTAAAGGTTATGAAGGATTGGATTTACAGTGACTTCCTAGAGTGGCATGAAATTGCCAAAAACTCATAAGCTGAGCTGCTTTCTGCAGCAGTAAAGTCTTTACAAGGCTTACAATTATTGCTTAGGGGATTGGTAATGGGATGTGAAGCATTTCACCTCTGTCACCATGTCAAATCCAGCACCGGTCAGGAATGACAGGGAAAATTACCACCATCTGCTGACTCTTTAGCAATCCCTGTACGAAGCATATGCAGCTTTCAGTCTAGTTCATAGTGGTCATACATGGCCATATCTGAAGAATGACATTCCAGCTTGGGTTAATTGGCCATCAGTGTCCAGAAACCACACAAACTATGAAAACTACGTATTTTTGGTACTGAGGATGTGATGTAAAAATGCCCTAATGTTCTTTATTGAGCTATTTCAAGTAACTGCTAATGGGCAAAGCATATTAAGATGTTAACGGATGCATGACAGTTTGATAAGTTAATACATATGGAAATATAATATCAATATGTGAAACAATAATAATAATAATTTATTAATTATACCTCGCCCATCTGGCTGGGTTTCCCCAGCCACTCTATTAAACATTAAAAGCCTCCCTGAACAGGGCTGCCTTCCGATGTCTTCTAAAAGTCTGGTAGTTGTTTTCCTCTTTGACATCTGTTGGGAGGGCGTTCCACAGGGCAGGCGCCACCACCGAGAAGGCCCTCTGCCTAGATCCCTGCAACTTGGCTTCTCGCAACGAGGGAACCGCCAGAAGGCCCTCGGTGCTGGACCTCAGTGTCCGGGCAGAATGATGGAGGTGGAGATGCTCCTTCAGGTATACTGGACCGAGGACATTTAGGGCTTTAAAGGTCAGCACCAATTGTACCTTTTAATTTCTAATGATGGCCTATTGTTTAAAGTGTGTATGGAATCCTTAAACATGTTATGCTTTGCATTAAAGGCTTTCACAGCATATCTCCAAAGAATTATTTAGTTTTTCATCTGCAGAATGCTATATAAGTGTCATTGCTCAAGGGAATGCTATTTCAATTAAGCAGAATTAGACGTGTACTTACTTTCATTGGAAAGGTGGCACACCCTTAAGATATAAGGTACTCAGTCTGCCCAACTTAAAACCATAGGGATTTCCTTCTCATTAGAAACAGATACATGTGCATTCAGACAGAGACCAGATGGTATAGATAAGCTTGGTTGGGTTTATTCAGAGGACATTATGTTGAAGAATAAAGATAAAATACCTTTTTCAATTTTATTTTTAAGAAGTAACAAATAAAACAAAACAGCTGTGTGGCATTACACATAATTATATACAGTGGTACCTCTACTTACGAATGGAGCTTCGTCCGCCATCTTAGATGCGGTTTAGATAGGATTTTTTCTATTTACGAATTTTTAGATAGGGTTGCTTCGCCTTACTAATTTTTTCTCCTAATGCATTCTTATGGGATTCGACTTAACATTTTTTTCGACTTACGAATGTGCGTTCGGAACGCATTAAATTTGTAAGTAGAGGTACCACTGTAGCTTAGTTCAATAAAACACACACAACAGCAATAGAGTTAAAAAACGCTCCACCACTTTTCCAAATAATAGGTGTCTTATAGATGGAAAATATAGTATATAATATCTTCTGTGGATTAAAAGTCCTTTTAGTACATAATATTCTTGAGGTAAATTCCCTTTGACCAGAGTATGTCGTAGTTCAGAGCCTAGAACGCAGATGACAATTTTCGCATTGGCATGGGGGAAATGCTTTTAGGAGAGAATGTGCTTAGAGCAGGCTATTACTGAAAAACAAATAAATAATGAAGAGGAAATGGCTAGGTGAATTGAAAAGTTTCCCTTTCATAATCAGCAGGTCTTTGTAGGACTTCAAAGTTAGTACCGTAATTAGAGTTTGAGATTGAAATGTGTGTGCCTCATAAAATCCACACTGGACTTCCAGCAAAGCCTGAGGCACAGCTTCACTTGTGGCCTCCTGTCAAGATTTTAACATTGCAAACTTGCATGAAGTTTTGTCTCTTGTTTTTTCAACCATCATGGTTCCTGGATTAGAGCAAAAATAATAAAGTACACACACGTGTGTGGGGGGGTGTAAGGTAAAGGACTCCTGGACAGTTAAATCCAGTCAAAGGTGACTATGGGGTGTGGCGTTCATCTTGCTTTCAGGCCGAGGAAGCCGGTGTTTGTCCACAGACAGCTTTCTGGATCATGTGGCCAGCATAACTAAACCACGTCTGGTGCAACAGAACACCATGATGAGTGCCAGAGCTTATGGAAACACAGTTTACCTATTTGTCTACTTGCACTGCCATGCTTTCAAAACTGCTAGGTTGGCAGAAGCTGAGATAGAGCAACAGGAGCTCACCCCGTGGCGGGGATTCGAACCGCTGACTTTCCGATTGGCAAGGCCAAGAGGTTTAGACCACAGCTCCACCAGTGTCAAACACCCAGCATATTAGAACTGCTTAGGTGAAATTATATATATTAATATTCTTCTTTGTTTAAAAGAGCTGAAACTGTTGTCCAGACTTCAATATAAAGACTCATGAGATTTGAGGGCAGTTGTTGTATGTGAACTTTTGTCTGCGTTGTAGTACTTATGTCATGGGAAGCCACTTACAGCTGAACTAGTCTTGCCATATGTTAGCAGAAGAGAGCCATGTGCAGATACAAACTCTTAGTTGCTGGGCCTGGACAATAGATTGAATGAGGAGTGCAAGCTTCATTTGTATTAGATGACCTATAGATCTGACATATGTTGTGTACATATCTACTATATCTTCACACACACAAACCACACCCATGTACATGTATGTATATAGTCCAAGGCATATGAATATTCTCTGCTTTGTGAATGAGGGATTACTATACTTCAAATCTTTAAATTAGATCCTAACTTAAGGGTTTGAATTTGGAACACATAGACCAAAGCTCTCTTTTTACAAGAAAAGATTTGATGAGGGTTGGATGGAGGAACAAATTGGGCACATTTACTTGCTAATGTATCGGCCACTTTGACACAGGTGATGGCTCAAATAGTTTCCATTGCAGCAGATGTTGGTAACTACTGTATTTTTGTCAAAAACATAGCAAAGCTTAATTGCAAATACACTGAAATGTTTAAAACATGAATCTGTAAAGCCTGTTACCACTCTTGAGGTTAAAATACATGGACCTATGTAAATGCCTCTGGAGCTTCTATAATAGACAAAATGTCTCAGCCTGGAAACTCGGCATTATTTATTCTTGTTCCTTATTAATGTCTTATCTGCCTTGCATTTTCATTGGACTGAAGCAAAAAACAGATGATACACATATATTATCAGGCTGCCTAGTACTGCTTACTTGTTTTAATTAAATTTTTGGATACACTTTGACTTTTTAATTAAATCCTCAGTGTTGGGGAGGCATGTTAGTGTAGATAAATGCTCCATGCAGAGACTTCTAGAGGTATAAATACTACTCTAGGAAAATGTTCTATGTCCACAGATTGTAAGAGATGAGTCCAGAACTGAGGCTCAATGAGGTAGCTCAGGGTAACAAGTAGTGCAGTGTAGCTGGGTAACAAAATTCACAGCTAATTTGAATTGAGATAAGGGGCAAGGGCTTTTCATAAAACCTTTCATCACTGTCAAAAAGAATGGCCAATTTTCAGTCATTTTGATAGGGTTGCTAGAAGAGAGGTGCAAAAGTGTTTGAGTCACCCGTGATTGAAGTAGATGAGGATAGGAAACATTTCCCTTACTCTAAATGAGCTTCATTTGCCCTTAGTGACATTGCCATGTAGCCAAATCTGATTGACCGTGTAGTGCAATGATTTCATTGCATCCAGTACGTGACCCCTGATTGGCCAGGGTAACTTGAGGAAGCATAACAGAGAGAACACAGTTGACTTAAATCAGTGGCTGTGAATAACTGCAGAGAAATATGGTTATGGTGTCTCTGAACTCTCAAAAGAGAAGCAGGGAACATCCAGTCCAAGCCTACATCTGCTCTGAGATAAAGGTATGCTGAGCTGCTTCCAGAATTATTAATATAGGTCTGCCTTGTAAGTAGAGGCTGATTGTCATTTCACAATTAGTGGTGTCATTGTTTTTGTGGAAAGTTTCAGTATACTTTCCCGCCCTTATCCATTCCATATCCTAGTATAGCCAGAGGAGGGCATGTATTTGAACTCTTTGATATATCCTAGTTCAGTTCGTTCATACTATATTGTTTTAGTTATCAGTTGTATATTTTTTTATTCCCCCTGTCTCATATATGTTGTTTTATATTGCTTCTCAATTTTTATTGCATTTATTTCATAAAATGTATACACTGCTTGATCGTAAAAAAAAAAAAAAAAAAAAACCTCAAAGTGGTTTACAAATAAAATCAAGAGAAATTGGACCCGGATATTGCTCTATGATGAAGGGTGGGTTAAAAAAATTTTCAGACAAATGAAATACGACTCAGTTCTATAAGGATTAAACCATGTAAGAAAGGCTCCATAGGGAAATTAGTTTATTGAATTTATCAAGTATGTACTGAGCTTGAGGTGATGTTCTGGGCTTCTGTCACATGTACAGAGCAGTGCTTCGTAGTTCCAATGAGATTAAGCATCTCAGGCTTTGGTGGCCAGTTCTGTTTTGGAATACCAAGGTGGTGATCATTTCTAATTGTTCAATTCCTGGAAGCAGATTTCTTTTTTCTAAGTTAAACATTCATTCTTCATTCACACTATTCACAGTTGATTCATATTATATCGAGGGCATTGAAAACAGATATACTTTGAGAAAACTAAAGGCAGTTTATAAAGAAAAGATACAGAACTTAGAAGTTTGACTGGCTGCATCAAAGGCCTCATATAAAGAGGAAGAACGTAAGGAGTAGATTGCACTACTAGACATAAAGAAGAAAGTGCATGAGCGCATACATCATAAAATTCTTAGCAAAAGCTAGCAACTAGGGTTTAATGGGAGAATACAATGGAAAAAGACCTCAGGTTCAATTCCTCGAATTACCAGGTACTGCTCAGAAAGGCTCCTGTCTGATAAATAATTTATTAAGGTTTATTATTTAATATTGTGCTTAGTATGCAAAATCTCTTAAATGGTTTACATAGAATGCAATAAGATTTTTTTAAGATCACAACCAAAAATACAAATCAGTCAATAAAAATATCAATAGAATTATTCAGTAAATTACAGTAGGAGATTAAAACAAAGCAGTGTGTTGAGTCTTATGATCTACCACCTGTCAGTGTAGCCAGCATTGAATTAATGGCCTGATTGAGGCTATGGCAGCTTCCTTTTTCCCTAACTAGAGTTTCTACTACATTCCATCTTTCATATGGTTAGTATTTTTATATCTATAACTTTTCATGAGGGCACGAAAGGAGGTCTAGAAAAATATTTAACATGGTCTATATCAGAAATGCGGAACCGGTGGTCCTCCAGATGTTTTTGAACTAAAACTCCCATCATCCTTGGCTATTGGCCGTGAGGCTCAGGCTAAGGGGAATGATGATGGACTCCAGTAACATCTGGGTGACCGTAGGTCACCTGCTTGTTGTTTAGTCGTTTAGTCGTTTCCGAATCTTTGTGACCCCATGGACCAGAGCACGCCAGGCACTCCTGTCTTCCACTGCCTTCCACAGTTTGGTCAGACTCATGTTGGTAGCTTCAAGAACACTGTCCAACCATCTCATCCTCTGTCGTCCCCTTCTCCTTGTGTCCTCCATCTTTCCCAACATCGGGGTCTTTTCCAGGGAGTCTTCTTTTCTCACGAGGTGGCCAAAGTATTGGAGCCTCGCCTTCACAATCTGTCCTTCCAGGGAGCACTCAGGGCTGATTTCCTTCAGAATGGATAGGTTTGATCTTCTTGCACCTGGTCACCTGCCCCTACTCTATATTCTGATCCAAAGATCAGCATTTCATGTTATGTTGAAAGGCTTTAATAAGTTTTGTGCTTATATTTTGTATTTCTCCCACACACACATACTTCTTATGTGAAAGGAACCTCCAGTTTTCCATGGTGGTCTTGCACCATGGAAAGCTCTTACCTTTTTAGAATGCTGCTTTGCAAAATAGCTCCCTTTATAAGAAAATAGCTAGTCATATAGAAAATTCTTCACTGTACTCTTCTTGTTGTCCTGCTTGTTGTCCTACAGGTAAAACTCGAAAATTTTGTCGTCAATTTATTTCAGTAATGCAACTTAAAAGGCGAAACCAATATATGAGATAGATGCATGACATGCAAAGCAAGATATGTCAAGCCTTTATTTGTTGTAATTGTAATTATTTGTTGTTAGGCGGGTCAATTATAAATGGAATGTAATTAATGAAATGTAAGTGATGTTTATTTTTGTATTATTGTAACAATTTGTTTTATTACTGTGGAATTTCCAAAAGAAAGCATTTGTAAAAATTAAAAGAAAAATAATAATAATAATAATAATAATAAGTTGCATTACTGAAATAAATGCACTTTTCGATGATATTCTAATTTTCCGAGTTTCACCTGTACTTCTGCTCATACATCTGGGATGCTCATACACATGCCCCTTTTCTCATCTAGAAGTGAATTTTAAGCAGTGGGTAAGCTTTCCAGTGCTTTGAGGCACGAGCATCTACGTTGCACTGTAGATATCACATGCTTGTTGGGTGATTCCATTAAGAGATCTGTTGTCTGCAGCGTACAAGCACTATGGATCTAAAGCATAAGCAGGTAGACCAAGGGAAATATTCCAGACATCTCTTTCAGTATAATTTTCCTGTTGTGCCTGCAGTTCATTTATTATTTCCTTGGTAGCTCCTCATATGTATGCAGTTGAAAAGAAAATGCTTTTTTGTTTTTTGTTTTTTTAAACACACACTTGTGTGGGTTTTGTTTTTTTTAAAAAAACAAAGCTTGTGGAGTAAACACGTTCACCAAAATACTTGAATACTTGTTGTGCAACCCGTGGAGCAACACTATATGAATATCACAGGGAGGAAGTGAAATGCCTTGGGACCTGCTGATTCAATCTAAGGCAGATTGTTTTTAATATGAGAAACTATAACTCCAGCACAAATGAGTTAACACTTCCCTCTAGCATTTCATTCCAACAGGCGAACGCCACTATGTTGGCAAAATCTCATACTTTATTATTTGCCCCGAAATTCATTAAAAATACATTTGAATAAAAGTGTATTTGAAATTATACACATGGGTGATTTACATGTTGGAAAACATGACCTTTTGAATTTCAAGACTACAATTAATATTTTGGGAAAGCTATGCAAACTAGACTTGCATCATTATTGTCAGATCCTTCTTGAAAAATTCATGTTTCACTTCAGTTCCAAAGTAACATTTCCTACAGAGTATTTCTCTTTTAGGAGCATTCTGGCATTCTTAACAGAAAGCTTGACAGTAGAACCAGCCCACTCAGTTCCAATTAAGGCATTTCAGATGAAGCTGTATTTTCATTCGTCCGGCTTGTCTCAATTCTCCTACATTATTGGCTGTAGGAGAAAGATGGGCATTGGCTTGTCTGTTACATTACCAAAAGTGGGTTGAAATTATTGGTTTGAAATGCTGGCTTTGGAGTGAGGGTAGAATTGGACAGAGCGCACAGTGTTCTAAGGACACAGAAAAAAGCAGTAATTACGGTTTGTGCAAGGACGGAGCTGTCTAAAAGCAGCAAAATAAATTTATCTCAAGTTTAGATTCTGAACAGTTGTGGGAGCTCTATTAAACTGGAACATGTATGTAGATCTGGATTGGCATCACCTGTCATGTTTAGTGCTCAAATAACCCAGTGTTCTACAGTGGAAGCTTTGCTGAGAATTGTTCCTAATGAAAATTCAGTGGTTGGTCCTACTGTTAAGTGATGATGATGATGATGAATACGAATACGCCTCCCATCGGGGTGGCTTCCAACAAAAGATTAAAAATAACATTAAAACATCAGTCATTAAAAACGTCCCTAAACAGGGCTGCCTTCAGATGTCTTCTAAAAGTCAGATAGTTGTTTATTTCCTTGACATCTGATGGGAGGGTGTTCCACAGGGTAGGCACCACTACCGAGAAAGTCCTCTGCCTGGTTCCCTGTAACTCGGCTTCTCGTAGTGAGGAAACCGCCAGAAGGCGCTCGGTCTCAGTGTCCGGGTAGAACATTGGGGGTGGAGTTGTTTAAACTGGTTAATTGTTGAAGAAAGTTCCAAGACTTGTAATTGAATAGATTTGTGTAAATACTGTTTGCTGTGGGTTTTTTAATTGCTTCCTTATCATTTAATTCCTTATCATTTAATGCCTTCCTTATCACCTTGGAAGGTGGCACACTCTCCTTCACTGGGGAGTTTTAAGCAGAGGTTGGATAGCCATCTGTCGGGGATTATTTAGCTATGATTCCTGTATTGCAAGGGGTTGGACTAGATAAGCCTTGTGGGCCCCTCCTAACTCTAAAATTCTATGATTGCATTCATTGATTCTCAAACTGTTGAGTCACAAAACTGACACACACATTTTCTAACACTAAAATGCTTTTTAAATAAATTAGCTTGGAACTTTGATTTTGCAACAGCCACACTTCATCATAATCATCACAATTTTTTGTAGATAATGTGGTCTTGGAAACTGATAAGTACAAGACCCCTTGACCTGAGACTTCCTCTGTGATCCCATGAATGGGGCTTCCTGCGTCACTTTTGTAAAGCAAAGTTTTGATCTTCCTTTATGAGGCTGCTGTGCTGTGGAAGAAAGAAAGCATGCCAGCCATTCCCAGCTCAGATTTAATTACTTGAATCATAACAATGAGAAAATATTCTCCGCCTGCAGTTGCTTTGCTCTGCCACAGGCATGGTGGAAAAAAAGGTTAAGCCCCTTAATATATTTGTGTGTCTGTGACAATTGCTCCTTGGGCCACAGTTCAGTAGACACAATATCAGTCAGGATTTTGTTTTGCGGTTGAGGTATAAACAGCTAATACTTCCTAGAAAGCTACTGTCTGTAACTTTTACAAGTGCCATGAGCTTACAGATGAGCTTTCAGCCTTTGCCAAACAGCTTTCTATGTCTCTAAATGTCATGTGTGTAAACAGCCAGATTTGTGCCTGCTAGTAATTCAACCATGTGGTAAGAGCTCAAGTATACCTGAAGGAGCGTCTCCAATCCCATCGTTCATCCCAAACACTGAGATCCAGCACCAAGGGCTTCTGGTGGTTCCCTCACTGCAAGAAGTGAACCAGGGAACCAGGCAGAAGGCCTTCTCAGTAGTGGCACCCTCCCATCAGATGTCAAGGAAATAAGTCACTGTGCAACCTTTAGAAGACATCTGAAGGCAGCCCTGTATAGGGAAGCTTTGAAATGTGTAATGTTTTATATATATAGGTTGGAAGCCGCTCAGAGCGGCTGGGGCAACCCAGTCAAATGGGTGGGGTACAAATAAGAAAATTACTGTATTATTATAAGGGGCAAGACAGTTGTGAGCAACTCCTCACGTGGTTCAAAATTAATCATACCAAAACAACCTCTCATTTGGGAGGGACTTAAATTGGCTTGTTTAAAATTCTGGCTCAGTTGTTTGAAGGTGCTTACGATAACCAGCTTCCATGGCTGCCAGGAGAGGTCCGAATAGCTGGGTTGAAGGGAAGAAGTTTTTTAGAAGAAGGAGAAGGAGAACTACTATATCTCAGTTAAACATGACCAGTTCTACAAAAGTCGTTGGTGCCAGGTTTTACATTTTTCTACTGCAGAGTGGACAATTGTTCTACTCAGATTGTAAATTACTGCCAGAAACAGTCACCACCAATGAACTCTATATCCTCATGTGTCATGGGAATATGCTATGAGGAATAAATGGATTAAAACTTTTATGAATCCATATTGCTGCCCACCATTCTGCATATGATTTTCTGCTATACACTGTTTTGGCCTCTTCCCAATAGGCCAGTGTTTCAACACTGGCTCTGATTGGATTATTCAGCCCCTCCTAATAATGCCTTACCCCCAGCAGTGGCTGCCCGCTGTCTCTCTGCATGAGTTACCAATCTTGTCTGGTCCTTTTCAAAAGAGGAGACATGTGCACAAACACAGGGGATTGTTTCTGTGAAGGCAGATAATTCTTATTCTAAACATAAGCCTTGTGAATGATGGCAGGAGAGTGCACTTTCATTTCTAATCCAGAAAATAAATTATCAGAAATTCGGAGAAACACTGACATACCATTGCATGAATGGTCGTTAATCAGAATGGCTGTCATTTGACTTAATGTTTGCGCATATCTCTGTTTAAATGACGGATGCATACAAATTTCTCCCCACCTGAATATCTTGATGTTGACGCTTCAAATTGCCTAGTCTTATTTGTGGAGCAGGATCAATGCCTGAGGATGCCGATATTCTTTCCTTCTCCTGTCTGGACAATGTAGCAATGTAGATACCATTACACATGTAGTTTGCCAAAGCTTTAATTTAATGAGCAAACCCAAAGAATACATATATCCTCTGTTTCCATCTATTGAGGCTGTGAATGCCATTGCTTATGTAGCCAAGCAACTCCACTCACACAGGAAGGTGATATGAGGTATGAAGAAAAAGACTGAGCTATGGAAAAATATTTATGGGAGGGGAACCCTAAGGGGAAATTGCAAAAACAGCCCAAAGTCAACTGGGTACTCAGTGACCACCAACTGCCTGCTTGTTAGTGGAGGGATGAAAAATAGTGGGTGAGAAGGAATGGAATCTTGAACATAAACTCCACACTGCATCATTTTGCTGCAGCTCCCACATCCAAGAATGCCAATGCTATGCTATTGGCGCCTCTGTTCTGGGATTTTGAAGGTATGCAAAGACTTCTTTGTTCCAAGAATGCTGCACTGAAGCATACATTCCTGAACAATACAGCACAGTGGCACAAAACTATTGCAGTGCCTTCAGTTTTGAAAGTTTCTAGGTATTTTTAGGTGAAGCATTAGCCTTTGTCGATTAGAATTTCAAATCAGTAGGAAGTGTAAAATTTCATGAGAGAGGTGAAGGTGACAAGAACTTGAGTGGAATTCTGTACAGGAATAACTTTGTCATTATTAAGGTTAGTTCTGAAGTGGCTCCAAATGAGTTATCTGTAAAGAAACAAATGTTTTATTTAAATTTGAATCGTGACATGAGCTGCAGATTATGGGTGATTTGAACTCTTGTGCCCTTTCACTCAGAAATAAAGTTGACAACCAGCAACGTTTGCATGAAGCCAGGGCTAAATTTAAAATGTCAAGTGTCCTGATTTTAGATGAGATTATTGGCTCTGCTCCCAAGCCCATAAAATCCAGGAATATTTCCTTTAAATGTTGCCACTGCGGTCACTGAATACTTATGGGAGTCTGTGTTCCAAATTAATTGTGTGTATAGTAAAAAACCATGGTATTAATTTTTGGAAATTTAAGATTCCTGCCCTAAGCCTGTGTTTGGGGAGGGTTTTCTTTCACTTTAGGCCAGGGGTCAGCAGGGAGCCGGTCCACTATCTCTCAGACTTTGTGGGGGGCCGGAATATATTTTGGGGGGAAATGAACGAATTCCTATGCCCCACAAATAACCCAGAGATGCATTTTAAATAAAAGGACACATTCTACTCACGTAAAAGTTTTTTGCAGATAAAGTCACTCAGATTCGGAGGGAGGTAGACTCCACCGTGGGAGCAGGGCCGGGGCGGGAGAATGCTGGAGCCCTGTCTAGTCATATTTCATGGGATCAATTTCAATCTGTTACCTCCAAGGATGTGGACAGGCTGCGTGGACGAGTGAAACCGACCACCTGTCTCCTTGACCCTTGCCCATCCTGGCTAATAAAAGCGAGCCGGGAAGGGCTGGGTGATGGGCTGAAACTGCCTTGGTCGCGGTGGTTGATGATCTCCGGCGGGCTAGGGACAAAGGTGAGAGCTGTTTCCTAGTTCTGCTGGATCTCTCAGCGGCCTTTGATACAATCAACCATAACATCCTTCTGGACCGTCTAGAGGGGTTGGGAGCTGGGGGGACTGCCATACAGTGGTTCCGCTCCTTCCTCCTGGGCCGTGTCCAGAAAGTGGTGGTGGGGGATGAGTGCTCAGACCCCTGGGCTCTCACTTGTGGGGTGCCTCAGGGCTCTGTCCTCTCCCCCATGCTCTTTAACATCTACATGCAGCCGCTGGGAGAGATCATCAGGGGGTTTGGGCTGGGTGTTCATCAGTATGCGGATGTCACCCAACTCTATCTCTCTTTTAAATCAGAACCAGTGAAGGCAGTAAATGTCCTGTGTGAGTGCCTGGAGGCGGTTGGAGGATGGATGGCGGCTAACAGATTGAGGTTGAATCCTGACAAGACAGAAGTACTGTTTTGGGGGGACAGGGAGCGGGTGGGTGTGGGGGACTCCCTGGTCCTGAATGGGATAACTGTGCCCTTGAAGGACCAGGTGCGCAGCCTGGGAGTCATTTTGGACTCACAGCTGTCCATAGAGGCACAGGTTAATTCTGTGTCCAGGGCGGCTGTCTACCAGCTCCATCTGGTACGCAGGCTGAAACCCTACCTGCCCACAGACTGTCTCACCAGAGTGGTGCATGCTCTAGTTATCTCCCGCTTGGACTACTGCAAATGCGCTCTACGTGGGGCTACCTTTGAAGGTGACCCGGAAACTGCAATTAATCCAGAATGTGGCAGCTAGACTGTTGACTGGGAGCGGCCGCCGAGACCATATAACACTGGTCCTAAGAGACCTACATTGGCTCCCAGTACGTTTCCGAGCACAATTCAAAGTGTTGGTGCTGACTTTTAAAGCCCTGAATGGCCTCGGTCCTATATACCTGAAGGAGCATCTCCACCCCCATGTTCAGCCCGGACACTGAGATCCAGCGCCGAGGGCCTTCTGGCAAAGCTACAGGGAACCAGGCAGAGGGCCTTCTCTGTAGTGGCGCCCGCCCTGTGGAACGCCCTCCCATCGGAGGTCAAGGAGATAAACAACTACCTGACATTTAGAAAACACCTAAAGGCAGCCCTGTTTAGGGAAGTTTTAATCTGTGATATTTTGGTATTTGTTGGAAGCCGCCCAGAGTGGCGGGGGAAACCCAGCCAGATGGGCGGGGTATAAATAATAAATAATAATAATAAAAACACACTGATTTCCAGCCGATTATTGCATTTTAATGTTCTGTTGGAAGCCGCCCAGAGTGGCTGGGGAAACTCAGCAAGATGGGCGGGGTATAAATAAATTTTTATTTATTTATTTATTTATTTATTTTCATTCTCATTTCAGTTGTAGAATTTTATGGATGGTTCTAAGGCTTATATGGCAGCTTGAATATCACTTGGGAGAAGTCCTGCTCTCTGAGGCTCATTTCCCAATTAGAAAAATTAACAGTTTTATATCCTAGTTTCTCACTTCTGATAACAGAGACCCCCGTCACTCTTCTGTAAAGGTTTAATGGCAGGCTGTGTAAGGGTATGAATAGCATTCCTTCCCATCCTGTCCCTGCAGAAATCACTACGGTATTCTTCAGAGGTTCTCTGTCAGGAGTGAGTCAGGGCCAAACTAGATGAGATGCCATTAGCAATTTCTTGAAAGACATAAATTGAAGGTGCAGAGGCCCCAATCTGGGCCGATACCCTGACAGTGAGGGGGCTTTAACCCTTTCCCCATGCTGCAGTCCCAATCTGGGGCAGGAATCCCACACACCTGCTACTCGCTTTAAGACACAAAGTTCCCATTAGAGCAAACAGATAGGGTCTTTCCCAGTACAAATAATAGGCACAGTGAGGCTGATCTAGGCAAAGCAGGTTAAAGCCTCTCTATGTTCTATGCCAGGATCCCAGCCTAGATCAGCCTTCCCCATGCCTGTAATTTTTAAAAATTGCTAATTGTGCAAATGCAATCATGTCAGTTTAGCCCTTAGCAATATTTTTTGCACTTGATGCAGCAAAGTAGCCAGCCCCAACAGAAGCTGACTGGAAAGCTAGAGCAATGAATTGTGTGGAGATGCAAAAGACAGCTGCCTTCAGGTGTGAGCTCATAGGAGGACTTGACTGTTAGTTTATTTATTTGTATGGAGCCCAGTTTGAACTGAAATACAGTTTGCAAACTACAACCCTAGATGGTGCGAACTTGTCGCTCTGTAGAATTCTGGTTTTTAATGTTGTGTTCTCTTCTTTCTCTTTCTCCTTCCCCCGCTTCTGTCCTTGCAGGTTACGTGTTCTGTATGTTGCATCGCCTGCCTGAACAGCACGATTGCACATTTGACCACATGGGACGTGGGCGTGAAGAAGCCATTATGAAAATGGTGAAACTGGACCGGAAAGTGGGGCGGTCATGCCAGCGCATTGGCGAGGGCTGCTCCTGAGTTGCAAGACTCTCTACAACCAAATGCCGTTCTCTTAGTTCACTAATGTTAGCCTTATTTAGGACAAAGTCAGCCAGACACCTTGTACTGGGCAAGTTTCAGACTACAGCCAATCAATTTCCTTTCTTTAGCCAACCATCCTGGTACTGTAGTTTAGGGGTTAATGGTGATTGACATTGATTTCTGGCTGGTTGTTAAGGTGCCTACTAGCCACCATATTAAAAACAAAAACAAAAACCATGAAGAAATATTTTTGAGCATGGCTAGTGGATTTTAACAGAATTCTAAAGGGTTCTATTATTGCAGGAGTCAAGCTCTTAAAAAAAGAAAGAAAAAGCCTTATGCTGCTAGCTTCCAGCAGCTGAGTAGAAACTGATGTAAAAGACTGCAATGTGCACACCTGTCTGGAAGAAAGTACCCTTAATAGCCTGGTTTTCTTATCCTCACTTCTAGCTAACCTTGAAGGGGTGAAACTCTGCTTAGAGCTGGCAGTGTAGCTGCTGAATCTAGAAGACCTAAATGGTTACTCATTCGATCTTCAGATGTGTCTTCTGAGGTTAGGTAGCGTCGCCAGCATGAGGAGGGAACCTCTCTGGGTGGGAACATCTTCTGGGAAGTCAAAAAGAAGGGGACAGATTCTTATGACAACTTTTTTTTATCAAACACATTACAGGGAACTGTTTCTTCACTTAGGTGGAGGATGGTGATGATATTGCTTTAAAGTTAGCTCCACTCCTGGAACAAGCAGTAAGCGGTGTGCATTTTTCTACGCAGCATCGACAACATTTCTGAAGCAGTGCGTTTGGATTCCACATGCCAACCATTGTGACTGTTTTCCCATCGGCCAAAACCCGATTGGCTCTTGTTTGCCTTTTGCTAAGTGCAGGTATCTGTTAATTGATCAAATAAGGCTAATTTCACAGCACAGTAGCCATGGCCGGATCCTACAGACTGACTTTCTGTAGTTAGACTTATATTGAGGGGGTAAAGGACATTTGGTAGCAAACAGAATTCAGTAACGATATTGGGGGAACAACCAGGAAAATCACCCCGTATTGAATTGAGTTTGTATGCCTCACTTCCAGTGGTGTTAAGGAGATAATCAAATGGGCTGTTCCAGCCTTGTGACTATGCAGCTCTCAGTGAAGGCCTCTGCCCATCACCTGTGGCAAAGCAAATGATGATGAAATGCATTGCTTAGAATTGGGACTCTCCAGATTTGTTCTTTAACGCTCCAGTTCTGTATTGTGGTCTGTCTTATCTCATTGAGCCAAACTGCACCATCCTTAGCGTGCAGCGGTGAGAAAAGGGCAGTGTCTGTTTGCCTCCAGCTACTGGCAAAGATTCTGTAAGAAAGAAGAATTATTTAATGGTGGTGGCCCTATGTGGAGTCTTTGCTCCCCAAACCAGTTTTAAAAGCTCCACTAGCAATTTGGAATTAGGTATATAGTTGGGAATGGGAGGGAGGGCTGCTGGAGGAAGGGGGAGTTGTGTTGTCTTATGCTTTCACAAAAAGGTCAAATTTAAGGCACCCAAAGAGAGAATTACCCTGGTGTCACTCTTAAAAAAAAAGTTTGTGGGGAATAGTAGTTTAGATGAGGCACCGACTACTCCATTTGTGCTGAAGGTAAATTGCTGGTTTACAGGCTGAATTGTATTTACTCTGGTACCCAGTGACGGAGGCTGGGCCTGTATTGCAACAGTGCAAATTGTAATGAAGTAAATCTGAGATATTCCAACATTCTAAAGTTCAATATGGAGAAACCATTCTGTGTTGTACTCAAGGCTTTGAAGTCGGCAATGGAATTTCCAGCTGCATTCTCTGTTTCCTAAGGAAGTATTCCCTTTCCATTGGCGTGAGGGGGAAATCGAGACAATTTTCTTTGCATTTGCCATGAAGAGTTTAAAAAACAAAACAAAAAAACCATGGACTTCAGCTGCTGCCGCGCTATGCACTTTCTTCCCTTCTAAAATCCTAGCATAGCATTTGATGGACATTCTGATTGATACACAAGACTTTTGCAGATTAATAACGAAGATGCTATTTTTCCCTTGTTAACCCTTTCTTTAGCCCTGTTACAAGTGCACAGTTGGTTTCAAGGTGGCTCTTGAGCAAACACTACTCAAAGTTCATGTGGATTATGGACAATGTTCACTTTAAAAAAAAAAGTGTGGGGGTTGTTCCTTTGCAGTATCTGTTCTGTGAAGTTTGTTAAACGTAAAGAAAGCTTCAGTTCTTGTATCTTTAAAGAAAATCTTATTTAACCCTTTTTTGTGTTCTAGATTTACTTACACATGTAGCCTAGAGCTCAGTTTTAGTTTAACATTGTGAAAATATTAAAAGGATTGTAATTCTTTTTCCTCCTGCTTAAAAGAAACAAAACCATTAAACAGATCAGATTAAACTTTGAATTCCTCTCTGAGTTTTGCAATAGGTATTGCTGCTTATCAGTGCAATCCCCGTTTATGGCTTGATAATTTTTTCAAAGTGATTGCACAGGGGTGTAGAGGTGGGGAAGAGGTGACAGGGGTCTCATTGCTATTCCACACGCTTCAAGACCAATCATTTTCATCTGCTGTATTGGGGCATCCACTTCAGATTGACAAACATGGAGCACAAAATTAGATATTTAACTTTTTTCTATAAGAATATTATTCTTCCCATAAGAATAAATGGCACTGAAGCAGGTAGCCAGTTTTAACTTGGGCATTTTGCACTCTCTGTAAAAAGTAATCTTAAGAGTGTCAAGCACTCCTAAAATTAGTTAGTGCCAGGAGCCAAAAACATGCTGAGTTATCTACACACCGCCGACACTGCTTTGGCATAAAAAGCCATTGGGTCTTCTGTAGCAGATGTTCTTCCATTCATTTTAACAGTTTCTTCACCTGCAATTTCAGCCCATGCCCGGAATCCAGCTTTCGTGGTTATTAAATGAGTGTGTGACTGAATTGCACAATCTTACACAAAAACAAGTCCTTGACTATCGGAGATCTAAAAATGTGCAGCTATTTGAATGAAAGTGCAATTTGTTGGACAGGAGTGCAGACTCTGGTACTTCCCATTTAAATTTTGAAATGTTCCCTTTAAAAGGAGGCACACACATATCTTTACTCTTACACAGAGGTGTGTATCTTTAGCTTTTACCATTTAGAAACAGTACAGTCTGAGGTTTTTCAGGGATTTGTTATTTGAATTCCACAGAGGAAATCAAAATTTTCCAAATAATACTACATATTCCACTAATTTCATTCTTTCTTTCCTGCTCCGTATCTGTTATTTGTTTTGAAAGCTTTGGTTTTAGTGCTTTGATATGTGTACCAAAACACTACATATCAAAACATGTAACTTCTGAGGTTAGGCGGTTAACTTAAACTTGGCTGTTTCTGCCAGTGTGCTCTGTTCCGCTAAAGCAGATTTAAATGGATGTTCGTTATAGCGAGGCTTGAGGGCCCTTTGGTCCATGTGCTGAAATACACCAATTTGAAATCCCCCCCCAAACATATTTTAAAGTCACTTTTCTAGACTTTGCTGGTCTCAATAAGAAATATGCCTTTTTAAAAAATTGGTCTGACTTCTGTTACAGGAAACACACATATTCAAGGTATGCACTTGTCATGCAAAGTGGAAAGGGAGCTAATCTAGATATAGTGTTTCTTTATTTAAAAGCAGCTTCAGTTCTGTAAGATGCTAAGCTGCTTAGCTACTATGTGGTAACCATAGCCTTTTGGAAACTCTTATATACGGTATCTTTGTAGTGCCTCGCCAGTGTTTGCCTACCTTCATGAAGGTTTCCCTGCTCATATTTTCATCAAAAAAAATTGTACAGCTATACAAATGAACTACAATTGCAGATGTTTGAGTTGTTTCTGTCTTTTGTGGTTAGGATTCTCCCTTCTGAAATGGCTGAAGAAGGTTGCATTTTGCAAACAATTTTGCTTTCTGTACAACTGAAATTTAGGATGGATAAGGACAAATTACATCCCAGGGTGCATTGACTTTTGGAGGTGTCACGTATTGACAGTCAAGCTGAACCTAAGTTGATATCAATTCAGCTACAGGAATCTTAACAATTTTTTAGTTTCCATTGTTAGTCCAAGAAGCATTGGCTGTCGAGTTCATGGACTGAACCTCTATAGATAAATCAATGTGCCATAGCTTGCAAAAATTTAGATCACATTTGATGCAAAACTGTCCGGATCTACTATTAGCTACCATATATATAATCTAAGAGATTAATTTTGTCTCACCAGTACTGGGTTAACTACTCAGAGAGATAAAAAATATGGCTAGCTTTCAAAGCTCTTTTTATGAGTCACACATTCTATCCAAGAGTGAATTTTGTAGAGCATTGCACCTATTCTAACACAGCATTTTTATAATTGTTGGGAAATAATGAGTAAGGAAGATACTCTGTTTCAGGGTTTCCATGTAAACTCCCTTCTTGACTGTCAATTTACCTGTGTCAAAGCCTGATTTGTAAACTTGATGCAGGGCAGTTTGTAGAGCACATGCCCATAACATAATTTCCCAAGACACCTATTTCATTAAATGTATTTGCAATGTGTGCTGGCCCACATGCACATCATTAGCATGGCAACAGGGCATCTTTCCAGGTTGCATGTCGCTGGCATGCTAAAATTGTACACCAGGGGCAGTGAAACTGGACCCTCCAGGTGTTGCTGGACTCCATCTGCCTCAAACTTTGTTGCCAAATAGTCAGGGATGATGTGAGATCTAGTCTAGCAACATCTGAAGGCCCACAGTTTCTCCATTCTGTTTTACATGCACGGCCTGATGCATGTTGTAAATGCTGTACCCACAACTCATTTCCACCTTAAGCCCTGTTTGTGGGCTCCCTATAGGCATCTGGTTGCTCACTATGAACAGAATGCTGGGCTAGATAGGCCTTGGCCTTATCCAGCAGAACTCTTCCATTCTTTAGCTGGGCCTTAATCTTCTGTATGTCCACATCTTGAAAGAACTGTAGCCTAAGTACTCCCATTGCTAAACTTGTACCTCCTGCTCTGTGAAACTGCTGTACTTTACTTTGTTGTCCAAATAGAAGACATAACATCCGTCACTAAGAAACCAGGACAAAAGACGTGGATGTGCAATTTCCATCACTGAACCTGCTCTGAATCATGAAAATCAATGTTTTATGACTGTCTTCAAGACCAAGTGCAGCAATGGTGTACAGTCTTCTTGAGCTAAGAACTGTAATAGAAGACTGCAGTCTTCAATGTTCGACTTGGAGGGAGGGGATTGCCTAACTCTAAAATGTCATTTAAATACAAATGAAACCAGAACAAAATGCTTGAACCCAAACAGATGTTGTGTTTTGTATTGAATGGGAATTAATTTTTGCTGAATAGTTTTCCGGTTTTGATACTACTATTTCCTACTCCAGAATGTTATTGCTATATATTGCAAGAAGGGCATCACTTTGACAGATCATACACCTAATTCAAAGCAATGTAATCCTCGAAGAAAGTCATGTGTGCTTTGTGGTGGGGTTTTCTTTATGCATTCAGTAGAAAAAAAGAATTTTTCAGATGCACTGAGAAGGTAGCTCTCATTCCTTGATGTAAACTGAATTGGATGTCAAGATTGCATACTTACAGCAGGGCTTTACACATGCAGAAAATAAATCACATTGCAGACTCGTGGCGGGAGGTGTGCGCATCAGACCCCATAATGTGAAGGACAGAGGAGGAAGCCAAATGCCGCAAACAACCTGCTGCAATCCTTTGGGTTTTTAGAAGTTCAGCAACCCTCTTCTCACTTTCAGCAGAATTTAGTGTCCAGTCTCTTCAGCATCTGTAAAATAGATGTGCTTCCCCTGTGCATCTGCTTAGCCTGAACCTGTGTATGTTTATTCAAGTGTCCCACTGTATCCAGTGGGATATACCTCGAAGAAGTGGTCAGTTCCAAAGTGCAGGAGCTTGCAATGGCTTTCCCCAAGAAGAATCCAAAAATGTAGGCAGATGCGATGAACCATATGGCTTGTATTACAGAGAGAGAGGGAGGGAGAGAACATTATATACACGCACATAGTTTTATACATGGTATAAAAGCCAATTTATTAGGATTAGTGTGGTTGTAACCCTATGAATAGTTTCCACCATTGAACTGGGTGGTGCTTGTTTGAACAACAGACCTTCAGCCAGCTTAACTGCAACCTTTGTGATTTAACTGAATTAGAAACAAAGGCTTGAAAAGAAGTGTTGCTGTTTAAACTGCTAGCAGGAAGTATGAACTCCCTAAAATAAACAGTCTCTGATGTATTGTTTTCTTCATTGTTTACTGCCAGTGATTACCTGCCACAAGCAAACTTGAAAGCCTTGTTAGCACTTTATTCGCTTGCCAGAGCAAGGACCCCTCAATTAGCCTGGTGCTCTGGCTGATGATGCCATTGCTCCTTCTGGGGGGCAGGAAGCCCTGGAGCTGTGCGCTCCTGTTTTCTCCCTCCACTACACCACTGCTAGTGATTTTAGCTTGTATCCAACTAAGGCCTTATCCACACTGTGCATTTAAAGCACCATCCTACCGCTTTAAAAAGCCAAGACTTCCCTGAAAGAATCCTGATCGAAATTAAAGGGTGCTGAGGGTTATTAGGAAACTTCCAGTCCCCTATTATCAAGAGTTTCCTTCATAGCTGCCAAGTTTTCCCTTTTCTCGCGAGGAAGCCTATTCAGCATAAGGGAATTTCCCTTAAAAAGGGGGAGAACTTGGCAGCTATGTTCCTGGGAAGAGGGATTGACTCCATACCACTCTGGGCATTGTAGCTCTGAGGGGTATAGGAGTCTCCTAACAACTCTGAGCACTTTTAACAAACCACAGTGCCCAAAATTCTTTGGGGAAAGCCATGACTGTTAAAAGTGGTATGCTACTGTTTCAGCGGTGTAGTGTAGATGGTGCTTAAGTTATATTCAGAGTAGACCTGTTGAAATTAATGGAGTGAAGTTAGTCATGACCATTATTTTAAACAGGTCTTCATAGAACTAAGGGACGCAGGTGGCGCTGTGGGTTAAACCACAGAGCCTAGGGCTTGCCGATCAGAAGGTCGGAGGTTCGAATCCCCACAACGGGGTGAGCTCCCATTGTTTGGTCCCAGCTCCTGGTAACCTAGCAGTTCGAAAGCACTTCAAAGTGCAAATAGATAAATAGGTACCACTCTGGCGGGAAGGTAAACTGCGTTTCTGTGCGCTGCTCTGGTTTTGCCAGAAGCGGCTTAGTCATGCTGGCCACATGACCCAGAAAAATGTGCGGACAAACGCCGGCTCCCTCGGCCAGTAAAGCGAGATGAGTGCTGCAACCCCAGAGTTGTTCACCACTGGACTTAACTGTCAGGGGTCCTTTACCTTTACATAGAACTAACCTGGGGTAAAGCACTACATTTCACTATTGCATCTTTAATTCTTTGCTGCCCTGCACTGAATTACTGTACGTCAGTTTAATCTGTGTAAAACCAATTAAGTAAACTAGAGGCAAACCAACCACAGAGACACTAGGTTGTGTGTGTGTGATGCATATATGACATACAGAAAGCCACAAGTTCTTCATCCCTGTCTTAACGTTTATAGTTTCTGTTAGAAGTTGTGTTTGTTAAGTGTGTGTGTGTGGTGGGGGGCTATTCTTGGTTTTATCTACTGTACTCTGTGCATCAGTTTGAACAAAATGTGAAAACAATGTTTTTAAAGTGTGTGAATAAAAAAAGCATCATTTTTCAATGCTGTTTTTACATAGTAGCATGGTAGATGCTGAAACTGTATGCCTATAATTTATAAAAACAGGAGTGTGATCATACCACACCTGCGGATTTGTCCTGCATTTTTAAACATGCAGGTTGTGAGAAAATCCACAGCGGAGACATTTAGATGCAATACTAATTAGGTAAGTTTCAGTTAATTGGAACACTGCCCTTTGTAACCATGTTCAAACAGACCTGAAAGCTCATTTGTGTGTTCTGTTTTACTTTGGATTTCTCTCCCCCCACCTTTTATTTATTTATATATATATATATATATGCTCCTGGCTTTCTATTGACATTGCTTCAGGGCCTGTAAAATTAAACTGTTTCAAAGGGGTGTTTTTTTCTCTCTGTGCCTTTGTTAGGCAAAGAGATGTTTGTTTTCTTGTAAATCAAAGGCCTTGGGGAAGCAGAAGTACCATGCTGTTTGGGAGTAAAACAAACACAAATTGCATTATGCTTGCACATTTGCGCACACACATCACCCCAGAAGCATCTCACTGAAGCTCTGAGTGGAAGCCAGCCTACCCTGGAATCACATTGCCCCCATCTGTCTCTTTCTTGTTCTCTATCCATGGCTTCTCTATCCTCCGGTGACTGTCGTGCGCAAGAAGGTTATTTCATTGCCATTCACCCCTTAAATGGTTCTTCTCTTCCCATTTTGTATGTTTGGGCTGTGCTTGTGTCTATAATGTGAAATCTGCCTTTCAGCAGTTGGACAGATGCTCCCAGTTGGAAACATTTTCAGCTGCCTACACTACGCACAGTCAAGAGAAAGTAGCTCAGCCATGCCTGGTCTGCACAAAGGAGCAGATGGGGGTAAACTTATTGGACGGCATCGCTTCAGAAGATGGGCAGCAGTGAGAGGAGCTACCCTAGAACCTTTCTCTCCGATGTCTCATTTTCTTTTTAAATCAAGGTGCTTTTTTAAGTGAGCGTTCAGTCATGGGCAGTCTGGAACAACTAAGTGCTAATCATGCCACTTAATTTGCTGTTTGTGTCCAGGCTTCTCCCTCATATGAGAGAGACACTCCTCTATTCCTGGACTGCTAGCTTTTATGGAGGCAGTAAATCTGTGTCAGGGCTTTGCCACTTCAGATCGGTGTGTGTGTGTGCGCACGTGTGTGTCACATGACTGAATTCCCCATTATCTTCTGGCACACAGAAAATGATGCTTTTGGGGGGGGGAATCTAGCCTATCCTTCATTACATACTAGTTTTCTGTCTGGAATGACTGTTTGATAATGAGGGAGCATTCAATCAGAAGACTCCCCACCTGCAGTCTGAAATGGTTGAGGCTTACCATCTCTGTGAGACCAAGGCCTCATCGCCTAAAACAGGGTTTCCTAAACTTGGGTCTCCAGCTGTTGGACTACAACTCCCATCATCCCTAGCTAGCAGGACCAGTGGTCAGGGATGATGGGAATTGTGGTCCAAAAACAGCTGGAGACCCAAGTTTGGGAAACTCGGGCCTAAAAGAATCTGGCCTGGTGTCATTCCCTGTCTACTCTGCTCAGGCTTGGTCATGTTTTAAAGAGCAATCCCCTGCCCCAAATCCAAATTACTGATCAATTTTTATTATACTAGAGCTGTGAAAATATAATTTAGATTAGAAATTTGTAGAAATCAGCATTTTGGGCAAGTGTATTTCAAATATGACTTTTTTACTTTTGCTCACTTGACTATACTACGGAGGTAATAAGTTGAGGTAGGAAATCTTGAAATGTAGCCATGTCTTACAACAATTACAACAAAAGCTATGGTTCGGAGTTTTGCTGCTCTTGGACTAGGGAATTGAAAAATCATCCAAGTAAGAAAACCTGCCCTGTAGCAATTTCAGGTAATTAGGCTATTATCCTGATCCCACCTACCTGGGAGTAAGACCCATTCAATGCAATTGGAGTTTCTTCTTAGTAGACATAGTTAGGACTGTACTGTTACTCCAACTTTCACACTTCTAGTCTACTTTGCTCCTCAGGGTGAGTGTGGGAGAGATGTAAAGTGGTACAAGCATTAAATCCTGCCTCTAAACATCTTTTTATAAGCGGTTTGTCAAAACTTTGTCATGCTGAATTTTTCTATCTTCAGACTAGGAAAACAGATAGTAGCCCAAGATATGTGACACTTGGCATTTTGCTGGTGGTGCAATCCAAACCAAGCAGGTAGACATTTGAGCAGGAAGTTAAAACACAAATCATCATTACTTCCAACTCTGGTTAGATCAAATACATTATGTGTAATCCATTTAAAAAAAAGAATTAATCAGTTAAAATATGGTGACCTTGGATAGCTAATGAGGATGGAAACCACTTATTGAATAGTTGTGGATTCCGAACTCTGCATTTACTGGGCAGCGTGCATCTCTAGCCTTGTGGATCCATCACAGCATGCATAATTCAGGAAGGGCCTTTTCCAGGAAAAGCATCTCCTCTGTTTGTACAAGCAGTTCAGGCACACTTGCTGCATCACAACTAGCAGGAAATCAGCAGAGCCTGCCTAATCCCTCATTGCCTGTGGGTCTCCCTTACCTGTATTACATGGAGCCTTTATACTGTGGATGTAATTTGAAACAACTGTAATCCAGCATTTGTGGACAGGGTAATCCTAGTATTTGGCCCTTCGATTTCCAAATGTGTGAAACTAATGTATTGGGACATGGTGCTGGAACGATTACTGGTGGAGGTAACTCTGAAATGCAATGAGAGAGCAGCGTAGTTTTCCTGACAGACTCTTTTCCTGTAGGTTTCATTAGGCAATTTAAAATCTTGAGAGATCTGCAAAATGAGTCTTTCTTTCAATAGTTACCTTTTGGCTTTTTCAGTTCAGAAAGTTCTTCAGGGTATCCTTCAGTGATTACAGTGTGGTATTTTGGAAGCCCTTGTAGTATTTCTGGAATTTCTTGTGTGTGTGTGAAATGTTTTTATTTAATAAATGGAATAGGACACAACACATACAAATATTTCTGGAACCTGACAGGAGTAAGGGAGTTACTCCTGGGGGTAGTTAATGGTGGAGGAGGTGCAATTGAGCCTACACACTGGGAAAAGGGTGTCCTTTCCATCAGCTACTCAAAGACTTATGAAGTTATTGGCCAGAAATGCAAAGTCTTGATTTTGTTCATGGGTACCGTAGGTACTAGGGCAGGGGTCCCCAAACTAAGGCCTGGGGCCGGATGCGGCTCACGTGAGCCAATTATGCGGGCCCCAGTGAGCCCCGCTGCTGCCCGCTCTTACTGGTGTGCCACGGTGCAGTTGCCCATCTCCAAGGCGGCACGGCGCCAGAAATAGCTTGTGCGCACGCGTGGGCCAGAGGGCGGGGGGACGTGCTCCCATACACACACGCACAAGCTATTTTCGTTACAGGTAGGTAGTCGTGTTGGTCTGACGCACACGAAAACTTAGTTGGTCTCTAAGGTGCTACTGGAAGGAATTTTTTTATTTTTTGTTTCAAGCTATTTTCGGTTCCGCGCCGACCCAGAAGTACACCGGAAATAATAGAATCATAGAATTGGAAGAGACCACAAGAGCCATCCGTGTCTGCTTCTCTGGAGCAGCAGAAAACAATCTTTCTCCCTCCTCTATATGACATCCTTTTATATATTTGAACATGGCTATCATATCACCCCTTGAGCTTCTCTTCTCCAGGCTAAACATACCCAGCTCCCTAAGCCGTTCCTCATAAGGCATCGTTTCCAGGCCTTTGACCATTTTGGTTGCCCTCTTCTGGACACGTTCCAGCTTTTCATTATCCTTCTTGAACTATGGTGCCCAGATCTGGACACAGTACTCCAGGTGAGGTCTGACCAGAGCAGAATACAGTGGTACTATTACTTCCCTTGATCTAGATGCTATACTCCTATTGATGCAGCCCAGAATTGCATTGGCTTTTTTAGCTGCTGCATTACACTGTTGACTCATGTCAAGTTTTTAGTCTACCAAGACTCCTAGATCCTTTTCACATGTACTGCTCTCAAGCCAGGTGTCTCCCATCCTGTATTTGTGCCTTTCTCTTTTTTTGCCCAAGTGTAGTACTTTACATTTCTCCTTGTTAAAATTCATCTTGTTTGCTTTGGCCCAGTTGTCTAATCTGTTAAGGTCATTTTGCAGTGTGATTCTGTCCTCTGGGGTATTAGCCACCCCTCCCAATTTGGTGTCGTCTGCAAACTTGCTCAGGATGCCCTCAAGCCCATCATCCAAGTCATTGATAAAGATGTTGAATAAGACTGGGCCCAAGACAGAACCCTGTGGCACCCCACTAGTCACTACTCTCCAGGATGAGGAGGAGCCATTGATGAGCACCCTTTGGGTTCGGTCAGTCAGCCAGTTACAAATCCACTGAATGGTAGCATTGTCTAGCCCACATTTCACCAGCTTCTTTACAAGAATATCATGGGGCACCTTGTCAAAGGCCTTGCTGAAATCAAGATAGGCTACATCCACAGCATTCCCTTCATCTACCAGGCTTGTAATTCTGTCAAAAAATGAGATCAGGTTAGTCTGACATGACTTGTTTTTCAGAAACCCAAGCTGACTTTTAGTGATCACAGAGTTTCTTTCTAGGTGCTCACAGACTGTTTGCTTAATGATCTGCTCTAGAATCTTTTCTGGTATTGATGTCAGGCTGACTGGGCGGTAATTGTTTGGGTCTTCTCTTTTCCCATTTTTGAATCACCTCTGCCAGTTCTTTTAATACTCTTGGATGTAGTTCATCTGGCCCTGGAGACTTGAATACATCTAAACTAGCCAAGTATTCTTGTACTACCTCCTTACTTATTCTGGGCTGTGTTTCCCCTGCTGAATCATCTGCTCCATATTCTTCAGGTCGGGCATTGTTTTCTTTTTTGGAGAAGACTGAGGCAAATTTCCGGCGGCGCCCCGCACCAGAAAAAGCGAGTGTGCGTGCGTATGGGAGCACGCTCTCCGCCCTCCGGCCTGCCACACGATTGGCACCAGAGGAACCGGCCCGAAGCCGGGTAAGTTTGGGGACCCCTGAGCTAGGGGTTTAAATAGGATTCGGTATATACTTGAGAAATTACTAAATCACATACAAGTATGGTATTTTGATAAATCAGTCAAAGACTTCAACTTTAAAGGTAAAGGGTTGCACTTAATTTATTTCATTTATATTCCAGCTTTCTTCTGTGATGGAATTTAAGCCAGAGTCCATCAGCTTTCCAGCAAGTCTCTCTCTCTCTCTCTCTCTCTCTCTCTCTCTCTCTCTCTCTCTCTCTCTCTCCCCCCCCCCCCCCCGCCCAGGCACTGATGAGGAGACCCAGATCTGCTTAGCTCTGGTGGGGATGCAGCACCAAGTGCCTTCAGACCTTGATCTGGGGTTAGAGAGCAAGTTCTTCCTGATTCATGTGAATGAACAGTCCCCAAAAGAACAAGGGACTCTGCATTCATTCTCAAACCTATACGTATTCTCCATTTCCTCTTACCAAGATGCTTTACCAAAGGAAAATGATGGTTGTCGTTGTGTCACATAGGATTGTGCTGAGAAAACAGCATAAACAATTTAAGCTGAAGTAGTAATTCTTTTTTTAAAAAAAATACCTATATCTGAAATATCTAAAGAAGGTCCAAGAACTGTGGCCCTGGGCTAAATTTCTGGCAAAAAGAAAGACCCTGGAGGGAGAGAAGGCAGGCAGGAGGGGGGGGAATGGAAGCTGGATGGGAGGAAGAGGGAATGACTGCTCATTGCAAGCAATCAGTTCATATCTCTGCAAGAGCAATCTGTCCTTGTCCATGCAGCTGTTGTCCAGGGAACGTGAGGGGGGGGGGTCATCACACCACTGTTTCTGGCCCTGCTCACAGCAGGTATACGCCCCTTGCTTGCTTAATCCCAGTGGAATGCAGCCCTTGACAGAAAATGGACTGCTGCAGTCTAAAATAATCAAATGCTTTGCTTCTTTCTCAGCCTAATGCATTCCTGTAGCTATGCAATGCTGGTGCATCCGCACCTAACGCCTAAAAGCGGCATTCCTTGCCGAATCAAAGTGCTGCATAATTGCCTCAATGGCTTAGTGTTGGCATGACACGTTCTGCCACTGAGCACAACTGTTGCTGGAAAATGGAGGACACTGGAACAGCCACACTAATTATACTATTGGTTTGTTTAAAAACATGTTATCTGCTGCTCTCTGTTTTACACCAGGACAGTCCACAATAGCTTAAGACATAGGAATACAATGCAACTGCAATGAAAAGTTATGGTCAAAACAACATTCACAGGTTAAAATTCCAATGCCAGGGTGAGTAAAGAAGAAGATTTGCCTGGCAGCTTGAGGATAAGAGGCCCAGACAAGCCTCAAGAAGGGTATGTATTTACAGCTGCTATTTCACTTATTGTTAAAGACAAAATAAATGCAACCAACACACTTCTTCTAAGCCAAAGGAGATCTAACTGAAGGGGTGTGGATCTGCTGCCTCTCCATTCTGTTTCTATCCCTGCGGTTCAGTTATGTGTAGCCCAAGTACAAAATGTTGACTGCACAACTCCTTGTTCTTTCTCAAATCATATTTATAAATTTATATTTATTATAAATAAATATAAATAGTGTGCTCCTGCAAATTCCTTTAAATTAGTACTGCATTAAAATTATCAACAAGGTAATTTTAAATATATTTGTATTTATTACACTTTACACATATAGTTCACAACCAACTAAATTTGAACTTGCAGTGTGGCTTGTATATTAACAAAGATGTGTACATTTCCTTAATACAGCTGTCCCCACCAGAATATTTCTCCTTAAAAACTGATTTTAGGGGTGTGTGACCATTTGCAATAGGATCTTCTCAACATCCTATTCTTAGGAAGTGCAGTGCCCCAGTACCAAATAAAAGTTTAAAGGATATTCTTCTTCAGATTCTAAAAACTTCAAAACAAAGGCAAAATAACCGCTGCCTGCCCACCCAAGGGAGTCAAATTCCCACCTACTTAACAGTCCTGGGAAGGCTTCAATTTCTCTTCTATATTTACTCCAGCGATCAATGGGAAACTCTTATTGGATTTGTGGTGTCTGAGCTTTGGAGGAAAGTAAACCCACATATATCTAAGAGTGGGGATCCTTTGTGTCTGGCCAGAACAAATGGTATTCTTAGTGAAAGAGGCAGGTCATTTTGTTCCCTTGAGTTGGTCCATATGAGATTCTTCCCACTTCCATTATCAAATGACTCTTGAAATGTTGCTATGTAAGAGGAATTGGACAAGGGATGTTTGTCACCCGTGGTACTCTTAAAAGGAAGTGTGTGTGTGTGTGTGTGTGTGTGTGTGTGTGTGTGTGTGTGTTCGTATGGAAGAACAAGACACTGCTTTGCACCACTGCAGTCGTTGCTAAGCCAGCTTGATAGGTTACCACTTCCTAATGTGTTTGCAAATGTCCGAGTCATTGCATCCCTGTACCTTTCTGCTGCATCTTGCTATTGCCCTGCTTTACTTTCTACTAACCTTATCTTCAATGCCTTTTTATTTGGAGTTGTCTTCTTAAATTATGTGGAAGGGAGTGCTGCATTTCTCCTCATCCCCAGAAGCAAGAGATGCAGTACAGCCATCTATATACATTTGTTCCTTTTAGATATCTGCTCCCCCTCCCCCCTCCCCATCCCTTTAAAAAAGAGGCATTCTAACTCTTTGAATGAATTGATAAAAATGGAGGGAGGGGGAGAATTATGGCAGGCCAATAAAGTCTCATAAATCAACTGATATGACCCCAAGGATTTTGCTTTTACATCTCTTTGGTTTCTAAACTCCTTTGATAATACTGAGGGATTGGCTCTTAACTATATGAAGATATCCCTCTCAATGACCTAAATTATGTCTAGCTGGACCACTGTGGAATTGGATGGGGGGGTCAGTGAACTGCTATTCACTTCCCTTTAGGCTATCTACAGCTGATCACGGGCCCCTGTCCTCAACAGATGGAACAATAGAGGTGGCTATTGGCTGCCATGTTGGCACAATCCAATATGAAGTGACAGCAGGGTGCCATATTTGGCTGCTTCATCCTGTGAAGCAGCCAAATTGGACCCTGAAGCTCAACTGATCAGAAAGGACATTTTCTCCCATCTAGAATTGTTTCCTTAAACAGCCATCACACAGAGTCAATGGCTTTGTGGATTATATCACTTGGATAATGGATGCAACCATTTTACAGGTGGCTCTGCAATTTCATACTACTGCGTTGCTGCATGATAATGCATTATAAACCTAGACCAGCAAGCAAAGGTAATACATTTGTCAAGATTGGTATTTTCAGAGCTCTTCGGTCCATGCAAGGACTGAAGGTCAACTACTGGACAAACCAAAGGCTACTTTTCCATGACCACACCCACTCACTGAAGCTTAAAGTCTAGGAGGAGATTGCAATGGAAGAACGATTCCCTTTCCTCCTTGCCACCCAGAATGAAACTACACAGAAGGTAGTTGCTAGTTAAGTGCTGTTTGTTCTTTGCACATAAATAGCATTTCCCATAATCTCCCTTTCTTGATGTCAACAAATGACAGTAATAAAGAAACTGAGATAACTGGAGGTCCCTGGGAGCACAGGGACATGTCTGGGTCTCAGATGATGGACAGTTGAGTAGTGTCTGCCAGGTGGCCTTAAAACCTGTGCTTTGGAGCTTGCAGCTTTCTGTGGCCGCCCCTTGCCACACTATGCAAATGGGGAGCACTTGCGCAAGGAAGGGGAGGCACGGGGGTCTGCATAATTCCTTTTGCTCCCTTTTCTTGTGATGAAGCCTCTGGGAAGCTGCCATTGGATCAGAGATGTTAAAAGCTTTGGTTATTCAGCTGCCTGCAAACAGATGTTTCCTCTTCGTGGGCTCTGGAAATCTGTGAGCGTGCTTGCTTTCATAGCAGCTTTAGAAGAAGTTATATCAGCTGCCTTTATTATTATTTTTTCAAAGGCACAGGAAGGTGGGAGCTCATTGCCTGCATTCGGTTCCACTTCTGTCTTCACCAATACATTTTCATGGAGATCGATATCCTGTTCACTGAGTCAAACTGCGCCAGCCCAATCAATCTTGGGTGCTGAATCTAGCACACAGAAGTGAGAGTGATGCACTTTCAATTAATGACATAGATTTTTGTTACCGGTAATTGCAATCAAACTCTATTTTCTTCCCCTTCTTAACAGCACGTTTGAATGTATTAATACAGCTTTGCCAGGGGGCAGTTTTTCACCACTCAAAACACCCGCTCAGCTGCCAGAAAGATGTAGAACCTTAACCCTTTGCGGTATTGTAACCAAGTCCGTTTGTCTGCCTGTCTCCTCACCTTCAATTCTATGCAGGGCTAGCCATCCATGTTGTTGGACTTCAGCTCCCATCAACTACAGCCAGCAAGACCAATTGTTAGGCATGATGGGAGTTGGAGTCCAGCAACTTTAAGGGTAGCCCTTGAAGTTCCATGGATGACCCTTAGAGGCCTGATAGCTGATCACTTGATTTCGATTTTAAGCTTTGTATAGACATGACCAAATGGCATTAGTAGGTTTTGGGGTTGTTTGTAGAACAAGCCACTTATGTTTTCTTTGGTGTAATCACAGGGTGGATTCATACCCCGTTACGGTCATGCAATGTCCAAGGCAACACGATGACCAAATATAATAATACAATGTCAAATATTGACTATGAAATCTATACAGAACATTAAACAAAATGAAATATATGAAATATGAACTCTTAGTGGATTCTCTTCAAAACCAAATAAACAGAAATCTTATAAGTCTCTGAAAGTCTCAAAATATGAACTCTTAGTGGATTCTCTTCAAAACATTGGTCCTATGCTTTGAAGTCTTATAAGACCTGTGTTTATTTGGTCCTATGTTTTGAAGAGAATCCACTAAGAGTTCATATTTTGAGACTTTCTGAGACTTATAAGATTTCTGTTTATTTGGTTTTGAAGAGAATCTACAAGAGTTCATATTTCATATATTTCATTTTGTTTAATGCTCCGTATAGATTTCATAAAGAGTCGATATTTGACATTGTATTATTGTACTTGGTCATCGTGTTGCCTTGGACATTACTGATATTTATTTGCAACACAGGGGTTTATTTCTTTGGTTACTTACGATCATGCAATGAGCAGGACTACAGTGGTACCTCTGGTTACCGGAGGTCCGTTCTTAACCTGAAACTGTTCTTAACCTGAAGCACCACTCTAACTAATGGGGCCTCCTGGTGCCACCGCGCAATTTCTGTTCTCATCCTGAAGCAAAGTTCTTAACCTGAGGTACTACCAGTATTTCTGGGTTAGCGGAGTTTGTAACCTGAAGCGTTTGTAACCTGAAGTGTTTGTAACCCGAGGTACTACTGTAGTCTTACTAAGCTGCCTTGGGCAAGGCCAAATTTTCATGAGATGTTTCCAGGAGGAGTCTTATAAACACAATTCCATGTGTGCCTTATGTTTTGAAGCATGGCCCCTGCTAGCTAATGATGATTGTTTGTAAAAGGGCTGCTAATAGCGCCAAGGTGCTGTGAGAGGGCAAACTCATATTTATCAAGAGCTTTCAGACCACCTGATGAAAGCTGCTCCTCGTCTACGTGGGATTTTAGTACTTTGCTTGCTGCTCCTTCTCGAAACCCAAGGTTAGCACTTTCTCTTCTAGATGTGTTGTATTGCAAAACAGAAACAAAGACGTGGGAAAGGAGGATCAGAAGAACTGGAGCCGAGGTGAGTTCAGTAGACAGAAGTCCTGGCATTCTGCCTCTTAATGAATTCAGAGTTAATTAGTGACTGCCCTGAGAAGAAGAGGGGGTCTGAATTGCAGGGGAAAGGTCTGTGTAGTTAAAAACAAAGCTGCCTGAATGCCTGAGCCTGTCTGGCCAATAGTCAGGAATATCAGGCATAATGGAAGTTATATCCAGTAATACTTGGAAGCTAGAGGTTCCCCACTCCCAGTGCTATTTTTATAGAAAAAGAGGAGCCAGAGCTTACTATGAACACCTACCTTGTTCTCTTATAATGGCAATGGTGCCCTCCGACTGAAAAACGCCTTGCCCACTCCTGCACAAAAGCGTCAGGATAACTAACAAATACAGTAAAATGTACACTAAAGTTATAAAAATTCCAAGCCGAGTAAAAATTGTAATATCATATTATTTAAAGTTGTAAATTATTTAAAATCCATAAAGATTTTAAAAAAGAGAGAGGCACCTTCCAGAGCCATCTTAAGCCTATCCGGTGCTGTGGTTCAAAGATCCCTCCAGCGCCCCCCCTTTCCCAGAGTTGCTGACCTTTTTACAGCACTGCCGGATGGAGGAGGTGGGCAGTGGCTGTAGGGCGGCTTCTCTGGCGGGGAAAAGGCAGAGGCTCCGGGCGCGGTGGACGAGGGTGCAGCAGGTGAGGGTGCCATGCCCAACCTCCGCCTCTCCCCTGGTGCCCATGCTGCGGTGGCCATGGCAGGTGGAGGCTCCGGGCACGGTGCTGCTTCAGTGCGGTGGACGAAGGCAGTGAGCTGATGCCAGGAGGCGCCGCATCCAGCCTCCGCCTCTTCCCAGGCACCCTCCAGAACTCAGCGCGAACTTGGCACCCTGGTGCCCCGCGCCACTTGCCTCTATGGGCAAGACGCCCCTGGCACCTTCAGTATTTCCTAAAACCCAAAATATATGGACTATGACAAGTGGTTCATTTTGGGTGTTCCAAAGCTCAAGCGTTACTGTATAAAAAGTCCTACTCAGAATCAATGTAGAGTTTAGGTCACATTGGTTTTCTAAGAGGAGTTCTTAGTAAAGTACACTGATTCCCCAGTCCAAGACCATAGAACCTTCTGTTTTTGTCTGCCTTGCCTCCAGCACACACTTGTCTAGTCTAACCATGCTCTAACATAATTAACATTAACAACAACCAGAGTATACAGTAATACAAATCCTAAATATTTTCCAGTCTTGGTCACGCTCAGTTCCAAAGGTAGCCTTGCTTTACTGAAAATGGCCAGCCACCATGATGATAGGGCTCTGGCTTGGTAAACCCCCTCTCAGGCACAAAGCTCACCGATGACCTAAGGCCAAGCATTCCTTCTCAGCCTTCCTTACCTCATGAGGTTGCGGTGAGGATAGGAACACCCTGAGTTCCTTGGGGGAATGCTGAGATAAAAATACAATACACAAGTGGGATCTGTCTTCTTCTTCTTTGGTGATCGCATGTAGCCGAGTAAGATTATCTTCCATAAACACGGTTTTAACAGTGAGTCCGTAAGTGACTGTGGAGGCCTATTCTGGATCCACACGTCCTTCCACAGCGGGGACATTGGTTTCCAGGCAGGAATTGATCACGGTGAGGGTTTGCCAAGCATGCCTTCCTCTTAGTGTGTTTCTCCCATTGTCCTGAGTTTGAGCGTCTTCAACGTCCATGACACCTTTGGTAAAGGCTGTTCTCCAACTGGAGCACTCGCAGACCAGTGTTTCCCTACTTTTTTGTGTTTATACTACTTTTTTTAAGATTTGCCTTGAGAGAGTCTTTAAACCTCTTTTGTTGACCACCGGATTCACGCTTTCCATTTTTAAGTATGTTCTCACTCTTTCACATGGGTGCTTCTGATTCAGGTTCCAGGCAGCTGTTACTTCCTTTTAGATCCTGTTACATGTTGCATGTTCAGACCCAGAGACCTCCCCCCCCTATATAAATTCACACTTGACTCAATTTTAGTTTGGTCTTGGCAGAATTTAAGCCACAACTTTATTGATTACAGCAAGGGAGTGGTTGCATAGGCTCTGGTTCGACTAGCTCCCTGCACCCTTGCAGGTAGCGCTGACCCAGGGCACCAGCATAGCATAGCTGCCAAGTTATCCCTTTTTAAAGGGATTTTCCCTTATGCTGAGAAAAGGGAAAACTTGGCAGCTATGCAGCATAGGTCAGCCAAGGGTGAACACCTGGATAGGTGAAAAGCTGGGAACAGACTATGTCCACCCCCCAGATGTCCCTCTGGACTCAGGCACGGCACAACCCCTCGCAGGGTTGACCAAACCATTTGAGTCCCTGGATTCCTTTAACAGAATACCCTTCACATAGGGATGGCGAGAGCGTTCCCCCATCCCTATCACCTATCTGCAACCTTACAAGTTGTGATGATTTGCTACTCGGCAGGCAAAACCCAAATGGCACCAGCCAATCAGCCAAGTGGCGGAAAATTCCTGCCATGCCCCTGTCCCAATGACAGATGACACACGACAGCATAGCAAGGTCAAGCGCGAAAAGCCCTAAAAGTAGGGAGAGGTGGGCGGCTGTTCCAAATGCACACACTGAAAGAGGAAGCTCTGGGTCATGTTCATGGGTATAAATAGGTCCCTCGATCTGTTTCAACTGCGCCCCATTGGCCAGATTGAACCCAATATCAAGGGACCTACCAATCAGGTGTTGTGGCTGACCAATCTTACCCACCCACAACACAGGCGGTCGGTCTCAAGGTCTCACCGCAACACGTGCCCTCTTTTAGAGAGGACACAAACTACTCTAGGCCTGTACAGAGCTTGTGTGAGGTCCAGGGAGGGAGTATTCTTGGCCTAACAGCGTAAATCCGTTCAGACAAAATGGCATGGTGCAGTTAATCAAAAACAGGAGTGGAACCTTGTGGTTGCAGTGGGAAAGTAAAGCCAAGGCTCTGAACTTAAGGCTCACTGCAGCTAATTACCATCACGGTAAACTAGCCTTTCCTAACCTGAAGCCATCCAGATGTTTTGGACTACAACTACAACTCCCATTAAGCCCCAGTAACGTCTGATAAAGCTATAGCAAGGCATGTTTATGGTGACATTAAAACTGGTCCAAAGGTCCCATTTCTGCTGACATGGCCCGTTGTCTTTTTTAATTAGATGGATTAATAAATAAAGAACAGGCTTCTTCGGCATTTTGCCCCCTAATGCCCATGATCTAGCTGCTTCACTTCATTTTATTTCTTATCCATTTGTTCTAAAATGTGTATCTCACCAACTGAACAGGAGCGGACCCTGTAGTGGCTTAATTCTTTTTAAAAAAAAAACAACAGGCAAACTGGGACATCCTCATGTTGAGAAACATTTGAAAATATGTGGGCAGTGTCTCCTGATGTCTCTCCTGCTAATTTCCCGGATGGTTATGTTTCAGAGAAACATAGCTAAATACGTGATTTGGCCGTAGTATATCCTCACCCCCAGCTCATCATGCAGAGCACAAGGACCAAGGCAGGCAAGCAGCAAGAATGGATAAATCATATCCGAAAGGTTCATGAAACTAATAAAGAAGATGCATAATTAGAGGAGCTTGGAACGACACAGTCTCTGCATTTTTAAAGGGGGCGTGTGATCAGCCTGACTCCAAGCACTGTCCTGATCGTAGGGGTCTTTTCTTTGCAAGCTTTCTTCCCCAGCCACCTGCTGCCCTGCCTCATCTTTGGTGCAGCAACTCTGGGCGAGTTGCCTCCGCTCAAGCTCAGCTTCTGCTAAGCCTGGAAGGAGGGGGGGGGGAGAGGCTGTTTAATGATGCTAGTTATGCCATACACGGCCTTGCTGTTTCTAGGAATAGATATGCTCAGACATCAATTAACATCTAATTGCTGGAATTACTCTTGTTACTCTGCTATAGATGCCACGGAGATCAAACCAGGCCTATTTGCAGTTCTATTTTTAATTTAATGGAACTTCAGCTTTTTTCCATCCAGCAAAATATAATATAATAAATAATAAATAACTGACATACCATTCAGAGAATAAACAGTTCAGGGATCAGAACGTTCTTAAGGAAATGACATATACAAGATCACGTCTTAATTGTTTGTGCCAAAGGGGAGGTTTGATTGTCTTTGCAGGAACTTTTCTCCACCACTTCGTCCTTGCTCTCTCCCCCCCCCCCACACACACACATTATATCCTCTTTTCATCTTTGCCTTGTTTGTCTGTGTGATCTTTACCGCAGAGAGGTGGGGGTGGAGGGAAAGGAGAAAGGGTCTTGAAATTACTTGCTTAATTCAATAGGTTAGAAGCTGTTCCCGTCATCTGTGGGATCACCTTCAGGGAAATGGCTTTTCATAATTTGTTTTTATTTCATTTTAATATTTTTTCCCCTGTGTGTGTGTGTCTTTAACCTATTGAAGGAGCCAGCTTGGGCTCAGAGGTGGAATAAGAAGGAAAAAATGTATGTGTGAGAGGCCAAGTAAATTGAGAAGGGACATCAAGACGCGAGAGGATGTTTTAAGTGCTGGCACAGGGACTAATCTCACCTACAACATTACACATCCTCCCACTGGGCTTACATTGCCTTCTACCAGCATCAGGCTGCTTTTGGCCATGCCTGGATCGCCACAGCTGTAAGGTAGAGCAAACGCTCCGTATGCACAAGGTCCCATGTTCAATTCCTGGCATTTCCAGATAAAAGGATCTCAAGTAACAGGTGTCTCTTGCAGCCTCAGAGAGCCATGGCCATCAAGAGCATTTCAGATATTGGGAGCTGAGCCAGTGCTCAGTATAAGGGCCACTCTCTATGTTGAACCCACTGCACTATGTTGAACCCACTCAGATAACAGAGACAAATGTCAATTTGAGGGACCCATGTCTTTTTTGGGGGGACAGATATCAGATACCTGCCACTTCTCCATGTGAGTCACGGAAATCTCCAAAGACAAATAGAAATTGCTGCTAGGCAAATGCCCACAAAATCACAGTAACCCCCCATGGTGCAGAGCAGTGCATTTAGTCTCCCCCATGCACATGGGCTTTCCCATTCACTTCAGTGGGAGGGAATAATAATAATAATAATAATAATAATAATAATAATAATAATAATAATATGTTTGGCTGGGTTTCTCCAGCCACTCTGGGCGGCTCACAGAATATATAAAGCATAATACAAGCATATGCATCCCTTTGAGCACACACATCTGAACCCTCTTTTGTGGGCACACTTCTCCTGTGCAAAAGCCCCGTGAGTTGATTGAGATTGACCTTTAGGAAGGAAGGAAGGAAATCCAGTATTCTGTGTCTTTGAGATGGCTGTGGGATGTGCAAACTTATCATTTTGGCTCAGCTGCTCCATCTACAGATAGTTTAGCTACCCTGCCACCTGCTTTCCCATTCCCGAGTGGCAGGTGAGACATTTGTATTAGTATATTTATCATAGCAATTTCTTTGGTATTCATCACTAATATGGGAGTGCTTCACTATTATGAAAGATAAAATTGCCTTGTACGTTTCCGCCACCAAGGGCTTCTCTGCTATTATGGCATCACTTATTGTGTTTGTCCTTGTAGTTACTCTGGTGTGTGCCATCCATCTTTTGAGCACGTATGAGACAAGCAGTGTGTGTGCTCTCACTGTGTGTCTTTGCGTCGAGGTGGCCATTTATATTTCCACTCTGAAACTAGCCCTTTGATTTTTCTCCGCATTTCTAAATGTTAACAGGACCTTAGCATTAGTGCAGGTTTCGTTATCATCGCAACGTAATGCTCAACACTCCATCATTGTAACGCTCCGCTGGTGAAACGCTATTCCCTTGTCCACTGAAGAATGTTTTCAATATGACAAAAAGTGCTGTGCGGAGTGAAAACTCCGCAGCGAGCACTTGAGAATATGTGAGCAGAGCTCGCTGAGGCTTGTGTGGATACAATGCACACACAAATGGTTAGCGCAGCTTTGAAAATGCTGGCCACTTGTTGGGTATATGTGAGAACTAAATGAAGGCCCTCCAAAAGGTGGTACAAGCAGTCAACAGTGGCTGTACATATTGTACATGTAGACCTTTGCTGGGATTAGTGGATTGTAACATGGGAGCTGAGCCCTGCGTTATGCCTCTGAATCCTGGTCGCAGGGAATCACAGGTGGGCAGAGGGTTGTTGCACTCACAACTAGCTTGCAGGCTTCCCACAGGCATTTGTGAGAACAGGGTGCTGAACCAGATTGGCCATTGGCTTGATCCAGCAGGCTTGTATTATTATTATTATTATTATTATTATTATTATTATTATTATTATTATTCTGGGTTTTATAAACAAGAATAATGTTATACAAACATGTCGTTTGTATATCACAACAATGGCATAATAAATGTGGGAAAATACCTACAACATGATTCATTATTAGTCGTCAATGTATAAGTCCTTGGTTTAAGAATTGGTTTAAACAATTAGGAAGAAGAAGAAAAGAAAGGGGGGAGAGGATGGAAAGGGGGAGTGGCGAGGGGGTGGGGTCGGGTGGTTATGCTTCTATTATTCTACTTAAGTGTGTGTGAGGGGCTGTGTCAGTGTTACTTGTATGGATTCTCTTACTATTCACTTGTTGTATTTCCTTGGTGGTGAGAGAGGTTGGGTGTGGCCAGTAGGCTTGTATTCTGTTTTGAATGTACAGTGGTACCTCAGTTTAAGTACACAATTGGTTCCAGAAGTCTGTACTTAACCTGAAGTGTACTCAACCTGAAGTGAACTTTCCCATTGAAAGTAATGGAAAGTGGATTAATCCATTCCAGATGGGTTCGCGGAGTACTTAAACTGAAAGCACTCAAACCGAAGCGTACTTAAACCAAGGTATGACTGTATTGGACATTTTTCAAAGTGGTCCTAGAATGTAGGTATGGAAGTCTTCTTCCCCCTACCTGCCCCCATAAAACCCCTAATAGTGCTCTGCAGGGCAAAATGTCCCTCACTTCAAAATGCCCCCATCCCCAAATGAGTGTTGTTGTTGTTGTTTAAAAAAAATACAATTTAGCTTCTCACCATTGATACCAAAGAAGACCCTTTTCCCCCTATGGCTGTTAGCCAGACTCTCTCTCTCTCTCTCTCTGTGTGTGTGTGTGTGTGTGTGTGTGTGTGAGTGAGAGAGAGAGAGAGAGAGAGAGAGAGAGAGAGAGAGAGAGAGAGAGAGACTCATTCTGATCATGGTGGGTGAATGATGAGAAAAGTATTCCCTCATCCCTCATCCTGTGCACCACCTCCTTCTAAGAATTGCCTCTTCCCCTGCCCCGTCCCACTGCCCACCCACCTATCATTTTAAACAGAAAAAATAAGATGTGTAAAATGTCTGGTTTAGCCCTAATTGAATTTCTTCCCTATGTCTGAAAAGGTAGACCCTGTGAAGGCATGAAAGAAGGGAAGTAGGCCAACAATGCCAGGTGTGATTGTAATAGGCAATCAGTGAAGGTGGCTCCCTCTTTGACACTTTATCCACAAAACAGGAAGCAATATGGAATAACAGCAACCGTTGTGCAGTGTCCATCAGACTCTGCACCCCGTCATCATTGGGGACCATTGTTTGACAGCTGCTTTCTTAAGGCTTTTCTTCATTGCACACCACATGCCTAGGAGAAACTGCACATTTAGCTCCTTGTGTGCTGATGATGGAAGTGGTGCCGTTTTCTGGTAGTTTTCTGGTAGTTGCAGGACACTTCTTATCTTTTGTTAGGTGCAGAATAAGATTACCCACTTTAAGACTGAAGTCTTCTCTTCGTCTGTTGAAAGGAATTATTTCACTCATTTATCTGTCATTTTATGTCAAATCATGTGAATATAGTCAGATGGCTAATATGCAGGGCTGGTCCAAAACACAATGCGGCCTGAAGCCACTGCTCCCATTCTTTGCACAGGAACCGACCAGCTGGGGAGTTGAACCTTATTTCAATACTGAAGATGGAGGCTAGCTTACACACCGCTCTGCTCTCCAACACTTTGTCACACACCCTGCCCTCGTCATCTACTGCCTGAGACAACCACCTCACTTCACCTAATGGCTGGACCGGCCCTGCTGATATGACCATGAAGGGGACATTTGGGTTAATTTGGAAGTTGCCAACTTAGTGGCCCTTGGGTGCCATGGCACCCAGGAAACCTTCATTGGCACTGTCAGGCAGAAGCCCCAGGCTCTGAGTTTTCTAGTTTTTTTTAAAATGGTCTCTAGCCCTCCTAGAAAAAGGGTTATGAAGCAAAATGTGCAGGTACCCTTCTAAGCAATTTCTGTGAAATGTAGAAGCCCGGCTCCTCTCACCTGTCAGTGTTTATAGCCAATGAGTGAAGTCAAAGCTGTGATTGATAAGTGAGTTGTTTGGACATCGGGCAATAGAAATCCCTGGGGTCCTAAAGAGTTGTTTTCCTTTCTTTATTGCACTTCCCCTGCTTCTTTCTTACTTCCTGTTCCTTGGATACACCTGTTTTGTTTTGCTCCCTGATATGGAGCAGGTGGCAGTCAGCTTCTTGACAAGCCTTAAAAAAAAAAAAGTGTGTTGAGGTAGTGGAAGAAGCACAAGAAACCTTCGTTTTGCTGCCTTCTGGCCATGTGGAGCACTGGGCAAACAGCTGCTTGAGGAACTTTTGGGAAATGTTGAGGTGAGGAAACAAATGCAGGAATCTTCCCACTCATGCTGTGTTTGTTTTGCTACCTACTGGTACTCCCAAGCAGAGGCCTCCTACCTGCTACCTGCTGGTACTCCCAAACAGAGGCCTCCATTGAACACGGGGTGGGGCTGTGAGTGTGAGGGTATGGCATCCCTTTTTCCCCCTGCTGCTTGCCCCAAAGCAGGGATTGCTCCAAGGTTGTCTTTTGGAGCCAGGGGAGGGCTCAATGGAAATGCAGAAACGTTACAAGTATTGTTTTTGCCTCCTCATACACAGTTTTGAGAAGCTTGTAGATGACGTTCAGCCTCAAACGTCACACTACTCTGGGCCAGAATTGTTCAGCTACTACTCCGGTGAGTATTTTCTGTGTGTTTTCATTGTATTTCTGTTCTTTTTTTTAAATTCAACAAATGTAGTTTAAAAAAACCCACATTGCCAGCACGAATATGTATTTTTATTTCATAGAATCATATGCATGTGTATGGCTGGCTGTAGCAATTCAAAATTATTCCTGGATTCAGTTACCTTTTATTTTCTAGCTCTAAATGACACACCAAAATAATACGGTAGACTGCATAACAGCCAAGGCTTAACAGTATATGGAAAAGAAGAAAGATTTTCAAACATGTTTCGTTTTAAAAAATAAGAATAGGTTTTTTCATTTTCCATATTTGAACCATGTTATGTTCTGGTCCCTTTTCCTCTCATGCTCTTTTGGTGATGGCAGCAGCCATTTTCTGACTAGTGCCTTTAGGACCATCTCAGAATTCCAGGTTGGCAATCACTGGATAATAATTGTTTTAGGGAGGTTTTGCTATAGAGTTGATTGAACATTTTGTTCAGCACTTGTGGTATTTTAAGAATACAGTGGTACCTCAGGTTAAGAACTTAATTCGTTCTGGAGGTCTGTTCTTAACCTGAAACCGTTCTTAACCTGAGGTACCACTTTAGCTAATGGGGCCTCCCGCCGCCGCCGCACGATTTCTGGTCTCATCCTGAGGTAAAGTTCTTAACCTGTGGTACTATTTCTGGGTTAGAGGAGTCTGTAACCTGAAGCGTCTGTAACCTGAGGTACCACTGTATAAACAGCACTGAGACTCCTCTGTGGAAAGCTGAATTTATATTGAGAGTTACTGAAGGCTAACATGGGGTGGGATGAATAGGGGAATTAGTGGTTCTCCAGAACAGCATTTAAGCTTTTAGGGCTTTGCTAATGTTTCAGAGTCACTTTGGAGTATGTTTCATATGCTGCATCCAGGCTTTGTACGAAGAGAATGTCTCTGGGTGACATGTAAACAGTTTTGTGCTTATATACCTTCAGTAGTAGTGTGTACATTAGGACCCAAATATAGACGTTAAACTTTTTTAAAAAAAAAATCTGTGTTTGATGCCAGGAAAATTAATGGTCTCTCCTTTCATTCTTCAAGTACATGACTTTCTGACACTTAAAGTGCTCGGCAAGTTGTGTGCCTGAAGATCAACAAAAGTGCAAGTTCCATTCCCAGGAAGCAACCATCTGTGCATCTGGACTCAAAGACAAAAATATTTCCATTTGTTGAAATATTGGAGAAAGGTGCTACTTTATTGGTTGTTGTAACACAGTAACACAAGCAGGATGGCAGATGGGAGAAATCTTCCCCCGATCCCTTTAAAAAATGGCGAATACAGCAAATCAAGGTTTTTCAGAAGGTGAGAAAGGATTGGAAAAGGCAGGAACACTATACTTAGCTCTGTGAGCGTCAGGAATATCTCACAATTAGGAACTTGCAGGAGTTGTGTGCGCTGAGAGGCAAGTTGGTTGAGGGTCAGGGTGATGTTAGTAATCCTGAAATGCACGCATAGGCAGCCTACTGAACTATCTGAACTTTTGATCTGATATAGGTTGGTAGGTCTTATGCGCTACACATATGACAGGTCTTTAAAAGGCAGTGTTCCTTCCTTTTGGCCAAACTAGACCATACACATTAGTTCTGTGTCTGTGTCCTCAATTGCGGGAGAAAGGGTTAACATATGGGACTCCCATTAAGGATAATGGTGTAATTGTCTGAAACAGAAATGTTTGCTTATGTTGAATTGCTGTGTATTTTTAGCATGGGTTTTTTTCCTTTGACAGTAGCTCTCCTATGATTGGCTGACTGTGAGTCACATGAGAGAGGAATTCTATTGTGTTGTGACTGTTATTCAAGTAACAGTTGTTTTTAACTGCTTTCTGTTCTTCTCTGTGTGTGCGTGTGAGGGGTAATGGCTGCTGAGAGAGGTTTCTCAAGATACTGCTGAGGACAATGTGTGTGAAGTGAAACAGACAATGTGATCTGTCTGAAGTGAAACAGACAGAGGACATTCCTAAATGTTAATAGGGAGAAACCTGGGCATGAGATTGCAAATAAATTCTTCTAAGTTATATTTATGAAAGTAAAGTTTTCTTTGGAATATAAAGTGTCTTGACATTGCATATCATCAAAATTTGATATCTAACAACAACAATAACAACAACAACAACACCTGATCCAGATTTGGACCGCATGGTGGGTGGTAGGAGACTTTAACCTAAGGTGGGGAAGCCCAGACTGGGGCAGGGGGCAAATGAAGCCCTTCATGCCTCTGTATGTCATGCCTCTGTATGTCACCCTTGGGCCTCTGACCAGGCCACATCTCTCACTACCCCTGCTGTGAACCCTCCTCTAATGGCTTTATCTGACAGGAACCTGCAGTTCAGCTGTGGTAATGTCTCCGGCTTGAGGGGATTAAGTTATTTGTGTTAGTATGTGGCCCCCAGAAGGTCACCCATGAAAGAATGTGGTCCTTGGGCTGATCAAGCTACTGATTTTAACCCTTAGCTCCCCATTTTGCTCCCAATCCAAATTAGCTCTCCTCCCATACACCGACTGTTAAGTATCATTGTTTAATTGACACTGAAATAGAGAATGTAGGGTTGCCATATGTCCGGAATTGTCTGTACATAGCCATGATTCATTCACTGGAAATAGTGTTCAGGTGGAAATCGCTGAAATGTAATCTATGTCAGAAGTGTGGATTGGGGGGGGGGGTTTCCATTTTTTTTATTTAAAAACCCCCTCAAAAACCTAATCTTTTATTTTTGAGATTTTGCACACACAAAAAGCGCTCAACAACACCACCACCCCCAATTTGGTGTCTGGATTTTCACTTTTTGAAATATGTCAACCCTAGAGAATGCCTATGTATTGCTAAAAGCTGAAGAAGAGCAGAAAGGGATCTCTGAGTTCCTAGATGGGCTGATAATTAACTGTTGTTATTGTTCTCTGGTAGCTCTGAGGAGGTGTTTAACTTTAGATCACATGGGAGGCTGCTGGATTGCAAATTCGCCATCTTGGAAGGGTGGTGGCTGAGTCTTTGTTCTCAGGTTCTGTTGGAGCTCCATAGCCTTTGGGGCTAGAATGCAGGCTAATGGAACCTGTGTGTGAGAGCTATATTTGTCAGCTCTGGTTAGAAGTTATTTTCTTTCTTATAAGATGCTGGCCCTATGCTTGACAAGTACAAGATACTGTACAACTGTTTGGATGAATCCTTTACTGGGTTTTGTTCTGTTTTGAAGAAACTTGTGCAAGTAAAGTTTTGAACAATCTAATGGGTTTCATTAATTGTTTCATTCCAAACGGAGTCAGTTTTTACGCCTCTAGTCACTTCAAGCTGCCCAATATTAATATCTGCAATACTGACAATTTGCATAGGGGCAGGAAGCTCCCATTGAAGCAAATTCTCAGTGCAGGGCTCCCAGTCCAAATCAGCACCACGGGAAGGGGAGGGGAAAGTGTTGAAGCACACTCTTACACACATACACAATGCTGGTAATTTATGTTGTTAGAAGAACAACCCTGCATTTAAGGGCACAGATACGGAGCTAGCATACCATCTAGTCTGGCCTTCATTCACATAAAGGTAAAGGTAAAGGGACCCCTGACCATTAGGACCAGTCGTGACTGACTCTAGGGTTGCAGCGCTCATCTCGCGTTATGTGGCCAGCATGACAAAGCCGCTTCGGGCGAACCAGAGCAGCGCACAGAAACACCGTTTACCTTCCTGCTGTAGCGGTACCTATTTATCTGCTTGCACTTTGACGTGCTTTTGAACTGCTAGGTTGGCAGGAGCTGGGACCGAGCAACGGGAGCTCACCTCGTCACGGTGATTCGAACCGCCAACCTTCTGATTGGCAAGCCCTAGGCTCAGTGGTTTAACCCACAGCACCACCCGCATCCCCTTCAACCACATAGGGAGACTGTTTTTCCGGGACTGTTCTGCTTGAGCCTGAAGGTGGGGGGATAGCATGATTGGATGCTGCTCCCAATTAACAATTACTTGCTGTATCACCCACCCCCAACCTCATGGCCTCTAGATGTTATTGGACTCCCATCAGACTGAGCCAGCATGGCCAATGGTTAGGGATGATGGGCATTGGAGTCCAAAACATCTGGAGGACATCCATTTGTGGAAGGTTGCCCTCTTCATAGACAGCTAGATGTTAAGCTAGAGGGTTCTTGCCTAGCCTTGTCCTAGAATTGCTAACTTTCTACATAGATGTTTTCCCCACCCCATTCAAATATGCTAGCCCTCTGGAGTGGTATAGCTCAGGAGGGGTTTTACCTGTCCTGTTTGACTAGATCTTACTGTAAAGCACGCAAACATCCATCTATCTCTGGAAGAAAGAACGAAGGGCTTGCCTTACCTGTGTCCTTCCATTGTGGTTTCTCTGAATTAAAAAGTAATCAACGGTTATGAAAAACCATGATTGGAAAAGCAAAGATAACCACCGATAAGAACTGAGCAAATCACAGGGCAAGAACGCATCTTGTAAATAAATGTAACGACAATGGAATTACTGTCAAATCAAATTATACAAATTACAGGTCGTAAACAGCCTCTCTGAAGCAGCCCAATTGATTACTCAAAATGAAATGAGAAACACCAAGAGGGAGCCTCCAGCATACTAAGCACCTTCTTGTCAAAGACAGGCACCTCATCAACCTCCAGCCAGCAAAAACCATCTCCAACACTGCCTTTTCTGGAGGTCTTGCTAGCAGTCAAATTGTCTAAGCAACGGCCAAACAATTCCCCTTCCAGGGCAGTGACTTCTGTGGCCAAGATCCCTCAAATCATGGAGGCAGTAGTGCTTAGATTTAATACAATTTAGATTCTCTGATAATTGGCCAAAGGTCAGCCTGAAGCTAAAGATACACTAAAGGTGCTTCTAGCCAATCTGTTTATTGAGCATTTTGCTGATTTGTTTGCAAGGAGATTAGATAATGTTGGCTATTTAATTAGCATTTGTTCTGATTTGTTTGCAGCAAGGTTAGATAACCTTGCATCAAAGTGAGTGTTATCCCACACTTTCCAGGGCGTTTCCCCATCACTTTCCTTATTGCAAAGAGGCTGGCCGTTTTGGGAATTGGGTTTGTTGCACAAGGCCTTACAATCAAGTATAATTGCTCAACCTGAATTTGCTGGTATGTGGTGGACTTCCACCCCAAAACAGCAACAGTCTGGAAATGCTCTAAGGCTTTGTACAGACATGGATGCAAATTGGGATGTAAGGTGTTTGCTTTTTCACCCAGCTTGTATGTAATGCATTTGGCAGCTGTGGTGGTCAGTGAGTTTTGATTCAGTGCTCTACCTTGCTCTTTCTTTCTTCCAACATGTATGCTTCAAGAAAGCTGCCCCTACTCTACTCTTATTTTTAAGGTGCTGCGTGGACATTTATTCGCCTTTCCTGTTGTGTCTGCTACAATATTTTTAATTAGAGAGACTGGGACTTGAACTTGCTACCTACTCCAAGCAGGGTATATACTCCACCATTCCCAGGAAGAGTGCCTTCCATTCTCCCCCAGATTATGGGTTTGTCTGGGAATTTAGGAACTCACACACCAAGGTGAGAGATGCTCCTGGAACATGATGGCATTACATAAACTCTAAACCAAATTATTGTTTAGCATGAACAAGCAAGCATGTAGCTGCATAGAGCAGAAATTGTGGCCACTCCTCCCCCAGTCCTGCTGCCACTGTACTACACAGAGCTAAGCCATGGTTTGGCTTCCCATTACTGTACATGTTAACAGTGTCTCTATTTGCAGCCCCCTGGGGAATTAAAAATACCCATTGTTTGTGGCCTCTTCTCATATATTTGTGGGAACATCTGACGTTCTGGGGCAAGGCACCATTCATTCCAATGGACTAACCTCTACTGTGCAGAGGGCTATAGTATCTCAGCAACCTTTACAATCATACCCCTACAGCTCTATATGTGTTGTGCTTTAATTTGACACCCACGCCCCAATTCATTTCATGACTATAGGTCCCTGGCCGCTCATGCCCTCTGGCTTTGATTCCAGTTTTGTGATATGGATGAGAACTTTGCCTTTACAACTTTCAGAGGAGATGATTTCTGCAACTCCCCTAGATAGCTTGTTCAACAGTTTCCGGCAGTTTGAAAGTTTGTTCTCAACCCTAATATTTAATCTAAATTGACCACACCACAACTTAAATCAATTCCTTCTTGTTCTTTGCTCGGCCACACAGCCATTTTCCATCTTCATTATGACAGCTTTTTATTTGAAAAGTGTTATCCTTTCCTCCCTCAATCATGGTTTCATTGAGACTGCACATCCTCACTTCCTTCTCTTGGTAGGACTTATATTCCAGCCAAGAAGCCCAACTACCTCCTCCTCCTCCTGCTTACGTCTTTTCATCTGTAAGGATTTTCCTATTACCAAGAGCCATTTGTCACTTGTTTCTCTTTACTCCTAACAGGTTTTATTTATGAAGTCATGTTTCATCATTACAAATGGCAACACTCCGTCTTGTTTCTCTGACTTTGTCTCCTGTCCACAGAGTTGCAATATTGTGATGGAAAAAACAAGGTAACTGAGGAGTCCAACCTAGTGTAAAAGCTTATCCGCACTTCCTCTTGTTGCTGCTGCTTCCCCCACCCCCCAAGGGGAAACCTCTCCTTAGTGCTCAGTCGGAGCAGAGAACAGTTTTTTCTTTTTTGCGGATTGCCGCTTGTTCCGAAAGAGCAGGTTTTCCCTGGGAAAGGAGCAGAGCAAACAGAAAACCAGAGCAACCTTTCCCAATCTGGTGTCTTCCAGTTGTTGCCGGACTACAACTTCCATCATCCCCGAGCATTGGCTGTGCAGTCAGGGACTGATGGGAGTTGGAGTCCAACTGCCTCTGGAGGGTGACAGGTCTGCAGACACATCATTTTCTTTTTAAGAGAATTTGAAAAACTTTGAAAGTTGTTGCTTATGGTATATGCAGCCATGCCTGCTCTTCCATCATGGAATTGCAGGGGGTGGAGGTTGTACAGTATTGGTTTCTCCCAGCCCTGTTCCTTGATAAAAACTGGTGGATTAGACGTTTTCTGAGTCCAAATAAAAATTTACGGCTATATTTATGCTCTGTGTTTTTCCCAACTGGAAAAAGCAAGGTATATTTGGCACCTTATGGGGCAGCAGCTTGCTGCTCCATTTCTAACATCGGGCATATTTGTAATTATGGTTTGAATAAAACTGAAAGCATTTTTAGTTTTAAATTACAGCACATAAAATTTTACTGTTTGCTAACTAAGTTATACATAAAACATTTTATGTTCTTGACATAGTAAATGTAAGTTTATAACTTATAAGAGAATCCTAAGTAATGTGTGTTTTAACTCCCTCCATTTTTCCATTTATTTTCTGGAAATTGTGGTGGGGCAAACATCTCCTATGGCTTCAGTTTTCCCAGAAATTTTACACCTCTAGGTTAGCCACTATCTCTCAGCCAGATGCAAAAGAGAACAGGGCTTATGCATCTTAAGAAGTTGTGCAGAAGAGGAGGTTTCGGCAAATGATTTAGCTTGGCATGCTACCCTATCTCACAGGGTTGCTGTGCTGATAAATCAGGTGAACCATAGATGCTGCTCTTTGGGGGGGGAGGGGATTGGGGTGTAAATGTAAATAATGTGTCAAATTCTCACCTGTCAACAGAATGTCATGAGCCTGACACTTAATGCCGGGGGGGGGGGGGGATTAGCTAGCTTTAGAATGCAATCCTCTGCTTCCTGGTGGGTTTCAGATCTCCAGCTCCATGGATAACGCCTTGCAGCCATGGTAATCTCTATGGAGATGACAAAAAGGAGGTGTTCCTTCCTCTACTACGGTATGTCTCATGGGATCAGGAGAAGCTATGGGTATGCCAGATTCAGAGCCCTGCCATTCCTTTAACATGCTTCTGAAATGGAGATGGCCTACTGATTTTGCCTCCCATTGGGATCAGTGGGAGGATAAATCTTGAGGTGAGGGACACGCAACTTCCTGGAAACCCGCCTCCATATCCAGGCTAACATGGATGCCTTTAAAAGGATTAGACAAAATCCTGGAGGATGAAGGCTCTCAGTGGCTACTAGCTATAGTGACTAGGTAAAGGTAAAGGGACCCCTGACCATTAGGTCCAGTCGTGACCGACTCTGGGGTTGCGCGCTCATCTCGCATTATTGGCCGAGGGAGCCAGCGTATAACTTCCAGGTCATGTGGCCAGCATGACAAAGCCACTTCTGGCGAACCAGAGCAGCACATGGAAACGCCGTTTACCTTCCCGCTGTAGCGGTTCATATTTATCTACTTGCATTTTGACATGCTTTCGAACTGCTAGGTTGGCAGGAGCTGGGACTGAGCAATGGGAGCTCACCCCGTCACAGGGATTCGAACCGCTGACCTTCTGATCAGCAAGCCCTAGGCTCAGTGGTTTAACCCACAGAGCCACCTGGGTCTTAGCCACAGTAACTAGACTCTACCTATTCTGTTGGAGGCAAGCTGCTTCTGAATACTAGTTGCTAGGAATCGCAAGCAGGAAGAGTGACGTTGCTTACAGGCTTCCCATGGTCAACCAGCAGAACTAGATGGACCTTTGGTCTGATACAGTAAGTCTCTTCTTATGCTCTCTTGCTTCTTATGCTCTCTTGCTTCTCTCCTAATTCCTTTGGACTGCTCTGTTAGAGTGTCTGCCCCTCAGCCGGAAGAAGTCTTATTCTAAGCACATTTCATAGAGGCCGACTGCCATGGTGTTTACATCAGGTTTCATCCCTTACTTGATGAGGGTCACAGAGCAAACTAATAACACCTAAGTATATGAGGATATTAAATGAACAATGACAGGCTCACTCATCACCCTAGCCTTTTGTCCTAGCCAGGGGTGAAAGGTTCATAAAACTTAAATAGTAACCTAATTGAAGGGGCTTCCCCCGCCCTCCCATCCCCTCTTTTTTTTGCCTGCCTTCTGCCAAATTTACACTTTTATCTGATGATCCGTAATAGACGCCACTGAAGAAAGCCAGAATTTCTCAGTCACCTTCCCTCATAGACCAGAGCTTGCATCTCACCTAAATCTCCCTTTTCTGAGTCAGAGACTGGACAGGGTGTTATTTAACTCACCTGCTTTATTATTATTTTTTTAATAAAATTGTCTTTAAAATGTATGAGAAGCATCGTAGAGGACAAGGTGTACCAAAGCGGCAAGTGCGGAGTCAGCTGAAAATGTTTCTAAATGCAATAAATAAGTAACGAGGGGGGAAGCAGAGGGCCTTGGGAGACAGAGACACAAAGGGTGTGTGTGTGTGTGTGTGTGTGTGTGTGTGTCAGAGAGACAGAGAGAGGCTCTGGCTGATATATCGATTGAGGAACCTCATCTTAGAGACGGAATGTACTCCTTTTTGCTACAAGGCCCCATAGAGTTATGGATAGATGTTGCATACACACCATACATTTAAAGCACCTTTTCCATGCCAAAGAATCCTGGGAACCACAATTCACCCTTCATGGAGCTTCAATTCCCAGCACCCAGAGAAATGTCCCAAAGACATTTTGGCAACTGAGGTGAACCACAAAATGGCGCCCCCCACCACCTCACCCTGGGAAGAAGGGGTAAGTGAAGGTCCACATCAGGAGCAAAGGTAGGAGGATACCAACAGCACTTCTTATCTGCCAAGAGGATGCTGTAGAGGCAGCCTCGGAAGGTGGGCAAATCTGGCCTCCAATAAAAAATAGGTCATGTCAGACTAATCTGATCTCATTTTTTGACAGAATTACAAACCTGGTAGATGAAGGGAACACTGTGGATGTAGCCTATCTTGATTTCAGCAAGGCCTTTGACAAGGTGCCCCATGATATTCTTGTAAAGAAGCTGGTGAAATGCGGGCTAGACAATGCTACCATTCAGTGGATTTGTAACTGGCTGACTGACCGAACCCAAAGGGTGCTCATCAATGGCTCCTCCTCATCCTGGAGAGTAGTGACTAGTGGGGTACCACAGGGTTCTGTCTTGGGCCCAGTCTTCTTCAACATCTTTATCAATGACTTGGATGATGGGCTTGAGGGCATCCTGAGCAAGTTTGCAGATGACACCAAATTGGGAGGGGTGGCTAATACCCCAGAGGACAGGATCACACTTCAAAATGACTTTAACAGATTAGACAACTGGGCCAAAGCAAACAAGATGAATTTTAACAAGGAGAAATGTGAAGTACTACACTTGGGCAAAAAAAAAAATGAAAGGCACAAATACAGGATGGGAGACACCTGGCTTGAGAGCAGTACATGTGAAAAGGATCTAGGAGTCTCGGTAGACCACAAACTTGACATGAGACAACAGTGTGATGCAGCAGCTAAAAAAGCCAATGCAATTCTGGGTTGCATCAAAAGGAGTATAGCATCTAGATCAAGGGAAGTAATAGTACCACTGTATTCTGCTCTGGTCAGACCTCACCTGGAGTACTGTGTCCAGTTCTGGGCACCATAGTTCAAAGAAGGATATTGAAAAGCTGGAACGTGTCCAGAAGAGGGCAACCAAAATGGTCAAAGGCCTGGAAACGATGCCTTATGAGGAACGGCTTAGGGAGCTGGGCATGTTTAGCATGGAGAAGAGAACGTTAAGGGGTGATACGATAGCCATGTTCAAATATATTAGAGGATGCCATATAGAGGGGGGAGAAAGGTTGTTTTCTGCTGCTCCAGAGAAGCGGACACGGAGCAATGGATTCAAACTACAAGAAAGAAGATTCCACCTAAACATTAGGAAGAACTTCCTGACAGTAAGAGCTGTTCGGCAGTGGAATTGGACTGGATGGCCCTTGTGGTCTCTTCCAACTCTGTGATTCTATGATTCTGTGAGCTACTAAGAGAGCCCATAGGATGAGAAATGGACGAAATGTGAGAATAGCTCCCCTTCTAAGTTGCTTCCAAAGCTCCCAACTTCTCCTTAGCACCAAAAGAGACCACACATTTGGCAAGTTTAAAATGGTTTACTTACTCTTTGAAGGTCAGATTCAGGTGCTTTTCCATAAAGCAGCAAGAAAAGACAGGCAATTTAACTTAGTTTCAAACGTAGTAAATATTTCTAAATTATTTATATAGAAACACAAATATGGCTTGCTTAAGCCATGTCTTATGGGCTTGGAGCAACCATCCCAGACCTCCTTCCTGGTAGGGTTCACATGCTGGAAAAAATAAAGAACAAAGACTTTGGTGACCTTCCTCCCAAGGTGAGGGGGAGGGACCTAGCTAAACCTGGTGTTGTTGTTGTTTAGTCGTTTAGTCGTGTCCGACTCTTCGTGACCCCATGGACCATAGCACGCCAGGCACTCCTGTCTTGCACTGCCTCCCGTAGTTTGGTCAAACTCATGTTCGTAGCTTCGAGAACACTGTCCAACCATCTCGTCCTCTGTCGTCCCCTTCTCCTAGTGCCCTCAATCTTTCCCAACATCAGGGTCTTTTCCAAGGATTCTTCTCTTCTTATGAGGTGGCCAAAGTATTGGAGCCTCAGCTTCATGATCTGTCCTTCCAGTGAGCATTCAGGGCTGATTTCCTTAAGAATGGATAGGTTTGATCTTCTTGCAGTCCATGGGACTCTCAAGAGTCTCCTCCAGCACCATAATTCAAAAGCATCAATTCTTCGGCGATCAGCCTTCTTTATGGTCCAGCTCTCACTTCCATACATCACTACTGGGAAAACCATAGCTTTAACTATACGGACCTTTGTCGGCAAGGTGATGTCTCTGCTTTTTAAGATGCTGTCTAGGTTTGTCATTGCTTTTCTCCCAAGAAGCAGGCGTCTTTTAATTTCGGGACTGCTGTCACCATCTGCAGTGATCAAGGAGCCCAAGAAAGTAAAATCTCTCACTGCCTCCATTTCTTCCCCTTCTATTTGCCAGGAGGTGATGGGACCAGTGGCCATGATCTTGGTTTTTTTGATGTTGAGCTTCAGATCATATTTTGCGCTCTCTTCTTTCACCCTCATTAAAAGGTTCTTTAATTCCTCCTCGCTTTTTGCCATCAAGGTTGTGTCATCTGCATATCTGAGGTTGTTGATATTTCTTCCGGCAATCTTAATTCCAGTATGGGATTCATCTAGTCCAGCCTTTCGCATGATGAATTCTGCATATAAGTTAAATAAGCAGGGAGACAATATACAACCTTGTCGTACTCCGTTCCCAATTTTGAACCAATCAGTTGTAGTTCTAACTGTAGCTAAACCTGGTAGGACAGCTTATTCTATGGTCTTAACCCCTTCATGCATTAATTAGAGTTAAGCATGTTGGTTGTATGAAGCTGATTTATCCCACAGCCTTTAGTGCAGCTCTGGTGATGCCTGTGCAGCGCAGAATTAGCAGAGAAAATTCACTGCTACAAGATGATGTGATGATAAGAGATAAGATATAAGATATCTTTATTGTCATTGTCCCCTTGCGGGAACAACGAAATTACTCGGTTGCTACATCCACTCAGATAAAGCATTCCGCATAATCCAAAATTACAAAACCTAATTAAAAACAGTAAATATAATACAAAATAACAAGTAAAATAAGATGACTTCAAAGTCCAGGCTTTCCATTTAAGGCCAAAATCGCTCTAGAGAAGAAACTGTTCCTGAGACGGCTCGTTCTTGCCTGCATTGTTCTATATCTCCGTCCCGATGGCAGGAGCTCAAAGAAATGGTGACCAGGGTGCGTTGGATCTCTTGATATGTCTAGTGCTTTTCTATGGCACCTGGTGGTGTAGATTTGTTCTAAGGTGGAGAGTGAGCAGCCAATAATGCTCTCTGCTGTTTTAATAATTCTACACAGCCCTGCTCTATCCTGAGAAGTACAGCTTCCGTACCACACACATAAACCGTACGTGAGCACGCTCTATATGGCACAGTGATAGAAGGCAAGCAGCAGCTTTTGTGGAAGATGGTTTTTCCTTAAAATTCTCAAAAAATACAGTCTCTGCTGCGCTTTCTTCACAAGCCCCCTTGTATTAACAGTAGTTTAACGCCAAAGTACACATTACATGCAGAACATGCCTCCCACCCCACAGTGGGAAGAAGGGGATATATGAGAGAGAGAGAGAGAGAGAGAGAGAGAGAGAGAGAGAGAGAGAGAGAGAGAGAGAGAGAGAGAGAGAGAGAGATCTGGCACTGTTTCTCTGCTACAAATTGACCCTTCCCAAAGCTCTTTTCCAATAGCCATTGGCGTTCTATTGTGCTTGTTTGTGTGTAACATGCACTTTGGCTCTTAAATGGCTTTTTAGAAGAGATGGGTAAACTCTCTGAAGAGAGGTCAATCCATTGCTATTAGCACTAATAGCTAAATGGAAACTCCTTGTATACGTCCGAATAGTGAAGTGGAGGGCAAACAAAGGTATATAATATAGTTATTGTAAGGGAAAGCAGATGGGATCACCAACCTTTTTGAGTCCATGGGCACATTTGGAAACTGTCATGGGTACCAGCACCTCACAACTTATTCTACTGGCTACAATGGAATGCTTTTTTCAAGTTTAATTTTAGAGAGGGGAGGGGACCCTATGAGCGCTAGGGAAGACATCTGTGGAAATACGTGTGCCCACAGGTGCCACGTTCGTGACCCGCATTTCCTGGCAGCCTAGGCCCATACCCAGTAGGTTTTGCCATACTTTTTAGGAATAAGGCTGGCACTTCAGCATCAGTTAACAGTACAGAGTTGCTGCTAATGAGAGTGGCTGCTTATGTTTCACCCAAAAAAAGGGAGGCCAAGCAAAGGCATCAATTTGCAATTTATATGTACGGTTGGAAGTTTAGAAATAATTGCCAAAATTTTAATAGAAACGCAATACAGCTCACTGTTGCGGGAAGGCCATTGACCAGGTAATCCGTTGTGTCCCTGCTCCTGGCTGATGGCCCAATTTAAGTTTCCTGCTGGTCTCCTTTATTTGGTTTCTTTTTTAATCTTTAAAGCAGGCTTGGACCAAACAGCCCTGGCCTGTAAAGCAGGACATATGCATAGGAATTCAATGTCATTTCTGCTTGCCTGATGGAACGTTCTCCCCTTTCCTCCCATGTGTGCTGTTCTGGGGGTCCTGATTTCCCCCCCTAAGTAAATGAGGGTGCAGGGGGGGAGAGGGAAGCCTCGTGGTGCTAGTGGAAGTCATGCTACTCCTAGTAGGATCAGTTACAGTGGTACCTTGGCTCAGACGCCTTGATACTCAAACAACTTGGAACCCAAACACTGCAAACCTGGAAGTAAGTGTTCCGGTTTGCAAACTTTTTTCGGAAGCCAAACATGCTCCGTTTTGAGTGTCACGCTTCTGTTTTGAGTGTTAACACTGAGGTCTGTCTGTTTTTGCTATTTATTTTGGGTTTTGGGTTTTGTGTGACTGTGTGGAACCCAGTTCAGCTACTGATTGATTGATTGATTGTGTGACTGCAGTACATTGTTTATTGCTTTCATTTTATGGATCAATGGTCTCGTTTGGTAGTGAAATTCATGTTAAATTTTTGTTTTAGGGGTTGTTTTTAAAAGTCTGGAACGGATTAATCCATTTAGCATTATGAAGTTACAGGGAACCAGGCAGGGGGCCTTCTCAGTAGTGGTGCCCACCCTGTGGAACATCCTCCCATCAGTTTTAATGTATTTTTAATATTTTGTTGGAAGCTGGCCAGAGTGGCTAGGGAAACCCAACCAGATGAGTGGGGTATAAATATTATTATTATTATTATTATTATTATTATTATTATTTTATTTTCTATGGGAAAGTGAACCTTGGTTTTGGAATGCTTTGGTTTTGGAACGGACTTCCGGGACGGATTAATTTTGAGAGCCAAGGTAGCACTGTAGTTGAATCTTGCCTAAGACCACCCTACAGTTCATGCCACTCTAACTTATTCCATTCCATAGGTCCAAGGGGCCCAGCTCATGAAAGCAAGAGCTGGCTGTGATTTCTACAGAAGGGAGCAGGGGGTCAAGAGTCTTCTGGTAAAGCAGGAGAATTATTGCCATCTGAGACACAAACATGCATGTGATACAATATAAATGGATGTGTCTTGTATTCTGAATTTCTATTTATGGAAAGCTCTGACATCAATGACAGAAATATTTATTGTACCAGTAAATGATGGAAATGAGGATGTTCCTTCTTTGGTCTTGGCAATTAACACATAAATGTCAGACATGTGAATGAGCTGTCACAGAACAACATTTCTGTGTAGGCCGACTAGTTGTGAGCCGCTGAGTGTTGAAGCAAGTGATATACATGCATGAGTGTGACCAAGCCTTGATCTTCTCACAATGCACAACCGCTTCTGCTGGTGCATTTTCTGTCTGCTACCAGTAGAATGAGTGTACACTAGTATGTCACCTGCAGAAGTTTATGAATGGGTGGACATAGTCAAAGTGGCTATTCAGCAGAGTATTACCAACAGATCTTTCGCTGCTGCTCTGCTGAAGGGTGGATACCTGAAGGGGCCATGACATGTTTAATTTTCACCTCTTGAGCTCAAACACCCAGCCGAGCTTTTTCAGTCACATTGGTGTGGATCTATGGCAGGCTTCAGCTGCTATGGAGCAGAGGTGGTGCAATTGCTCTTTCATTTCCCCATTAAAAAGTAAAGCAACAAAGCTTTTCTTCAGCTTATTTTTGTCAGCGCCTTACAGTGCTCAGGAGATTAATGGGGCTGCTCTGTTATGTTAATACCTGGCTACTCATTAATAGAGCTGTCCCCTTTCCGCACAGGGGGACGATTGATAGTTGAAATTCTGACACTGGCAATAGAAAGCCCTTTTCTTTTGTTCCTCAAGAGGGGAAAGTTTCTAAATAGATTTATTTTACCATCCAAACACAAAAGAGCCTGTGGTGCATTAATTTTTCATATGGAGAGGATATAAACAGGTTGCATGCTTAAATAATTTATTTAGAGTCCTAGAATAGGTAACATCTCTTTTTCCCCACCCCCACCCTCCTCACCTAAGTCATTCATCATTTTGAGGAATAGGTATTTGCCAACTCCTGAGTGGTTTTGGATGGGTGTAGTTTTACAGGCTTGGCTGAGATGCCAGCCAATTAAATTCAAAGAAGTGCTTGCCTTCCATCCACTGCAACAGGTTTACACTGGGTGTTGATGTCCCCAGCGGCGTAGGAAGGAAGGGGCAGTGAGGGCGGTCCACCCCAGGTGCCCTCACTGAGGGGGGTGACATTTGCCACACACCCCACCCGCGACTCCCAAGCCTACCCCAAGCTGTTGAGGGGGGGAGCTTGCTGGTGGCATTCCCCCTTTCCCCCTTCATTTTGACAGCTTGGGGGAGGCTTGGGAGTCGCGGGCAGGCGGCGTGCTGAATGTCCACCATGGGCAGCTCGCTTCGCCCTTGTGAGCGACTCCCTCTGCCTCCAGCTGCAGAACGTGCACACCGCTCCGGGCACCCAAGCGGCTATCCCGCACCTGGGAGGGCACCCTCTGTGCCATGCCCCCCTCGGGAACGCACCCGCCCTGGGCAGCGCAGGCATATGCTCCGCCGCTGGATGTCCCAAGAAGAGATGGATATCTTTAAGACAAGGATGAGGGAAACAACAGCTCCCATCATCCCTGCTGGCTGGGGCTGATGGGAGTTGGAGTCCAAGAGAATTTGGAAGGGAAGAAGAAGAAGAAGAAGAAGAAGAAGAAGAAGAAGAAGAAGAAGAAGAAGAGTTTGGATTTGATATCCCACTTTATCACTACCCTAAGGAGTCTCAAAGCGGCTAACAATCTCCTTTCCCTTCCTCCCCCACAACAAACACTCTGTGAGGTGAGTGGGGCTGAGAGACTTCAGAGAAGTGTGACTAGCCCAAGGTCACCCAGCAGCTGCATGTGGAACAGCAGAGACACGAACCTGGTTCCCCAGATTACAAATCTACTGCTCTTAAGCACTAAACCACACTACAAGCTGCCCATTCCTGCTTTAAGATGGTGTTGCATAAGTAATGGAGTATTTCGTGGCATAAGGCCTCAGCTATATCCTATGTTCAGAAAGTAGGACATCCATTTGCAAGCCATGCTACCTCGTATTTCATTGTTTCTCTTTAGATTGCCTAGATCAGAGTTTTCAATCAGTGTGCTGTGGCTTTTTATGTGCCAGTTTAGCCTGTGTGTCCTGACTCCCCTATCCGGGCAAAACTTGCAAATCCCAGCAGCTCAAACTCCTCAGCGGCAACAAGTCTTGCCATGTCCAGTACTTCTGAGCCTGTGTCCCAGGCCCAATCATGTGCAACTGAAACACCCAAAGAAGCAATTTTTGAAGAAAGAAAAAGCTGACACATTTGTGGAAATTGTGATCCGTCTGCAGAAAAACTTACAGGCACTACGCTCAGCTGAGGAATCAATCCTTTCTTGTAAATAGTTTGTCAAGCACTAATTTGACAGCCTGGGGCAAACTGGCCCCCACTTCCCTTTGTACCCAGAGAATGCACCTGGCTATAAGGACACCTGCAATTGATGAGCACATAATCCCAAAGCATGGAGAACATAGTTATGGGAATAAAAACTTGGAACTACTGTGCTGCTGACTGGCTTAGAAGAAGAAGAGAGGGGAGGGAGGGAGAAGGGAGTGCAGAGTTGAACAAAGGTTGTCAAAAGGGCAAGGCAAGCTCTCTTGAAAATTTCGAAAAGAACAAGCACATGTATTTTTCCAAACAAATCTGCTGTCCAGTGAGATCTGTTTACCACCTGCCTTATCTTCGAGTCACAGCTGAAATAACAACATGGGCTTTCAGTCCTGGCAGGTAGTTTCTATCTGACTCATTTAGAGCCAAGGTGACTTCGAAACCAGAGATGTTTGCTATTAAAACACATTAAAGCTGTTATCAGCACACAAGGACATATAACAGTGCAGTCTGTCTGGACCAGCTTGGGGTTGATGGGCTGAGAAACAGTTTGAGCAGCTTACCCTTCGGGCAGAAACAGTCACTAGGAGCAGAAAGGGGGGGGATCTGTGTACTAAGGGCACAATCTAGCACATTGAAGCCCCATTGATCCTTCCATTGAAACAGAAGGGACTTTGAAGTGCTGATTTCTCATTTCATTTTTTTCTTTTTTGCTGTATTGGATGAATCATTAATAACAATAAGCACAATTTAGTATTTCCTTTGTGGTTAAGAAGCATTGCTTCACATCCCCCATCTCAGCAATTCTTACAATAATCTTCAGCCTCTAACTATAAAATTAAGAATGTGCACGTGAAATGGCTAGATGTATTTACTTCTGCTTCTCATTCCTTCCTCTTCTTCTGTTGTTTCCATGCCATGTGCCAAATTTTAGATAGAATGCTCCTTGAGGCAGGGACCTGCCGTTTTGTACTCTGTAAAGCAGGTTTCCTCAAACTCGGCCCCTCAGATGTTTTTTGGCCTACAACTCCCATGATCCCTAGCTAGCAGGACCCAGTGGTCAGGGATGGTGGGAATTGTGGTCTCAAATCACCTGGAGGGCCGATGTTGAGGAAGCCTGCTGTAAAGTATCACTGACACTGATGGTACTATGTAAATAAATAATATTTTATGGTAGGTCCGTCTTTGTAACTTCATGCTACAGTGCGAAGTGGAATGAGAATGAGATTGAGCCAAGTCAGTGTATTTATGAGTAAGCTCAGATTTGAATCGGGCGGACGTGTTCATATACACAATAGTTAAGCTGAACAAAATGACTAAGTTTGCACATACCACTAATACAAATGATGGCTTAGTTCGAACAACAACAACAACAACAACAACAACATGAGTTATGTGTTGAGTCCAGGTACAACCAGCTTTCTTCCACTTCTAATGAGAAAACTTTAGTGTCAGCCAGTGGGTCTTTCATGTGGTGCACTTCCCCCAGGGAACACAGAAATGATAGCTCCCTAGTCTTTTGGTCTGGCATTTTGTGCAAAGCTGGGAATATGATAAATGTCTTGTATGAATCATGTCCTACCTGTGGGGTCCCTGTGGGCATCTAGTTGGCCTCTGTGGGAAACAGGATACTGAACTAGATCAACTTTTGATCTGATCCAGCAGAAGTCTTCTTACATTCTTAGGCAAAAGTATGTACATTTCCCCCTGGGACATCCTTCACAATAAATGGCAATAGCTAGTCACATAGATTCTAGAGTGAGTTCACTGATTCCACCAGCCAGTTCTGGAACTTAGAGCAGACTGGCTGTCATTTTACTGAAACGTAAGCAGAGCTCAAAATATGATGCCTATCCCTCAGTCATATGAGTGGCAGCCATGTTCCCATTTGTGGGAATGTTAATGACACTGGAATCCTAAAGAAGAACGACTGTGTTATTATAGCAGCATAGCTGACCAGAATTAGCATAGGAATGACTTTTTCTGTGTGCCTTGCTGACCTGAAAATGGTTAATAAAAAATAAAAAATACAGCCTTGTATGGCCTTTAGTGCAGCCAATAGCAGACACTTCTCTCCTGCAAAAACATCTTATTACCTCCAATTGTATTTGCATATACGGCTTAAGTAAGCAGACAAATATTTTTCATGTGATCCCATTCTGTAAAGCTAGCAAAATCCCACATCCCTACACACACACACCCAGCCACTGTAGATGAATTGCTTTAGCATTGTCCCTGAAAAAAACCTATTAATTCATTTATCATTAAAGCGGGTGGGGGCTGAGGAGAAATATAGGGTTGGAATCTTCTAACACTCTATCCAAGGAGCTTTGGCTCCCCAGCAGGCTGTTGAAGGGATTTTCTTCGTCTTCTGAAGAGAACTATGCTGTGTGCACACACACAGTGGCAGAGCTAGCACATATAATTAGCTTCCCCCTTTCTTTTTCTCGACATTCTTCCTTTTCTGTTCTGTGATATCTCAGGGGATAATATCCTCTCTGACTTCTCAGTCCTTCCTTCCAGTCTTCTTTGCTGTTAAGGCTGCCCAAGCACCCAGAGAATATTATTTGTGATAAAAACCTGGGAGTCTCTCCTCTGCATCCCTCACAGGGAAAGGCTAAACCCTTTAGTTAAACCATGTAGAAGCCTGTCTTGGCATTAAGTGGCATATAATAGTAGCCTTCCAACCAAAAGCAGCTGCAAGGCGACAATCCTGCTTTCAGTCAACACAATGCAACTCTTTTGTTTACTTATTTGGGGGATTTTAATCATTTAAAAAAACAAACAAACCACTCATGATATCTGACTTAGATGATTTTTTTTTAATGAAGAGTTTCAATCAACAGTAGGTCATACAAGGGCGTAAAAGCCAAACTGTTCATTAAAGATAGTCAGTAGTAGTGAAGCTGCCTGGCAAGACTTTCTAGGGAGGGTCTTCCAAAGATGCTACAAGGCACGAAAAAGCTTGGCTCTGTCTTGTGCTCACCCATCTAACTTATGGTGGCAGATGATCTCAGAGGAGGACCTCAAGCTGAAATCCTATAGCATTTTCCTGGAAATAAGTTTACTTCTGAGTAGAGAAGCATCATATCACAGTGCCATCTTAACTGATAGGCAAGCTCAGCTCTGTAGATCCTAGGTGAGATACATTATTAGGTACTGTTTAATTTCTGTATTTTAGTTCGATTTCACTAGCCATTTGGCTGTGACTGCCATCTGGAACTGAACTGAAGGTCCAGGAGATAAAAAATATGCCATATGGGCATTCTGTATCTAATATGAGCAGAGGATGGCATGCAGAGGTGCTATTTAAATGTCTCTCTCTACCTGTTTGTTTTAGAGAGGTGCAGCTTTGGGGTTGCCAGATCATCACCTGTACTGTAAAATGGACCAGGGCAATCAGCTAGGTTGTATCTGCTGTGCTTCCCACCATGTTTCTGCCCTATAGCTGGTGGGCAGGTGGATGAATGCAGAGGAACATTGTGCAGGGCACTGATGGAGAACCTCTGGCCCAGGGGCCAAATTTGGCCCTCCTGTACTCTGGCCTTTGGGACTCTCTCCAGGCCACACACCCTCCTGAGCATCATTCCTCGCCGGCCTTGCTTTTCACCTGCCGTGAATGGTTCTGGCTGGCTGGAATGTGCCATTAAGCTCTAATAATGCTTCTTGCTTGCTTGGATTGGGGGAACAGAGAGAGAGGTGTGTGAGTAGGAAGACACTACACTACTGTACAAAGGTAAAATCCACATCCCCCCACCTACTTTTGTTTCTGGCCCTACCCACCACTGGCATGTGGCCCCCTGGAAGGTTGCTCAGAATGGAATGTGGCCCTATAGCTGAAGAAAGATAATTGTGGAGCCCAGGGCAACGGGAGTGCTGGATGTGTTGAATCCCCTCCTGCTGTCCTGCCGCTATCTCGGTGTGAGCTCCTGGCAGCTTTGCAATTCTCCCTCCTGCGTTGAAGAAAGAAGACGGTCTATTACCATTGCTGGAATGGAAATATTGCTCTTCCTTGCTAGGCAATATGTAAAATGACAAAGCAGCTGCTTGTAGTAGCTGGTTGCTTATTAATTTTAATAGCTTCTCTTCCTTTCCTTACATGAGGTTATCTGATGGTGTTTTATGTTGGCGGGGGGGGGCACTATTCAGAGCACCGCCATCCTTGTAGCCTGAGACATTCTCCCCAGGAGAGAAATGTATGCCAGAGACAAACATAAACTGCTTTTTTTGTCTCTAAATATCTGAATGTGTGTGTGTGTGTGTGTGTGTGTTTAATGCTTTAGTCATCACAGCTTCTCAGCTACCTCAGCAACAGCCCGTCTTTCTTACGAGGCAGACCTACCATGAAGCCACATGAAGCAACCACCTCAGGCAATGGGTTGCAAGCACAGAGCGGGAGACAGTTGGGCCGGACAAATACATTTTGCTGCCTGAGGTAAAGGGCATGATGGCATCCCCATAGAGGAATCACTGGACTGACAGCTGAATCTCTCACATTAGGATAGTGCTCTCCATTGCACCTAAGGCAGAAGGCTAGTGGGGGTGGGGAGAGACTGTCTGGTATATTCAGCTCTGTCCTCCAATACAGAACAGCCAGGGTGCTTCTGCCACAGTCTCCCAGCATCTACTGCCTGAGGTAGTCACCTCACTCGGCCTAATGGTAGGGCTGGCCCAGAGTGGCAGAGAAGTCTGGAACCCGATTGCCACTTTCATTCACATCATCATCACCATTGTGAATTATTATACAGCCTTCACTATAAAGTCCTAGGATGGGTTATAGCAACACAAATAATACCTTTCCGTTAAACAAAGCCATACATATACAGCAAAAATAATAGATGAATATTGGTGGGAGAAGGAATGAGATCACCTCCGTCAGCCCCACCTCTCACCCTCTGTGAATTCAGTGGATGATGTGAAGGGAGCTTTGCACACATAAACTGTGTATCTGTTGTTTTTGGATATGCAGGTGGACCTCTGATCCTCCTCACTGCATGCATGGGAGGCTGGATGCAAAGATGGTGGGGCCAGGAACTGTGACCCCACTTCTTCCTCCATGTGTTGAGTGAATGCAATATGAAGGTGAGAGTAAGGGGTGACCTATAAGCCATAGTCTGCCATATTCTTGCACAGCTCAATTACTCACTTCCATGAGTGTTGTGCAGGAAAATTTTCTTATGAACTGTATCCCATGTTGACTGCCGTCATACCTCGGTTTAAGTACGCTTCGGTTTGAGTATTTTCAGTTTAAGTACTCTGCTGACCCGTCTGGAACGGATTAATCCACTTTCCGTTACTTTCCATGGGAAATTTCACTTCAGGTTAAGTACGCTTCAGGTTAAGTACAGACTTCCGGAACCAATTGTGTACTTAAACCAAGGTACCACTGTAATGTAAGGGGTGAGCCATCTGGGTTTCCTTCATCTCATGCACCAAAATGTATTGTCCAACTCTGGTGTTCTTTTTCAAGAAAGACCTTCTGAAACAAAAGATTTAGAAATAGAAATGTGCTTGTGGCCAGTGTAACTATATGGTATGGGGCAGGAGTCACACGCCTGGTGCCTTCCACATGTTGTTGGACTCCAGCTCCCATCAACCTCAGCCAGCATGACCAATGGCCATGACTGATGGGAGCTTTAGTCCACAACAGCTGGAGGGCATCACATTGGGATAAGGTCTCCTAATTTATTCCAGCTTGCTCCATCCCTATGACTTAGGCTGGAAATCCACGCACACTTACCTGGGAGTAAATCCCGCCAAACACAATGGGACATCAAAATGAACATGCATAGGATTGACTGTTAGGGTTGCTTTCAACAAAACGGTTCAGAATCTAGGAAAATATATTGTTACGGTTTTGCAGGCAGGGGAAGTAGGCTGTGTGCTGAGACCCCTCCAATCCCTGGATCTAGCAAATGTTAAAATTGATTCAAGGCTTCTAATTCTTGGAACAGCCAGGTAGCTTCCTGGAGATGGCAAATTGGTGGGGGCGACTTGCAGATAGCGAGAAGGACAAAAGCCACAGGTGAGAGTTATGAGTTCAGTGATGTGACCTAGAAGTAAACTAGCAAGCTGAAGAGGGATGTTTGAGAGTAATGGTTGAGTTCTGTTTGAATCCAAGGCTACGGCTGTGGGAGAATCAAGACACTTTTGAGGTGTTGATGATGTGAGGTCAGGTTGTTCATATGGAGAATGCTTTGGGGGGGCACAGGGGTACGCATACCCCTAAACATTTTGTGAATCTTTGTACTTTTGTCCATTTACTATATTTATTTTTCCCAGTTTGAACTATAAAATGGTTATTTTCTTCAGTCAAAAGGTAAAGGTAAAAGTAAAGATAAAGGGACCCCTGACCATTAGGTCCAAGTCGTGACCGACTCTGGGGTTGTGGCGCTCATCTCACATTATTGGCCGAGGGCGTGGGCGTAACCAGGATCAAAACTGGGGGGGCACGCCAGCCCCACATCCCACCCCAGCCACCCGATTGGCTGGCTGGCGATGACGTGGCCGGGATCCCCCCAGGAGGCGTGGTCAACTTCTACGCCCCCCAGCCATTGCCGAGGCGGCACACGGATCCACCCGCACTTGTGCTTCTGCCTCGCCTGCTCCTTTACCGGCAGCGGTGACTAAAACGAGGCAGCAGCGAAGCTGCCTCCGTCGAGGGAAACCTGGACCTGGACCTGGGCTAACTTCAGCCCACACTCCTTCAAGTCACAGCGAGCACATCACAGAAAGTGCTGCCCCACAATGCTCCACGGCACCTCATTTGCATACATGGTCCAGGTCCAGGTTTGCCTCGACGGAGGCAGCTTCGCTGCCACTGCTGCCGTTTCGCTTCAGCCGAGCAGGCCGAGGCGGAGCACAGCTGCCAGCGTCCCTGCCTATCGTGCCGTGCTCTCCAGCTGCCCGCCATGCCTGGCCCTGCCGGACCATGGCGGCTGGTATAGTTAAGACGGCCCTGCCCGCTGCCGCAAGATCATGTACCCGACCGAGAAGGTGAACTGCCTTGACAACATCGCGTGCCGCGAGCTGTTTTATACCATTTCCCCCCCTTTTTTGCTTCTGGGGGGCAGTTGCCCCGCACTGGGTATGCCCATGGCCAAGGGAGCCGGCGTACAGCTTCCAGGTCATGTGGCCAGCATGAGTCAAAATGGCAAAATGGCACAGCCAAATGAGTCAAAATGAGAGTACTCCTAAACATACTTTTTAAGAAAAAAAGCACTGTATATGGGTAAATAAACCATATGCTATAAAGGCACCACAGTCTCTATTGTGCCTTATTTCAAAAAGGAAACATGAACCCTAGTTAAATGCCTGGAACCCCTGGAATCTCACACTTCTCTGAGATTGCAGTGGCATGCAACAATAGGTTGTGCTAAAATCCAATTCCAGGTTAAAATTATTATATTGTATAAGAAATACTTTGAAAGCTCTTTTTGTAACCACTGGGGAAGCTGCCAGTTTCCGAGGAGTAATTTACCTCATCTTTGCTCCCCCCTGGTTTCTGATGAGGTAGAGATATGTGAACCGAATTCTCTTTCTGCCCTTTGGCAGGATATTACAGCCAACTGGCTTGCAGAGGGCCTACATTCACCCACTTGCCCTGGGATGCACTCCTTTGAGCAGCAGCCTGCTCTGTGCTCGCTGTCACTGATATCCTCCCCCAGTGTTGCAGCTGATGTTCAGTTCCTTCCTGCAGAGCGTGACATGCTCAGGCTGTTGTGTGGGGAGTTTGGGGGGAGAGAGTAATCTCCAGCTGAGCAGGACATTCAGCTTCCCACCTCACCTTAAATGTCTTCATTGTTTCCTTAGCAAAGCCCCATTACAGCAACTCCAAATCCTATTATAAGAGACATTATTAGGAAGGAATAGGAACTGAGCCGCAGATAAGTGTTTGAAAGGCAGCCATCATAATCCCTTTGCCTCTAGGTATGAATGAAGGAAAACCCTTCAGCAGCCCAGTTAAATAAGCACAGTTGTTACTATGCAGCAGCTGCTCTGTATGCAGGGCCAGCAAGGTGTTGTGTACACAGGGGGCTTTCCTTAAAAATTGAATTTGTATCAGGTTTTTTTTTTAATGTGCTCTGAAGTAAGAGATTGTTTAGTGATTCCCACAATTTTAGGTTATATGTTAGTGACTAAGTTTTAATTTATATATTTTTAAACTGTTGCTATATCTGTATTGTCCCTGTTATAAAGGTAAAGGTAAAGGTGCCCCTGACCATCAGGTCCAGTTGTGTCCGACTCTGGGGTTGCAGCGCTCATCTCGCTCTATAGGCTGAGGGAGCCGGCGTTTGTCCGCAGACAGCTTCCGGGTCATGTGGCCAGCATGACAAAGCTGCTTCTGGCGAACCAGAGCAGAGCATGGAAACACCATTTACCTTCCCGCCGGAGCGGTACCTATTTATCTACTTGCACTGTGATGTGCTTTTGAACTGCTAGGTGGGCAGGAGCAGGGACTGAGCAACGGGAGCTCACCCCGTTGCAGGGATTTGAACTGCCGACCTTCTGATCAGCAAGCCCTAGACTCTGTGGTTTAACCCACAGCGCCACCTGGGTCCTAATTGCAAATTCAAAAGTATCCCTATCTTGTTTTATGACTTCTTTGATCTTGTATGTGGGCTGGAACTGGTCTGTGACCAAAATAATAAATTCATTCATTCCCAGAGTCAAGAATCATAGTTTTGGGTGAAACGTTTCACCTTTTCGTCACTCAACTTCAGCAGCTGATGTGGTGTATTTTGCACAGGTGGCAAATTAATGTTTGTCATTTGCTCAGGGCCGTCTCCAAGCCTATGAAGGCCAGAGTAGCTTCACTGGTTTTAAAAGCATCCCTTCCATTCCCTGTTCTCAGTGTTTATTCCTGCATACTGTGCTTCTTCATCTCAGGGATTGATCTCAAGGCGCATTAAGCCCACTACCTTGCAAAAGTTAAGTAGGTCTAGGTCTGGTCAGTGCCTGGATAGCTGAGCACCCCTAGAAACTACAATTACAAAACCTGGGCTTCCAGGATGGAAGGAAGGTGGGACATAAACTTAAGGCAATGAGCAAATAAATAAAATAATACGTGAAGGTGCCGCCTTTCTTCCTTACCAGGGTTGTGGTGGGGGGGCGACCTCTGTGTTTGTAACCACAAATTCAATAGAGGTAAATAACATGATGGGGGAAATACATGTTGGAAGAAAGCGTCATCTCTTGGATGTATTTATTTTGATGTATCCATTTATTTCCTGATCCCCAGTTCACATATTTTAAGGTGGCTAACAGAATATCTATAGAACTACAATCATTCCTGCTTTTAACATAACTGTTAGGGAAGACACAAGGTGATGAATCTATTAGCATCCTAATTTAAGTTATTTAGGGTGGACAATCATAGCATTTTAATAATTGAACTCAGCACATATGGTGTTGTGTATTTACAGGGGGTCACCAACCTCTTTGACGTGGGTGGTGCTGTGGTCTAAACCACAGAGCCTAGGGCTTGCCGGTTTACAAGGTCGGCGGTTTGAATCCTCGTGACGGGGGTGAGTTCCCGTTGCTTGGTCCCAGCTCCTGCCAACCTAGCAGTTCGAAAGCACGTCAAAGTGCAAGTAGATAAATAGGTACCACTCTGGCGGGAAGGCAAACAGCATTTCCATGTCCTGCTCTGGCTCGCCAGAAGCGGCTTAGTCATGCTGGCCACATGACTCGGAAGCTGTACGCCGGCTCCCTCGGCCAGTAAAGCGAGATGAGCATCGCAACCCCAGAGTTGTTCGCGACTAGACCTGATTGGTCAGGGGTCCCTTTACCTTTACCTTTACCTTCCTCTTTGGACATGTGGGCATATTTTGAATTTTGAGAGTACCATCTTCTTCCATCTTCCAAAGTCCTTCCTTTTCCTTTCAACTCATCCACTTTTCTTCACAGCATTCGGACTGCCCTCTTGACTACCAGGCCAAATCAACAGACGCTTGCTCATCAGTGCTTTTATTATTAACTGATAAAATGGTGCTGCTGGCTGCTTTTATTATTAACTGCTGAAGTCCTGCTGCTGAGCATGATGTGTGCCCTTCTGCAATGCTTTAAGCAGGGCTCCATGCAGATCACTGAAGACCGTCAGTCTTCGGCTTCAGGCAGCAACCAAGTAGCACTATTAATAGCACTATTGGAAATTAATGTGCTAGCAACACAGGAGCTAAAAACGAGGTGAAAGCAGTTTGGGGGCTTACACAGATAAGGATTGCCAGTTTAAAGTGGAAGGTACTTGGGGAGCCCATGGAATGAAAAGATCTGCAAAATATTAATTGCCCTGAACATACCATGCATTTGAAGCACCCACCCTAGCCCTCATAATCCTGGGAGCCATAGTTGGTTAAGGGTGCTGAGACAGGTAGCTCTGCGAGGGGTTAATTCCCAGGATTTTGGGATGTGGGTGTGTATTAGTGCTGTTTTAAATAGAAATCAACTGTAGTGGAGCACTGATACTAGTTTTTCTGGTAGTGTTTGAATTGTGAAATAAACTCAGCTATGAAACCAGGTTGAGTAGGTGGAGGGAGACCAAGGTATGATATACCTAAGTTCTAATCCTTGTTCCCATGAATCCCTGCAGATTAGAAGTGTGGGTGTCTAAAAAAGATATGAGCAGGCTTTGGTAGATTATATTGCTTTAACCATCAATGTCCCACTTTACATGTACTGGAACTGAGCACTTGCCTGGTTTTCTCCCACTTTAGGAAAAGTAGAATACAAACATTGGCCACTGTGGGAACAAGATTCTGGACCAAATAGACCATTGGTGTGATCTAGCAGGCTCTCCTTATGTTCTTAAAAGGGCCGTCCATGAACAAGGACAGAGCCTCCGCAAGCAATCAACAACATGATGCTTTTGGAAATTGCCTTTGATGGATGGAGTGTTTATGGACATGCACATGACACATATCCTGATGTTCATCCAAGTCCCATTCACTTGGCCAGAATGTCAAGACAGTGTATACCCAAATCTGGGATCACTGGCTGTTGCATGTAACTAGGGGTGAACTTTGGTAATATGGCACTCTGAGCAAGGGCAAACTTTGGCGCCCTGATTATTTATTTGGCACCCTCCTCCCTCTTGCCTTCCATACTGGGCATATTCTCAAGTGCACTAAGTCATAGTTGTGGCAACTCGTGGGGACTGCCCCCACTGCCCTAAATCCGGTGCAGATATGACAAGAGCTGGGAGGGGTCAGCTCACATACCTACCTACCTACATCCCATAGTAATAATAAATAAATAAATAAATAATTTTATTGTCAATGTGCAACCTGTGTACAATGAAATTAACTGAGCCTCCCCCCCCAAACACTCAATCTCACTGCACTGTGTGTGCTTGTCGCACAACACACCAACCCCGAAGGTCAGTTGCACTATATTATTTTCCATTCAGCAGCCTAACAGCCCACAGATAGAAACTGTTTTTTAGCCTGTTGGTATGACTGATTATACTTCTATATCTCCTGTCCGAGGGTAGAAGATTAAAGAGGTGCTGGCCGGGGAGTGAATCGTCCCTGAGAATTTTTCTTGCTCTCCTAAGGCATCAACCCCTTGCGATGTCATCTAGCGGGCTCGGGATAGCCCATGATATCATGTGCTGTGTTCACCACCCTCTGTAAAGACTTTCTCTCTGTGGCTGTCAAACCAGCGTCCCACACTGTAATACAGTATGAAAGGACACTTTCTAGTGTGGACCGGTAGAAGGAGGTCATCAATTGTTGTTTAACATTGTTCTTTCGCACGACCCTGAGGGAATGGAGTCTCTGTTGGGCCTTCCTAACCACCTGAGTTATATTGTTTTTCCAAGTCAGGTCTTCACTAAGGTAAACTCTCAGGAATTTAAAGGAAGAGAGACTTTACACACACACTTGAACCTCCCCCCCTGTACGCTGATTCATCTCCACCTGTAATTAGACCCAAAGTAAGCATACATCCCGAGAATATACGGTTCAAGAAGATCAGGGCTGGGAAATGTCTCCTATCTGAGCAGGGCCCAAGGCATTGGAGACATGTAGACATGACAGTACTGGGCAAGATGGCCAGTAGTTTGACTCTGTATAAGGGAACTCTTTATAACTCTGGAAAAAATGGTGCTGCTGCTGTTGCGTCCATTAGAGACTGTGTAGTGTAGTTCACGTCATTGTAAGCATGGAGGTTTATGCATCATTGTTCCCTGTGGATCATGCCTCCTGCCCTCTAACTCTCTTTCCATAATAGTCAGAACTAGGGGGGGGGGTCAGACTCAGTACAGTGACTGCTTTAGGCATCATATGGATTTCAGAAGGTGAGTCCCAGCTCTGAGTACTCATAATATCACCCCTAGGCCTTACCCTAAGTCTAGCTCAGGGGTTCCCAACAAAATTTTCTCGAGGACCCCTCATTGAGCCGCTATTGTGACAAGGACCCCCATTAATTCCTAATCCAGAAATTAAAAAGTGAGAGCCAAATTAAGAGTCTTTTTATATTTTATATTTATACGTTTTTTACAGTTCTTCCTCTTCATCTGTAGGCCTTTGTCGTTCTAACGAACCACTTTTTAACCAACGGTCCATTTTTAACTACGCGAACTGTAGCTTCCACGAAAAACAACGCTTTGTTTACAAACACTACTGTTTTGCAAAGAGGCAGCGCGCGCAAGGGAGGAGGGAGGGGAATGGAGAAGACAGGGTACCTGTGCAGTAGCGCACAAATGAAGCCGACGCGCGCAAAGCATCTTGGGGAGGTGAGCGTTAGTAGAATGCGCGCGCTGCCTCTTTGCAAAACAGTAGTGTTTGTAAAGTGCCGCCTAACGGCATACAGCAGAACTACTGCCTCTATCTAATTCTAGTTTTGCGCTAGACTCTGCTCATGCAGGAAGCGGTCAAAACAAAAAATCTGTTATCATACGAAATATATTTAATATATTTTTTATTCTAATAGCATCTTGCGGACCCCTCTGGCATAGCTCGCGGACCCCTGGGAGTCCCCGGACCACCTGTTGGGAACCACTGGTCTAGCTGTTAAGCATGGTCTCTTTGTAGGAAACTACCACTTCCTTTCTTCACAGCATGTTTAGTTTTAGATATCCCCCTTTCTTTTCTCCCCCCCCCCCTGCACTGCTGAAATGGATATTGATCTGGTCTCAGCTTTTGCAGTTCTACCTTCATCTTAGCTCTCTAATCTGGCTTGGTATTTAAACCATTCATCTCCAGCATGGTATGTATTCAAGGGCTTTGATAGGAAAACAGATAAGAGGTTTTCTTGAAGATTAAGCAAGAAAGTAATGAAATGTCCCGCGGTTACAATGAACTCAAAAGCTTCCCAGGGATTTTTTTTCATGCTAGCTCTTCTCAAGCCACTTTGACCTGGAGTCAAGCAGCAGCAGCCGCAAGTGGCTGCCCAAACCGTGCTAGGAAAAACCAGACGCTGCCGGCGCCTTCAGTGCTATCTTGTCTTTCACGGAAGCAGCGGCGTGTTGATCATATCTGCTGCCGACGGATACTCCCCATAAATATCAAGACTACAGGCAAGTGGCTGATGTTGCAACTTCTTTGGAGACACGTCTGATTTAGTGTGTAATATAGCAGAGGTTATGGTGTAACTTTTGTGTGGAACTCCAGGATTTACGGTAGATACAGTGCTCTGCAACTTTGCTGCCAAACTCTCTGATTTACGGTGGTGCCATTTGTGGTTTGGACTAGCAGAGATGTTTGTTTCAATGAGTCCTGAGCATTTTGGCCACCGTTTGGGGAACTAGGGGAGGATGAATACGAGAAAGGCCTCTGCAGTGGTCTTCAAGCATTTTGATCTCCAATAGATGAGAAACAGTGTGCAAAGTTAGGGCTGCTTTACCTGTTAGTATACTATTTGTACCTCATAATCTCTGAGGCAGATGCAAGCACCTAAAACATGCCAGGGAACGGTGTAACTTTTCTTACATCCCTGCTTACTTTCTTCACAGCGTTCACAAATGATGGGCAAGTAAGACTTCAAATTGTCCTCTAAAAGATTGAACTGTTTCCTTTGCATTCAGAAAATCACTCAGTTCTTTAGGGAAGCTTTTAATGTTTGATAGATTATTGTATTTTAATATTCTGTTGGAAGCCGCCCAGAGTGGCTGGGGTCTAAATAATAAATAAATAGATAATAATAATAATAATAATAATTTATTTCACATTCAATTCCAAACCTTTTATGGATCTGTAAAATTCAGTATTTTCATGGGGGGCACAACTGGCTCCCTCAACCCCACTTCCCATAGACAACCATCACACTCCTCCCCTGTTTTCCTTCCTTCCTTCCTTTTATAAAATTATTTATAAGCTGTTCTTTTGGGTACAGCTCATCCAGGGTGGCTTCTCTCTCATAAAAACACACACACCAAAAAACAACAAATTTATATAGCAGTGTTTTGACATAGGCCTAGGTTTATTGATTTGTACATTGCTTCCCACTAAGAAAAGCCCAAAGCAATTTACAGCCAAAATAAAAAAAATGTAACAATAAAATAATGGAAACCTTAATAAAACAGATTTAAGAGTACAATCACATCATTGGTGCTCCTCAAATCCCCAGGAAAAGAACAATGAATTTGCCTGGTGTTAATGCAGTGACAAGATTGGTGCCGTGTGAGCCTCCCTGGGGAGAGCATTCTCTAAACGGGATAACTGCAGAGAAGACCAGTTAAAATAATGAAAATAAAAGAGCAAAATAAGTTCCAGCAAAATAGAAATGCCATCCATTCTAGAATAGCTTTCTGAAATAATTGTCTTACAATTAAGACCAAGCAGGCCAAATAAATGAGTTTTTTTTAAAATTGGCATATATTTGATAGAGGATTTCTGCAATCTGGGGGCCATAGCAGTAAAGCCCCTGCCTTCTGTGCCTCCCAACCTTACAGGAGGACTTGCACACAGGGCACCGGAGGCAGGTCTTAATGCATTGACAGGGCCATACAGGCATTAGCAGCCCTCCATATAATTTGGTCCCAAACTGTTTAGATTTAGATTTAAAAGTGAAAACCAGCACTTCCCTCTTGTGCTTGTCTTTGTTGTTCTGGTGGAGGCAGTGGGAAAAGGAAGAGAGTCTGGTACACTGCTATGGCTGTTTAGCAGGCAATAATAAATACCCATGTAAACAGTGCAGGGGAAAACCCTGATGCTCCATGCATCTGTCATACAAATTGCCTGACCTTCCTATTCCTTTGCATCTCCCTTGGCTTTTTGATGTACCTCTTCTGCCTCCACTAGTGAAGTACTTCCAGTCGATACTAGTTCAATGGTGTAAATGGGACCCCTGTCCTGCCAGTCTCATTCTGCCTTCAGTCAGCCCCCACCTGCTTGCTTTTCTACTTACATCTGGTCTGGAGTGGTGGCGGCATTGACCGTCCACTTCCTCCTCCTTAGCCGTAGTGAGCTGCCCTTGAGGGACTCGACAGGAGGATGGGGACAGAATGAGTTGGCTCCATATTCTGTTGGTCTTTCTGCCTTCACACTATCGGCTCCAGTGGGCATCAGCCACCAATGGAGTAAAATAGACAAGTTTTCTTGTTCCCAGAGATCAAATATGTTGTTATTATGGATTACACAAAGTCAACTACTCCGTGAGTTCATGGATAAGGTGGAATTGAACCAAGGTCTTTCTGTTGCAAACCTTTGGCTCTTTACTTCCACATTATGCCAGCTTTTCAAAAGGATAGTGGGTCAATGAGAAATATCATTTTGCTACTCTGTGCTTCTAATTCTACAGGACTCTGGGGACAATTAAAAGAACAACGATTCTCTTGGAAAAAATATTCCTTACAGTGGATATATAGGGAGTGTTGAAAATGGGCATGTAATTCTTTTTCTGTTGCATTTGATAAAAAGTTCAGTAACATAGCTTTGGATTTCTTTTGAACAAAAGGTCAGTCATGGACGGAGGGAAAACTGTCATATCACATACCTAGCCCCTGCTTCAAGTAGCTGTTTCAATAAATTTCAGAGTAACAGCTCATTATTTTCGCTCCTTGGTAATTGAGAACCAGGGAGCAGGGCAGCTAAACTTGTTTGTTCCTGCCAGAGAAAACTGTTTTAAAACCTTCCCTTTATGCCGGTTTCTTCTCTTTGGTGTGCTGATTCTTAGAGACAATCTCCCACCACAGTGCATCTGTTTGTTATTAGGCATTGCATATTGGTGGATCTAAATCCAGGCACATCAGTTTGCCAGATATGATTTCATGTAAAAGACAGGTCCTAATCTACCCTCTTTGTCTTCTGTCAGCTGAATTAAATTGACTGAATGAGAAGGACACAATGACAATCTTTTGTTGGTCAAACTGGGGTGACTGAACATAGATCCTCACTTTTCCTGCTCAGGCAAACAAGATGATGTAAAATATTGGTGAAGCTGCTGTAGTTCAAAAATATTAGGCTCCAAATAGAAATTTATGGAGTTTTTTGAGATGAGTTCCCTCGTCCCTGAAAAGGGTCTTCAGCTCAGAAATTCAACGAATGATATTATATTATTCATTGCTAAGATGGTCGCTGCTGTGTTGGTGCATGTTGAAATCGGCTTACAATTTTAAAAATAAGTGACTTGGAAGATTAATTTGGACAGAAATGCCTAAGTTAGAAAAAATGACATTTGCCCCAAGAGCAGGACGTATGTGACGGATTGGGCTGGCTTGAGTAGAACTCCAGGGAGTTAAGTGTTAAACCCCGCCTCCTAGTTGATTGACGGCATTCCATTCTACGAGGGGCGGGACAGCCACAGGTTTAAAGAAGATGGGTAGCCGTTAATTGAGGAGAGAGGGAGAGAAGGTTTTGGGAGCAGGAGCGTGTGGGAGGTTGTGGAGTAGGTTACTAGAGTAGGTGTAGATGAGGAATTGGTTAGGTTTGTAATTATATGATTAACAAGAACAGTTCTATTGAAACCACATGCTTGTACACATGAAACTTGAACGCAACCGTTAAGATTTTAAGACATTAAATGTTAAGTTAAGGTGCCATTTAAACTATCGTCGGTGTGATCTTTCCAGCAGAGGTATCTATTGCTCATCTGGTGGGGATACTCATTAAAAGGGACAAAACCCCTATCCCAGGCAGAAAGGATAGTTTGTTGTCCCTTGAGTGCACTGAGAGGGGGAGGAAGAGGGAGACTGGTTCAAGGGTGACACAAAGTTTCCTCGGGAGGGAGGAAAGCTTCACAGTGGGGAAAGCTCAAGTGAGGAGAACCCCTTACTGATGTGTACACTAAGAATAGTCTCATATTCACCCCAGAGCTTAAAAAGATACCGGGCCACGTTTGGGCTGGAAAGTACTCTCATTTTATTTGTAAAACCCACAAGGGATAGTGGGATTACAAGAAGGCTATAGGGAAGAGTGGAGAGGTTTAGTGTTACCTCAGAAATCCCTATTAGTGCTTTTATAATGTGAGAGGTTTGAAAACAAAAGGCGTAAGGTGGCGACCCCTTACGTTGCAACGTGCATCCTGTATAAGTGACTTTTTCTTTGAAAGTGGTGGTGTAGCAGTTAGTTTGAAATAGACCTCAGGAGGCTGGCAGCAGGAGTAGCAGAGCTATCCCTAAATCTGAGGTCGGCGGTTTGAATCTGCATGACAGGATAAGCTCTCGTTGCTTCTGCCAACCTAGCAGTTTGAGAGTATACCAGCACGAGTAGATAAATAGGTACAACTGTGGTGGGAAGGTAAACGGCATTTCCATGTGCTCTGGTTTCCGTCACGGTGTTACATTGCACCAGAAGCGGTTTAGTCATGCTGGCCACATGAGCCAGAAAGCTGTCTGTGGGCAAACGCCGGCTCCCTTGGCCTGAAAGCGAGATGAGCATCACAACCCCATAGTTGCCTTTGACTGGACTTGACTGTCCAAGGGTCCTTTACCTTTTACCTTATTAAGGTAACAAAGGAAATGGTTCTGTGCCTGACAGCAAATGGGTGGGTCCACCTCCCTCAACTCACTGATAATTAGAAAGACAAAGGTCAGAGTTGAGGGTTGAGGTGTGTGTAAGGTAGAACCTGGGAACAAGGCAGCAAGCTAGAAAAGCAGGAGGTCAGAGCCAGGCCTGATTTCTGCTGGGATCCAAACCTGTGGCTAAGACCCTTTTGAGGTGCTGATGCTGTGAGCCCCTCCATCACAGACTCAGGTTGCATATATGTGACATAACCCATATAATCATAAAGACACCACAGTCTCCTCTGTGCCTCATTCTGAGGAAACAGAATGCTGGAACGGCTGAAATCTTGGAGATCGGGGTGGTGTGCATCACAGAGTAGACATAGGTGGTGTGCTGTCTTCCCCCACTGCCACCCCCACAATGTAATGTCTGCATTTTTTTTTCAAATAATTATGAGCCAATTTCAAACTCTTGTGAAAAATATTTATTTGTATAGAGCGTCCTCCAGTGCTGCTTCTAACTGGCAACCCACTTTTTATTTAAGTCAAGGGGAATTCCTGTTTTCAAAACCGACCGTTCTATCCTAGCGAGGAATGAACACATTTCCCTTTGCATATAAAAGTCATTCTTGCACACATAAAAAGGACAATGGCGCAAACACTAGCCACCCCCCCAAGCATTCAACAACTTGGTGCATGCAGAGTAAGGCATCGGTTTGGGCCTGCTTTGTGTGGAAACGAAGATGTGACTCAATGGCCACATGCCTGTCATGTGTAATGTGTAGGACAGGGATGCCCCATTCCCACAACCCTGTAGTTGTCTTCAGAAGGGGAAGGAAGGACATTCTCCTCCCATTATCTCATAGTTGGTCATGGCAGGGTGGGGTGGGCTCCCAAGTGTGGCACTTTTCTTTCTCCCACATTGCTGAATGGCACCATTGCATTTATACAGGAGGAGGAAAGTAAAGGGATGCATTCAGGGACACCACTGGGATGGACACAAGAGACAGTTAAGCAACAAGCGTAGCCTGCTAAGGAGGAACAGAACTGGCTTAAATATACTACCGTATTGTTATTAATCCATTACACGGCACATTCTTCCCTTGCAATCATTTTTGGTTTTCGTAAAGATCTTCAGGCTGATTGCATGCCATTAAAAATGTCCCAGAATCAATTGTAAAAGGTATGAAAAACACAATATTGCTAATACTTTATTGACTGCATTATTAAATGTCACGCTATGATAATGATCTTCCTTATGGGCTGAATGTCTCACAGTAACCTCCTCCTTGATAGCATCAAGGGCCCACCAAAGCGATGCCACGTGATGCAACTCTCTCAAGCAGTTGCACAAACAGAAGTTAGGGATGCTCCTTTGATGTTGCCTATTAGCTTGGGCTTAGAAGCAAGCTGCGTCCTGCAATATGCCATTCAGTCACAAGGGTGAGCCAGCAAGCATTTCCCACCGCATCTTAAACCGGTATAACAAAGTCTCTAGCAAGGACAAGCCATTGCAATAACTCAGCACGCCACTCAGATCCTGAAGTTCTTTAGATGATTAATATTTCCTTGGGCACCTTTGTCTTAGAGCTGTTGGCCAGCGTGAGCTGCAAGCTTTATTGACTGTTATTCTCTTCTGCTGCATCAGCTTTAACCAGGTTTGTGGACACAATCGCTCTCAGCTCTATCAGAATTAATGGCAGAAGGTCAGGCTCTCTCAGCAGGGCGCCTGCCTGATTTGCTCCCCGACTGACTCCACTCCAAAGGACCTAGCAGAGAAAAAAGCCATATTGTCCTCTGGGAAACAGATGCCAAAAAGAACAGATTTGCAATAAGCCATCAGTACTTTGTATTTGACCTTCTATGAGTAAACCACACGGTCATCCCTTGTGAGTCTTCACTCTCCCATCCTCCCCTCCCTCTCTAAATCTATATTGTAAGCTCCTTGAGGTAGGAACTTCAATTTCATTATTTAACATGGCCCTCTAAAGTGTCGTGTACACCAGGGGTAGGGAACCTTAGGCCCGGGGGCCAAATCTGACCCCCCCCCAGGCATCTCTCTCTGGCCTTTGGAACTCTCCCCAGGCCACACCCCTCACTGGTCCCGCTCCACAGCCTCCTCCTCCTTTCCTTTTGCCTGGCTTGAATGACTCCCTGAAGTGTAATTATGCCTCTTCCTTGCCTTAATGGAGCAATGTACGTGGAGGTCTATGTGGCTGGACAGTAGCCTAATGGTCAAAGACAAGACATTAATTGCTCTTCTCACCAATGGCATATGGCACCCAGTGGCGGAGCTTCATACTCTGGCACCAGGGGTGGAGAGCAGGCGGGGTGGGGCTGGCGCGCCACCCTGGGGTCATGGTGCACCGCCCGTAGGGGCGTGGCGTGCGTTCTGGGGGTGTGGTGTGCTGCCTATAGGGGCATGGCGCGCATTCTGGGGGCAGGGACTGTCGCCCATAGGGGCGTGGCATGCGTTCTGGGGGTGGGGACCGCCGCCTGCAGGGGCAGGGCGCCCAGCGTGGGTGGGCGGGGGCAGCCGTGATGGCGCCCTCGGGATCGCACTGCCCCTATCACCCCGCCCTTTCTACACCCCTGATGGCACCCACCTGGTTGCCCACTAGAAGATGTGGCTTTGCACCCCCAAGCTCATTGCTCGTATGGTGGGAGGAGATGATAGAGAGAGGTGTGTGAATATGTGCAGAAACCACCCAACTATACAAAGGCAAAATACAAAGGCATGTGAAAGGATGTCATATGGAGGAAGGAGAAGGATTGTTTTCTGCTGCTCCAGAGAAGCGGACACGGAGCAATGGATTAAAACTTCAAGAAAGAAGATTCCACCTAAACATTAGGAAGAACTTCCTGACAGTAAGAGCTGTTCGACAGTGGAATTTGCTACCAAGGAGTGTGGTGGAGTCTCCTTCTTTGGAGGTCTTTAAGCAGAGGCTTGACAGCCATATGTCAAGAATGCTTTGATGGTGTTTCCTGCTTGGCAGGGGGTTGGACTGGATGGCCCTCGTGGTCTCTTCCAACTCTACGATTCTATGATTCCATTTGTTGCACCATTCACTTTCACCTGTAGCCATACCCATCAGTGCATGTGGCCCTCAGAAGGTTATCTGGAAGGGAATGTAGCTGAAAAAGTTGCCATTCCCTGATTTACATTGAAGTGGCTACAATCATAATAAATAGCACTCACAAACTGTATCCAGTTGTGCCTTTCCACTGAGGGAAAATTATTTGGTCTATCACAGGCTTCCTCAAACTCGGCCCTCCAGGTGTTTTGAGACTACAATTGCCATCATCCCTGACCACTGGTCCTGCTAGCTAGGGATCATGGGAGTTGTAGGCCAGAAACATCTGGAGGGCCAAGTTTGAGGAAGCCTGGTCTATCGGAAACTGTTAGTGGAAGGGAGGGGAGGGAGGAGGTGGCAGCAATTTCTGCTAATCCTATTTCCCTCTGAAGTCTCCTGAGTCCACTCCACACCAAATCACCTCTAAATGGACCCTTTAAAGTGGCAGCTGGTGCAGAGGAATGCAGGAGAAACGAGGAATTTGCTAGCGTCGTTTCTCTTTTTGCACGCCTCCTTTGCACTTATGGAAGCTGAATTAAAGAGCATTCCACCAATGGATAGCATCAATAGCACCCTATTTTCAAATGGTGTCACTAGTTCTGAAAATATTGCACTCCTATAAAACATGGGACTATTTTCATGGGCATTTGGCATGGGCCCTGGATAGGTGGTTCTCTGTCAGGTTTATCTGGCTGCCATAACAGCACTGGGTGGCTGTGCCTACTTACCCTTTTTAACATCCCAGGATGGTGCAGGATGACACTAGGACAGGGGTGTTGTAAGAACATAAGAAGAGCCCTGCTGGATCTGACCAAAGGCATATCTAGTCCAGCATCCTGTTCTCACAGTACCCACCAGATGCCCATGGGAAACCTGCAAGCAGGACCTGAGCGCAACACCTGTGATTCCCAGCAACCGGTATTCAGAGGCCCAGGTGGTGAGTGGCCATTGAAAAGCCTTATCCTCCATGAATTTGTACAGTCTTCTTTTAAAGCCATCCAAGTTGGTGCTCATCGCTGCATCTCATGGAACTGAATTTCATGGCATAGTGTAGGAACTTAAAACAGTGTTTCCCAACCTTGTGCCTCCAGCTGTTTTCGGACTACAATTCCCATCATTCCTGACCACTGGTCTTGCTAGCTAGGGATGATGGGAGTTGTAGTCCAAAAACAGCTGGAGGCACAAGGTTGGGAAACACTGACTTAAAAGAAAGGCTAGATCAGGTGGACCCAGGACAGGTATTAGCAGTGGCCCCTGCTTTAAAAAAAACCAGGGCCCTGGCAGCTGTCCAAGGATGCCAGGTGCTGAGACCTGTTCTGTTAGTCGTTGCAGGTCGCCATATTGGAAACTCAAGAGTTCACTTGTACCAAAGTTCTAAGGAGATACACACAACCCCCTGGGCATGTATGCATTTTTATAGCACGTAGGAATTGCTCCCAATTGTCTTGTTACTGGAGTTTGCCAAATAGCCTGAGCTTTGTTTTTTCCCCCAGCTACTTTATAGGGGCCAGACAAGACATTTTGTTACAGAAGCTAACAGGGCTAGCACTTGAACACCGTCCATAGCACACTGCCCTCAGCAACCTTGCTTAGAGGTCAAAGGGCTGGTCACATTGCATACACAGTTCTATCCTTCAACATCTCTCCAACATAATGAGAGAGCCAGTCCTAGTCTCTCCTGATAAACACTTCTAATCTGGCGCTGAGAAAGGCTGGACAGAGGTATCTGCAATTAATGAAGGTGTAAAGAAATCGGCTCAGGGTGCATCATCTTTCAATACAAGAAGCCTTCTGTTCTCTCTCTCTGGTGTTTATGCAGCTTTTGCTGCTCAGATATTCAGCTTTTAAAACCCTCAGCAATTTAACACAAAACCTCTGATGCATCTCTAATGAGCGAGTATAATTAGACGAACCAGGCTCACAACACTGTTCTGCGAAGGATTGTCTCCACGACAAACCTTTGAAAGGCAAAAGACAAACCCCACCGGAATACACAAAAGCAGCAGCTACAAAATACCATATGGGGATAGTGATGCTGAATATATCAAAGAAATCAAGAGAGAGAAAATATATCTCGGAAGGAGTCAACATATGGCAAGCATCAGGCAAGCTGAGAGAATGTTTTTTCTGTGACCTGTGTAAGAAGCACAACACTATTGCTGGATGTGGGGGGCAGGGAGGGTGTGGTGTGTGTGCGTGAGGGGGGGGGGATGAGTTTACACAGAATTGGAAGAAGGAGGCACTCATCATATATCTCCTGCACAAAAAAGCAACCTATGGAAGATTACAAAAGAGCCAAACATGGTGCTTTAGCTGCCTCCGACTCAGCTGTGGTTACTGAAAAAGTGTGCCAGATTTCAGAATACTATTTTTTGGCAGTGACATTGATTCAGACACAGAATCTGTCGCATCGTGGCCTTCATTAATTATACAAGACAACAGAATATTTTGCATATCCTCACACCCTGCCAACAGGAGTATGTCTGTTCAGGGTTCTGGTTTCCCCAACATTCTGCAAGGCAGCCTTTGCCAATGGGGTGCCCTGCAGATGTTGTTGGCTGAGGCAATCGTAAAATAGAGACACTTTATGCTGTCTGAGCTAGGAAGAGAGCAGAGGGAATTATTGTGGACCCTTTGCATCCTGGTCATCTTCTGTTTGATTTACTTCCATCTGGACGTCTACAGGACTCTATACACAAAAATGGCTAGGCACAGGAACAGGTTTTTCCCTTGTGCTACCAAACTGTTAAACTCATAGTTGGGTAGTGGAAGGGGAGGCTAGTTGTGGGGTGGGGTTCCTTTGCTGTGCTGTTGCATTGTAAGCGGAATAGTGTTTGTATGAGGTACGTTTTTTTACATTGCAATGTAGTCGAAACAAAATTCCAAGTATGCTTGGTACTTGGCCAATAAATTATTCCTTATTCCTTAAATATACTCTTCCATTGTGGGCAGTTTCTACAGGAGCATGACAAGATGTTGAAATCATATATCAGATTTTTAAGACTGTCTTTCAGCAGAACCCTATTTACATAGGCTATATGTACTTTGGACCCTACTTCAAACTGAGTTGCTTAATGTACATTAAAAAATACATTCCACTGTATTTTCCCATGAGGGATCAGGCACAAATCACCGCCAGAGATCTGATTAACCTGTGGTCCAACACAGTCAGTCAAAGCATTGCAATTCCTTCCAGTGAGCCCAAATCCAGGCATGATCCATTTCAGGGCCATTTGGGTTAGTCTGTATCTGCCCCTGCTTCTTCTGCAATGTTCTTGCACAAAATAAATGTATGGCTAACTGTCACATCTCTCTCTCTCTCTCTCTCTCTCTCTCTCTCTCTCTCTCTCTCTCACACACACACACACACACACACACACACACACACACACACACGGTTCTCTGCTGCCAGTAACTTTAACAGAAGTCCCCGGGGAAATAACCATTAAGCAAACATCTGTGCTTTCCCTATACATCACAATTTCAGCTGCTTTTCAGAGAGGCGGCTGACACAAAGGATCTGCCAGTTTTGCCAAAGCCCAACCTCAGCAGCAGCAGAAACCTTGAGTCAAGAGTGATGCTGCACAACACAGCGTTGCTAAATGGGTTATGAGCATCCGGGTGCAATAGATGTCAATTTTTACAATAAGTATCTCCCCTGAGAAGCTGCTGTAGGATTAGTATTGTCAGCCGTCGAGTGTCATCTGTCTGGGAATGGTACTTAGTATTGTCATCTGTCAAAATGATTAAGTGAGCCAAAATGCTCTGTTTTTAGAGCTTTTATGATAAAAACAAAAATCCATCACACAAAGGGTCTCATCATCATCTGTGTTGCACTTGGGTAATATGTCTGTGGAAAAGAATGCAAGGCGTTTGAGGGACAAGGCAGGGAAGGGGGAGAGGAAAGTGGGAAAAGGGATGTCTCTTCCTTAAGGAAACCAGACAACTCTGCAGGGCTTTTCTTAATGGCCTCAGACTAAAACGCCCATCAGCAAGGATGGGCAATCGGAGTCATTTGCTAAGATTGGACACCCTGACTTGTTAGGAATAAAATTAGCTGGAATGACAGGTCGCAAGTCTTCAAGAGAAGAGTACAGGATCCACCAAGTGACAGGGCTATTCACACTATCGCTTCAGCACAAGGTGGCTGTCATTCAGCACACAGGAAGGTGAAAACTGTATGGAGAACAGTGACATTCCAAGTTCATTACTATTTGCACACATTACGTGCCAATTGGGTCATGTAAGAGTGGTTCAGATTACAGTGTGGGTTGGAGAGGACATTCTGCATTGGGGACAACCAACATGGTGCTCTCCAGTTGTTGCTGGACTCCCATAATCTCTTATCACTGGCCATGCTGGCTGGGGATGATGGGAACTGGGAGTCCCTGTTCTACAGCATGTAAGATGTGGAGTAGGTTTACTTTGGGGCTTGCCATTGTTGGCACAGTGTTGACTTTCATAGCTGAATCCCAGTATGATGCATTCTGGGGACAGCATGAGAGGTTCAAATCATCACCCTCATCACAGCAGTGAAGAGAATGGGAAAGGTCAATGCTTTGATCCCTATGTGCAGAATACCATAGTGTGTCTTCATTTTCAAGGTTATGAAACCAGGGCTGTCTTAAGCTTATCTGGCGCCTTGGCGCAAGGACCCCTGCTGCGCCCCCACCCCACCCCCCATGTTTCTCTCTGGGCGGGCAGCAAAGAGAGAGAGTCCTCTTTTTAAAAAGTGGAAGGGCTGGTGGGGACGAAGAAGCTGGGGGGCGAGGCCTTCGGGAAAGAGCCATGGCCACCGTGGGGCTTAAGTGCGCGGCTTCCCCATCACGGGCACCCCGGCTGGGATTCTGGGGTGCGATGGCTTCTGCTCGTGGACCTCGAAACCGTTGGGGAGTGCATGGAGGAGCAGCGCGAGGAGGAGCGGCCACGGGTGGCACCCAGGAGCCCACGCCATGCTTCCCTTCCTCGGTGCTGCTGCTGCGCTCAGGACAGGTGCAGGCCCTGGCGGCATGGAAGAGGCGGCAGCTCCGGAGCTCGCCCTTGGTGGCTGGCCACCTCCTGCCCTTGCACACTGGGAGGGTCTGGCGAAGCATGCATGCCGCGTTGCGCCTTGGCGCTTCGCCAGCTCCTGCTGCCGTGTCCTGAGGGCCCCTTCACCGAGGGGCTGATGGGAAAGGCAAGAGGCAGCCCTCCGGGCAGGCAGCGGCTGGAGGGTGGCTCCTCCAGCGGGACTGAGGCTCCGGGCGCGGAGCAGCAGGGCAGCAAGCTGATGCTGGGAGGCGCCACGTCCAGCCTCTGTCTCTTCCATGGCGCCCTCCAGAACTTGGCGCCGTGGTTCCCGGCGCCACTAGCCTCTATAACTAAGACGGCCCTGTATGAAACACAACCCACATTATAAAAGTCCCAAATACTTGGGAAACCCATTTGTTACATGGAGCTGGTAGAAGGGCGTCAGCGCTATGAGAACAAGTCAACAGAATCCTGCTCTCGGCAGTTCTGAAAAATCTGATGCTTCTGTGCTCTTATATGCTCTGCCGTAGCATTATTTCTCTCTTCTTTGTTGGGAATGTAGGTTGGGGGGGGGAGTGGGGAGGGCTCCACACATACATTTCATTTTACCAGAAGCCTACAAAAACCTGGAGCAGTTGCACTTTAAAGTAACATGACCATCAAGTCAAGCTCATCCTGAGGCCACAAATGCCTCCTCAACACAAAACTGAGCCAGGGCACTTTCTAAAGAATTGCCTGGCCTAACTGTTTCTTTTGCATTAATAGATGCCTGTCAGGATACAGCTGCCATTAGTGAGATGTATTAGGCAGTGGAACTGTCGCTTTAAGAGGAGTGATGGAAGGCCTGTCCCACAAGACATTGGAACCTGGGAGAAGGCACCCGCAAGGACACATCTTGCACTGTCTCCTTGAAGGAAGGGGCTGGGGCCCTTTCCCTAATTGGCAATGCATCTTGGCTTCCCAGCCATCAGCTGCCACATGATTTGCAATGGGGTGGATTTTGGGCACCCTTCCAGCAGCACAGCACACAAAGCAAAGGCTTTTTTTGCAAGAGGGGAGGGGCAGCCTGGTGCACCCCCAGCCCAGTCCAGCAATTACTTAAGACAGACATCTAATATGTTTGGATTATTAAACTGCTTGATACAAGTCATTCTTCAGACTCCGATGCTGACATCAATTATGTTAATTTGTCCCAATGATGCAATGATAATTTAATGCCTCATTAAACTGAATGGACTTATAAAGCTGCCAGTTGAGAGCTTCAACCTTGCCCTGGGCAGTCTCCACTCTGTTCTTTATATCTATATATTAATAGCAACACATGCACCAATCTCCGCTGTGTTCATGTCACCCAGGCTGCTGTCATCGTATTTGTTAGTAGCAATATTGAATAGAAATCCAGCATGTCAGTATTCCCCAGTAGAAGCTGTGGCAATGACTCTTCCCCTTCCTCTTGGCAGAGGAGGCATCTGTTGGAGCATGCTCAGTAGGTAGCATTCCAGGATGGACAGGCTGCTTTCAGAAGGTGCCAGCAGTCCAGCCTGGCCCAAGGAGAGAGAAGCTGCCTCGGAGAATTTAGCAAGGCTGGCAGAGTCCCATTAACCTTTAAGTCTTTGCAGGGATATGCTGGGATCAAGCTATCAATTAGAGGCTCCTTTTAAGGCAATGGAAGGAAGTTACTTGTTTTTGGAATGGTTAGATGTTGCTTTGGTTGAATTAACAGGAAAGCTGTATTGTTGTATTAAGAGTATATTAGTTATTGATAAATATTGTCAGATGTTTGAATGGTACATATGTGAAGAGGAGGAGCTTATTAACTTAACGAGCCTGGTTGAAAAGCCAGAACTGAACCGAACAGGCTGGAATAGCCCCTATATAATAAAGAGTTCTCCAGACAGCATGGTGTGGTAGACATCCTTCAGAGCAATATTTTAGTCCTCATATCATTCCAATATTATACTTTTAATAACCCCTTCACACCCAGAAACCATCCAGAACAGAAGGGAATTGTGCGGCTAGATTGTAAGCTGCCAGTCCAACCTAGAATCATAGAATCGTAGAGTTGGAAGAGATCACAAGGGCCATCCAGTCCAACCCCCTGCCGAGCAGGAAACACCATCAAAGCATTCTTGACATATGCCTGTCAAGCCTCTGCTTAAAGACCTCCAAAGAAGGAGACTCCACCACACTCCTTGGTAGCAAATTCCACTGCCGAACAGCTCTTACTGTCAGGAAGTTCTTTCTAATGTTTAGGTGGAATCTTCTTTCTTGTAGTTTGAATCCATTGCTCCGTGTCCGCTTCTCTGGAGCAGCAGAAAACAACCTTTCTCCCTCCTCTACCGTCTTTCCCACATTTTAAGACACCGTCTTATCACTTTTTTTCCTCAAAAAAACACTGGGTGGCTTATTTTCAGGGAATGTCTTACCGGTATTTTTATTACATCAGGAGCAGTGCCCCTCTTGCTCCCTGTCTCCCTGCGGGGCAGGACTCTTGACTGAAAGAAAATGACGGGCAACAGCCACCACCAAGCTCCATGAGAGGGAGTCTGAGGGAAGGGAGGTGTGTGCATCGCTGGCCCAGCCCTCTCTCCCTGGCCCTGGGATGTTCGTGAGGGAGGGAAGGAGCTCCTCCGAAGGGCTGCTCTCTCTCTCTCCCCTCACAGGTGGGGACTCACTTAATAGCAATCTGCTACACTGGAGCTTCTTAAATTTAAACCAGTACAGTATAATGGAATCTATCTGTGTGATGCAGTCGTAGCAGTAGCCTATACTAAAGCAAATAAGGATCTCTACCAGCCAGCCAACTGCCCAAGACTTAAGAGCGAAAGTTCCAACAATGTAGCACTTTGTAGCACTGATAGCAAAGAGGCTACCGGCTGAGATACTGTAGAAAACAAAGCAGCCAGCTGAGCAGCAATTAAGATGGTAAATGGTAGCAATTAAGTAGCAATTGAGCCAGCAGAAAGCGGGGTGAGATAATCTGCTGGTCCTAACAACCCGTCCGTGTTTCTCTTACCCACAAAATGTTAACTTTTGTGTAGGGTGTAGGGCAGTGTTTAGCAGCTCCTAAACAGCGAGAAGGGGAAAGTCCTTAATCCCCAAGGCAAGGACTGCGCCACCGGCAGCGATCCCGGTACCGGTACAAATCCTTAAAGGGGAAGCTCTACAGACAAGCAATGGAAAGAAAAAAGAATCCTCACTTTTTAAAAGGCTATTAAAAGGGGGAAAGGTGGGGGGAAGCGAGAGGTGGGCTGTGTGTGTGTGTGTGTGAGAGAGAGAGAGAGAGAGAGGCGGGGGGGGGAGAGAGAGAGAGACGCGCACACAGAGTCTCTCCCTAAAGGGGAAGGCAGCGTCTTCAATCGCCCCTCTTTTTTCCCTCGTGCTTTCATCTTCTCCCCACCGCAAATGCCACTTTTCTCCTCTTCACCAAGCAAGCAGAGCTCACACAGCCTAGCTAAAAAAAAATATTTTGGAATCCTTTTACAGGTATTTTAAAAAATGCTTACAGAAACAGGAGGGGGAATCACGAGGCTGCAGGAACGGCTCTACGGTGCATTTTTACAAGCTTTTAAAAGAAATGCGTGTCTTTGGAGCGACAGTAAAATGGGGAGAGATTTTTATGGGGGAGAGTTGGCTGGCGGGAGGGGGGAAGGGTCTATCACTATGTCTTATTTTCGGGTTATGGCTTATATCGCGCAACTGCTTAGAAATCCTGCTATGTCTTATATTATGGCTACGTCTTAAAAAGGGGGAAACACGGTATATGACATCCTTTTATATATTTGAACATGGCTATCATATCACCCCTTAATCTTCTCTTCTCCAGGCTAAACATACCCAGCTCCCTAAGCCGTTCCTCATAAGGCATCGTTTCCAGGCCTTTGACCATTTTGGTTGCCCTCTTCTGGACACGTTCCAGCTTGTCAGTATCCTTCTTGAACTGTGGTGCCCAGAACTGGACACAGTACTCCAGGTGAGGTCTGACCAGAGCAGAATACAGTGGTACTATTACTTCGCTAGATCTAGATGCTATACTCCTATTGATGCAGCCCAGAATTGCATTGGCTTTTTTAGCTGCTGCATCGCACTGCTGACTCATGTCAAGTTTGTGGTCTACCAAGACTCCTAGATCCTTTTCACATGTACTGCTCTCAAGCCAGGTGTCACCCATCCTGTATTTGTGGCTTTCATTTTTTTTGCCCAAGTGTAGTACTTTACATCTCTCCTTGTTAAAATTCATCTTGTTTGCTTTGGCCCAGTTGTCTAATCTATTAAGGTCATTTTGCAGTGTGATCCTGTCTTCTGGGGTATTAGCCACCCCTCCCAATTTGGTGTCATCTGCAAACTTGCTCAGGGTGCCCTCAAGCCCATCATCCAAGTCATTGATAAAAATGTTGAATAAGATTGGGCCCAAGACAGAACCCTGTGGCACCCCACTAGTCACTACTCTCCAGGATGAGAAGGAGCCATTGATGAGCACCCTTTGGGTTCGGTCAGTCAGCCAGTTACAAATCCACTGAATGGTAGCATTGTCTAGCCCGCATTTTACCAGCTTCTTTACAAGAATATCATGGGGCACCTTGTCAAAAGCCTTGCTGAAATCAAGATAGGCTACATCCACAGCGTTCCCTTTATCTACCAGGCTTGTAATTCTGTCAAAAAATGAGATCAGATTAGTCTGACATGACTTATTTTTCTGGACCAGAACATGCAGGGGGGAAGGAGGGGTTTTGCCTTCACATGTAGACCTGTGCCTGCCCACTCTGCACTATGGGATGCTAGACTAGATTCACCAATGACCTAATCCATCTGAACTTTTTTATATTGCTTATCTTTAAAGGCCAGGAAGAACCATATTCTACACTCTGGCCTGATAACGGTGGCAGTCCTTTCTTTCTTTCTTTCTTTTCTTTTTGCAGACTCATCAATCAATCAATCACTAGTTCTCAAGAAGGAAAAGCAGGAAAACATCTTCAGGACAATAAAGTGCTGTAGTCAGTGCTGCAAATTCCAGACCAATTTAAAAATAATGGCTTAGGGACAAACTAGAACCATGGATCTACCCACTCCTTTGGTTAAAAATTGCCATCAGAGGGCAATGATGATTTAGAGCACAGGGAGGGTTAACCCTTTGTATGAGCTGGCACCAACTTTGATGAGTTTTCAGCACTTTTGATGGTGATTTGACTATCTGGACTAGATTTGGTTTGCTGCTGTTGCTGATCTTGGGGGTTTTTATCTGCTGTTTTATTATGTGGCAGTTCTGTTTTAAAGTTCTAAAAATTATTAAATTGTGTATTTAATTATTAATAATTAAATACATAAATACCGTATATTACGGCGTATAAGACGACTGGGCATATAAGACGACCCCCAACTTTTCCAGTTAAAATATAGAGTTTGGGATATACTCGCCGTATATGAAATACGACCCGGCGTATAAGACGACCCCCGACTTTTGAGAAGATTTTCCTGGGTTAAAAAGTAGTCTTATACGCAGGAATATACAGTAAATATGCCAGACCCATTTCCTCTCTGGTATTACTGCCTGTGGGCCACTGTGGGCACAAGCAGATCTCCCTGTCTGTAAGATTTCTGTGCCTTGTATTGTATTGAAGGGCAGCCATGTTCTCTTGCTGGAGAAGCTGCTAGCTTTGTAGCAGTCTCCCAGAAGGTGGAGCGAACTACATTATCGTCACCATTTGAGTTAAATTTTGTTCCAAACTAGAAGGTAAAATTGTGCTTCTGAGTAGCTCTGCCCCTTCAACCTTTCTAAGCAGCATTCAAATGACAGGATGTGATAGTGTTCTAAGATTCAAGCAGCCACCTGCTTAAAATAAATAGTTTTGCGTTTTGGAATTACAAACAAGCAATAAAAAAGTGCTTTGTGTTGGAATATAAAGCTGATGTCTCATCACAAGACTGATTGGTCATACTTCCTCGTCAAGACTGCATTCCCCCAACAGCCAATCTATCAGCTCTCATTTCATCTAAATGTGCAGGGCAGGAGTCACCTAATGAATCTCACTAGTGGAAATCCTGCACTAGGACTTCTACTTGTGCTATGGGAGTCGTCACCCCCCCTTCCTCCCTGCTATCATGGGATCAAGAGAACTTACAGTAAAATGCTTGTGCTGATGGAAGATGGGGTGAATTCAGCAGAACAATGAATTCACCCCAAGATTCCACCACGAGGGAATTTCACAAGTCTGCTTTCCGTGAATTGGAGGGCAATGAGAATGGCAACAAGGGGGCAAAGCTAGCACATTCCTCTCTGCTGCCCTCCCATATAATGAATAAAACTATAGTGTCTGGAGTGGGCTGACTAGCTATGCTAGATACAGATCAAGACAGCATTCCATAATTAAAACAATGTTATTATCTGGCAGCATTTCTAAACATATTCCTGCTTTTCTGTTAGCCAAACGCACTTTCCTCGGTTGCGGAGGCCAGGGTCAGAGCAAAACAGTGCCCTGTTCAAGGTGGAACAAAATAAAAAAATTCCTTCCAGTAGCACCTTTCAGACCAACTAAGTTTGTCACTGGTATGAGCTTTCGTGTGCATGCACACGAAAGCTCATAGTACCAACGACAAACTTAGTTGGTCTCTAAGGTACCACTGGAAGGAATTTTTTTTTTATTTTGTTTCAACTACGGCAGACCAAGACGGCTACCTACCTGTAACTGTTCAAGGTGGGTGGCTCTGTTGCCTTTGAGTCCTCCTCTCCCTTTCATGCTGCCTTGCCTCCCTGCTTACCTATAAACTATTTAGCTATTAGCTGGAAATTATCACAGCTAATTTCAAACCAGAACTTCTAGCCACAGAAGCAAAGTAGTAGTAGTCCTAACGGTACTGTTCCTGGCTACCTTGCCCAGAATGCTTCACTCTGAGGAAGGAGTCTTCTTTCCTCAGAGCAACACAGCATGGAGGGGGAGGACGAAAGGTGCATAAGAGTTTTGTGGCCAGAGGCATACCGTAGCAAGTGGCAAAGGTGGAGCTGATCTGCCTCCGTACTGACTGATGCATTTCCCCCTTTTTCCTGCCATATATTTACCATTTTGCACAGCCTGCAGGGAGTGAAAGGAACAATGAAAGCACAGATATATTCCACCTTCTGATAGTGGTACTTGAAATTCTGTATTAGAACAAAGGCCTTGACTTTGATCTGGACTTCTGCCCTACCAAATGGTAGCATATGGCACCATTTGTGTGTGCTGGTTGTTAAAAAGACAGGCAGAGAGAAAGATCAGGAGTTAAGCACAAAAGATCAAGTTTATTCCTAAAGCCACAGCCACATCATTTATACAAGGTGCACACCTAATTTCCAACATGTGATATATATATATATATATTTACCTTGCATTACATGTTACAATGCAAAGAAACCTCATATGAAATAAATGCAAAGAATATAATATCTTTTCCACATTTGCTCATAACATTGTTCGTTCTGGCAGTGATTTGGGACCTCAGAGGTCTCTTTCTGCTCCCCGCCTCCCCAAAAACCTGAGAATGATCGTTCCCATTTCCAAATTTTGTTATTCATCCTTTTTTTATTTGTTTTAATGAGAAACTGTTACAGAATTTGGTAGCATGCTTAGATTGTCTCATGCCAGCATAGCAGCGCTGCATATTCTTCATCTGAACACCAGCAGGGACAATTTTGAGGGTGTCATCTGTGGAATTTTCCCACTTCCTAAAAGTTCATAAGAATTGCAGGGTAACTAACTGCTTAGTAAAGCTATCTCTGCTGGTGAAGAATGTTCAAAGCAGCACATTGTTTCAAAATAGAGGTCCACTCACATAAACATTCTCTAAGGCCAGACAAGAGAAGGGGGAAAAGAACAGAAAGACCCACAATATAGAACCAATCAATCTAGCCCACGGGTGTCAAACACAAGGCCCGGGGGCCAAATCCGGCCCGCCAGACCTCGTCATGTGGCCCGCCGAGCGCCCCAGCCAGCGGGACCCAGCAGTGGGACCTTGCTGCTGAAGCGCCGTGCCAACAAAGCGCCGACAAACAGCTGGGGCCGGGGAAATGCTTTATGCCCCTGGGTCCCTTCGCGCTCTTTTCTGGCGCTGAATCAAGGCGGCGACCCCCCTTCCCTTTCTTTCTTCCGCTCTCTCGTTCTTATTCTTTCTTTCCCTCTCCTTCCTTCCTTCTTTATCTCTGTCTTCTCTCCCTCTTTCTTTTTCTTTCCTTCTTTATTCCTTCTTTCCTACTCTTCTTTCTCTCACCTCTTTCCTTCCTCTCTCCCTCCTGCTCCCTCTTTTCTTCCTTCCTTCCTTCCTTCCTTCCTTCCTTCCTTCCTTCCTTCCTTCCTTCCTTCCTTCCGTCCTTCCCAACTTTCTTCCTCTCCCTCATTCTTATTCTTTCTTTCCCTCTACTTCCTTCCTTCTTTCTCCCTTTCCGTCTTCTCTCCCTCTTTCTTTTTCTTTCCTTCTTTTTTCTCTTCCTTATTTCCAACTCTTCTTTCTCTCCCCTCTTTCCTTCCTTCCTCTCTCCCTCCCACTCCCTCTTTTCTTCCTTCCTTCCTTCCTTCCTTCCTTCCTTCCTTCCTTCCTTCCTTCCTTCCTTCCTTCCTTCCTCCTCTCCCTCTCCTCAGAAACATAGGATGCTGCTTTATACTTCTGGCCCTTAAACCCTGGAACCAGGAGAGCAGCTTCAGTGAGTCAACCTCAGCCAGTCCCTTTGGTGAAGGGTGGTGGCTCACTGGCAGAACATCTGTCCTGCATGCAGAAGGACCCCAGCATCTCCAGGTACTAGTAGCTCTGCAAAGGTCCTGCATGAAACCCTAGCGAGCCTCCACCACCCAGTGCAGTTACCAAAAATCATTTTTCAATAAATTGTACAATAATTGTACATTTGAATATCTACTTGCCATTATTCTGACTATGTTTCCGCTTTCAGAGCTAGTTATTACTTACATTATTACAAAAAACAGTAATAAGTGAATGCAGTGACAATAATTTATGATAATAAAGAGTGGACACATAGTCCTACAGATACAACCGGCCCTTTGAGGGTGACCAAACTGCTGATGCGGCCCCCGATGAATTTGAGTTTGACACCCCTGATCTAGCCAGTCAAAATGGCTGGTGATGCAGATAATGCTATAGTACGAAATAGGCCACCAATGTAATCACAGCATGCTGTAGGGAGAAGTGTTTTTACACAGATTCACAGCTCTTTTAAATAGCCAGGCATTGAGGACTAATGCGGCAATTTATAAATGGTTTTCAGTTAAAGATGGCACCAGTACAGTGATTTTGCTTTAAAACAGAGAGGAATCTGGGGAGGCGGGACACGAGGGGCTATGCTTCTTGGATTGCAAAGTGCCAGCAGAAAAAGGCACCACTAAAATGGTAGGTAATGACAGGATGAGCCTACAGTCGCATCAAGTTTATCTGCACAGTTAATTACTTAAACTAATGGTATTACAGAGAGCTCAAGTGGTGTCTGAAAAGCAAAAAAGGTTCTCTCATCATCCAAGTATTTGAGTTTCAGCCCATCTGTGTTCACAATGTGATCTGAGGTAGTTTAGAGTAGGTAAATTGAAGGAATTTATTATACAAGGGGGAAGCAGAAAGCAGAGTCAATGCAAAAAGTCACGACTTTATAACTTGGTAAGTAGTCTGAGGTGAGCAGGGAAAGGCAGAAAGTATCTGTTGGAGGTCAGGAATGAGAACCACTGATAGAGGTAAGTGGAGAACTCTGTATGGCTCACTGGAACTGACTAACAAGGACTTTGATGAGTGTACATCAGACATGTCTGAATAAGTTAAGGAATGATGGTAGGGCGAAGTAGGGAAGGAGATCATATTGTAGAGCTGGAGAAAACACAGTGGGAAAAGAAACAGAACTGAAATGATCAAGGGAACGGTGTTTCTTAAAAGCTGGTAAATTTTAAGGACAGGGATGAGAAACCTGAGGCCCTTCAATGTTGGTGGACTGAAACGTCCATTATCTTTGACCATGGCCTTGAGGCTGGAATGTTGGGAGTTAGAATTCAACAATGTTTGGAGGGGCCACAGCTTCATAGCCAAAGTACCACACTCATTACATATGGTATGTACAAAATACACAAACTTTAGCTGAGGGGCAGGTTTGTGTTTAGGAGTGTCAACAGGGAAACAACCCCAAACTTCCAAGTATGCAACAAGGATATGGGACTTCATAGATCAGAAAAAAAAGACAAGTAGGAGGTGACATGATAGATGCTTATAAAATTATGCATGGAATAGAGAAAGTAGATAGAGAAAGTTTTCTCCCGCTTTCATGACAACACTACAACTTGTGGACATCCAGTGAAGCTAAATGTTGGAAGATTCAGGACAGATAAAAGAAAGTCCTTCACGCAGCATACAGTTAAACTAAGGAACTCGCTCCCACATGAGGCAGTGATGACCACCAACCTGGCTGGCCGTAAAATAGGATTAGAAAAAAAAATCATGAAGGATACGGCCACCAATGGCTACTAGCCAAGATGGCTATGCTCTGCCTCTATGGCCAGAGGCAGTAAAGCTGAATACCAGATGCTGGAAACTCCAGGAGGGGATAGTGCTCTTGTGCCTGAATCCTGCTTGCAGGTTTTCCACAGGCATCTGGTTGGCCACAGTGGGAACAGGATGGTGGACTAGCTAGGCCGTTGTTGGCCTGATCCAGCGGCCCCTAAATTGTGAAACTCTCCCGTATCTAGCAAATTGGTGGTGGCCCCTCCCAACAGATGTCAAAAAGGAAAACAACTAGAAGACATCTGAAGGCAGCCTTGTTCAGGGAGGCTTTTAATGTTTAATAGATTACTGTGTTCTATTTTTCTGTTGGAAGCCGCCCAGAGTGGCTGGGGAGACCCAGGCAGATGGGCGGGGTATAAATAATAAATTATTATTATTATTATTATTATTATTATTATTATTATTATTATTATTATTATATTAAATTAATTGTACAGCTTTTGTCCTGTGGTGAAGATGCATCTCTTTACCCTGGTCTTCTACACTTAAGGCATTTCTCTTTTGTGGGACCCACTTCTTTTGCTGAATATATACTGTTGGGTTCCATTTGAAGCTGTTTTACTTGTTTTTATAATTGTGATGGTTTTATTTGTTTATGTAACTGCATTATATGGTTGTAAGCTGCCCTGTGACCTTATGATGGAGCATGGATGAGAAATATTGCAAACAAACAAACAAATGCTCAGCGCAATTCCCATTCCCCAAATTGCTTTACACCAAGGCAGCTTTCAGAGAAGCCCATTAGAATACTGTAGCGGAAGAAATGATGTTGGATGCAATTCTTTATAATGCCACACACACACACACACACCTGGCTGATACTGCATAGATCTTCAGCTAATTATGTATAATTGACTGGTTTGTGGATGAGAAATCAAAAGCACAGGGCAGGGCAGGATGCAACCTGAAGGTTGACAGGGGCTCAATTGATGGCAGAGTGAGCAAAGATTCAGAACTAATCATATTTAGCTTTGAGTATTTCTGGTAAAACTTTTCCTTTTAATTAGGAGGCACAGGACAGATACACTACCCAAGTGTAGGACAGACAGCTGGAGAGCCAAATTTCCATAATGTTATCATCTTTCAGAAAAGCAAATAGGAAATATGATCAAACGCTGAAGGTAGAGCAGGTGGAGCGAAGGAGGACAAGAATGTGAGCAGTAAGTGTGGAAAGAGAAAATGAGAAGCAGTTAGGTGTGGGGACAGACTGATAAGAGAGCGTTCTGGGAGTTCGGGAACATTATGCTAATACAATTCTCCAGGGCTCTAGACACACTTTCATTGCTGTCCTTTTTATAACACAGTGTAGATTATTCAGATCCATAAATTAATGGTAAGATGGACAAGAATGCATAACTAAGCTTTGTGACTTGTTAAACAGTCTGGGTGAGCTTTCTAAACTATAAATGTCACCATGCCACACAAGATGAAAAGAGGAACCTGTTAACTTGAAGAATTCTTTTCAGGATATATTAGGTCCTAGCCACACTGAAATCAATTTGGTTCATCTTTACCAACAGTCCTGCCACCATACACACTTCATTTTGTCAATACAAGGAAAATAACTGGTCTAAATTTTGGATTTGCTAGCACTGTCCCTGTTACTACAACTAAATAAAATGCCAGATCCAGTTGTTGGGTCTGGTCTCTCTGACTTGTTAGAATGGGAGCAGGGGATCTGTTAGTCTTTAGATGTTGTTGGACTCATCTTCCACCAGCCCCAGCCAATGATAAAGCATGATGAGAATTGGAATCTAGAAAGGCATAGAGTACGTTTTTTGCATTAGCATGACCGAAAAAAATAGAACCCAGGGCAGGGGTTGCACTCCTCACAAGACACTTTGGCCACAGGCAGGAAAAAGGCCGAATGATTTCTTGAGCACACTTTAAGGTTTCCCCCATAAAAAGGGACACTGCTGCATGCCCCTCAAAGTGGGTAGCATGACTGGCCCAGTAGAGTGGGGTGGGTGGGGTTGCAATGCATTTCTGAGAGCAGAACAACTCTTGCCCTTGACAGGTGCTCATTCCGTTTCCTCCTTTCTGTCGATTTGATGGCATTTCACCAGTACAGTCGTACCTCGGAAGTCGAACAAAATCCATTCCAGAAGTCCATTTGACTTCCAAAACGTTCGAGAACCAAGGCGCGGCTTCCAATTGGCTGCAAGAAGCTACTGCAGCTCACTGGAAGCCACGACGGACGTTCGGGTTCCAAAGAATGTTCGCAAACCAGAACAATCACTTCTGGATTTGTGGTGTTTGGAAGCCAAGACATTTGTCTCGCAAGGTGTTTTACTTCCGAGGTATGATTGTATTCTATTTTGAATTTCAGAGTTGTGCTAGCAGCATTTGAACATATTTTCTCCCTTTGAGACACCAGAATGTATGCCTAGATTTTCATCATTACACGTCTATTTTCATCCTATTGGCATAGAGCAGGACCAACCCCAAACATTCTGCTGCCTGGTGCAGAGCATAAGTTGATGCACCACCACTGGCCTGCTCTAATTCTGGGTGCATGGTATAGAAGACTAGACAAGTTATTGAGGCAGAAAATTCTGTAAGACTCCCTGGCAGGCAACAACAACAGTAACAAATTAAATAACTATTTCCTACCCTTTTCGTGACACTTCAGGTCAGCTGCCTGAAACTATCACCGCAATCTGCCTAATGATAGGGCTAGCATAGAGCACTTACTCGAAAGCAGGTTTTCAAGCTTGTTTGGTTTATCAACCGGATAGCCATTAAATCAAACCAATCCTTGTGTAACCAATTAATTAAAAGGTTTTAAGATGCTAGCTTAAAGGAGTTTTCAGAGCACATCCTCCGCAATGGCATTGAATGGGATCTTGTAAAATCCATTTACCAACATGGTAATTTAAATACTAGATAATTATAATAACTCACGTATTGATGGCAACTCAAGGGAGAGGTCAAAAGTGTTTTGTCTTTATAGTGTCACTACCCACTAAGCGTTGCCTCTGGCTTTTTGCTCCTTTAGCTCTTAACCAATCGGGAAGAGCCCTCCCTTCTTTTCCCCCACCTTCATGGTTTTTAGTCACCAGCTGTAGTATTTCATCTGATGTAATCTGAACTGTTGCCCCCAGACCTCTCCAGTAATGGACACAACTCAGTGATCTGATAGCTATAAATAACACACTTAAAAACTGATATAGAATGGAAATGTGGCTATTGCTGGATACACAGTGGGATAATAATGATTAATGTCAGCATGGAACCTTTCAAAAGCATACCATTTCTTTATGAGTTACCCTTAGCCATTGCTCACGTATGTTAGAGAAGTAAAATACGAGAAGTAATTAATTCTGAGTGACGTATGTGAACTGCCATGTGATGAAATTTGTAGTCATCGTGTGGAAATATGGCACGAATTTCCACGGTCCCACCAGAGATCCAACACATTGCAGCTGTCAGTTTGCATTCATTCTGTTAATAATTTTTAAAGCCTCTTTTCCTACTGGGATGCTTTAAAATTAAAGTTTTTAAAAAGCTAAATCCTCCCCTAGGATACCACACAATTCTTACTCAACAGATATGCAAGATGCCCTTTGATAATGTCATTTAAGATTATTTTCTGCAGATATAAGCTGTGATCCAAAAAATTGAGCTGTGCCTGTGACAAACCCAGGCAGAAATGCACTTGCTGTTCTCCTACCAAAGATGAGCCACTGTTTAGTTGAAAAAGTACATGGTTTCTTCAGCAATGGAAACTGTTGAAACAGAAATAGCTAGGCAAGTTCCAGATTTGAATAAGAACATATCGCTCAGGATCACAGCCATAGACACTATTTTCTCAGACACACAAAATGGTTACTTAGAAGCTGTAATGTTTGCAACACATTTCACAGCATACACCATGCTTGCTTCTAATGTGCTCCCCTTGAAACTCTTGTACTGAGAGTTGGTCTGCACAACACAGTAAGCCAAGCTGTGGCTTAGCAAGACACAGGTAGGTAGCCGTGTTGGTCTGAGTCGAAGCAAAATAAAAAAATTCCTTCAGTAGCACCTTAAAGACCAACTAAGTTTATATTTTGGTATGAGCTTTCGTGTGCATGCACACTTCTTCAGATACACAGTGTATCTGAAGAAGTGTGCATGCACACGAAAGCTCATACCAAAATATAAACTTAGTTGGTCTTTAAGGTGCTACTGAAGGAATTTTTTTATTTTGCTTAGCAAGACAGTGGGACTCTGTGGGCTCCCCAGTGAGATTTTTTTCTCTTTGGTTCTTTTTGCTGCTGTGACATAGGTTCTTTTTGCTACTGTGTGCCTTCTGATCCACGACCTATTGCTAAGTTCTCTCCTTACTAACCATAAGTGTAGCAAAAGTATTTCCTGTGGTTACAGGTCATGGTTATACAAGTTAGACCTTAAACATGATCCCAGGTTCAGACGACATATTAAGTCAAACCTTGGCTTAGCTGCTGTTTTAATAAGCCTATGGAGGAGCAAAGCAACTGCAATCTGCTCCTCAGCAGTCAGCAAGTAGTTATTATTTCATTATTTATTAAATTTATATACCGCCCTTCATCATACGATCTCGGGGCGGTTTGGCTTACTGCATCGTGCAACCCTGGTCAGTGTCTGTCTGCATTTTGTACTACTTCACATGCAGCAAATATTCAGAACACTGCAGGCTTCACATCAAACAGAAATAATTGGTGCAAGTCAAACAGTAATGTCCATATGCATAATGCAACTTTTACTATTATAGAATTATTTTGGAAGATTCTTCCAAAAAGTTTTGCACCAGGACACACTGGTGAATCCCAGTTATAGGTACCGATTTTGAAACTATTTTGCTTTAGCATTTATAATCATGTTAATTGCCAATTATGATGGGTGTGAAATTTTGGACCCATCACAATTAATTGCATGTCGCCCAGTGAAATTAATAAGGTCAAGATTTCCCTCTAGATTAATGAGAGCCTTGAAAAGTCATTAGCATCTGCGTAATGTAAAAGGCCAGTAAGGAATTTCTCACTACCCAAATCCTCTGAAAACTGAAAATTTGCATTTCTAAGAATGTGGCAATGCTGTGGCAATAGGGTTGCCTTATATACATACAAACACATAAGCACTTTCTGAAGTAGCATTTGAATGTCTTTTGAAAACTGCATGGCTGCTAAGTCTCCATGAAATATATTAAACTGTCTTTAAACCAAATACATGGAAATGTTACCGGTATTTACAATCTGGTTCAGGATGGTTAACATATACTAATTTGGTGATTTTGGGGAGGGAGAGGGTGCTATTACTTACTGTACCTGTTGCTACTGGACATCGATGCACATATCTGTCTTCACAACTGATGTGGTCAGCCCACAGTGCACATGGGGACAGACAGTATTTTGCTGTGCAAACTATGCATCTTAACTCTGTAATATATTCCTTCTTGTATTTCTAGGTTTGCACTAAAGCACTGAACTGGGAATTCAGGAGATTGCAGAGCAGTCAGCATACCTACTGGTAATTGCTCTTTAAATTGTACCGTTTATTTTTCTCTTTAAAAGCAACCAAATCTGTATACTACCCCTACAAGTTTAACAGAAAACTAAACAAACCTTTCAGAAGCACCTTGTTGTGATAGTTTGACTATGACTTGACAAAAGAATTGAGTACTCTCTGCTCAGTTTCCTAGCAGTTTAAAGACAGAAAGGACTGCTTACTGTCATGGCTTGGGAGCAGCGGCTGTGGCCTGGCTGAGCCATCAGAAGCCAGGGGGTGGGTGGTCTCCTGCTTCTTGCGCAGCCAACGGATGACGTCGGCTCCTCTGTTGGCCACTAAGGTGGTTGGGATTTAAACTGGCCTATCATAGCCAAGCAAGGGGGTGGGGTTACAAGTGCAGATCTGCCTGGCCTGTCTACAGCCAGGTCTGCCACTAAGGAGTCTGTGTTAAGATGCACATGCTACTTCATGGATGGAGGCTACAAAAATCTTTACAGCTACAAATGCAGTATACTGTAGTTGCATTCATATCCTGATGAGGAATACCTTCAAATTTCTAACTGAAGGAAAAAAATACATTAAAAATTAAAACATAAAATACACATTAGTGACACTCAAAATTGAAAACTATCAAAAGCTTCTTTGTGATTCCCGGACCTCTCCTAATTTATTCATTTTTGTAATCTCTGCTCTAATAGGTTTCCATTGTAATGCCCAAAAGATTTTTTGTGCCTCCTCAAAATATCCTTAAATAATAATAATAATAATAATAATAATAATAATAATAATTTTACTGATTGCTCCCACAGACCCTGGCTGTGATTGAACAATGTGCTTCTTTCTTTCTTTCTTTCTTTCTTTCTTTCTTTCTTTCTTTCTTTCTTTCTTTCTTTCTTTCTTTCTTTCTTTCCTCTTCAGCTGCCAACACTTGACATGGAATCCTGGAGGGTCAGGGTCAGGGGCATAGGAAGAGGGGGGTGATGGGAGTGCTCCGCCCTGGGCAACGCGATCCTGGTAGGGTGCCATCATGGCTGTCCCCACACCCAGAATGCACGCCACACCCACGCAGGCAGCACACTCTGCCCCCGGGATGTGCGCCAGCCCCGTCCCCGCCTGCTCTCCGCCCCCGGTGCCGGAGCATGAAGCTCCGCTACTAGTCAGGGTTCAGCCCCAAATTGTCTAGCCACGCTGGGTTATGGTATGGAATTACAGGTGACAATTTATATATAGATTTTGTAGGTCCTTAGAAAAATGAGCTAACAGTGTGAGTCACTATAAGTGTGTAACTTCTATATCAGATATATCAGTGGGGAAAACATTGGGATTTTTCTTACCATGAATTTCTGTTTTAAGATGCCTTCTGGAGGCCATTCCTGAGGTTAAGGAATGCTCTCTGGAAGACTCTTAAAAAGAGGTTTGTCTCAAGCACTTGGAAATATGGTATCAATATCTTTCATAGGGAGCTTGACGAAGTATATCATTATCAAAGAGGGGGCTAAAAGGCAGGAGAAACAGTATGCAGAATTGTATTCACTGCCTAGAAGATTAAGCTGTTATCAGCTATGATTTATTTGAATTCTTGCATTGTCTTTAAAAAGTTATTAAAAGCCTTGCAATCAAGCTCTTTATTTATTTAGAACGTTAAAAACAACAACACACAACCGAGTGAAGCAAAGGGCAAAGTCAAAAACTGAAGTATTATAAGGTTGATCTTATTGCTTACTGTTCACAACAGTTATCCAAACATTTCACAACCCCCATTCCAAAGTAAAGTGGGGAACTCTGGTACTCTCCTCAGTTTACCCGCATGTGCTATATACTGTCTGTCTGTTTGGAAAGAGAGATAAAAAACAAGTTATGGGCAATCCAGATTATCCCCATTCAAAATAAGAAAATACAGACACAAGGCTACTGTACTTAAAAGTGAGGCTGCACTTCTTCACTGCTCGACACCTATTATCAACAATGATAATTTATTTGGGGAGGAAGAAACCATTCACATTATTTCCCAGATCTTTTTCTTTTTTTTCTGTTCTCCAATCACAGTTCACCTACAAGCTATGCTAGCTGATGCCTTCTAGTCAATATATCTAGGGTTCCCAACATATCCAACAATCAGAGCAGCACCAGAGTAAGAGTTGGAAATCCTGTGGAACAAGAGTGAAATGAATGTTGTCACTATAGCTACAGAGTACCTCCAAGCCTTTTGCCCTGGCAGAAGAATCTGATGCTTTCTTCACTTGATAGGATAACCATCTTCAAATATATCAAGGGTTGATACATGGAAGATGGAGCAAGCTTGTTTTCGCCTGTTCCAAGAGGGTAGAACTCAAATCAATGGATTCAAGTTACAAGAAAAGAGATTCCGACTAAACATCAGGAAGAACTTTCTGACACCAAGAGCTGTTCAACAGTCAAACGGAGGTTTTCAAGCAGAGGTTGGATGGCCACCCATCATGGATGCTTTAGTTGAGATTGCTTTAGTTGGACTTAATGACCCTTGGAGTCCCTTTGGACTCTACAATTCTTGGATTCATTTGCCAATCTCCTGATTTCCTCCAAAGGTTGATCACTGTGTGCCTGCATTGCACTTCACACTGCAGTACTCTTGCAAGCTTGGTTTAGACAATGCCAGATGAAATACCAAAAGCAAGAAAAACTGAAGATGAGTCATGGCCAACTGAGAAGTCATTTTCTTTTACTGCTTTGCAGCCACAATGCTGTCTACTCCTTCCCACATTTATTACAAACAGCATTCAGTACAATGCAAGCACTTAAGCTTAAGCACTGTGACAACAATGTTATTTATAGGACATCATGGTCAAAGCAAACAATTTGCATCAAACTATATTACACCAGTTAAAAAACAACAACCACCACAAATTGACAATAATAATATTCTCCAAAGTCACATACTTCATGACAAATGGAAGTTTCCCCCCTAATTAGATGGGTCGGTGGCACTGACATGTGTGCGTAAATGCATAGCCTCTTTCACTCCAGGAAATGCAGCAGGATGTAAAATAATTGATTGTGAGGAATGCTGCATGTGAACACATTCCGAATAATCAAACAAATAATCTGATTAAGTTACAAAGGATAGCTACTGCTGAGATGTAAATTGCTTAACACACATACCAAATCCAACTATAAAAGTCAAATCTGTATTTATGGAGATTATGTGAAAAGCTTCTTAGAAGTGGGTTTTTTAAAATCCCTAATGGAATAGTATAATCTTTTTTAAAAAACAAAAACTTTACTATAAATTGCCAGGATTGTACTGCCGGCTCTGATTAATACCAAATCCAGGTGAAATGTTGGTGAGATAGATTTCTGTTTTCCAAAGCACAAAAAAGATGTTGGGAATCAGTCAATGTAGAAATTAAAGAACGATTTAGTAATTTCTAAAGGAGCCAATAATTGTTCCTGCACTTGAGAACCTGATGGACAGTTTTACAGGGGAGTAAAAAGTGACAATTTTGTTATTCATATCAAATAGTCAGAATTCCAATACAGCATCCTAGGACTGAATTGTTTTATGCATGACTTCCTTAAGGGTTTTTCCTTGTCAAATGGAGTAATAGAGTGAGATTATCACATTGCCTACCACTATTAGGTATATTTATATGATACAGAATGATAAACAAGAAAGCCTTTCAAGAAAAAAGGATAAGCAAATAATATAGGTACATACACTCACAGACTTCCCTATGAGGAAAGTTTGGAGCGTTTGGGACTTTCTAGTTTAGAGAAAAGGTGAGTAAGATGTGACTTGATAGAACTTTATAAAATTATGCATGACATGGAGAAAGTAGATGGTAGCTTTTTCTCCCTTAACACTACAATTTGTGGACATCCAGTGAAGCTCAATGTCGGAAAATTCAGGGCAGAGAATTTTTTCACACAGCACAAAGTTGAACTATGGATCTTGCTCCCACAGGAGGCAGTGATGACCACCAGCTTGGATGGCTTTAAAAGAGGATTGGGCAACTTCATGGAGGATAAGGCTATCAACTTGCTACAATGGCTATGGTTCTACTTCCACTGTCAGAGGCAGCATGTCTCTGAATACCAGTTGCTGAGAATCATGGGTGGGCAGAGTGCTACTGCCCTCATGTCCCGTTAGTGGACTTCCCACAGGCATCTGGTTGACCACTGTGAGAACAGGGTGCTGGACTAGAGGGGCCATTGGCCTGATCCAGCAGGCTCTTATGCTCTTAGACTTTGAAAATGGCTTGCAATTTACAAAGAAATGTGGATCAAGAATAAATTAAATAAAAATATGGTTTCTGTACACATTATCTTCCATAAACATTCTAAGGGAAGACCCATTTCCTAGGAAGTACCTTCTGCAGGCACATGTAGTTATCTCTTTCCTATACTTTTCACATGGTATGTTTATGTTACAACTGGGCTTGGCTTTTTGTTGGTTTGTTTCCTTCCATTCAACCTGATTTGGTTCAGTTAAAGAGGTAGGGTGTAAATATAGGAGAGTTGGTGAAAACCGAAAGCCTATTTCTTTCCCCTGGAGAACATCCTGATTTGAACAAAATGGAAAGTGTGAAGCCACCCCTCAAGTCTTTGGGCAGCCATTTCCACTTGAACATCTCCAGCCACCAAGTATGGTCCCCTCTGTCCATTCAGAGAAAAAGAGGTGCCTACAACAAGAAGATGGTGAACAATTTTATCATGGCACTGGGGTCGTAAATATTTTTATTCACACTCTTTATAGGCTTGGCGAGCTTATGGGTGGGAAGTGGATCCTGGGAGAGAGTGCACAGAGCTGGCACTTGAAGCTCGAGGTGGATGGGATGCCAATTGCTGCCCACTTGTGCACATGTCTTCCTCACAGCCTTCCTCCTTGTGGGCAGCAGTTTGAGCTGGGCACTCAAAATGCACACAATGAAACACCTGAAAAACAGAACAAAACAAGAGAATGTCAACCAATAAAATGGGAACAAAGGGTAGTATAGTTAGAACTAAATGACCTTTTAAATGGAGCATAGAGAAGCTGCTCAAGGTAAAGGACCACAAATTTATGCATGCCTTCATGTAAGCCCCAATGAATACGGAACATGGCACTCCAATTTCATGTCATCTATGCTGAATACTACTTTGTTTCCAGGCTAAATTTAAAGCCCCCAAAGACCAGGAACTTTGCCCATCAAATTCAGCTTGATCCTTAAGATTGTCTCAGGGAGCTCTACTTCTCAGTTCCCTTATCAGCATCAGGTGTACAGCAGGTGGGCAGAAGGGATGGGGCCTTTTCAGTGGTGACATAAAGACAATGTAACACCCTGTCTAGGAAGTTTGCCAGGCGCCATGACTGATTGCCTTTTGATGAGCAGCTATGACATCTTCTGGCAAGCTTTTACAACTATTCCTTGCTAAAATTATTTTGTGACTGCTGCTGTTTTTGTATTCTATTTTTTTTTCTTGTCTTAGTCCATTTATGGATTTTTATAAGGTTTCACACATTGCTTTAACTTGTTTGTTATGCTTGCAGCCTTTATTTATTTATTTTAAAATGGTTCGGCCAGCAGTGCTGAAAATAGAACAAATCACCACTCTAGCAGGTAAATCCCATAGACAGGCTTATTTCTGAGTAAAGATGAATAGCACTAGGCTGCAAAAGGCATAGTTCTGCATTTCACAGCTTTGTGTTTATAGCCCGTTAAGAAACAAACACCATAGATGAAACACCGAGAAAGAAAAATATTGTGAGATGGCTTTAGCTTATAAGCATTTATGTTTGATAACTTAAATATGAGGTACTCTGCTTAGAATCAGAGACTGCAAAAGTTCTTTGTTTCTCAGAGATGAAGGCACCAACTACATTCAAAGAAACACTCCTGTACCTTAAATATCAAGCTGATTTATAAAGCAGAAAACAGTTTGGTGATTTCAAATGTATAATCAGATTCCATCTAATTCTTATTTTTAAAAGTTAACAGGAATACTCTCTTGTGCATAAATTGTGGAACAAGCCAGTGCACTGCATCTAAATGATTTTTAAAAAATCCTTTAAAACGTGTTTTATGAAGTTGTAACATTATTATTTTTCATAAGGTTTCATCTCCGAAAGATTTAAGCTTATAGAACTATTAGGAGGAAAAACTGTTATAATAAAACATTAAAAGTAAGATAATTGATCCACGTGTCAAAGTTGGCCCATGGGGTCACAGGAGACAATGATCTGGCCCACAAGGGTTACTCACCCCTGACTCAAAGAAAGCCCTACTTTCTACATATGGTGAGTGGGGCCTGAGAGGAAGCACACATATGTGAACTCAGATCACATACAGGTGAGGGGACAGAAATACTGTCCAAACTGGCCCACATGCTTGTTGTTTAGTCGTTTAGTCGTGTCCGACTCTTCGTGACCCCATGGACCATAGCACGCCAGGCACTCCTGTCTTGCACTGCCTCCCGCAGTTTGGTCAAACTCATGTTCGTAGCTTCGAGAACACTGTCCAACCATCTTGTCCTCTGTCGTCCCCTTCTCCTAGTGCCCTCAATCTTTCCCAACATCAGGGTCTTTTCCAAGGATTCTTCTCTTCTCATGAGGTGGCCAAAGTATTGGAGCCTCAGCTTCACGATCTGTCCTTCCAGGGAGCACTCAGGGCTGATTTCCTTAAGAATTGATAGGTTTGATCTTCTAGCAGTCCATGGGACTCTCAAGAGTCTCCTCCAGCACCATAATTCAAAAGCATCAATTCTTCGGCGATCAGCCTTCTTTATGGTCCAGCTCTCACTTCCATACATCACTACTGGGAAAACCATAGCTTTAACTATATGGACCTTTGTCGGCAAGGTGATGTCTCTGCTTTTGAAGATGCTGTCTAGGTTTGTCATTGCTTTTCTCCCAAGAAGCAGGCGTCTTTTAATTTCGTGACTGCTGTCACCATCTGCAGTGATCAAGGAGCCCAAGAAAGTAAAATCTCTCACTGCCTCCATTTCTTCCCCTTCTATTTGCCAGGAGGTGATGGGACCAGTGGCCATGATCTTGGTTTTTTTGATGTTGAGCTTCAGACCATATTTTGCGCTCTCCTCTTTCACCCTCATTAAAAGGTTCTTTAATTCCTCCTCACTTTCTGCCATCAAGGTTGTGTCATCTGCATATCTGAGGTTGTTGATATTTCTTCCGGCAATCTTAATTCCTGCTTGGGATTCATCTAGTCCAGCCTTTCGCATGATGAATTCTGCATATAAGTTAAATAAGCAGGGAGACAGTATACAACCTTGTCGTACTCCTTTCCCAATTTTGAACCAATCAGTGATTGGCCCACATGCTTATAGCTCAACTTTACAAAAGAAAAAGAAAGGTAATGCTTTTGCTTATTGTTCAAAGGGTTTTAACGTTATAGTATGCAAAACCAAAGCAAATATAAAATACTAATTCAGATGATAACTGCTTTGCAACATTCTTCTGTAAAAATTATAATATAAAAATTGCTCCTCTATGTTGATTTGATTTGTTGTTGTTGTTTAGTCGTTTAGTCATGTCTGACTCTTTGTGACCCCATGGACCAGAGCACGCCAGGCACTTCTGTCTTCCACTGCCTCCCGCAGCTTGGTCAAACTCATGTTCGTAGCTTCGAGAACACTGTCCAACCATCTCGTCCTCTGTTGTTCCCTTCTCCTTGTGCCCTCAATCTTTCCCAACATCAGGGTCTTTTCCAGGGAGTCTTCTCTTCTCATGAGGCGCCCAAAGTATTGGAGCCTCAGCTTCAGGATCTGTCCTTCCAGTGAGCACTCAGGGCTGATTTCCTTCAGAATGGATAGGTTTGATCTTTTTGCAGTCCATGGGACTCTCAAGAGTCTCCTCCAGCACCATAATTCAAAAGCATCAATTCTTCGGCGATCAGCCTTCTTTATGGTCCAGCTCTCACTTCCATACATCACGACTGGGAAAACCATAGCTTTAACTATACGGACCTTTGTCGGCAAGGTGATGTCTCTGCTTTTTTGTCATTGCTTTTCTCCCGAGAAGCAGGTGTCTTTTAATTTCGTGACTGCTGTCACAATCTGCAGTGATCATGGAACCCAAGAGAGTAAAATATCTCTCTGCCTCCATTTCTTCCCCTACTATTTGCCAGGAGGTGATGGGACCAGTGGCCATGATCTTAGTTTTTTTGATGTTGAGCTTCAGACCATATTTTGCGCTCTCCTCTTTCACCCTCTTTAAAAGGTTCTTTAATTCCTCCTCACTTTCTGCCATCAAGCTTGTGTCATCAGCATGTCTGAGGTTGTTGATATTTCTTCCAGCAATCTTAATTCCAGCTTGGGATTCATCCAGTCCAGCCTTTCTCATGATGAATTCTGCATATAAGTTAAATAAGCGGGGAGACAATGTACAGCCTTGTCGTACTCCTTTCCCAATTTTGAACCAATCAGTTATTCCATATCCAATTCTAACTGTAGCTTCTTGTCCCACATAACGAGATTTCTCAGGAGACAGATGAGGTGATCAGGCACTCCCATTTCTTTAAGAACTTGCCATAGTTTGCTGTGGTCGACACAATCAAAGGCTTTTGCATAGTCAATGAAGCAGAAGTAGATGTTTTTCTGGAACTCTCTAGCTTTCTCCATAATCCAGCGCATGTTTGCAATTTGGTCTCTGGTTCCTCTGCCCCTTCGATATCCAGCTTGCACTTCTGGGAGTTCTCGGTCCACATACTGCTGAAGCCTGCCTTTTAGAATTTTAAGCATAACCTTGCTAACATGTGAAATGAGCGCAATTGTGCGGTAGTTGGAGCATTCTTTGGCACTGCCCTTCTTTGGGATTAGGATGTATACTGATCTTCACCAATCCTCTGGCCACTGCTGAGTTTTCAAAACTTGCTGGCATATTGAGTGTAGCACCTTAACAGCATCATCTTTTAAAATTTTTAATAGTTCAGCTGGAATATCATCACTTCCACTGGCCTTGTTATTAGCAGTGCTTTCTAAGGCCCATTTGACTTCACTCTCCAGTGTCTGGCTCAAGGTCAGCAACCACACTACCTGGGGTGTTGATTTGATAGCTATTGTCAATTAACTATGCTGAGTGACACTAGCAATGAATAAACAATAACTCTGCAGTTTTTTAAGATGAAGCTTTTGCCATGACCACTATTTTTAACTTTATTTGTATTTACTTTATTTCTTCAGATTTTTAAAATCTTTTTCCAAACCTTCTTTTACATTGACTGGAAACTCTTATGATTTCACTTAGCTTTATCCAGGCCATGTTATCTCTCTGGGAGTGAAAAGGCTAAAAACAAGTTACTGACATACCATTGATTTATACAAGACTATTAGAATATTCTTCCTCCTCCACCACAGCCTAGACTTCGATTAGCCTTTTAGAGAGTCACAGTACACTGAGCAGACATATTCAGTGAATCGTCTACCTCAGCCCCTGGATTTTCTCTGGATAATTCAGTCCCCACAGTATGAGTGAAACCAATGCAACTTCAGTCATTATGTTCTTTGGATTTTTAAAAATATTTTGTGGCAAGCATGGTCTCAGGATATGCAACACGACCTGAAGGCTTGAAAGTTTATTTAAGTGGTGTTTGATGGCCAGCGGATGCCCATAAATGTTTATTATGGCATATTTATCTGAATTGGGGATGAAGGAAACAGTTCCATAGTTTGAATTTAGGAAGAGGCTGATGGGAATGTGTAGCTGCTAGGTTTTCTAAAATACAGTGGTACCTTGGGTTACAAACGCTTCAGGTTACAAACTCCGCTAACCCAGAAATAGTACCTCAGGTTAAGAACTTTGCTTCAGGATGGGAACAGAAATTGTGCTCCGGCAGCGCAGCAGCAGCAGGAGGCCCCATTAGCTAAAGTGGTACCTCAGGTTAAGAACAGTTTCAGGTTATATATGAATGAAGAGCAAGACTGGAGGTTAAAATCAGGAGCTGAAGTAAGGAGTCCAATTGATATTTAAAAATAAATAAATTTATATTATGGTATATTTATAATCTAAAAAGGATCAAAGGTCAAACTCCGGGGTCGATTCAATGTTAAAAATAAAAAAGAAGAGAAATAAAAATGCAAAAAATCCAAAAGCATAGACCTGAGGGTGCTTCAAAACACAGCAGCAACAGAGACAGGCTCACAGGTCTCAGTTATTTGAGGGAGATGGCAGTGATTCCTCAGGGAGAGAAGTTTGTATAGCCTAATCTTCAGAGGGCTGCCATCTTCTGCTGCGAGTTTGGCCCCGCACTTGCAGTCAATGTCTTTTTGCTGGTTTTTGCCACATTTGCTACTGCTTCTGCTCCTGTCCCGGTAAGCGCCGCCCCCTGGTCTTGGGGACTGCAGCCTTTGCTCAGCGGCTGGTGTGTAGAGTGGTATGTGAACACAGGGGCTAAGCCCTGTGGCTTCCACCAAGCCTCTGACCAGGCCTCACTCAGCAGTCACACCGGGCCATCGCTCTGCTCTCCTGGGCCCAGGGAGTGGTCCCTCAGGGAGCAAAGTTTGTGTAGCCTACTGTCCCTAACACAGCAGTGGCAATGGAATGGCAATGGTGCAAACAGTTCCCTGTTCAGCGGGCAATCATTATTTTGATGGTGACTGTCATTTTGCCACACTGGAAGTCCCCTCTTGTTTGCTTTCTAGAGGATTCTCAGCTGCCCCTTCACTATTTTCTTGGAGAGATCTGTCTATATTTATATGATAGCTTTTCCTGCAATTTTCAGGGTGATTTCCACATTTGCATATGTGTTGCTGTGATGCTTTGATTAAAGACACTTCTCAAAATACTGCAATTATTTGTACTTTTGATTCCGCCCCCCCTCAAAGCAACAGCTGTTGCCATTTTTTCAGTCGCCATGATCAGCAACACAATCGGGGGGGGGGGGGCACACGCAAACAATAGAACAGCCCCCCCAACCAACCCCTGCATTTAGTTACTGGATCAATTGGCAAGAATACATTACTTTCCGGGGAAGGCAATGTAATTGAGTACACCCCTGATATCAGGAGTCAAATCTGAGTGGCTCTGTTATGTTATAGCATCATTATATGCACTGTTATTATTGTCCCAAACAGCATCTTCCATTAAATGCTTCCCAAAGTAATAAAGGCTATGTATCATATACACAATAAAATAGAATCTTACAAGTACAAAGTACAAGAATTAAGAAAATTGGAACACACACGCTGCAAAGTCAGGGTAGTAAGAGACAGTGCTACAAACTATAACTGAAGACACCAGGTAGAACTACAAAAAGAACAATACCAAGCAAACGTTTTCAAATATGTAAAATGATCTGGGGATCTATTTTGGGTGCAGGATAGAGATGTCTGTACAGAGCTTCCGTGAAGAGAATGCCTTCGCTATCCATTTCCATGGAAGGAACCATTTCATGCATGTATTTGCTTGAACAGCTTAAATATCTTTACTGAAGGACCATATCTTTGTGTGTTCCCATACGCCTTCATCTGGGGACTGACGGCAAAAAAGGAAAATGACTGTTAAGGTATTACTGGATGAAGCCTGCAGACACGGAAGAAAATGAGAAATATTTGCTGCTTTGGTGTGTGTGTGTGTGTGTGTGTGTGTGTGTGTGTGTGTGTGTGTGTTATTAACATAGATTTTGGTTGAAGCAGATCAGGAGAACAAGATGGGTTTTAGCTTAATTAGATGATGCAAGTAACATTTTAGAAAACTGTGAGGGAAATCAAACAAAAACAAAAGAAGGTAAAGATTTGATGCGCTAAGTGGTACATGTGCCTGTCTTCTAGTGACAAGCAAAATAAGAATGGAACAATCTACACTGTGCTATACAGAATCCAAAAGGAAATGTACAGGTGAGATGCCATCACCAAGCATGACAAAAGTTAGATGAGAGGGATAATGCACAGATGGTGAAGAAAAGGAACACTTTGTAAGCAGTTAAGAAAAGTAATGAAAACTAGTTTTAAAACAGTTAAGGAAGTAGAGGCTACTACAGAAGGCAGCATTAGCTTGAAAAGGTAGCATGAGGGGATTTTTTATAAGCACCATAAAATATCGCTAGAAATATAATGCATTCTTTATTTCACCATTCACAAAGAAAGATGAGAGGCAGATGGTAGGAGTAGACAGACTTCTCCCAAAGGAGGCTGATAAAATGCTGAAGGAAATCAAAATCATGCTGAGCAAGTGATCAAGAAATCAAAACATCCAAAGACTAACAAAAATTTCAGAGTCACACTGGAAAAAGAGCTAAAACACCAGAGGAACAGGAAATGATTAATATTCTACAAACATTGTCAAACTTTTTGGAAAGCAGAAATGCACAGTTAATAGCTATAATTAAATAGGATCCAGGATTTTTTTAAAATTAGCCTTTGAGATACCTTATTCAAAAAGACAGGTGGCAACCAGACTACTATTAGACAGAAAGGAAAAATATGAAGAAACAGAAGCTTGTTAACGGCTAGCAATTAGCACTTCTTCAAATATGACTGGCACTACAAAGTCAATCCCCACAAACTACACGGCTATTGCATGATGAAGCCAGAGGACACAAAAAACAAATAAACCAACCCTGCTTCCTCTGCTCTACCCATCATATGTATTCTTGCAGTTCTGAAATAACAGGATGGAAAATTTGGGGGCAACTTGGCAAATAGCTAGCATAGTGTTACAAAAGTTAAAGTTTGGGTATTATGCCAATACTAATGCACTAACTAACAGATGACTCCTTGCTGTGCAGCAGATACTTTAAAATATCCCATTAACTCTAGTGGCTCTAACAGCGTGAAGAGAATGTTGTCTGAAAACACTGGACACAGGTAAGAATAGAAGAGCAAGTATAACACCCACAACTTTGGGAAAGAAAGGAATGTAGTAACATCAGAACAGATGCATAGCCAGAGCTTACAGATATCACACTATGGGCACATGGGAAGTCCCAGTTGATATGCTTTTGAGTAGCAACCGCATGATGTCTGTTTCTGCCCTGAGCTGCATAACTGGCATACTTCTTTCCATCACAAGATTTGGGCTGACTGAGGATCATGCCCCACCTTAAATCATAGTTGCAAAAAGATCTAGCATTTAAATTTGCGGCAGTGGCTTCTATGGAGGACAGTCAGTACAGTGGTACCTCGGGTTACAGACACTTCAGGTTACAGACTCCACTAACCCAGAAATAGTACCTCGGGTTAAGAACTTTGCTTCAGGATGAGAACAGAAATTGTGCGGCGGCGGCAGCAGCAGCAAGAGGCCCCATTAGCTAAAGTGGTACCTCAGGTTAAGAACAGTTTCAGGTTAAGAACGGGCCTCCAGAACAAATTAAGTTCTTAACCCGAAGTACCACTGTACTTTAATAAGGGCCTCTGAAATACAAGAACTAATACAAACCAGCCTGTATAAAATATAGACTGAAGCACAAGTTACAAAAAAATGTGCTGAAAAAGCCGCCCTCGGCTTATACTCGAGTGAGGTGGGCAGCGGTGGAGAAAGGCACAGGACCAGGGGTTCGGAGAAGCGCTGCAACTCTCCGTACCCCTGTCCTATGCCTGCTCTGTGCAAGGCGGCGGGGAGGGAGAAGCAGCGAGAAAGGGATCCTTCCTCACCGCTTCTCCCCCCACCCCGCCGCCGACAGCTGGGAAAAGCATAGGGTGCTATTTATTTTTATTTTTGAAATTTACCAGTAGCTGCTGCATTTCCCACCCTCGGCTTCTACTCGAGTCAATAAGTTTTCCCAGTTTTTTTGTGGTAAAATTAGGTGCCTCAGCTTATATTCGGGTCGGTTTATACTCGAGTATATACGGTAAGTAAAAGCCTCTACCTGTGGACTTCCCTTAGGCAAAATACTGGACTAATTAGGTTCTTAAGTTCCCCTTTCCTTCTTGGGCCTGGCACATGTTAAATGTTACCAGGTCATGTAGTCATGTCCCGGGAACCACTTTTTCTATGGATTCATTCCACAGTTCTGAAATAAGATGGGCAGAGCCAATCATGCATATCTTTAACATGTAATCATAGACTCTTGATTCTGCTCATAGACTATTTTGTGTCAAAGGCCTGCACTTTTGACACTGCCTACAGGGAGGTTGTAGACCTTCAAATGGTACAGCTTCAGCATGGGATATATCTACATGCCTCCCATGGCATAGATGTAATGGTTAAAAAGTAAGCCTACGATTTCATCTAGAACAAGAGAGCAGTGTGTTATTTTTCGATACCATTTATTTGCGGAACTTTGCATGAAAAATGTTTCAAAATATTACATGGGTATCATTGCACTTTTGAAACACTGAGAATATCATCGTATCACTCAAAAGGCCATTAGGGCTTAATTTCACCACTAACAGCAGATTATGAGAGCACTTTCCCTAGCAGCGGGCTATCCTGTAATTGTCTACTATGCATTTAGTTGCATATTCACTCAAGCATTTGATAATGATCACTGTTGGCGACAGGCTGCTGAACTCAAAATGGAACACTATTCTGGTGTACTATGATGATTACCATGATCCTAATTACTACAAACTGTAAATACAGGCAGACATTGTATTTAACTAAATCAAGTATTGGGGGGGAGGGGCGCAAAAGAAAAGCGTCCCAGAATAAGCATTTTGTGAAGCGTGCTTGATACTGAATAAACCTTGTAGCAGCAGTAGGCACTGATTAGGTTAAAAAATGTATACCTTTGAATCTGTGAAACAGCATAGAATTTGTGGTTGAGAAATCAGACAATGAATGGTTAATACCATCCAAGGCCATTATCAAGTTCAATTTATGGACTTATTTATAATTTCCCATTGTATGAAATATGTATGCAGGAGCATGTAATATCTGTGGCTTTAGAGACATTAATCTGCCCACATTTAAGCTTCTAACAGGTTAAAGTGCTGCCTTGGTTCTCTGGTGGCAGGCGGGTGTGGGGTGGGGTGGGTGAGACTCAACACATACAGTTTAAAGGAATGAATAATTTACCTACCTGCATTTGTGGCTTCTATTTTAATGGAGCTATTATTTATTCTGTGAAATGACATGATTCACTTTTTACAAGATTAAAATATATCAGCTCTCTTTCAGTAAAAAGATCTTCTAATGTGACTGACAGGGATATAAATATGCTAACCTATATCAAGAACTTGGCTCTAATCTCCAAGAAAACTCAGCAACATGACCAGATTTTTTAAAATAAAAATGCAGTTTTATACATTTCTTCGCCAGGCTCTTGAGACCACAGCTTCATTTCAGTTTTTTGCTTTCTCTCTCTTACTCTTAGCCTAGGGTATATGCTGCTATTGGTGTCTGTAGGCTTAGAAGTGAAAATAGGATGGCAAGCACTGGGCCTTGTGTTTCCTAAGTGCCTCTTAGGTTTAAGTCAAACCCTGGCTGCAAGTACCGTAAGTAACAACTGATGCAACAGGAAAAAACAACCATCCTACTCAAAGAATAAAAGGTAAAGGTAAAGGTATAGAATCATAGAATCATAGAGTTGGAAGAGACCACAAGGGCCATCCAGTCCAACCCCCTGCCGAGCAGGAAACACCATCAAAGCATTCTTGACTGTTAGGTCCAGTTGCAGACGACTCTGGGGTTGCGGTGCTCATCTCACTCTATAGGCCGAGGGAGCCGGTGTTTGTCTGCAGACAGCTTCTGGGTCATGTGGCCAGCATGACTAAGCTGCTTCTGGTGAACCAGAGCAGCGCACGGAAACGCCATTTACCTTCCTGTTGGAGCGGCATCTATTTATCTACTTGCATTTTGACCTGCTTTTGAACTGCTAGGTGGGCAGAAGCTGGGACTAAACAACGGGAGCTCACCCCATCACAGGGATTCGAACTGCCGACCTTCTGATCAGCAAACCCTAGGCTCTGTGGTTTAGAGCACAGTGGCACCCACGGGATGCAGTCCTACAAAGATATATATGCCCAATTTGCTTAGATAACTGATGAAATGAATATGAGCAACAAAATGTAACGACTTGTCCTTTAGCAGTACCAACAGGACAAAAGAAAGATTAAAAGATCACCCACAGCCAAGAACTGTAAAAAAAAATGTTTAGAAAATAGGTACATGTTATGAAGAGAATAGAATGCAAGGTTACAGGAAATATTTACCGTTGAGCAACTTCTGCATTCACTGTAGTTTCAGGTAACTCATACTAATCAATTAGTAGAGCCAGTGCAGTGTGATAGCTAGACTATCATATTTTGACCAGATAGATCAAAGCACAAATCCTAACTTAGCCAAAAACCTCACTGGATAACTTCGGATAACCATCTGTCACTTTATTCTAGGCATCTACCTGAACCTTAAGATCTTCAGAAGCTGTGCTGTGAGTGCTTCCAACAAATGAAGTGAGCTACGTAAACAGCAGAAAGAGGGACTTTTCAGTAGTGGTGGTTGCAGAGGGGGCCTCACCACTTCATACATCCCCACTGGCTGGCAACCAAGACTTGGATTGCACTATAAATAAATAAATAAATAAATAAATAAATAAATAAATAAGCTACCCCTGCCTGCTGCACTCTAAAGCAGGGGTGCACAACATGCGCTCCTCCAGATGTTGTTGGACTATACCTCCCATCATCCCTGATCACCTGCTATGCTGATTGGGGCTGATGGGAGTTGTAGTCCAGAAACATCTGGAGGGCCACAGGTGGTGCACCCCTGCTCTAAAGGAATCACTAACTGGCTAGCTTCTTTGTATTCAACACTGTAGGTTAAATTAGTGTCTCATATACACACTTTCTTTTAAAGAAAATAAGGACTAATTGTGTTTTCCTCATTTATGGACCAATTGCAGTGCATTAGCATCATGTGATCATTTTTAGAAAGGTGCAAAAAATTCTAACTGTATCCTCAAGCGGCAGTCAACAATGCACTAGTGAAGGCCACTGTAACACGGTAATGATAAATCTGACTGCAAAGAAACAGTTATGGACACCAATAAATTCCCCATTTAGTGAGTTAGAGGACGTATTTTGACATCTTTATGAAGTTATCCCAACAAAAGAACGTTAACCTTTGGCAGCCTTGTATACGGAAAACTGGGTGACATGTTATACATTATCTTAGCATCAATCATAGAGCAGATCTTCATCTATTATGTTACCTCATTAGCTGTGTTGTGAGTTCCAACAATTCTGATAAAAGATGCTGCTTGTTTGTCAAAAGTTATTACTTGCCAAGATCTGCAAGAGAAATCAGAACGACAAAGAAAATTAATAATCACGCTAACGGCACAATCCTAACTTTGTTTACTACATGCCCTACTGAATTCAGTACTCCTAGGACTGGTCATGTTGTTCGGATGCCTGTTCGTCTTCCAAAGCAACTACTCTATTCCCCACTTAAGAATGGAAAGCAAAATATCAGTGGAAAACGAAAGAGGTTTAAAGACGCTTTTAAGGCAAATCTAAATAAAATGCAGTATAAGCATGGTCAATTGGGAAACACTGGCCTGCGAGCGCTCCAATTGGAGAATAGCCTCTACCAAAGGTGTCATGGATTTTGAAGAAGCACAAACTCAGGACGAAAGGGGAAAACAAGCTAAGAGGAAGGCACGTTTGGCAAATCCTCACCGTGAACAACTCCCACTCAGTAACCTATGTCCCCACTATGGAAGGATGTGTGGATCCAGAATTGGCCTCCACAGTCACTTACAGACACATTGTTAACACCATATTCATGGAAGACAATCTTTGTCAGCTATGAGTGATCGCCGAAGAAGAGAAGACTCCTAGGTAAGTGAGGTTAAGATTTCAGTGCATAGTCAAACTACGGAATTGGCTCCCACAAAATGCAATGATGCCAACAAAGAGAGGATTAGACAAATTTATGGAGGATAAGGCTAGCAGTTGCTGTGCTCCACCTCTCTTGCCAGATACAGTATGCCTCTGAATACCAGTTGCTAGGAAACACAAATGGGGAAAGTGCTGTTGCTTGTTGGCCACTGTGAAAACAGGTTGTTGGACTAAATGGCCTGTGGCCTGATCCAGCAGGGCTCTCTATATGTGCTTATCAGGACAGACAAAAGAAAATGGTTTGAGATGTGTGCTTTTTTTTTCAAATTCAAAGAGAAAAACAAAGCAATTGGGGCATTTCCCTTCCAACAGTGATTTAATTACATGTTTACATATTGATATCCAGTATACTTTTTAATTTATTCAGTGTCTGAGTCACCTTTATATGGAAATACTCAAGACTTACAACCATAAAAAATACAAAAAGAAGAAAAAGGTAAAACCCTTAGAACAGTTTAAAAATTGAGCAAAATAACATCACTTTATGCTGCGTGACATTATTCTGCAACTAGTAGGCTGGGACACAAGTGAGAAGCACTTGACCTCAGTTGAACCAGTGCCACCACCACTTTCTATTTGTAGTTCTTTACAAAACAATACAAGAAAAGAAACAAACTACCAGATTCAAAGGACATTAGCTTCTCTAATACTTTTACAGCAGAGGCAATTTCAGAAAGTGCGCCTTTTCTTACCCCACAGAGCAGGCTGCACTTGTTGAAATTGGCACTTCTCTATAACTGCAAAAGAGGCAGGAGCCCTGCTGTCCTCCACTGATCGTCCGAGAGGGACATTGTGGAAAATAATAAACAGGGCCCTATGTTGTGGGGCTCCAGAAACATCTGGCTGGCTGCAAGGAAGCAGGATGCTATACTAGATGGATTTTTATCTGGTCCAATAACTTAAAACTTTTAGATTTTTGTATAGTTTTTAAAGGAAGAAAGGAAAACTGTAGTTGGAAATGGATTACAGTATACTTTAGTTTTAATAATTAATTTTATTTGTATGTCACCTTACCATAGTTAAAACCATATTCGAGGCGGCTTACAACATGAAAAAATGTGCATAATTACAAACATAACAAAAGTAGTCATAAACAATAAAATTCATCAAAAAGTAAACAACCAAATTGAACATTTCCCACATAAATCTAAAAATATATAATAATAAAGATACAAAAAATTAATATCAACAACAAGCCCTCTCCCAAGTGTGATTTCTTACAATATGAAAAGGACACATGATTTCTAACGCTATGCCGTATCTTTAGGTGATATATATGCAAGGCAATTTGATCACCCATTTATTATCCCAAAACAGGACACAGAAATAAAATCTGGATGTCTTCATATAATAGCATCCCTTCATTACTTTGGATTAATGCTTTATCAGATTAGTATTTTCCCCATTGAACTCAACTTGAACATGAGATTTTTTTAAAAAACACCAAACTGACTTCTTACAAACTAGATTACACCAACAAAGAATAAAAGAAACAACAAAAACAAGTAAAATGACCTTCTGGATAAGGAGTTAGAAATTCAGATCATATCACAAAAGCGTTCAGAATAGCCTTCGTTAACAGTTGTCAACAGGTTTACCACTCCTATCAGCCAATCACCCATTCCCACCACCCTTCTGAGTAATACCCCTCTCCCCACCCTCTGACTATACATAAGGGTCTGGTGACTTCTGTTTCAGTGTATTTGAAGAAGTGTGCATGCACACGAAAGCTCCTACCAATGACAAACTCTAAGGTGCTACTGGAAGGATTTTTTTTATTTTTTGTTTCGACTACGTCAGGCCAACACGGCTACCTACCTGTTAACAGAATAGCCTTGTATGCTATTAATTAGCAGAAAGGAAAGCACCAATACCACACCTGTCTATTACAATTGCTGTATAATTTGAGCAGGACTATCGACCTGTTACAGAGCTTTAAAAATGTTTGAGTTGATCCAGGTGAACTTGCTCCATTAGTAGAGCGTCACTCTTTACTCATTTAAATCAATTCTTATGGGCTGCATTGAACGATGTCTCTTCCTTAGCAGAAAGCGCTTACAGTCACACAAATCAGCAGCACCTGGTTTCTGCCCACCCTCCCGATTTACTGCAGTCCTCTTTGCTTTGCCCCTTTCTGCTCTGGAGGGACCCACAACCCTCCCAAGTAGCTGAGCTTTTATGGGCAGAAGGGTCAACAAACACTGCACAAATGGAAGAGCTTTCCACAAAGGCACAGCTTCCCTGCATATAACCCAATGTAATCTGCCTCATTCAAAAGTTATTTACACCAGCTTTAGGAAGACATTCTCCAGTAATTTTGGTAGTCTTATTGCGTATTTAGGTAAGACTTGAGCAGGTTTGCTAGAGAAGCATCTTATGTGGGAGAATATGGCATGTCTATACCACCTGAGGGCTGCAGGTGGCGCTGTGGGTTAAACCACAGAGCCTAAGGCTTGCTAATCAGAAGGTCAGTGGTTCGAATCCCTGCGACGGGGTGAGCTCCCGTTACTCGGTCCCAGCTCCTGCCAACCTAGCAGTTCAAAAGCACGTCAAAGTGCAAGTAGATAAATAGGTACCGCTCCAAGTGGGAAGGTAAATGGCGTTTCCGTGTGCTGCTCTGGTTCACCAGAAGCGGCTTTGTCATGCTGGCCACATGGCCTGGAAGCTGTACGCCGCCTCCCTCAGCCAATAACGTGAGATGAGCGCTGCAACCCCAGAGTCGGACACGACTGGATCTAATGGTCTGGGGTCCCTTTACTTTTTCCTTAAACCACCTCAACTTTTCCCTCCTGGGACAAAAAAATGTAGGAACAGCTGCTGATTTAAAAAGCCCAATTTGCAAGTGACTTTTCTGATATGGTTACTGCCACAGACTTGTTTTCCTGCATTAGTTTCCATTGTTTGAACAAGAAAGCCAAGTTAATTCAGGGGTCCCTGAGACACAATTAAGACTGTGCCCATTGGCTCTGAACACTGACTAAGAGAGTTTTAGCTTTCATTGCAGACCTCCACCCAAGAAGAGAAGAAGCAATGAAGGCTATCATCTGTCATATTAAGTGAAGACTTGAATGTGTCAGCAGAAGGATACAACTGACATTAAGAGGCTTTGATCAAATGGAGTATCTTTACTGAATACCACAATGATAAGCCTTTAGAAGTTTGCCTCCTGCAGTTGACCTTACAACTGCCTCCATCATTTGGGAGAGTCCATATGATCGGGAACACTGCAATCTTCCTCTGAATCTTACATACCCTGTTTCTCATATTTTAAGACATACCCATAAAATAAGCCATAGCAGGATTTTTAAGCATTTAAGGAATATAAGCCATACCCCGAAAATAAGACATAGTGATAGGCACAGCAGCAATGCCGGCCGCGGCAGGAGGAGGAGGAAAAAAATAAGACATCCTTTGAAAATAAGCCATAGTATGTTTTTTTTGAGGAAAAAATAAATATAAGACATGTCTTATAATATGAGAAACACGGTATGTCATGGCAAAGAATGCAAGGCTGTGATTTTGAGGACAAGAATGCAAATTTTACTATGGGATTATATTGATTGTGTATTAGCTATACACAATATCTATTTATAAGACACCCACACACACTCCAGAAGTATTTACTCATGTTACTTTTGGCCTAGGAGATTTGTAACTTCTAACTGGGAGACTGGAAAATTCACAGGTGACTGGCAGCAAGCATTCAGGGAACAGTTGTGAGCTCTGGTAAGGCCTGATGAATTGAGTTCAACAGGTAATGTTACAAATAAAAGATGGAACATTCTCCTAACTTTAAGAGTTTCTGCTCTGTGCAACTTTGGTCCAGGAATATTCATTAACAATTAGAAATGGTTGCTGGACTTAGTAAAAGCAACCTGATAAACAATAATAGGTTATTATAACCTGCAACAGGTCCAAGGAAAATACATAGCAAGTTAAGGGTGGGGAGAAATCAAACATACTTCCACAGGTTCTAATAAGTAGGTTTGTTACCATGGCTTACCATTCACACAGTACTCTGCTGAAATTGCCCCTGGAAGCTGTTAAGTGCATATTTTCTCACTCCAGCATCACAACATGAATTACTGCTAGAAAAAGAACCCAATTTTCTTGCGGCAGTAATTTTTTATTTTTAGTAATGCCAAGAAATCTCAGCAAGGACCATTGGCCCTCCTGAGTAAGATGATATAAATGAATGGGAGACTAAGAAAGAAATATAGCACTGATACATATACACAAAAACACAGGCATTATAATTGGGGAAAAATATAATCATTACTTCCAGCTGAGGCTTACATCTTGAAGAAAAGGCCTGGTACCAGCAGCCTATACTTAGGCTTACATGAGGGTCCTCAAGCTGAAAGGCAACAGTGCATGCTGCTTGGCCAGTAAAGTCCCCTGGTGCCACAGCTTCATCTCTTAAAAGAAATTAGCCCTGTTATAGCCCTAGGGGTGTTATTTAATACTCCATATCTCACCTCAGCCATCCCCTCCCAACTTTCTCATTCTGCCTGAGTCCCCCAAGGAGAGCTGTAATTGATGATTAGCATTCCAAAGCCATGCTTGCATCCTGTGAGCCCGTCATATTTAATTACATTTTAACTATATTCGTCTTCAATAATAGCCTGAACATAATTTAGATAATTATCTCACGCTCTCTCATTCTCAGAGTCTGTCTGTTCCAGAGCTTCCTGCGACGAATATTGCTTTCTCTGCTCAAACACATAAACAGACTCTTGGGCTAAGTACTTTCATCTTTCCAACAGCAACAGCTGTCACTAAGAAACTCAGTAGCTTTGAGCGTCCCACAGTCAATTCAAAGACAAGTTTTCATCCTTCTTCTTGCTCCTTTATTTTGGAGGCAGAGGGAAGGGGAAAAACATTATTACTCAAGATACAAGTTGCCTATATTACAGGCATCCCCCTTCCACTTAGACGTGGGTTCTGTTCCAGGCGCACACACGAGTTGAAATTGTGTAAAATGGGGGACAACCTCTAAAAAGCCTAGAAATACTCATTTTGTCCTGCTCTCCAATCCCCCCCCCCACTCAACTCTCCCTTCAACCAGAGTTGAAGCTCTGGGGCCAGTAGGAGGATGAAGGATGTGCAGGAAAGCACCTGCTGCTACTGGGCTACCCCACACATCGGCTGTTATGCAGGGAGGCTGAGCATCCTAAACAAAGCCCCATTGTGCCTCCGGTGTCTTTGCGCCTCATTGATGTCCTCCTGTACAGTTGATGTCTACACCTGTACAGTTAGCACACATGTATATCAAATGATATCCGTTGGTCCTTGGTGTACCATGGCAAAAAACCTGGATTTTCTAAGTGTGGGGAATGGCAACAAGACAATAAACTAGAGTTTAAAGCATCAAAAACACAATGTATTACAAAAATAAGATTCGGCTTATAGAGGGTATTTGGATTAGACTGACAACTGTTGTCTATAGGTGGCAGGAGATCAAGGGCGATAGCATGAGAAGGGAAAAAAGAAGCAACATGTTGGTGGTGTAGGAAGGTTGGTAACATATAATTAGATGGGAGGAAATAGATGCCAGTTAAGACATGTGGGGTTAAGGAGAAGGGAGTCAAATGAAACAACACATCGCTTGAAGTGGTGTGAGGAATCTTACTTGGAGAATTAGAGAAGCAATTAGGGAAACAAAATGAGAGGGCAAAAGGTGATGATGCACAAAATCTGAAATGGCAAATAGGAGGTAGCAGCATGGAACAACCTGTAGGGATTGTGGCAGGAGTTAAGTATGCCGTGTGCTGGAAATTATATGCCAGCTGCTGAACTTGAAATGATGAGGCACCCAGGTAGAGAAAGGGATTTGTAGCTAGCAGAAAGGGCTTAGAGGCCTTGCTTCTCTGGGTGTTACTGTATAATAGCTTTCTTACCATTGCCCCAATTCTGCCCCACCACTACTGAGAACACTTGCAATTGGGAAGTTCTCAGGAGTGGTTGGTATATGGTTACCAGACATCCCTATTTCCCGGGGACAGTTCCCGGATTTACAAATCTGTCCCCAGACAAAATCCGTTCCTGGAATGTCCCTGGATTTCTATTTTAAGTGTTGTAGATTTATTAGTAGGGAATGAATGTTGCGTGATTGGTTTAACAGCACAAGACACATCATATGGGGACTTACGGCGAGGCAAAATAGTGGGTGCCACAGCAGCAAGTAGCTCCTTAAGCCAGCCAGAGCCAACTCCGCTACCAGGCTGGCTCCGGGCTGCTTAGACTGTCGCTGCCATTACCGAGGGGGAATTGGGGACACCCAGCGCATCAACTGGGGGAAGGTAGGTTACTGCTAGGATTTTGATTTTTTAAATGTTTTATGTGTTATGTGCTATGGCCAACCGGCTAATTGCAATAAATTTTTTTGATTTGATTTGAACTGGGGAAACTGTTGACACACACACACACACACACACACACACACACACACACCGCAACCCAAATTGAGCTGGGAGTGAGACCATCTTGCCACCCGGCTGAGGGCCAGGAAACCCCAGAGCCGAAGCAGGGAGAAGTAGGAGAGGAGAATGAGAAGGAAGAGAGAGGAGGAAGAAGGAGAAAAAAGAGGTGAGCCCCAACCTCGCCATGTTGCTGCTGCCGCCGCCGCCACTGAGGACAAGTAGGAGAGCACCGGGAGGGCAAGGGCACGTGGCCAAGCCCTAGCCCGACCCGAGCCTACTGCATGGCGGCTAGTGCTCCAAGAGAGTAGGCCAGGGCTCAGAGGAAGGCCGCGTGACAGAAGAGATCATAGAAGAGAAGATATTACTTCTTCTTCTTTTAAAAAATAACTTTTAAAAATAACTTTCTCTCTCTCTCTTTATAAAAAAAGGTGTCCCCGGATTCTTTGGGGGGAAAAGTATCTGGTAACCTTAGGTTGGTAGCCACAGTGGAGAATTCAGCATCCCAGAAATTAGATAAATGCTTGAGGAAGTTATCTCCCAAAGTAACAAACAGAAGCTCATGAACTGAATTTGGTTCTCATGTAAGAAAATAATACATTTATCTTGATTATTTGAAAACAATCAAAACACTGAGTTCACTTGGGAGCGGGTGGAATAATTACTCTGGAAAACTGAAATAATGTAGTTAGTGCTATAGATATGACGAGGGAGGGGAGCAGCATCACAGTTGCTATAATGACAGTGGAAGTACATCCACAAACACCCCTATGAGAACAGCATCTGGAAAAAAATAAAACCACAAAAGATACATGAGTTTAAAACATGAAACACTGATACATGTAACCTATTGTGACTTGCATAAATTTTGACTGCTAAAAAGCAGAGGGTCACTACTAACAGCAACACTGAAAATGTGTTTGATTAAAATTTGGAATAGTGCATGGATAGCAAAGGTTACTAATGATAGTTATGGGCTGTCAGAAACTCCCCCCCCAAAAGATTTTATAATTAGGCATTATTTATAATCTTTATGAGAAATAAATATGGATTAGATATTAACTGCTATACTTCATTCAAATTAAGTTAAAACAGTTTTGCCGAGATATTGTATTTATAATCATGGACTATATTCCACTTGATCATAATTATATTCTCATTGTGGTGTATTTGATAATTAACCTGGCAGGCCATGGGAGTTGAGCTGCTGACAAGGATTGGCATTTTCTATGTACTAGCCTAGAATTAATCTGAATAAGGAAATATGAAGATGGGATGACACTGGGTAATTTATGGGTATGACCAGACTTTAAGAAAAATGAATGAATGAATGAATGAATGAATGAATGAATAAATAAATAAATAAAGTAACATAAAATACTGAAATGAATCTCTTTTTGATGCATGATGTGTGGATTAATTGAATTATTGTTCTCATTAATTATAGAGATGATAATATATAATCCAGATATGTGTTTATATACACACACACATATATATCTACATATATAGATAGATAACATTGTTTTTACAAGAGCTCTACGCATGATCAGTCCATTTTTTAAATAATAAAAAAACATTTTTATGATTTCCTAAAATGTATTTATTGATATAGCAACAATTTTAGCAAATAATTTTCTATAGCAAGATTAAGGTAAGAGCTTAAAAGCATATGGGAGGGTTGGGGGAGAGAAATTACCACTTTTTAAGGAATATGAAGCAGGATGGATGCAGACCTGTCTTTCAATGAACAGAAAGGCTCTACTCATTTGTAAAAAAAAGGCAAATAACACAGTGGAAGCTCTTCCCTCTTCTGCCCACTGGCAATTCCCAACACTGTTCTGGAGGATTCCACAACCTCTGGAGCAGGTTTTAGGGGCACAGGAGATTGGTGGGGGAGCTGGTAAAAACTGCCAATAATGTGGCTCCAAACCATTTCCACTGAAGCGAGGAGAGGGCAGTAAGACCATTAAGTTTAGGGCATAAAATTACCTAACTGCACCACTGGATGACACTCAAACCATATATTTTGGAAAGCAGCCGGAATACATATATTGATCTCCCTTTTGAGCTGTTAAGAGAGACTGGAAAATATCATCTAATGGGAACATAAATATACGTTCTATTGATGTGACAATGAACTAATATGACTCGCTGTACTAATTAAAAATACAGAACAGAAGATCATAAATGATAATAAAGGTAGCTAAAGATGCATAATCAGTGTTCTGAAGAAAATGTAATATGAACAAGCATCTCACATTATTAGAGGTGTTACATGACTGGCTTATGCATCAATTATTAAGATAGTTGCTTTAAAAAAAAAACCCTAAAGAGAAATATCCAGTTCCCAAATGACTCAAAGTTTTAAACATGCCAACAACTGTGGCATTCGAATAAATGTTACTTCTTCCGTCTCTGGCAATGAAACCAGCATAGCAAAATCTCTGCCTATATATTCTCTGAGGAGATAGCAATTAGTCTTTCTTGGGCTAATTTATTTTTAATACATTTCTATCAGATTCATGCATGGAAGCGGCTGTTTCTGTTTAAAATACTGAAAACAACACAGGGAAGTAATTTACTTAAAATGAAAGAACAAATAGGCAACTAAATAATTACAGCTGAAGTATTTGTTCACCTAGGCATTTACCATGCATTTGTGTAGCAAATAATATCATGGTCTGTGGAGATCTTGATATTACCCTGGCCCTAGTTTTTAAAGGCTTCCAACGAGAAACGTCTGCTTAGAAACTTGAATTCTTGCTAGATACAGACAAAAATATTCAATGTCAGATTCCTGGAATATCAATCAGGTACTGATTAATGTATTTTTATTATACAGCATCATTAAAACATATGGAATTTTAAAACATAAATAAAACAAACCAATCACTGTCCCAAGGACTTACAATCTGACATTGGGGAAGAGAACAGAGGGAGGAAAGGGCAAGTATAGATTTCATTGCATTTATTTATTTGATTATCCACTTTGTAAACTGACCTGTATCACATCAGTGTGATCCCAGAACATTTTCCAATGATGAACAAAATCCAATGATACATAAAACTAGAAACAACCCTGTTAATATAAGCAAACAACAGAGCATCATCATCAGAACAATAAAGCCCAGAAGTGGTTAATAATCTGATCCAGCTGGCAATGAGGGGGAAAGCAAAGACTTTCAGAAAAGGGAGGCTTGGGCAGTGATCCAGGCAAATAAATTGGGCTCCCCTTTACTTCAGGCCTTCATAAAATCATACCGTAGAACCATAGAACTGTAGAGCTGCAAGGGACTCCAAGGGCAATCCAGTCCAACCCCCTGCAATGCATGAATCCTGTCCCTCGGTGGGCTTGAACCACCAACCTTTTGGTTAACAGCCAGACACACTGACCTGTTCAGAACTTGAATCCACCAAGCCAGAGGAAGATCACCAGCCAGGGATTGTGCTCCCCCAGGGGCTTCCAGGCAAGCGGAAAAACAGGAGCCCATGCTGGGCCACTGCACCTAACAGTGTTTGGTTTAGTGAGTCAAAGGTTGTGTAGGTGTAACTTTAACTTTTGTCGAAGTTGTTGTGCTAATGTCTTACAGAAGAAAAACCCTTACAGAAATGCCCCCTTTTTAATTCCTGCATCTCCCATCTCCCCATAAGATATCTCTCATAATTTGCACATGGATTCGAAGCTAAATGTTTACATTTTTGTAAAAAGAGGGAACCTACAATAATCAATAATGTACTTTTTTGTGTGAAACTGCCACAAAGTTTTATGGCGCATGATTTACAACAGAAATAAAATGTGGAACTGATATGTGCATATTTATTACAACAGAAAATCCAACATAAAAGATGTAATGAAGTCTATACTGACTTCTTTGGCACTTTTTATAAAGCTGCTCATGTAATAATAATGATGACACCATTTTAAAATGGTGTGTTGATTAATTCAGGAAAGAGAAAAATGTGTAAAACACAAAACTCATAATGAACAACATTTATACACCCAAATATCAGCACCTTTTGATCCTAAATGTTTTACAATTATAACCTGAACCTTTGAAATTGGGAACATCTTGGAAAAAACATGGTTTTACACAAACATAAACACATGTATGAAATCTTAAATACTTTTAATAATGTATCCCTGGAAATAATACAAATCATCACATTTTCTGCCACAAGAGCTCAAACAAATCAATTATCTAAGCATATAAAGGTAAAGGGACGCCTGACCATTAGGTCTAGTCGTGACCGACTCTGGGGTTGCGGCGCTCATCTCGCGTTATTGGCCGAGGGAGCCAGCGTACAGTTCCGGGTCATGTGGCCAACATGACTAAGCCGCTTCTGGCAAACCAAGAGCAGCACACAGAAACACTGTTTACCTTCCCACTTGGAGCGGCACCTATTTATCTACTTGCACTTTGACATGCTTTTGAACTGCTAGGTTGGCAGGAACTGGGACTGAGCAACGGGAGCTCACCCCGTCACAGGGATTCAAACCGCCGACCTTCTGATCGGCAAGCCCTAGGCTCAGTGCTTTAACCCACAGCGCCACCTGCGTCTCATCTGAGCATATATGCAAATGCAAATACAGCAGTATAAAATAGTCATCCACTTTGAGCTTCACTTGAGTCTCAAATGCCCCCCACCTCAATTATCTAATCTCATGCAACACTTGCCCTTCACATTGTGTTTTGGGGGCTGCATGGTGCAGTTTAAACCACAGCACTTTTTTGGAAGTCTAAGCTGCGGCTGCCTTCTCTCATCTAACTAAAGAAGATAGTAGTTGCTTAAGGCTGCAATACTATAGACACTTTCATGAGAGTAAGCCATTGTGGAGCTTACTTCCATGGATAGGATTGTGTGGTAAAACTAAACTAACTGTTCAGACTAAGTAAGTGATTTCAAACTTTGCAGGTTTAAGGGGGGGGGAAGTACCCTCCCACCCTCTGACCAGTTTCCATGTCTACCGTTTGCTGAGAATGTCATCATGCATGACACGTCAGAACAGTGAGAGAACTGTTATCAGGGCCGGCTCTAGGGGGTAGGCTGGGTGGCGCAGGGCGCCAGGGGCGCCGTGCTGGGAGGGGAGCGCCGTGCGCCGCCCATCCACCAGGGCGGGGGCACCGGAGCAATCTCCGCACCATGGCGCCAGGGCGCCCGACATGCTTGAGACGGCCCTGACTGTTATGGCAACTTTCCTTCAGGGGCTCAATAATGCTCATGTTAAGTTGTCTTCTGAAAGTGATCTGTTTGTTTTAATACTCCATGTATTACAGTATTTTGATGCAATTATCCTATTAGAGGCAGATGGGGCGTGTCAACCTGGGAAGGTAGCCAGTCTTGGAGAAGGTAAACTCTGATCCTAAACCTCTGCTGCCTTTGGGATCTCTTCGTTAGAAGAAAAGGCTAAGGAGCAAATCCAGAGTGGAATCCCTAAGAAAGTTGGATGGCACCTGATATGCCTCCTTCCAGCAACTCCTGCAGCAAAGATGGTGCCAAACATATTGCTCTGCTTTCCTTTGGACCACATCAGCAAGGCCAAGAGCAGAGTCTTGTCGTCTGGGCAGTCCAGGAGCTCCATATACATGCCCCAGGTAGGTCACTTCAGTGCTGCTAACACAGCGGTTTGACTTCACTTCTGGAAGTGCACTCCATTGTCTCTTGAGACAGATAAATGCTGCTGCTGCTGCTGCTGCTGCCAACAACAACAACAACAACAACAACAACAACAACAACACTATTGGCCTTTGAGGATAAGCCAGGTAGAAATACAAATACTGAACAATGTTTCTTTTTAGTCTTTCCTTAACTTGTTGCTCATTTCTCCTCATGCAGCCAGCAATAAAATAAAATAAAATAGGGAGAGTTCTTCCTAGCTTATCTGCAACTAAGTTACACAAGATTGTTATAAATCTAGCCCAAGTGATCTCCATTAAAATTAAAACAAGATATAGGTGCCACAAAATGAGCTGAGAGCATTTTAGATGGACCTACCCCACCCTTTTAATCAGTCTCCTTTGTTGTTTTGCCATGATACATGTTATTTATCAATACTTTCTTTTACATTCCCTTGGGGTGCTATTCCATAGCCTGGCCATAAAAAATTCACAGTGAGAGCAACTGCCCCTCCATTACTGTTGGTAGCATCTAATTGATATGCCAAACCACTAAGGAATGCAGTAAATTGTAGCACCGCCTCCAAACAAAAAATAAACAAGTCAAAAGATAAACCAGCACCTGAATTTTGCAAAATGTGTAACACAGTAGTTTGTTAATGATTCATACCCAAGCACTGGTTAACCTAAACTTAGGAAAGACGACAACTCAGTTTATGATACAACTTTCATCAAGACTGAACAGCACAAGTGGTGACCCAGCAAGCATTCTTGGGACTGCACTCCAACACCAGAGTCCTGAACATTTCTTCCCATAACTTCATACAACCTTAGTTTAACATCTTTTTTATGCCCACACAGGTATGTCTGGTGGTATGCCGCATATGTTTGGTTTAAATATATGAACACGACACCTTATGTTCACCAAACCTATCTGTTTATGTGCTGACATAACAAATATTGGGGCTACTGCAGCTACTAAAAAGCTCTTGGTCCCTAAATAAACCTCCCTTCTCTTACACAACTATTCCCACCCCCTTTTCCAAGAGGCACACATGATTGTCACCTTGCTCATTCTATCCTCTCAGCAACCCTGTGAAGACAGTGTGAGGCACCAAAATTACACATAGCGAATACTAACCAGTTTGGAGAATTCAATATGGTTTTGAAATTGGCTCAGAACTGTGTTACTAATGGAAAACAGAAAGTGTGGATATAATTTATTATTAGAAGGCATCCATGTTTATCCAGGCTTTTGATGGCTGATAGATAACACTGAAATTAGTAAATGTGAGAGTATGTGCTTTTAAATGTTTCCAGATGTTTTAAATGTTTTATTTAGATAGTTTTGAATTTAAATATGTTTCATTTTCATTTTATTTTAAACTGTATTGTTTTAACATTGAAAGGGAAATACATACATGGGAGGGCACAGAATGTAGGGGGCGAATGTGCAGTCCTTACACAGATGTGTCCTCTAGACCAGTGTTTCCCAAGCCTGGGCCGCCAGCTGTTTTTGGACTACAACTCCCATCATCCCTAGCTAGCAAGACCAGTGGTCAGGAATTATGGGAATTGTAGTCCGAAAACAGCTGGAGGCCCAAGGTTGGGAAACACTGCTCTAGACTACAACTTCCATCAGCCCCAGCCAGCATGGCACCAAGCTGAGGAAGGAGGCCTAGCAGATGTGAATGTGAAAAGCAGTTTGAGGATCTCACCACACCCTGACATAGAAACTTTTCCCCATTTTGGAAGAGGCTGTAGTTCGAATATACAATTTTCTGAACTGCAATAAAAAGGATATACATTGAACTGGAAGGCTACGGATAAAGGAAAAAATGATTTAGAGTCCAAAGTATGAGAAAAGATTAAAAACTAAATAGTGCCTTCAATTTGTTAAGCTGGTGGGAGGAACAGGATGAATGTCTATAAGTTCAATATTTCAAGAGTGTGAATTCAAAAGGGAAGAGGGACTGCCGGAGATGCAAAGGAAAATAGTGATCTGCAATAAGGTGAAGGGGGAAAATCTACTAATGACAGCTATCTTTTAAATTATGGAATAGTTTCCCACGGGAAGTAGGGAAAGCCATATCGTCTGAGACATATGAAACTGGACTGACAATAAAACTCTAGAAAATATACTGTAAGGAATAATCTCAGAATAAACCCACAGGGAAAAGTTGAAGACCTAATAATTCTTTTACTTCTCTGATTTCTATGATTCATGTATTTAATTTGTCCTGGTAAAACCTACCTAGAATGAATCAATAGTTTAATATTGTGCAAGTTTTACTACATTTTGCCAGACAGGTGGATGGCGGTAGGAAAGCCGCAGAAATTACACAAGAGCAGTTAGTAAAACAGAGTGCAAATAATGTCCTAATTAGAACAAATAATGTTTAATGAAATGTAAGGCCTTGTCTAAAAGATTTCACAGAGCTTTCATTTGATTATTTATTATTGAGGACAGACTTTGAATGAAAAATCTACCTAGCATTTGCTCTTTGGGCAGCTTCTGCTAAAAATGATGTTAAATAAAATGTAACCATTACCATAACATTTAACATCCTACATGTCTCTACTCTGACTTCTAGGTACTATTCTGGCTGGCTGGCTTTGCTTTACAAGAGGGGGGTCAGGGTTTTTTCCATGCTGACATTGGGACAAAAGGTTTCAGCTTTTTAAATTCTGGGGTACCTAATTTTGAAGGTAACTGTTGTTCTGAAAAATTGGGTCATTTCAGGTTTAATGCACATAAATGAATCCCATTGTTCACGCATTTCCCCTTCACTCTCCCTTGCATGCTCTGTATGATGATAATGGTTTAGACTGAGAAACCATTGTATGGATTAGACCAATTCCTGAAGGATATGGTTACTAAGTATGATGGCTATGCATTTCATTCAGCATAAGGGGCACTATACTGGAGAACATGATTGGGAGAGTGTTATTGTGCTTACATCCTACTTCTGCTCAACCACCGTGGGAGTAGAATGCTTGAATAGATGGGCCTTTGGTCTGATTCATCAAGGGTCTTCTTGTTTACCTGGTTGCTGCTACATCTGAACTGTCAAACTATGATTGCATATGTCCTATATAAACCAGGAGCATGCAAGCGAATGATTCATTCATGGGCTTGGTCTTTCACCTTGAACTGACTGCATGGGATCAGAGCATATTCTTAATGAAGATTTTCTTTATATATAAGCTAACCAATCAATCAATCAATCAATCAATTAAATGGATATAGCACTTGATTGTAAAAAGCACAGGTATATTGTAGAATTAAGTAAAATGAAATGAAGTTGAGTTGAACGTTAAGAAAATTGAAGAACTACGAATGCAGATCTTCTCTGTGGTGAACTGTTCAAAAAAAAGTGTCTTCCTCTTCACTTCTAGGAACAGAAAATGCCCTTTGGGAGTATATGGTTTAACTGAGTGTTTTTATAATGTAGGAAGAGAGAATTCTGAAGCATTTAAGTGTGCCTGTCCCTTGAGCCCAGAAGATGGATGATTTGCTGTACGTACTTGAATTTATTTCATGCACATTTCTCTAATTTTCTACCACTGAGGAAGACTAGCAAGCTGAAATGCATCCAGCAATTGAGGCTTTGATGAGAGAGTTCTACAGTGACAATTCTGCTTACCGGTACATGTTAAAATAATAAATGTGTAGCTTGCCATTTCTGCATCAGTAGAGTTCTGAGTTGACAGCCTTAATCTATCTTAGTCTGACATATAACAATTTACAACATTGTATTTTTTATGTATTTAACATTTTAAAGAATATTTTTAAGGGTGTGTTGTGATTTTTAAAAAGACACATACATTCTCTGCATTTTATGTTCTGTGTATAGCGCATGGTTTTTGTTGTTAAGAACTATTTACCTGTTATTGGCAAAAATATTTAGAACATTTAAGTGATGACACATGCATTTTCCACTAATTTTTTGCTCAGAACTATGTGTGTCTGTACAGTCTATGACAATAATACAATCTCAGGTAACTGTTAGAATGTTTTTTTATATATAAGCTGGCAAAAATAAACTGATTACAATAAAATATATTATTTATTACCTTTGGATTCTTAATGTATTGAGATGGAGGGTGCTGCTAAGAAAGTTGATCGAGAATATAATGTACTTACTTCTGATTAGAAAGTTTGTTTTAAAAGTTTGGGTATTTATTATGCATTTTTGAAAAGCCATAAAATAAATAAAGTGTAAAAAAAAACTATTCTGAAATTCTTACTCATGATTGAGGAAAACAGCAATTGGTCTTTGGAAAGTCTCAAAATATGGATTTAAAATTCCCGAACCATTTGAACAATGTATTCAGATTCCTTATTATTGGTCGAATTTATTCCCTACCTTTATGAAAATTGCTCATCTCTGTGAAATGTTAAACAGGCAAGTAAAACCAAAAGCTTTATAAGCTTAGCTCAACCAATAATAATATTAAAAATTCTTTATGTTTGCAGCGATGAGCAATTTCCCATGAAACCAGCTCCAAGGCTTGTATGGAGCCATGAAAGATTTTTTGGTTTTTTTATATTATTTGCATGGAGCTATGAAAGATTTTTTGATTTTTTTATAATGACATATTGAAGTGAGACCAAAAAACCTCAATTCCCTCCAAGTATACATCTTAATATACTTTAATAAACTATATTCCCTTACATTGTAGAAAACTCCTTAAAATACCGTGTTTCTCCTAAAATAAGCCATACCCCGAAAATAAGCCATAGTGATAGGCAGTTTAACCTTGTAGCTTAAACTGTACCATACTTAATAAAAAAAGACATCCCCTGAAAATAAGCCACCGTGTGGTTTTTTTGAGGAAAAATAAATATAAGACGGTGTCTTATTTTTGGAGAAACACGGTATGTCATTTCTTTTATAGCTTTACGGACTTGGTTGAACATCCATTGGCCTAATGGTCTTGCATTTCTTTACTGAGTTAGATGTATGTAGGAATTGATGCCTCTAAGTTATGCACGTTAATAATTCATTCCTAGTGAAGGAAGTTGTATGAAATTAGATTCTCATGCAACCTTAACAATGACCGTTGCTTTGAATTACAGGTAGGTAGTCGTGTTTGTGCTGGAGGAGACTCTTGAGAGTCCCATGGACTGCTAGAAGATCAAACTTATCCATTCTTAAGGAAATCAGCACTGAGTGCTCACTGGAAGGACAGATCGTGAAGCTGAGGCTCCAATACTTTGGCCACCTCATGAGAAGAGAAGACTCCCTGGAAAAGACCCTGATGTTGGGAAAGATTGAGGGCACTAGGAGAAGGGGACGACAGAGGATGAGATGGTTGGACAGTGTTCTCGAAGCTACGAACACGAGTCTGACCAAACTGCGGGAGGCAGTGCAAGACAGGAGTGCCTGCCGTGCTCTGGTCCATGGGGTCATGAAGAGTTGGACACGACTAAACGACTAAACAACAAGAACAACAGCAGCAGCCATGTTGGTTTGACGTAGTCGAAACAAAATAAAAAATTCCTTCCAGTAGCACCTTAGAGACCAACAAAGTTTGTCATTGGTATGTGTGTATCTGAAGAAGTGTGCATGCACACGAAAGCTCATACCAATGACAAACTTAGTTGGTCTCTAAGGTGCTACTGGAAGGAATTTTTTTATTTTGTTTCAGTTGCTTTTAAAATGCCTATAAAAGTTGAGGAAAGGTACTATAGTCAGACATATTAAATACAGGTATTACACCACTCAGAAAAACATTTTAACATTTGGGACCTCACTATGGGTATTCAGGTTCACAAACCCTATAATTTACATTGGTTAACATTTATAAATATCAAAAGAACAAACAGAAGATAAAAGGTTTTCAAAGAGATCACCTAATGTTGCAAATGTAAAGCGTCAATTACTCCTCTAGATGGATGTTTCAACTACAGTTTGTGGGATCTTTTAATTTTCTACATGTGACATTTACTAGCAAGAAGTACCACAAAACTAAATAATAAAAAGCAATTTGGTTGACTTTTGAAGCAAAGCTGTCTGTTTTTTTTTAAAGCGTACAAATGCCAACCTTTCACAAGTGTAACTATGCATTTAATTGGGCACCCACATTTAGTCAAGAGATCTGCTCGCTTAATTATGATTTATTGAAGGAGCTTTCATTGTAATGGTCATCACTTATAAACAGAATTACTGGAAGGGGACAAATGAACATGAAAACCATACATTGTGCTGATATTTAAAATAAAATTAAATGAGAAAAATCAGCTTCACTAAAAAGACATCAATTCCATAGATCTAAGACAGGATTGCTGTCTTAGTTCTGGGCACCACAGTTCAAGAAGGATACTGACAAGCTGGAACGTGTCCAGAGGAGGGCAACCAAAATGGTCAAAGGCCTGGAAACGATGCCTTATGAAGAACGGCTTAGGGAGCTGGGTATGTTTAGCCTGGAGAAGAGAAGGTTAAGGGGTGATATGATAGCCATGTTCAAATATATTAAAGGATGCTGCATAGAGGAGGGAGAAAGGCTGTTTTCTGCTGCTCCAGAGAAGCAGACACGGAGCAATGGATTCAAACTACAAGAAAGAAGATTCAACCTAAATATTAGGAAGAACTTCCTGACAGTAAGAGCTGTTTGACAGTGGAATTTGCTGCCAAGGAGTGTGGTGGAGTCTCCTTCTTTGGAGGTCTTTAAGCAGAGGCTTGACAGCCATCTGTCAAGAATGCTTTGATAGTGTTTCCTGCTTGGCAGGGGGTTGGACTGGATGGCACTTGTGGTCTCATCCAACTCTGGGATTCTATGATTCAATGTAAAAATATTGGGAACCTGCTAGTAACTGTAGCTTTAAAGTGTGCATGCACATGGCAATATATATCTGCTTCCATTTTCACATGTAACATGCAGTATGTACATGGGTTTTCTACATTTGGTGAATACCCACATAGGAAGATCAATCCCTTATCCCAGCTACTTCTTGGGCATGAAAATCTATGGATGCAAGTACCGTACATCTTTCACATTCACAAAGGAAAACACATTCACTTCAATGGGGTTTAATCCAATATAAGTGCAGACACAGGTGTGAATGTATGTCTCAGCAAACCCAACTCATTCTTGAGAAAACACCTCATTTGGTGTTCAATTTCCCCTTTGTTTTCTTAAAAACTCATACAACATGTACCGTTGGCAGTGAATGCAAATGGCAAGAATTGGCTGGGCTGCCCATTGACAGAACTGCTCTGATCCTAAACAGGAGCTGGGCAGTAGATAGGCCCAAGAGGGGGAGATCACGTAAGAAAGCTATACAATGGAATCTAAGAGGGGGGAGAATAGACAGAAAAGTACATATGGCCAGGAACTGTGAAGGCAAATAATGTTCAAGTTTATGTATTGATTTGAAATAACCAGTTACATATTTCATTCTAATTATTTTTCAAGACATTTTTCTTCCACTATAGGAATAGAGCTAACTGTGAACCTCTACAGTTCTCACTAATAGTCCAGCACTCACTATAAGGAAGTTAATTGAAAAGAATTCTCCCTGTAGTTATGAGGAAAAATGCACCTCTCCCAGAACACTGATTTAAGGCTGGTATTTGATGCAAAGACACACTTTTAGTGCATGATATTTGGGCCTGTCAACTCTCTTTTCTCTGTAGAATATCAAGATTAATAATCCTATAGCAGATGGCAAATCACGTTTTGAAATTAAATCCATGCTATGTCTGTCTCTCTCCACACATGCACATATGCATGCACACACACACACACACAACAGCAAGTTTTCTTTGAAATTCTCAAATAAAAATGTGAAATGTGTGTAACTACACATATTGTCTCAGAACAGTCACAGGTAGCAGCCTCTCTGTGAACCAATAAATCTATGTAAAAAACCAACTTCTTTTAATTTACAGAAAAGCTTCACATCCCTAAGGGCCACTGGCCATCTTTACAAACACAGTAAATTTCCATAAATATGACAAAAGTACAAAGAATGTCACACACAGAAATACATTTCCTATAGTTTAGGATAAGCCAACTTTAAAAGAATAGACCATTTTCTCTTTTTCCAGTATCAGCACTTGATAGGCCAGGTTATTATTATATGATTACTTTATTATAATTTATTCAATTTGTTAGCTGCCTTACAGAGTGGTCTAAAGGTGACCTACAACCAAGTGGGTTGTTGTTGTTTTTTAATGAAAAAAAAACACACAAAGTCCTTAAAAAGAGACATCACACCACTGTCAACAAATAATGGGAAAATCATCATCACCAACAAGCAAGTCAATTATCAAATGCTCGGCTGACATAATGGCGAGTCATCATATACCACCAAATGCCTGGAAGCAAAGGAAGGTTTCAAAAGATAATCAGAAAAAGTTAGCTCAGCAAGGGGAAGGGAAGACAAGAGAACAAAACATGTTTCTGAGCATTCTCTCTCTGGATGTGCATGTGTGTTTTATCTCCCTTTCTAAATTTCTGCATGTTTTGTTTTCCCCTCTTTGAACCTGTGACTGTTTCTCTCACTCTGAGACCGTCTGTGTTTATGTATTCTTTGGGTCTGAGTTTTTCCTTGGTTGGCTGGCTAGCTAGAGCCCATCCCCACCCCCTGCCACCTCCACAGCACCTTATGAGCAGAGAGACAAAGAGCAAGAAAGGAGAGATGGGGGAGAGAGAGGGAGAGAGAATGAACGAATGCACGCGGAGAGCACTCCCATTGTTTCTGGCAGGGAACACCTCCAGCGGCAGCCATTTTGTGAGAACCCGTCTTCTCACTCCAGCCATTTCGTGGTGCTGCTCACAACAAAGTCTGAAAATTCAAAGTGTGCCCACAGACTCAAAAAGGTTGGGGGTTCCTGCTCCAGGAACTCATATGCCGATCAGTGGACCACTGCACTTGATTGATCATATGTAGCCAAATCCCGTAAGACAACAGAGCAGCTCAGTATGCAATTAACAGCATGCGTTTCATAGCAGAACAAACAAAAAACTTCAAAGACCAACCTTTAAACTGACAGTAATGTTTCCTGATTGTTCATAGTGTCTTAGGCAGATGCTCATTTAAAGAATTAATCATAGCAGCAATCTGAGCCTTACTAACTCCATTTTTTTAGCCTTTAATCCAAGTTCTAGAATCTTCATCCGCAAAATCTTTTAACAAGCATACATGTCTATTGTTCAAGCTTAACAAACCAAAGCAAACTTATCAGAAATATTTGCCCTTTAGACAGAACAGAACATGAATCGATTTCATTACTGTCATACTGCGCGGAGAACAACAGAAGTTAGCCAGAAAGCAGGGTTTTGTAAAGGCTATATGAAGCATTTAAAATGACAATTATACAATCACTGTGCATTAATTGGCTTCCATTTAAGGACAGAAAGCTTTCCTGTGAAGATAATAAACATACCATCATTTCCATTGCCAGCCTTTTGAGACTGAGTAAAAAGAGGAGTTTGGAAATAGCCTGTCACTTCAGGCTTTGAGTACTAAATTATTAATCTACACAAAATACTACATTAAAATACCATTAAATCGACCAAAGGCAGCAGAAGCAGACTTGAAAAGAAGTTTTCACACTTGGTTAGACTATCAAATGCAGTCTATGACATGTAAACTGATTTCCATTTACTTTTACTCCCTCCCTTTCTGCATTATTTTCTTTGCCACTCTCGCTTGATCAGAGAGGCTTGTTGAAGTTTGTGTTTGCTACCTTCGGTCTGTCTTATTTTTCCTGCTGTGAACTAGCTAGTTGGGACTTTGCAATCATTCTTCATGCTATAAATTCATGACATGAACAAGGGATTAGATCTTCAATGCAAGATTAGGCACACAGGAATTGGCAAGGAAGGAGACTGCCATTATCCAAACACTTACGAAACAGCAACAGAAGCACTACCAAACATCAGCAGAAGCAGACTGCTTTTGCTCAAATAATTCACTTTTCAAGTTGGAGTCACTAGAAGAATCTTTTTTAAAAGCTAGGATTCCATGCTTCTTTATGTAACAAATGTCAAAATTAATTCTGAATTGACCAAACAAAGTGGTTTCCTCAATTTATGAGATATTAAAGCAGTATATTAATATCCTTTTGGGGTAAATTAGGTTGGTCGGGGAGACCAACTGTAACAGACCAATTCCACAGCTGCAGAAATACAGCTGTTTCATGGTATTGGTGTTTTAGTTGGTTCTGGTATTGTCCTAGGATTGGTGTTATTGTTACTTCACTGTGAATACTGCACTGTGATTTGCCCTGGGACCCTTATAAATGAAGGTTGGAAAAGAAATACAGCAAATAAAGAAATAAAATATTGTTTTGTTTCTCCAGCTCTTCCTGTCACAGTTAAAGCAATCTCCTAACACTGGAAAGTGGTGTAAAACTGCTGGGCTCTGCCAAGGGAAATCCCTACCCAGTCTCTTATCATCAGCAATGTTTCATTTTTATTTATTTTGTTAGTAATATACTGTTAACATGCCACCCCATTCTCCGAGTGGAGCAAGATCCCAGGGATTGCAGGAGCTTAGCCAGGGTTCAGTTTCCTTAGAATGAGGGGCAGCAGAGACTGTGGTATCTTTAGGATAAATGGTTTATGCACACATAGGCACAACCTGAGTGTAAAATGGAGGTGTTCACAGCTTTGACACCCTGAACGGTCTCAATTCTACATTAGTCACAGCTTCGGATCCAGCCAAATCAAGCATGTCTCTGGTTCTCAGATTCTCAGTCTGCATTCTGCTTCCAGCCAGATGTTGAAGGCCTACCCATTAGCTTGTGGTGACAGTGCTTAACTCTTCGGGCCAACAATCATTGCCTAAACAAAGGGTGGAGGTGGCAAGCAAAGGAACTTTTCCAGCTAGTTCAACAACAGAATCCTCCATTCAATTTTAACCTGGCTGGAACCATTTGAATTTAATCCTTGCTGCATACTCCCTACAAACTCTGCCCTCCTTTTAGTTTTGGATGGTTAGTCATGTACAAGCATTCTATTAGATTGGAAAGGGATGAGGTACAAATAGAAGAAAATTAAACTCACTTGCAGGAAACCTTTGTTCTGTCAGCCACCATAGTCCACTGCTGCTGGTTAGTGGAAACTTCAATGTAATAGCTGTAGCTTCTGTCGTCACAATCCCAGAGAAGTAACCTGCATGAGCAGAAACAGTAAGAATTCAGTGATCACCAACCAACCAACCAACCAACCAACCAACCAACCAACCAACCAACCAACCAACCATGTACTACATAATTTCTTTCTAAAAACTTTCCTGTTAACCTATGTTAACTGCTTGTCTTGGAATGTGTCTCAAATAATCAGCAGTTTGAATTCTGTACCTTAGTTAAAAGGGGGACATTTTGGCCACAAGTAGGCATAAAAGTAAACTATACTGTAATTCCAGATCCTTACTTCCTTAAAATTCTTCTTTATCAACTATTTCTTTTTTATTTTCATCTAGGCCTGGTGGCTCTATATGTTTTGAGCTATGACTCCTATCAGTCCAAGTGCTAGCTGAGGTGATGAGTTACAGTCCAAAAACATCTGGAGGACACCATTTGGGGGGAGCCTGCTTTAAAGCCGCAGGTAGGAGCAGAATTCTGGGCATACATATTTTTCTGGAATGCCTGATAATTTGGCTTCAAATAATTTTCCCACTTTAAACTTTCTAAGCAATCTATAAAATCTTGTCAATTAGAGCATTTCTTTGCAATTCATCTAAATTATTCTTAATTTATGTAAAAATCAATCCATGTGGAAAACTAGTTCAGTCGGCAAGTGTGAATATGATTGCATTGCTAAAGTGATGGTCAGCCTCTGATTCACAGGCCAACAAAAAAATGTACTTATTTATCTATGTAGGTGATTTTAGACCACCTTTCAGGGCCAAAGGCAGTATCAAGGTAGTTCAGAGTCAAAATCATAAAAACAAAAGATAAGACAATTAAAGTATACAACACAGAGGACGGGGAGGAGGAAGCAGGAACAGTTGAAGTCCAATTAAAAGCAACTTCAAATAGCAATATATTTAAGGCTTGTTTCAACACAATCAGGAAAGGAGCCAGGCACACATCCCATGGGAGGGTGTTACAATGTGACGTAGCCACTACTGAAAGGCTCTGTGATTGCCAACCAGATGATTCTTAATTGTGGGCCTGTGAGAAGGGTCTCTGTGGCCAGTATCAAGGCCTGGGCAGGTCTGGATACATTTTCTTCAGATAGCATGGCCCCAAACCAGTGAATGCTTGAAAGGCAGCCGTCCAGAAATACACTGGTAATCAACACTGCTAGTTACAGAATATATGTTTTATGCTCTGATTACTTTATCTCACAAGCAGCCAGGCAGCTGCATTGCAGACCAGTAGATTAATGTGGATGTAACCATGGCATGAATGACAGTGGCCAGGTCTGCTTCCTCCAAATAAGGTCTCTGCTGGCAAATCAGCTGAAGCAGAACTCCTGACAACTGAAGTGCTGCCCGAAGACTTGAAAGGAAAATAGAACTGTCCTTACTTGGTGTCAAGGATATTGACGTACACAAAAAGGTGCCACTACTTTTTAAAAATTCACATTAAATAGAAATGATGTAGGTATACCCATTCCAATTAGAAATTCACACCAAACGGGCCAAAGAGTAGAAAAAAAATAAGTGGAAGTGAATATAAGCATGCATAATTATTCAAGCCTCTTCCACAGATCTTCATAAAGATGTGAATTAGCCAATTTATACCAAGAAAACCTTCACATGGACCTCCAATACAGACTTCCTAGTTAGTGCTCATCTTGAAAGTATATAAAATGCATGGTTATATTACATATCTTCATTCACCTATTCTTAGGCTCACTATTGATTTTTCTTTAGGACCAATGAACTGCTTTTATAAATTGATTACCAAATGTGATTTTGCTTACATCTTTTACAAATGTTTTGGCTGGCTGCATACCATTGATTAGCAGGATTTGAGTTTGAGTTTATAGCAACAAATTGCTCTCTTTGCTGCTGTTTTGATACAAAATTCAATAGCAACTATGGTTTTCAAAAGCTTTGTCTTTGCTATTGGAGCAAGAAGTAACTGGAAGCAGAGCCAGAAGACTGCATTTACTTTGCTTAAAATAATTGCTCTCTCATCAGTCTAGAAAGAAAGTTTTTAAACTGCAGCGTTCTAATTGGAAAGCCTGCATTATGCATGTTATGGCAAGCTACATTGTGCTGATTGTGATTTTTAACTTCTGCTCTTTTGCTTAAGGGTTTAATTTACTACTGTACCAGGTCCAGAGTTAAAAGGCCTATGCCTTGGTGCTTATTCACTTAAATGGCACTGACTAAAAAGTGTAAAATTGACCTGCATTGCTTGTATTTTGCACTGTTGTTGTGGAAAGCCTACTCTTCTACAACACAATTACTGAACATAATTATTGCAGTTTTCATAATTTAGTCTCTCTTTTGGAAAAATGTGGCTCACACAATAATTATGATACAAACATAATAGGCAGTGATGACATTTGATGATTTCTATGGAATCCCTAGGGATTGTCCCTGATTTATATAACATTTTAACTCCTAAGAACATGGAGTAGTATTCAATGAATTTTTGCTCAGACCCACTGAAGTTAATTCACCTAACTTACTTATGTTTATTAATTTTAATGGGGCTATTTGAAGTAAAACTTAGTTGAATGCTAAGCCCTGCTGGATCAGACTAGGGTTCCACCTAGTCCAGCATCCCATTTTGTACAGCAACCAGATACCTCTAGGAAGCCCACAAAGAGGGCACAAGGGTAAGCTATAATAACCCCCTCCCATTGTTCCTCCTCATGAATTGATATTAACTGGGACCTGTGAGCCTGAAGAATGCATAAATCCATCATGATTAGTAGCCCTTAACAGAGCTATCCTCCATGAATTTATTCACTCCGCTTTTCAATCTAAGCTAGCAGAAATCACTTCCTGTTGTTGGAAATTCCACACATTTAAATATCTGCACTGTGAAATACTATACTGCATCATCTGTCCAGAATCTCCTGCCATTCAGTTTCAATGCATAATTTCCAGATGCACAACAGCCTTTTTGAGAAGAGGGAACCAAAATTGTGTACAGTATTTTAAGAGTGTTTAACCATAGATTTGTATAAAGCTATGACTATATTGACATCTTCAATTTTGATTCATTTCTTTAAAATCCCTAGTAACAAATTAGCTTTACTGTTCCCACACACTGACTTTGCAGTGTTTATGTTGAATTATGATTCCTCCCACCCATCAACATGCACTTTACACTTTCACTGAACCTCATTTGCAATTTTGTTGTTCATTCACCAAGTTTAGAAAGATTCTTCTGAAACTCTTCTCACTGTGCTTTTATTTTCACCACTGGGAATAATTTCTCTTTATTTAAAAAACCCAAAAAACAAACAAACAACAACAACAAACATTATACAAAACAAAACAAAACAAAACCGTATCTACAACCCTCCCCCCCAAAAAAACCTATCTTTCTAAATATGTGTTCTGATACCCTGCTCCTCCCAAAACAAATTGGTTTCTGCCAATTGTTAAGAATTCAAGATATGAACTCTGCTCCAGTTAAACAAAAAAGCAGGTTGGCCTGAACTAAAGGTGAAGCTGACCGCTAGCTTTGGAACAAATATTTTGTAATGTTCTGCTTTCACATGTTAACTGCAACCTTCTAGGAAAGGGAAGATATTGTTTGCAGGCTGATGCTAAAGGGCAAACAATTTTATTTATAAAGGTTGAGGAATGTTGAAACTAGCTTGTTCTTTTCCATTGTGAATTTGGGAAAGTTAAAGTTGTACCTTGTTTGCTGAATGTTTTGCATAAATGTTATTGCATTCTGATTTAGCTTAAAGACCCATGTGACTCTCACGAGAGCAGGTGTACTAAGAGCTCGAAATAATGGAACTTTTGGTGAATCTAAAGTGCTTTGTTTTTTTAAAATTTCACAACAACCTCTTTACATTGAACTGCATTTGCCACTTTCCTGGCCACTTCGGAGAGATACTTTCAGAACTCTTCACAATCTCTTTTTATTTCAACCACACTGAACAATTTAGGATCATCAGCAAACTTGGCCACTTCACTGCTCTACTTCTAAATCATTTATGAAGAAGCTGGGGAACTCCACCGTCAACATCCTTCCACTGGGAGACCTGTCCATTTATTCCAATTCTCTGTTTCCTGTTTCATAACCAGAGTTCCACAAAATGACTTCTTTTATGCCATGACTGCTAAGCGTATTAAGGAGTCTTTGATGAGGTGCTTTGTCAAAAGCTTTTTGAAACTGGATTAATGATTTGGGAGAAGAAGAACAGAAATAGCTGTTGATAATAGTGATGAGAAGACTCAATGAGAGAGGGTGGTCCATGGAGGAAGTCCGGAACCAAGGGACCTCTAAAACCTATAGCCAGAATTTCACTTTTTCATCAGTAGATATACATACACCCTGAAGAGTGCAAATCTGGCCAGCCCCCCTGGTCAGTTTCCTGCTTCTGATACACATTTGAAGACATATTTATTGTTGGATTAATGTTTTTAGCAATCTGCTCCTCTACCCCCCCCCTTTTGAACGAATCCTTATTGCCTTCTACAGCTTCCTTAAGTCTGTTCAATTACCATGCAGGCATACTCTTGCACTCAATGGTACCTTTCTTAATTTGCGGGAATCTCCTATCTTTTAAATTTAGGAAGCAATGCAGTATATTTCCATAAATAGTTTTTATAGGCCATCTGAGAGCTAACAGGCAGGCCTTTTCTTAAATTTATGAATGGTAAACGCCAATCTCATCTTTATCAAGCCTATTTCAAATGACAGCAGCATGTCACCAAAGCAACTGAAAAGCTCGCTGCTTCTACATTAGATTTAAAATGCAATTTAACCACACATCTTTCTCTTACCAAAATAAAAGTGTAACTTTTTCTATAGACGGCATACAGCTTTCTTAAAAGAATATTTAAGTTTTCTTTAATGTATTCCTTTCTTCCTATTGAAGATATCTTGTTTACTTTCAACTGCTAATAAAAACATTACTTCTGCAGAAATTATTTCACCCTGCACCACCAGCAGCCTCTTTTCCCCCCTTTAATGATGCTGTTGGTTGATAGCTATGAGATAAACATAAACTCTATTAGGTTCTGGGGAAATATTCACTAATTCAGAAGCCTGCTTACCTAAAGGGCATGGCACTTAATAATAAACTGCCCTCCACATCTCTAAATCCTTTGACACTGTCTGGGGTTAAGATTGGCTGGTCAAACAAGCTTTACAAAAGCTGTTCCAGAACCCTTTGTTTAAGCCTGGCTATTAATAATATTAATAAGTCATCATTTCAGAAGCAAAAATAAAAGGCTTCTGAAGGAAAACTAAAGTTCTCATTAGTGCTGACTTCCTGCAAATTAAAAATTTAGAGCTGATTCAGTCAGAATTCCCAAAGGCATCATTGCATACTTGGTCAGAAGAAAGACTCAGCTATCTGAAATTCTGCTTTCTCACCCACTATCTTTCTGTGTAGCTGTAAAAGTCTTTTGGTGCCTCTAAGCAAGACTGTAGCTAACTTGCTTATTAAAAATATCTGTCAACTTAAGGGCAGAATCTTAGATGTGTGATGAGATAAACACAGATATAAATCATTGTAACACTTTTTAATTACAAGTATGGATAAAAGCAAAAACATATGTAATCCCCCCCCCCGAATCTATTATTCCCCCCCCCCAAGAGAATACTTTTTATCATCGCATGACTTTGTCGTTTCTTGTTGGAGAAATTGGACATGGAGGAAGGGCTTAATTTCCTTCATGAGCACAGATCATCCCATGTATGAGATAAACCAACAGGTGCATGTCAGCCAAGCCAGTTGCTATGGCATGTCAGTCAGTGAGTGCCTCTGTAAGTCGGAGTCTGTTTTACATCTTGAAGCTGGAACAACAGAGATACTTTGTACTTGTATATATATGTATCTGCATCTCCAAAGCCTACAAACTGTATGTATATCAACGTCTGAAACTGTATTACTGAAGCCTAATCTTCTACAGTAGTAAACTCTTTTAGATCTTAAGCTGCCTGTATGTGGTGACTGGAACTGTGGGTAACTTTTGCTATGTGGGCATCTCACTTAGATTCCCAACATTTCCTCGATTCAAATATTCAAGGCTAGTAAGAAGGTACAGTAAGGCGGCTAGTAAGAGTCAGAGTCATATATCATCCTGACTGCTAAATTCTAGAAGTTTCTTGGCAAAGAGGTTCTGTTGACACACTTGAGTTCTGTACAGTGCAGGATGAACTATTGCTATCAAACATTTATCTAGAGCCACACAGGGCGATAAGTGCTGTCCAAAGTGCTGAAGCCTATATTAAGTTGATTCAAAACACACAACTGTGGATGAGAATAGCTAAAAATGCAGTAAGGTAAAAGGTGCAACCACTCCTAAAATGTCTCAATATACAGTGGTACCTCGGGTTACAAACGCTTCAGGTTACAAATGCTTCAGGTTACAGACTCCGCTAACCTTGGGTTAAGAACTTTGATTCAGGATGAGAACAGAAATCACGCGGCGGCAGCAGGAGGCCCCATTAGCTAAAATGGTATCTCAGGTTAAGAACAGTTTCAGGTTAAGAATGGACCTCCAGAACAAATTAAGTTCTTAACCAGAGGTACCACTGTAACAGGATAAAGAGTTTTATAGTAACTTAATGACTATGTAAATTAGAGTAAACTTTCGTGATATTTAGTTTACTTATTTATTTCATAGAATTTACATGAAAACATTCTACATATCTAGGTAGGCTTGTCAAAACAAAAATGTTCTTAGAAGGCACCTGTACAGTGAAGGAGCCTGCTTGATGTGAAAAGGCACAGAATTCCAAATTGTGGGTGCTGCCACACTAAAATATTATTATTATTTACAAACACAGAACAAGTATTGTGTGGCACCTGTAACAGTACCAGTTTGGCAGACTGAAGCAGTCAATTGGGCATCTATAGGGTAAGGCAAGATGTCTGAGGTGCTATCCTCTACTGACAAGTATGGGGACAAAATAGCAACTTCCAGGTCAGTAACATGTCGACTGGTTCACTGAACTGTTACCTTACTGTTTTTTTTTAATGTTGACCCACCTAAACCCCTAAAAGTGAATTTAAAAGAGGTAAATTGTATTTTTTTGCACAAGCCAACAGTAGCCCAACTGAGGTTTCTTATTTGCCTCTTCATGATACCATCTGAATAATTAGAAGCTAAAGAAAAATACATGTTGCACAGAATTCAGTCTGCATGACCTGCCCTTTCAGACTACCACAAAATGCCTCTCAGGTGCCAGTATAAATATTCACTAGTGCACTCTGGGCACAAGGGCCACATTTCATGCCACATACTAATCCTTCAAATGTATTCTGAGCAAGGTATCGCAGTAAACATTAATGAGTAGGCTAGGTTGTGCTGTGATGGATACACGAGGACAGAAAGAGAATGTTTAAGTGAAGGAGGCAGAACTGCACACATCGCAGGGAAAAAACAGTTTAGGGCAATGTTGTTTCTGCTACAAAGACTTCTTATATTAGAAGAAAATGTTAAATTAGCCTTCGTTAGTCAATCTTGCCCTCTGGGCTGTAGGAAGAAATGCTGAGTGAACTTGAAGTTCATCCGGCTCACTTCCTGCAATATCCAGAATATTAAACATTTGCCTCAGAAGCATCAACCTTGCTAGAAGTCTATTAATTGAAATAGGTAGCAATGAGTGTAATAAAAATTTGATTGCACCACCTTACATTTTAGTAAGAATATCAGAGCCTAGTACTCTAGGGGGAGAATATGTATCCATTAAAAATAGAGAAGAGGAGTTTCACTTAAAAATGGGGCAGTCATAGAATTAATCTTCCTTGGCTCATAACCCCAGGTCTAGATTCTGTTATCCGTTGAGTACAGAATTTCTGCTCCCTCCCCCGTATGGGATGTGTGTGTGTGTAGATTATTATATACATTATACATATACAGAGGGGGGATTGTAAGTGCTCTTGATTAGCTGATAGTTGGCAGTTATATCCTTTTCTTATATTTCACAAGGTTTCCCCGTAGAACTGGAAATGCTACATATTTCACTGTGGCCCTACATTATATATACTGTAATTTGTCTTTGTTATTTTTATTTGCATTTCTGATACATTTCCATATCAACAAGATATAAACAAAAGTAGTACAAAAAGAATCTCTGAAATTAAAAAAAGAAGGGGGGAAATCCATAAATAGACAGAAATCCAAAATACATTCCTTAACTGGCTTCCCATCCTCCCCTCCCATGGTTCCTTTTTTCTCCTCTTATTCTCGCGTCTCCATCTATCACAACCCCTTATATAAATGTTGGCTATTTCTTACACTGCTGAAAATCTTACCATCCTGCTAGGCTGATTGTCTGTTTATAATACTTTTTCATATATTCAATAAAATATTTCCAGTCCTCCTTATATCCTTCGTCATTTTGGTTTCTGATTCTAGTGGTCATCCCTGCTGGCTCTGCATATTTTAACGTCTCCCTTCCAGTCAAGATAGGGGTGCAGCAGGGCCACCAGCCAAAGCTGATGAAAGGCACTCCATGCCACCGAGGCCACCTGAGCCTCCAGTGACAGCAAAGGATCCAGAAATACCTCCAAGCTATGTACCCACTCCTTCAGTGTGTGTGTAACCCCGTCAACAGTAGGCAACTTCCCATCCACCCTGTCTAGGGATTAACACTGGGGCCTACTAACAGGGTTATCTGGATTGAGCTTCAGCTTGTTGGCTCTCATCCAGTCCATTACTGAGGCAAGACACATCCACTGCCACACCTGCAGATGTAAAGGAAAAGCAGAGATGTGTGTCACCAGCATATTGCTGACAGCCTACTCCAAAACTCTGAATAACCCCACTCTGGTTTCATGTAGTAAAGCACAGGGGGTAAAACTGAACCCTGTGGAACTCCACAATGAAGGCTCAATGGGGCTGAAGAGCACTCTCCCAGCCTCACTCTCTAGGAACGACTAAGTAGGACCAGAACCATGAAGTCCAGCATTATTTATCTGAAAAAGGAGATGCTATGCGAGCCCTGGATATTGTCCAAATTGGAATTGTCCAAAGCACTTACCATGTTTCTTTGATAATGCATCTTGAATATTTCAACTTATCTTTACAAAAGTAGTGTATTACATATGAATTATGTAGTGCATTTTTTGGCCTTTCCTTCAAGGAGCTCAGAGCAGTGTGCTTGCTCTGACTGCAGTGTTACCCTCACAATAACCTTGTAAGGCAGGTAGGGGGAATATCAGGCCTAGGGGCCAAATGCATCCCTCCAAGCATCTCTATCTGGCTCCTGAAATTCTCCCCAGCCCCCTCCCCCAAGCTCCACCCCACTGATCATGCTTCACACCATCTTTGAGTGCATTTGCTTGGCTGGAATGTGCCTTGAACTCTGTTGATTCCTATTGCTTTCTTGGATGCAGGGCGGAGAGGGATGTGTGTGTAAAACTAGCCTATGACACACACACAAAATGCATTCGTCGTTCTGCCCAGTTTTGCCTCTGCCCCCATTCCACTACTGGCCCATGGTGCCCAGAAAGAAAAGGCTTCCCTACCCATGTGGGTGGCGCTGTGGTCTAAACTACTGAGCCTCTTGGACTTGCTGATCAGAAGGTCGGCAGTTCGAATCCCCGTGACGGGGTGAGCTCCCGTTGCTCGGTCCCAGCTCCTGCCAACCTAGCAGTTCGAAAGCACACCCCAAAGTCCAAGTAAATAAATAGGTACCACTCCAGCAGGAAGGTAAACAGCATTTCCATGTGCTGCTCTGGTTTCAGTGTTCAGTTACGCCAGAAGTGGCTTAGTCATGCTGGCCACATGACCCGGAAAAACTGTTTGTGGACAAACGCCAGCTCCCTTGGCCTGTAAAGCGAGATGAGCACCACAACCCCAGAGTCGTCTGCAACTGGACTTAGTTGTCAGGGGTCCTTTACCTTTACCTTTTACCTTTTTACCCTTGCTGTTACTATTTCTCTGTCTAAGATCATATGGTAAGATTCATGGCTGTGAATCCATGTTTCCTTGGTCTAACACCAACATTCTATCCAATATACCCATTGCCCCATAAACCTCATAGTTGAGGAGGTAAACTAGAGAAAATATCTAACCGTCTATTTTAAGAAAACACAGAAGTAGCCAGTCAACAGGCACTGAAAATTGCACTAATTAAGTCTTCTAAGCCTATGATTTCCAACTACATCAAGCAATAAAAAAACTGAATTAGGTAGATTAACAGAGGCATGTTTGGGGGCCATGCAGATTGTGACAAATATCCAGAAATAGTAATATAATAATAATAATAATAATAATAATAATAATAAAGAATTATCTATAGCACTCTGTTTCTGATGCCATCCCCAGCAACAAGTTTTGTCACTATTTTAACATTAAATGTGTGTCATGATTTGTTTTTCAAGTTGTTTTGCATGCTATTGTGGCACAAGAAGAATATTCCCATTGCAAGGAAAAGCAACTGACCTTTCTACAGGATACAAACACACACACACACACACACACACACACACACACACACTTTTATTTATTTAACTTATAAAGATAGCATAGCAAAAGATTTATAAATAAAATACACCATCCTCTATCTTAACAACTAACACACGGTGTTGTTTCAGATGCTGCTTAAAGAAATTGAAGCTGTATATGGAAGGTATCCAGGAGGCATGAATTTTCCCCTTATGAACTAGCTTTACATAAAAAAGAAATCTTACCGAATTGATCCAATCATGTAAGGTTGTGCCAACTGCACTACGATAGCACCACTGCCTAGCTGGTGGCATGTATACCCAGAATCCCAGTCATAGTTCTTTGTGTCTCCATTCAGCAAGGCATTGCGACTTCGGCTTACGCCCTCAATAACACTGGCACAGTCTGCAACTGTTGCAACGTTCTCAGTGGGAACTGAAAATTAAAATATGAAAGAGATCAAAAGCAGGCAGAGACAACCATCCATTTCTATTTCTGGGGAAGAATAAAAACAAGCAGGAACACATGGGCTGATGATACAGAGCATAGATTAATAATGAATAAGCACTGGGAGAGCTGTCTGAACCAGGGCAGGCCAGAGAACCTTTAACTCCAAAGCAGCCTTAGAACAAAATTATGGATTGCAAATGAGTATTTAGACAGGTTAATATCATAGCAATTTTTTTGCTGAAAGCAGACAACCTCAGTATTAGGATGAACATGGAATTGTGGACTAGGACACGAATGGCAATGCACTTTTGTTGTTGTTGGCACCTGTCTGCCTTGAGAGACAATGAAGTGCACCTATAGGGGTGAAGTGAATCCACTGTGTTAGCAGCAGCAAAGTGGAAAACGCCCTGGGGGTGCCTGCAAGCCCCCAAAACTCTGAGCGTCCTCTGGTACACGCAGTTCTGGAAAAGGAATCTCCCTTCTCTTCCAGTGCGCTTCTAGCGACATATACCAGATGGTATATGCACACTACACTTCTGCCATAACACAGCAAGAAGCGTGAGACATCGTAGAGCTTATCTACTATTTATTTACACACTATGTACAGACAAAAGCATAATGGCGTCCGTTGTCTCCAGCTCCGAGAGAACAACAGGAAAAGTGAAAGAACATTACAAAGTACATACAGCGGAAGAGATAAGACTGTCTTCCGTTTCCCACACTCTTCTCAGACAGGTATGTGATTTACACCAATCACAAATGCAGCATCGGAGGAGTGAAATAGCTAACACTCTCCAGGGTGCAGGCCTGGGTGGTGTGTATGGAGGTTCTTGGCTGACCAGATGATGACTCCCTTTTGGCCTCACTTATGTGGTCCAAAGGAAACCAGAGTAATATTTTTGGCACCAGCTTGGCTGCAGGAGTTGCCGGAAGCAGGTGTTCCAAGACGCCAACCAACCTTCTAAGGAACTCCTAATGCACAGTGACTAAAGTGACCCTCGTACCTACGGGACCGCCTCTCCTGGTATGCCCCGCGGAGGACCTTAAGGTCCATAAACAACAATACTCTGGAGATCCCGAGCCATAAGGTGGCTACATTGGCCTCTACTGGGGCCAGGGCCTTTTCAGTATTGGCCCCAACTTGGTGGAACGCTCTTTCACAGGAGACCAGGGCCCTGCAGGATTTGTCATCTTTCCGCGGGGCCTGCAAGACAGAGCTGTTCCACCTGGCCTTTGGGCTGGACTTAGTCTGACCCCTGTGTTTTCCTCCCGCATGGCTTGTATTTATGAACTACTTAAAATGAAGCTGCATTTTAAATTTTAATATTGTATTTTAATCTGTATTTTAATTAATTGCTTTTTATGTTTTATTGTAATTTTATTGGTGTTAGCTGCCCTGAGCCCAGTTTTGACTGGGGAGGGCGGGGTATAAATAAAAAGTTATTATTATTTTTAAAAAGCAGTGGTACTGGCAATAAAGAAGCTACAGTATTGGGCAGTATTGTTTAAACTGTTGATCCAGGAACACAACACTTGCCGCTTTAGAACTGGTGGACTCCACATAATAATTTGAACTGCAAAGTGAACCTTTCATTGCAAACTGTTTAAGATGATTCTGGTTGCAATACAAGGCACAATGTCTTCAAGTGGGCCTGAGTGCTGGAAGATCACTTGCTAACGCTACAGTTTTCCCCAGGCCTACCTATGCCATTCAGTTGTGGTTTCAGATAAGTTAGGGACTCTTGAAGGCAGCACAGATTCTTATGAATCTTTAATTCTGAGTTCAGAATATATATATATATATATATATATATATATATATATATATATATATGCAGGAATATATATATATATGCAGGAATCTCAGCTAAAGCATCCAAGACAAACGGCCATCCAACCTCTGCTTCAAAACCTCCAAAGAAAGATAGTCCACAACCTCCTGAGGGAGCAGTCATTATTTTCATGACTTTTATTCCTGCTTCATGTGCTGCAGTCATGGTCATCATGGAAGCTGTCCACTACATGAGCCCTTTTGTGTGATGTTACTATAAACTACACCAACACCATATGTGTGTCTTTCCAAAATGTTTTCAACCATGGAGAACTTGAAGCTAATGCTTCACAAATCCTTAATTACATAAGCAACTAGGAAATGGATATGCTATGAATCCTTCAGTACTGAGACCTTAATTACGGTATGTTCCTAAAGTCTGACATAAGCCGACAGTGAAGAAAAAGTTACTTGGGTCTACCACCTTTCCTGGTGGACAAACGTCTCCCTTACAAAAATGTTTTGTCCCCAAACACCTAGCTAGTTCCACTGTTTTTCTCCTGATCCATCCTCAGACCTATTTTGCATTCTGCTCAATTCTGCAAACTTAAATAAATATAAAGTATCTACTTTCCCTCATATCCATCTCTTTCTTGCCCCTCTCTGATCCTTCCCTTCCCTCTTGTAATTCCTCACAATTTATTTTTTCTATCATGTAAAGTGTTTATGTATTCATTTAGTATATGTAGTTGTTTTTTTTAAAGTCTCAGCCCACTTTTCAACAACAAGTCTCCCTAAGCAGCTCAGAACAATTTAAAAACAATATACAATAAAATCAAGACACGCTTATGGAGCTTTATAAATAATAATATTGCTCAAATGTACAGATGGCTTGTTTCAGGTTAAATAATCAAATGCTTCCCTTCGGGTTCATAATGGGGACAAGGTATTTCAAAGCTAAAACCTGTAACAATTGTTTTGTTGCTGTTTTGTATCAAAGCATTTGCAACCAATATTTTCTTAGCCCATCAAGATTTACCACACTGGAATTTTTGTAGTATCCAGTAGCTAGTATATATTTTAGGATATTGAAGACGTTACTCACAAATTAATTTATTCCAATTTACTGATGTGCATATTGGTTTTAAGGATGTGTTCTTGAAATTTGGTTTCAATGCTTCTGTATTATATAATCCATTTCAACACAAATGCAATTTGTTTATTTACCAAAGCAATTGTTCAACTTGCCATTCTCTAATAAAGTTCTTGATATATTCTGTATTAATGACAGAAATTGATTTTGTACTGTTTTGCACACTGGGAAATTAGACAGCAATCAAATAATTGCAACGTACAGAAAGTACCATGTTGTTTCGGCTCCCAAGGGAAGACTGCCACTCCCCATTTTGAATGTTCATTATCGTCTTTCATACCCGCCTGATAAATTTATTTAAAACACCATCTGGAAGGGACTTTGCTCTGTGCTGCATTTCCAGTCTTTTGGTTCCCTTCTCTAATCCCTGAGGAATTTCTGCCTCAATTTGTGTCACTTTGTTTATAAAAGTGGACTGCCAAAACCAACAGTATCTTGTTTCTATGTTTTTCTGCATTTTTTCTTCTGTCCTTCAACTAGCTAAGTAATGCATGCTACAAGAGAAAAGAAAAATAAGAATGGGATACGGTACAAGGATGAAAATTACTGTTCTCATTCCTTGTGCACGTAACAGTTCTGCACAAGTTTAGCATATTGTTGCCATATAATATAAAATGATACATGCTAACAAATTGCAGACATTCTGGAAGCAAGCAGAATTTTAAAATGGACCAAGGCAGAAACAGCAGCGGGAACCGCAGGGGGGTGAGGGAGAAGGATATGATTTGTGTGTTACTCTTCCTGACTCTTATCCTGTAACAGGTTATGGCCAGCAGATTGCCAATATATTTGATTTTGACACAAAAAAAGTTTTTAAAAGGCAGTGTTATTTCCAGGACATGACCTAAAGACTATCTATATTAACTATACTTGAAGATAAGATGACATGTAATTTTACTGTCTCCGATGATACCTGATGAAAAACGAGTGAAGGGAAAAATTGCGCTCAGGCATATATCTTCTCCTGAGTATTTTCCACCTTACGTTTCTTTTTAATATGACTACTTTTAAAAAAGTCAGGAGATGTTATTTGACTCAGGATCACTGGCGTTACGACTGCTAAACCCAATTTGAAGGTACCTCCTCACTATTATTTAGCCATACACAAAGAGAACCCCAATGGCAGTACTTATTCCTTCTAACAAATTACGAAATGTTAAAGTAGAGCACTATTGATTTTTTTAAATGTCTGTGGGTCAAAATAGATGCAACAGAGACAACCATGTTTGTTGATTCATATGCCAGTCCAATTCACACATTACAAAAACAAAAACAAAAAAACATGAAAAGCAGAATGCAGGTTATGGGATCTGGAACTTCACCCCCTGCATTTTAGGAACATTGTAAACTGCCTTTTGCCAAGTCTGCCCATTTACACAACTAGTGAATATTAGTTTTTCATGTTAAAGTAAGACATAAACACTGTTCTTCGCTTTACGCATAAACAGGGATACACATGAACAAGAAACATTATTTCCCTATCATGTCTAGTCTGACCGTGTCTTGGCAATAAAATCCCTGCTGCCTCTGCGAGTGGGAGTGGGAGTTTATCCTAGACTCTTGAGTTACTGAAATTGAGTACAAAGGCAGTCCTGTTAGTCCTTAAGAAAAACTTCCAAATGCCACAGTTGAGCAGTACCTTTAATCCAAGATTTCTGTATTCTTAGGGAAGTAAACAAAATATCAGTTTAGATAGCATCAATACATTTACCACAAAGCAGTCTGAGGAAGGTCTGTCTGCCTTTGAGTATGTTGTAGCAACTTTAGGGATAGGTGCATCCATTTCTGGCTCTGTGAGATCTATATTAAGTGCCAGGTATGGCTCCCTTGCTCCCAGTCATGCATTCAAGTCACTCTGATGATATGAGAGCCTACCAGTTAGTCCCATCCTCACTTTTTTTTTTGCCTAGTAATTTTTACTGCTGTAGGTCTACAGACTTAACCCAGAGATGTGTCTGAGATTTTTTTTATTAAAAGGAAGTTAGAATCATAGAATCATAGAGTTGGAAGAGACCACAATGGCCATCCAGTCCAACCCCCTGCCAAGCAAGAAACACCATCAAAGCATTCTTGACATATGGCTGTCAAGCCTCTGCTTAAAAACCTCCAAAGAAGGAGACTCCACAACACTCCTTGGTAGCAAATTCCACTGCCGAACAGCTGTTACTGTCAGGAAGTTCTTCCTAGTGTTTAGGTGGAATCTTCTTTCTTGTAGTTTGAATCAATTGCTCCGTGTCCGCTTCTCTGGAGCAGCAGAAAACAATCTTTCTCCCTCCTCCATATGACATCCTTTCATATATTTCAACATGGCTATCATATCACCCCTTAACCTTCTCTTCTCCAGGCTAAACATACATATGATCTCATTATGTGTCTTTTGACAAGCCTATTCCCTGAATCTCATTCTTACCTGCAATGTGGATATAATAATCCTGGACTTTCCATAAGGATTATTAAAAGGAAAAATTAAAATAATTTCATAAAATGTACAATCATTAAATATAGATGCTATGTTCCACCTGCCCCCGCCAGCCCAACAATAAATGAGGTACATTCTTGCTGTTATTGTATATTTTGTTGCATTAAAAGAAAATGTAAAGTACCTTGAATATTGGAATTAAACAATATAAATGTCCAGTGTTACTGTTTACTAGTATGGAGGTTTAGAATTTGAGAATGTACAAGTGGAAATTAATGTACTACTAAGTGATGAACCTTCTTTCAAAAGCTACAGGTGCTTTAAAGGCCTCTGAGACCAGCTTTTGCTACTGGTCTGGAAAGAAGAAATCAAATATGAACTAGAAGACAGGTCTGTAGATCCAGAGAAAAAATGTATAGCAGTAAATAAAACTGGCCATGTATCTCATATTCACTGTAGAAGAGAAGTCCCAGCACTATTTAGATGGTCTTAAAATTTTCATAATTTCCTAAGGGTATGCTTACTGAAAAGCCGACAGCTGTTGCTAGGAAAACCTGTGCAAATTTAAAAGACAGCTAACCTTTAAAGGGGAAAGAAAGAACAGGGTGGCAATGGCTTTCATGTAGAAAAAAAACATTAAACTGGACAAGGGAACAGCACCTTCTGGATGCCTCACTAAGTGAAAGGCACAGTAATATTTCACAACACCAAGGTGTATACCGCTAAGAAATTGATTTGACTTTTTCCCTTTGCTAGATGTTTAAATGATTTTTATAATAACTGCCACTGAGCAAAAGACAAATGAATGATTATTTATTCATCTTCTCCCTTACCCGACATTTTAAACAATTTCTCCTAAGGCACAAGAGGATGCACAAATAAGGGTACAGTGATTCATCGTTCAGGGAAGCATTCCCTAGAGGATAACCAAGGACATCCAATTTTTTATCTCCATCGCCTGCTCTGCACCCATTACTCACTGTTTTGTCCCTTGGAGTGTTATGAAGTAGTACAAAGATGGGACAATAAACTGAAAGCAACCTGGATAGAGATGCACACAGTTCTGTATACATGGGGGACGACGACGACGTTGCTAAGAAATAGTTCCAACAACCAAACCCTCAAGGCAGGATAAGAAACTTACTGAACCTTTGTGCTTCTATAGGACTTCCTATTTTGGTGCAGCAGAAGGGCCACCAGTAACACAGCATTCTAGAATGTAATTTATAAGCAGCACCCCGTCTCTTTCTTCACTAACACAAATTGGACAGCTGTGAGATGTAAGTGAAGCACAGCTGATGTTTTCATTTACAAATCTTTGGAAAAGGTTCATGGCCACCATCTCCAGGTACAACATGCCTTCTTACACTACAATAAATCCGCTCCACTTCCCAGTGGGGAGGAGTTGCGGTGGACCGCGTGGCCACCCACTCTCCTCCGGGGGCGGGGATGTTGTTCTGCACCGCCTGGGGGATCCAGGCCACGTCATCATTCGGCCAGCCAATCAGCTGGCTGGGGGGCATGGCCAGGACCCGCTTAAACCGAGGCGCAAGCCGAGGGGGTTTCCTCTTGGCTTGCGTTCTCAATCTCCCACCCTCCTTCCCTATTTGCAGGTTTATTCTTTAATGGCCTTGCTTTGGACCTCAGTTGGTTGCCGTCGAGGGGCCTGGTAGGAATTTTTCCACTTGGCAAATTGCCTCAGGCCACTTGGTTTTCGCCTACCTCATAGCAATCATCACAACTTTGTAAGGTGTTGCGGTTAGGCATTGGGTGACCTTCTGATGGGGGAGGGGAGGCCTGGCCATCGCCTGCCCCTCCATGCTTAGGTGTATTCCGTTAAAGGAATCCGGGGGGGTGGATCTTGTCCGAAATCCAGGGCGGGGCTAGGGCCATGCCACGACCCTTCGGGAACCCAGGGGGGAGCTCGCGTTGGTTTGCATTGACAGGGCTCCCCCTACCGGGGGTTTACCCTACCAGACTTCCTGCGCAGCGGGCAGGAGTCAGATATAGCCTGGTCTACTCAATGCCTAAGCCAATACCCACTCATTTAGTTGTGGCCTAAATTTGCCCAATAACATTAACCTTATATCCTTTGTCTTAGTGTTTTTATTTCTCCTTGAGGGGGTGGTAACGGGGTCTCAACACACAATTAGTACTGTAGGGGACACTCACACTCAGGCAAGTAAATATACCAGTCTAATTCTCCAATCATACAAGTGGAAGACTATGGCAGCACAAGTATAGTAATATATTTATTTAGAGAGATATGGAACAATATAAAATAATAATCAATAATAAACAGATAATAATTATGTGTCTGGATAGGCTTCCTTACAAAAAAAAGTGTTTAGCAGACATCTAAAACAGTATAGCAATAGTGCCTGGGAGTTCCCAAAGCATACAAGTCTGTCTTTCTGTGTGGCTGCATCAACCAGATGCAGAAAATGCATTATATGGCACTTGTGAAAGTACCAGTTCTGCAGATCAAAGAGGTTGAGTAGGCACGTAAGGCAATCCTTAAAAGTAATATTGCTCAGGCTGCTGTACAACATGATACCCTGTTCCTTTGTGTCCTTTTTATGTCTGAGAAGTAAGTGGCACAACTTCCTATGGACCTTCCTATGGAACTTCCTCCATAATTGAAGAAGTACCTTGTCACTAGGCTTCACAGTACTGACAAAAATGGAAAGGTAGACTCCTAGGCACAAAAAGTGCTCATCCGCTTACCCCCAGCCACCTGCCCACATATCTGCCCACTGCCAAGCATGGGTGGGGGAAAACTTAGAAGCCATTTCAGAGGAAAGGAGACAGAAAGACTGCAACAAAACAGAGCAATATTTCCCCTGGTGTGTACTCAGTTTTCCCTTACCTCCCACACAATGTTTGATATGTAAAATGCATATTGCAGGGCTCAAATATTTTATTTTAGGGATTGACATTCTGCTTCTCAGAAAATCTCAAACGTCACTGCATATTAAAATCTTTAGTGTTGAAAACCCATTCCTTGTTTATTACCAGACGTGGGGCTGCTGATTACGAATATTCTGCCATTACATAACACACTCTGAATATGCCGAAAACTACTCTTTTTCATATCTCCAAGAGTTGAGCCCTGATACTAAATAGTGATTTGAAGTCTCTCATCTGATTCAAATTAAGCTCTGCCTTCAGAGAATTCACAAATAAAGGGAAATTTTGAGACTGGGCTATGTTGTTTCAGCAGCAGCAGAACCCCCCTCCCAATGTCATGAGTTTCTGATGCTCAGCATCAGAACTGTGAACAAGTATCTAGCTTGCTAAGAAAACTTGTTTATTTTGATTTGAATTATAAAAGTACACCTCAGATTCAGATTTGTAAATAAGTCTCTTGCTGCATGTCATTAAAGCATTAATATAATCATATTGTTTTTGTTTTCTTCAGCATTCTAACTTCATATTAAATACAATATTTATGCCATTCTGCACAAGTGACTCATCTAATGCATTCTTTATGTGTGACTGTTGAACAAAAGTACCCAGTTGTAAACAACGAAGAAAATTATACTCTTAGCTCTAACACTACATTGTGGAGTATTTCATATCCTATTGATTGAGTAATATCACTTAATTTAATATTAAAAATAAGACTTGAATACACATTCAACTCTTATTTTTAATATTAAATTAAGCGATATTCACCATAACCCAAAGTAGTGTAATTTGGCTCATTACTACAATGAGGTCACATTTATCTGCCCTGAACACACTATTGAGAGGACGTCTGCATACTGTAGTTTAAAAATACTGTTTCCAGTATCAATGGTATTGTCTCAGTTAGTGGCCCAACTCAGACATCATGGTAAACTATACCTAATGGTTTACTGTGAACATTGTTTTCCTAGGCTCTTTGTTTTCTCCTTGCTAGCATATGGAGGAAACAAACTGCAATCCTTGACATAGTGTTAGGACTGAACCAGGGATATTGGTTTGTTTTGCTCCAACAACCATGATCCATAAGGGAACAAATTGTGGCTACAGACTATGGTTTGTTGGGAGTGAAACAAACCATAATCCCTGGTTCAGATTAAATACAGTACTATGCCAGAGACTGTGCTTTGTTTATTCTACATGCTAGCAAGTAAGAGAAGAACAGACTAGAAAGCTGTAATCACAGTACAGTATATCATTAACTATGGTTTACCATAGTTTGTGTGAACTAACCACTCTGTTTATTTAGGGGTGCTGCCAAATGTTAGGATTTATGCAAAGGATTTGTCTTAGATGAACCATATACGTTTGCCTGTTCACCTTTAAATAATGAGTTAAATGCCGAACAGCAATTCTTGGACAAGGCTTATAGTGGCGTGTCACTGTATTATTTGGTAAATGTCAGAAAATGGCAGGTAATGACTTGTCTTGATAACGTTGCATGTAAGGCGCAGCAACATAAAATTGCTATAATCAATCCTTCATTTTTATTACTTGTTTGCTCAGCTTCTAATCTTCAGTATACAGGAATGACCATTATGTAGATGCTATAGCAAGGTAATATAATACATATGACAAATGATCCCCATATATATGTACAGTTACTTGATCCAACTGAAAATGACTTTAAAAAGAGAGATTAAATAATGTAGCCTGTGAAATCTTTCATTGACCTGGTTTGTTTGAAGAATTAGCTGAATAACAGATTCATTCTCTATCATAGGTGGTTTCAAAGTGAACTTTAAACAATTGACATTCTAAAAAGGCTAAGCATTGCTGATGAGCAAACCAATATAAAACCAATATTTATTTGGTTTCTTAATAAGAAAGGTGCTAATTCTATAAGCATATTTTTTGAAGATACAAAATGACCATCTCTCTCTTGGACTTTGGCTGCATTGGTATCCAGAGGTGCTTACCGATGGCATTTGTGATGCCCCACAGATGATTAAGTAGGGGCTGAACAAAATAAGCTTAACAATAATAAGCTGAACAACAAATAAGCTTGACCTGAGAGAATGCAGTTGGGTTGGGGGAATGCTGTTGCGAACTGTTACTGCCTTAAAACCCTGTGCTGTCTTCTGGATATCTGTCTGCTCTCTTCTGCTCAACTTGTATATATGTATAAATAAGCAGATTTTACCATGGCATCAAAGGTTCTAGTATTTTGAGTATCTGTGAAAGGGTCGAAAGACCTGCCCACAGAATTACAGCACTACTCATCCCCAGAAATCAGAGGAGAGAGAGTAACTTATAAAAGCTGTGGTATGGCTATGACCTAACTTTTTAATAAGCATTTACATAGCCTACTATGTGATTACCATTCTCTGCCGATGGGGGTCAGGGTAGATTTCCTTGGCACATTATTAATATAAACTCATTATTCTGCTTTACCCATTGCCATCTTTAATGTAATCGTGGGACAGCAATATATCTCCCATTATCTCTTGATGTTATAGTTCTGGACCCAGTTGTACACTTATTCCTATTTTAGACCGAACTTTTCTTTAATAGAACAAAAATCTAAACAGATACAAAACTATGACATACTTGGTGCCCAGGTTTACCAAAGTCACTCACAAGACAAAATGCAACATAGGCTGCTTGTACATTTTACTATACAGATGTAAAATACTACCATTCTGTTTATTTCTCTCCCCCCTCCCCATCTTGCCCCTATTTACTGTAACCCAATTACTTTTAGAATTTCTACTTTCTTTGATATATCCTAATGGTTTAAGCAAAAAGTATATTAGCATATTCTTTTGTTAGTTCTTTAAGTTCTGCTTCGGGGAATTTGTAATATAATCTACATCTATTAACTGTTTTTATTAACTGGTTTTGTTCTACCATACGTGTGCACACATGCAAAGAATTTTAAACTTCAGTTCCAATGTCATTTTGTCACTAGTTGTTGGGTAAGCAAAGGGTCTAAGCCATGTGGGGTTATCTTGACCACTGGAACCTGCATACAGTTCCCTTACTATTTCTAAGTACTAAGCAGCAGCTGCCTTCAGAGTTGTTGTCTTCCCTCCATCTTCAAGGGTTAGAATTCTGCCACAATAGGCTAAAATTCTCCTTATTCCCTAAAATCACATTCTCACAGTGATACATATACTCTAGGTAAAAAAGTGGGATTGGAGGAAGTTTGTCACTAATGAAACACATGCTGTTTTCTTGTGGAGGGAAGATGGATATCAACTAAGAATGCACCAGAAAGCTAGTTCTGAGCCTACTCAAGATCACCAGGGATAAAATAATTCACAATACTAACAAGTAAAAATAATGCCTGGTTCCCAGTAACTTCACTTGTAGCAGTGAGGAAACTGCCAGAAGGCCCTCGGAGCTGGACATCACTGTTCAAGCTAAATCATGGTGGCGGAGACGTTCCTTCAGTATCCTCCAACTCCTATAGCACACAGCTGAACACAAACCTGAGAAGTCCCATCTTCCTCAATCAATGGTGGTCAAACAAATATTTGATATTTTCCACTGTTAATAAAGAAGGTGAAGTTTCAAGAAGCTAAAACAATAGTTAAAGCTCACAGAATGCTTGAAGAATACCATGAAGTAAGGTACTTAAAACCAAGTCACATTTTTATACACTATTTATTAGTCAATAAAAAAGGAAGTTGCTCTGATAATCATCAGGGCAGAATTCAAATATATTTTAGACGTGGCTACATGGCATTTAAATGCTCGGTTTTCCCCATAGATAATGGCACACTTTTAATATATTGTTATTCTTAACAAAATCCAACACTGCTTTTGAAAGGGTATCTCACCATTTAATGTTTGCTATAAAAGAAACATTTAAGACTTTACAACCTTAAGCTGCAGAGGTTTTGCAATATCAGGATTTTGCACCTATAAAGGAAACAGTTATTGTGCACTGAACATGATTGCTCTCATTCAAGTCAGCAAACACAGAAAGCCAGTCCAGGGCTGCTATTAGAAACTTAGGGTCTTTAACAGCACCGGACAACCTTGAAAAGAAATTATGATTAAGAACCTGATTTATCTGAGAGTCTGAATTGATGATCTGTTACATCAGCAAATAATTATTTATGATGAGGAGCAATGATTACTGAGCCAGCAAAGCACCACAAATTCTAATCTCCCACACTGATGTCACAAAGCAGCCTAGGAAGTCCACATATGCCCTTTTGGCAATTACTACCTAGCACAATATAGTTATTGGCATAAGGCCAATAAATGATGCTAGGCCTAATCAGATTTCTGCTACCTTAGAATCATAGAATTGTAGAGTTGGAAGGAATCCTGAGGGTCATCAAGTCCAACCCCCTGCACTGCAGGAATCTGCAGCTGTCACATACGGGGATCAAACCTACAACCTTGGCATTATCATGAACCATGCTCTAACCAACTGAGCTTATTTAAAGCAAAATGTGGGGGGGGGGGGAGAACATGGAACCACTGTGATCATCCATACTCCCCTCCCCACTTATGTATTTCTTTTATAAAGAAACCTGAATGAGGCTATGGTGTGTCATAATATCATACAGATATAGGAAATGTGAAGGCAGACACTGGCAAAGTCCTGCACAATGAAGGCATTAGACATTTAGACTATGGAGTCACCTACATTTTTACACACCAACATTACTATGGTTATACAGTGGTACCTCGGTTTATGAACACAATTGGTTCCGGAAGTCTGTTCATAAACTGAAGCGTTCATAAACTGAAGCGAACTTTCCCATTGAAAGTAATGGAAAGTGAATTAATCCGTTCCAGACGGTCCGCGGAGTACGCGTTCATAAACTGAAGCAAACTTTCCCATTGAAAGTAATGGAAAGTGGATTAATCCGTTCCAGACGGGTCCGCGGAGTACTTAAACTGAAGCGTTCATAAACTGAAGCATGGGTGTAATTGGTTCCGGAAGTTTGTTCATAAACTGAAGCGTTCATAAACTGAAGCAAACTTTCCCATTGAAAGTAATGGAAAATGAATTAATCCGTTCCAGATGGGTCCGTGGTGTTCATAAACCGAAAATTCATAAACCGAGGTGTTCATAAACCAAGGTTCCACTGTATGATCTTTTTTCATAATGGGAACTGCAATTAAATGGTGGCATATACTTGAACACTCCATCCCACTAGACACACAGCAATGCTATTAACACACTATAATGTGTTGAAGAGTTGGCATAAATTTATATTCTGCTTTCATGGCTAACATTTGCATTATTTGCTCTGTCACATCACTTACCTATCAGGCCTTTCTCAAGAGTGAAGGTTTTGTTGGTGAACATGCATTCAAAAGCCACAATATGGAAAACTTTGTTCACTGTGTTGTGTGTTCCAACTATTCTGATGTACCTACAAGGGAAGAAATAATGCAGAAGTTAAGAAAATGTGGAAAGTCTACATCATGCCTTGTAATAACAATTATGCTAGAAGTAACTATGTTATGGATCAGTTTTAATTATCTCCTCTGGGTGAAGGCACCTTATTTGGGGCACAATGCAATTCTCAAGCCCCATAGGTTTACTGAAAAAAATAGATTTGGGGTAGAAAATATCCCACCAAGTGGAAAGCAGTCTAACACAGTAGCTAGCACAATGATGGCAGACCAAAAACTTGTCACACATTATATCTAGTAACTGCACTAAAGTGGTATTAGCAGAGATATAAATGAGTGCTTAGGGGGAGCAGTAGCTTGAGCCTTTTTTTTGCATGCAACCTCAATAAATTTAGCAGGCTTATTCTTTAAAAACAAAACAAAACATGATTGCATTTGATTTCGACGCAAACAAAAACTGAAGGCTATTTAATTCAACACCATTAACATGTCCATTATACATCCACACTTCAAAAAGTTACAAAAGCCCCTACAAAACCCAGGCTTCATTTTTCACTGAAGACATATTATTCAGCAAGTTTTCATCATAATGAAAGGTTTTATACATCAAAGACAAACTCAATAAATCAATCCTCCTCACCTGCAAAAATGAACCTCTGTCTTTTGTCATGCCCTTATTCACATTCCACATTATCACTTGAAACACACAATGGCTTCTGTGGTTTGAATCCAGTTCCATGTATGAGCAGAAAACTTTTTGCTCACAGAGGGAGGGATTGCTGCCACCCCACCCAACCTCAACTAGAAATATTTGTGTCACATTATATCTTGCTTTGGTGGTGTGGTGGTGGGGCTCCCAAGCTTCAGGAGCAGATTTTATAGTGTGCAGAAAAAGTGCAGGCCGGAATATGTTGAAAAATTCCAATATGATTCTTTGGATCCCAGCCCTTGCTGTTAAACTCTTACTTAAAGTTATTTGAGCATTTTTTGTTTAACAAAGATACCTGTGAACTTCACTCCTGGCTGCACAGCTTGCAATTCTTAATACTTCGACAAAGTCAGATGGAACACTTCTTGCTAACAGTGGCCTATTCACCCTTTGTATTACCTCTGAGACATCACCTTCTATAAACAAGCATTAACCTTGAATCAATCTGTTCCCCTCATTCTCTAAAGGGAGAGCGAGAGTTCAGAGGTTAATGAACAGCTGAAGCTACTAATAAAAGTTCTGGAAAATCCCAAGTGGAGTACAACATGCCATCTCTGCTGAGCTGGGAAAGATAACTAACAAAAATCATTTGAATAGAATTTCCTGTCCTCCAAAGTGAAAGAAGAAGCATTATTAAATTAACAAGTTTCTATTCATCAAATGTGACATGTTAAGAGCAATATTCCAGTTCTTCCACATAATCTTCCATTAAAGATGATATAACTTTTAACATCAGGGCTGTTTATCATGCTAGCAATGTTTAAAACCTTAGCTTAACTAAAAATGAAATTTTCTGATGGAAATTTAGGAGGTTTTCAGCCAAACATTTATCTACTGAGTTTTCTGTGGGTATTTGGGGACATTTTCTATACTCCATAACATTTTAAAAGTGAGTGGTAGGGAGAGATAGCTTGAGATACGCTACTCTATTTTATAAAAGTTTACTCTCAACAGTTAGCAAGTTATGCAACTGGAATGGAAACAATATATTTTCAAAATTCACCAGCTTTATATTTTCACTGGGGCCTTCCTGTGTCCATTGTGAAGCTGACTGTGATTTTGTTTTACTCATTTTCTTTTAGTCAACACTACTCAGGTTTTTTGTTTTTTTTTAAAAAAAACATTAACTCTGCTTACCACTAAGTTTCATGCATTTATTTAAACAATTCATATACCATGGTCTCCAAACAGTGAATCTCTAATTTATCAGTTTTGTTTTAATTATCCTTGAGGAAGCTTAAACCATTTATTTCTGTGGCACGGTTTCAACTCCCAATGAAATTATTCCTTTTTTGCTCCAAAGACTAAACACATTATGTCAAAAATTGCGTTTTTATATACAGTTTGGATGCAAAGGAATGCAGCAAGAGCTTCGGGAAAACTTTGAAGAAGCAAAGTCCAAATTCAGAAAAAATAATCAAATTAATAAATTATTCTTACAGTAAATTTTCTAGGCTGCCATTCCAAAGGGAAATTACTGGTGGAATACAAGATTAACCCCCCATGCCTGACAGAACATTCAAACTCTGCAATGCATATGGCTATCATTAGGTTACTTTCAGCCAAATCCAAACCAGTTTACTCTCCTGTATTTCAATGGCACCCAAATGGCGTAAATACACTGCTTTGTCTTAAATAAATTGTGATCCAATGTCACTTCTCTTTTAGGAATTGAACAGGCACAGTTCTTACAAACCATAGATGAAGAGCTAGATCTATGTCTTGCCTGCACCACCTCAAGCTGCAGCAGAGAAATCACAACCAGTTCAGTTGCAGTGAGTGCGGAACCTCGGGGGCACAGTAGGGGACACCACAACTATTATTTAGAACAGAGCACAAGATGGGGGGGGAGGTTTTGGCGTTGCTGAGACCCCAAGGTCCACCACAGCAGGGATCCACCAGCCTGCAGGCCTTATCCAACCTATCAAGCATTTCAGAATGGCACATTAGCCCCCAGTCCCATTTTACTGATGGCAGCATCACTGCCACAAAAAAAGAAGAACCAAACTGCTGAACAAAGTGACGGTCACTAGGTATCTTTCCTAGTGGTGTTCTACTCCCCACCTGTGTTTTGGCTGCAGCAGAGTTCAGTTGGGACCATTTGGAACCTTTCTGAATGTCCTAACTAATGTTTTACTTCTGGTTTCTTTGGGTATCAGAGCAAGCTGGCAGTCTACAGAGGGAGCGATTTCTGCTCGGCTCCTGCTCATACTCTTCTCCCTACACTGAGAAATGGTCTAATCAAGTGTATAAAAGGAACTGCAGAGAGCACACAGTGGGAGAAGGAGAAAAGGGCAGAGTGTGTGAGTGAGAGTGTGCATGGGTGGGCCTGCTCACCACTAACATGCAACCCTCAGTGGATTGGACATGAGGGAATGTGGCCTTTGAGTTTTAAAAGGTTTCCCAACCCTATTTTGTATACTATTGGTGCACTCTATATTTATATCAATATCGATGTGCCTCTGTCTTAGTATACTATCCAACTTCTAATTGTTACAAGTAATATACGACAGAATAATGGGCTCCTTGTTTCATTTTACATATTAAAAGGACTTGTGAAATAGAAGGTACACACAAATATGCACAGAGACTGAAGTAGGAGATGAGGCTGATGGTAGGTAGTACAATAAGAAATACCTGTAATTATACTCTATTATATTGCCATTTATAAAACACCTCAAGTAGCTAGGTGATGACCAAAGGAAAGATAAATGAGTTCTGTCTTCTGGCTATAGGAATATTTTAATTAGATAGGCATAACACAGTTGTGTATTTCAGAAGTATGGCTCTATTCAGTGAGATCTAAAACATCTAAAAGATGTGGACTTGAGAAATTAAGGAACCTAGAGAAACTTTCCTCTACCCTGCAGCATTGCCCCAAGAGGCAGCATTTGATAAATTACTGTCTACAAGGATTACTGTCAGACAACAAATAATAAAGTAGCTTAATAGCAATTGTATGGTTATAGGAAACAGAGTAAGAAGACCTAATTGGTTTAAAGCCTTCTGTTCCAGGTCATGGCACAGGGCCAATGACAGCTCATGTCACACTTCATAAAAATCATATATGAATGGAAGGCCAAAATTTTAGATGTGTGCCTCTCCCTGCCCCCACCAATGTCATTTTTTAAAAAGTCAGCCTGATCCTCCAAACTGATAAGGGCACAGCAGACAACTGTCTTTATCCAAACTCTCAGGGGGATACTGCTAGAAAAAGAGTGTGGTTATTTTTCAGTATCTCTAAGGTCCTCCAGAGCAACTCAAGCAGATGGAAGATAATTAAACCTTAAACAGGGCTGAAGATGGCAGATACACAACAGATTGTCCACCTCTGATGAGAATCAAAGTTTTGGCAAGAGTACTAAAGCAACCCATCTACAATTTCCAGTTTCAGTACCGTAATTTTCCTTCAACGATGCTTCAGCAATCAGGTTTGTTTTCATACACGTGTTTCAGAGTTATGAAGGAATGGTAATTGTAACAAGTGAACATTTACTGTTGCTTTTCAACTGAAGGAAGATTAGGATGATTAATACATGCACTTTTCTTGCAAAATACATTTAATTTACTTCATTGCTGTCCATCAGCAAATTATTATCTCATATATATTCAAACTCTATCCCATACTTAGGGAACCATTAAAAGGCCTACTCTAATGCTCTAATCCTAAACAAACATGCTAGTTTGTTGAACAAAGTGGGATTTACTTCCAACTAAAGCATGCATGGGATTGCATTGCAAGATTATGTATAGGGCTTGTATTCATTTTTAGGTTAAAGAGTTTGTACTGATATGTATACATATTATTACCTTGTTTTTAATCCCTCAACAAGCTCAGGAGAAGTGGAAGGAGAACTGCTTAACCTGCTTTGTTAGGCTTGCTGGGAGCAATCCTTAACTCATCACATCAAGAGTCTGCCATGGAACAGGGTACAAGGAATATTTCCAATGTGGGTTATTTCAGATATTATCCATTGCTGCTTGTATGCTTTATTCAGTTCCCAAGTGAAAACTGAAGGAAAAATCAAAGCAGAACAAATGTTTTGCACAGATTTGTTCAACTGGTACATTTCTCGGCATCCCTGGAAATCTTCTATTTGGAAAACTTTGTTTTATATTTTTCGTTGTAAGCTAAACCATGTACTAATGGAACTGACAAGGATTCCCTGCTACACCTCTCCATAGGACATACAAGGCTTATTTCTCATAAAAATTGCTTGCACATAAACATTCATAAGAATTCAGGCTTTACTAAGTATTAAACCTAGAGGTTCAGCAGTGTTACTTCAGCATGGCTGCTACGCTCTACTTAATCAACACATTTGCCTCAGCATTGTCATCTCATAACCTGCAGACATGGAGTCAAAATAGCTATGCTTACTTATCTGCAACTCAAAATAAATTATCACATTTGCTGTTTACTTGGAGTAATAAGGCAGCTGCCAAACAGATTTCTTTTCTATAAATCTGTGTTTTCACAGAGCTAGGTTTCATGTCAACAGTGCTATCACTAGAAGTTTTATTGTACAACGGTTTGGGTATGAGAGTGGATAGCGTATAATTTCACCTTTTTCCTGTCTCTCTTTTTTGCACAGGGATGAATATGTGTCTGTACTGCATTGTTTTTCTGTCCCACAGGCAGCAGCAAATTTATGTGTCCACAAACACTAATTAATATGGGTTCCCTACTTTGAGAGAATCATACAGTTGAAAGGGACTGCAAGGGTCATCTAGTCCAAATCCTGCAATAGAGGAATCTTTTGCCCAATGTGGGCTCAAACCCACAACCCTACGATTAAGAGTCTTATGCTCTACCAACTGAGCTATGACAGCTGAATTCAAGCTACAAGAAAGAAGATTCCACCTAAACATTAGGAAGAACATCCTGACAGTAAGAGCTGTTCAGCAGTGGAATTTGCTACCAAGGAGTATGGTGGAGTCTCCTCCTTTGGAGGTCTTTAAGCAGAGGCTTGACAGCCATATGTCAATAATGCTTTGGTGGTGTTTCCTGCTTGGCAGGGGGTTGGACTGGATGGCCCTTGTGGTCTCTCCCAACTCTATGATTCTATTCTATTCTATATTCTATTCTATTCGAGAATTACATTAGGATACCTAAATAAATATTTTTAATTGATACACAAGTCTTCAAACTGACAAGCTCCAGAAGTTGTTGGACAACAACTGCAAACAATTCTAACCAGCATGGCCAACAGCAAAGGGTGATAGAAATTGTTGTAGCTGGAGGTAATCAGTTGTAGTCATTAATTATACACATAGACAGTCAAGAGAAAAATTGAAAAAGGTAAATGAAAATAAAGACAATACTCAAAGAATGGCATTCAACTAAATTTTACTCAGTGTTTACCTACTTCAATTAAAGACTGTAACTTAGTTATCTTCATTAATTTCAAAGGGTTCACTCTGAGTAAAACTTAGTTGAATGTTGCCCATAGACTCTAAAAACTACAGGCCTAGCCAACAAACTTTAAAACACAGCCAGATTGTTTATTCACATGACTATTCCCCTGAGAGTACCACCTACAAGGGGAGAGTGGATCTGGGGCACAGTTACCCCCAGTTACATCTAGACAGGATTACTGGGAGATGTTTATGTGGGGCTGCCTCTGAAGACTATCAGGAAATTTAAATTGGAGCAGAACGCATTCACATGTGTAGAATCAGGCCATGTTTTGTGGAGTATGCATCTCAACTGTTACAGAGGCTTCTGATCTGTTTCTGGGCCCAAAGTGTGCACCACCAATACTGAAGAGGCTGAGATGAAGTCAGCATCTCCAGTGGGTAAATGGGGTGGTATCCAATGATGTCTGCAAACAAACAAAACTGATGCTAATGTATACAGTGGGACCTCTCCTTCTCCATGCAATTTTCCACTTCTACACTAGAGGGTCCCCCAACCATTTAGAGTAGTTTTTGGGGTCCGTAGTGAGCTGCAGGGGGCAGAAGCAGAAGTAATGATGCTTGTATGGTGTTGGATTTCACTCATAATGAGCAACATTCAACACCCTGGGTGGTTTGCTGCTTCAACAAGGAAAAATGTACAGTCACAATTATATGATAACAGCTCAAGAGTATTTTACGCTAGTGATCAGCTATAATAAAGCTCTCTAACCAGCTAACAGATAGATATATTGCTCTGTTAATCTTCACAGCAGTTAAGATTATTTAAATACTATTTCTACAACAATTTATTTTACCACTGAACAACTTGTACTACTGTCACAACAAAGAGCTAATTGTACTCTAAGAACCCATCCGTTTCCTACAACAAAAGCTCTCTGCAGTTTGCTTCCCCTATTTTCTCTCTCAGGGTGAGCACAGCTTTCATGTATTCATCCATGTGGTAGGAATTTATTCTATAAATTCTATAAATAATTAGATCTGCAACCTTAACAATTTACTCCAGCACCCTGGCTTTATGAATTGCATTTTCAACTCAAGACTATAAATTAAAGTCTGTTTTTTCACTCAGCCCAACTGGAAAACAAAAACAAAAAAACAAAAGTCAATGCCTGACAATAAAAACCTAATCTTCTTCCAAGTGAAATCAAATGGATTCTGAGTGTATGGAACATTTTCGTAATGGACAAACTAGCTATGTCTGAATGATAAATTCAAGCAATATGCAGTTCTATTTAACCATCAGACTCAAAGGCCTCAGATCAACCAGCTACACTGAAAAACTTTGTTCTACTGCAATTTTAAAGAACAGCATAAATGATGGTGATTTCCAGGGAATTCATGATGGTTGCAGGAAGATGATACTTAAGCTTCCACCAAATTTTCTGTGTTACCTGGTAGAGTGCAGAGCTCTGCCTTCAATTCAATGATGTATCCTAATTGTCTGTTACAGTTTCTGAAATGATAAGCTCCCCTTGGGTACTTTATTGCCTTTTTAATATAGTGTGGGAGCATGCAGGTTGAGCTTAAGGCACAATAACTAGATCTGGGTTTCTCTGGTCTGAATCCCTATGCAAGAATAAAGTTTCCTGCAAATAAAAAAATGTAGTCTTTCCCAGCAAATAAAAAAGTTTATCCTTTAAATATAATTTATGACGTTGACAGAAAATGCAATTACTGAATGTGAACTGAAATTTCTACTCCCCAATGCTTTTGACATACAACTACGGTTTTAGAATATTTTTTACCATATGTCACAACAACAACAACAACTATTTGCAAAATGCCTAATAAAGGTTTGATAAGTAAGTAAGTAACAACAACAACAACAATTTATATGCCGCTCAACTGACTGAGTTGTCCCAGCCACTCAAGGCAGCTTCCAGCAAATATAAAACCACAGTAAAACATAAAACATTAAAAAAAAAACCTCCCCTATACAGGGCTGCCTTCAGATGTCTTCTAAAAGTCAGATGGATGTTTACTTCCTTTCTGATGGGAGTGAATTCCACAGAACAGACCCAGACAATACTGTGAATGCCCTTTGTCTACTTCCCTGCAACCTCACTTCTTGCAATGAGGGAACCACCAGAAGACCCTCAAAGCTGGAACTCAGTATCCAGGATGAATGATGGAGATAGAGACACTCCTTCAGGTATACAGGGTTGAGGCCATTTAGTCTGGCAGCCACATTCAAGATTAGCTGTAGTTTCAGAGTCACCTTCCAAGGTTGCCCCACATAAAGCGCCTTCTCACCTACACACTAGGCTCACCTGTCCTACAATTCATGTGTGGGGAAAACTTTTGAAGAGACTGTTATAAACATAAAACCCATCATGCATAGGTTTGAAGACAATCTGAATCACACACAGAAGTCATTCATGAGATTTGGGCATACCCACATCAGATTTCACATGTACATCCCATTCAAACTAAATGTCAAGACTGTACTTTTGCTCATGTCCAAGGCAGGACTAAAAGGCATGATCATGCTATCCTCTGCAAATGAGGAAAGTATAATCTCATCAAGCCTATTATAAATCCACGGGATTACCAAATTAAACACAATTTTTGTTTGAACAAAAGGTTCTTGTCAATTCAGGTTTTAACACAATGATTTGGTTAAGTACAGACATAGCATTTTCTGACCTATTAACCACAGGAGCACCCCTCAAACTTGTATGCTTTTCTGAGATCATTCCACTTGAATTCTCCCATCCCTATGCTTTTCAGTGATACAGTATCTATGGTTGCTGTTTACTTTTCCATCAATGGCACTGCATATATTTAGCTTTAAACTAAAGCCTGAATTGAAGAAAATGTGGGTAATATTTATCATTCTTTGTGAGAGACAAAGGTGCCATAGTATACTGATCTGCTCTACACAAGCAGCACATCAGTGCAGTAACAGGAAAGAATATTGTGGAACCTTAGAGATTAGCAGATTTCTTCTTCCATAACTCTGAAAATTATTCCTAGAATTCATCACTTCAAATTGGGGGATCACATGTTTGAATGTTTTCTTCAAACCCCATAGCACAAAGGAAGCAAACCTGTCAAAGAGAAAGCTAGACTACAACCCTTCTCTCTGGCTATCCCTTACTCCCAGCAGGGTGAACAGTTTTACCATCTGATCTGTTGTTTGTGTAGTCTAGTTCTCATATCCACGAGGAAATGGGGAAGTGAGGGGGCTTGAGGAGAGAGAAATAAAATCTGCTGGGCAAATCACATTCTATTCCCATGAGAAGCCACACAGACTTCAGAAGCGATTTTCCTTTCACAACATTTCCTGTATCTATAGCAACCTATTTCTATAGACAACTGCAGCTACCTTTCATTTTCCTAATAAACTGAAAGGCTTTTTAATGTCTATCATTTCTGTTTGTGTAGCTGACTTATTTGATGTGAACAACTACCATTACACTGTGTACCACAGATTCAGTTATCCACATTATGAAGGCCACATAACAAAGCAGGGGGTTTCTTCTGAACAGGACAATTTTGTAGCACCTGAAAGATGAAACAATTTATTATAGCATAACCTTTTGTGATACGCATGTACTGTACATAAAAGGGGTGTGTGTTGAAAGTTGGAGCTAAATGGCAATGAAATACAAAAAGTAGTTGTGACAATTTAATTAGGGATTAAATGCATCCATCCAACTTCTACATTTTCTCCCTTGACACCCATATGTGTGTGAATGTGTGTGAGAGATGCAAACTGAGGATTGTACATGTATCTAACAAAGTAGACTCTAGTCCACAAAAACATATTCTATAATGCATTTGTTAATATTAAAGGTGGGACAATGCTCTCTGTTTCTTTTGCAGCAAGAAGTTAACATGGTTACCAGTCTGGAAAAGAGAGGATTGGAGTTTCCATAATATGTGTCTTTAACTCTGTGAATGATAATGGATCAGTACATGTGTACTAAAACTGACACGCTTAAAAGACAAGGGAAACGGGTATGTGTATACTCAGTTGCACCAACTTACCATTTTACCTTGTTATCTAGCTCACTAAAAGCAAGTGTAATTTGAAGAAACAGCTAATGCCACAGATAAATAAATCTGAAGGGGACGGGGATGGGAATGGGGGGGGGGGTCAAACTGTTTCCAAGCTTCTTCTTCCATTTGAACTTTTAAAGCTGCTATTACTACACAGCTGACATGCCTCAGACTATTCAGAACTATTCCCATTCTGATAATTACTGTCCTTAGCTTACAAAGCTGTTTCTGCCACAGAAACACTCTTCACTTTGTACAGACGAGCAGGCATTAAAAGGCAATTCTGCATTTGTCGTGTCATTCAGCACAACCTAAGATGCTAATTCTTGACAGATCTGTCAAATGCATGATCCTTACCACCTACACAGCTGAATCAACACTTACATAGCAAAATAGGGGTGGGAAAAGAAGGGGGGTTACTATAAAAGGGTTGGGAAAAACTAATACAGAAAGCAGATATGCCCCTTTCAGGAAAACTACAGTCTTTCTTTCACTACAATGGACATCTGTGCCATGCAAATATTAGCAGCTCACAAAATTGAACAATTACTGAAGCTGCTAAATTTACTATTAAGAGAAAAATCAGGATGCTTTTTGTTTAAAATCACTTGAGGCTACTTTTCACTGATTCCCTCAACCCTTCATGTCTTATTACTCATGAACTGACAAGCCGCACAGTAATTTTAAACTATCAAACTTTATGATTCATCAGAGCAGCTGACTGCATCGTAACTTGATTTCAGATTTCAGATATATTTGGAAGGGGATTCTTAGAAAGCATAACATGAGGAGATATGTGTTTAGCAGTGGATAGAAATTGGATATAAGTTTACAGAATGCCATGAGATACCCCCAAAAAATAAAATAATGCTTTTTGTTTAAAATCTAAAATTTGGATTTAGATCAATATGGGCATAGTCATAATACAAGAAGTTAAGAGCCCCCTTTCCATGCAATACTGCATAGCACAAATATACTGTAATTCTAATCTTTAGTGTAGTAGAAGAATCACAACAAGCTGGGACTGAAATCTAAGAGAAGCAAAACAAGTAAAGAGCTATTCTAAGATCTGAGATCTTCAGATGAAGGGGGTATACAAATTCAATTAAATAATAACTGATAAAGAAGGGAGAAATAGAGCTGGGTGTAATACCCATACTGGTGACACCATGCTCCAAACCAGGGATCAGCAACCTTTTTCAGCCGTGGGCCGGTCCACCGTCCCTCAGACCATGTGGTTGGCCAAACTATTTTTTTTAAAATGAACAAATTCCTATGCCCCACAAATAACCCAGAGATGCATTTTAAATAAAAGCACACATTCTACTCATGTAAAAACACACTGATTCCCGGACCGTCCACGGGCTAGATTTATAAGGCGATTGGGCCGCATCTGGCCCCCGGGCCTTAGGTTGCCTACCCCTGCTCCAAACCTGACTGTTTCCAAAAGATGTTTATGAATTAGGAAAATAAGTATGTTAGGAAAAAATATACTATCAGTAAATAAAAATTCTAGAATGTTAAAAGGACTCCAGAAGATTTAAGATGGGTTCTAAAGTGTTGTACCCAAAGCACTGCTAACCCACAGTAGCATCAGTACAAGGATTTCTGTTTGCACGATAGGATTTCCCTGAGTGCTCCCTGAATCTGTCAAACCCCCCCCCCCCCCGGGATGACTAACTAATTCCACGATGATGGTTGCCTGCTGTGTTTCAAAACTCCAAGTGGGCATTGGACAGCTGCCCAGGAACTGGAGAACTTGTGTGTGTCCCCTAGGGTAGGGAAGAAGGTGAGTGAGTAAAGAGGGAGGGAGGGATGGGAGATCCAGAGGGAATGACCAGGGGAAGTATTGAGGGAAATTAGAAACTTATATACAACGGGTGGTATTGAACTGAGTTTTACTCAGAGGAGACTTATTAAAATAAATGGACCTAACTTTGTTGTTTAATCGTTTAGTCATGTCCGACTAGGCACTCCTGTCTTGCACTGCCTCCTGCAGCTTGGTCAAACTCATGTTCGTAGCTTCGAGAACACTGTCCAACCATCTCGTCCTCTGTCGTCCCCTTCTCCTAGTGCCCTCCATCTTTCCCAACATCAGGGTCTTTTCCAGGGAGTCTTCTCTTCTCATGAGGTGGCCAAAGTATTGGAGCCTCAGCTTCAGGATCTGTCCTTCCAGTGAGCACTCAGGGCTGATTTCCTTAAGAATGGATAGGTTTTATCTTCTTACAGGCCATGGGACTCTCAAGAGTCTCCTCCAGCACCATAATTCAAAAGCATCAATTCTTCGGCGATCAGCCTTCTTTATGGTCCAGCTCTCACTTCCATACATCACTACTGGGAAAACCATAGCTTTAACTATACAGACCTTAGTAGGCAAGGTGATGTCTCTGCTTTTTAAGAGGCTGTCTCGGTATGTCATTGCTTTTCTCCCAAGAAGCAGGCGTCTTTTAATTTCATGACTGCTGTCACCATCTGCAGTGATCATGGGACCCAAGAAAGTAAAATCTCTCACTGCGTCCATTTCTTCTCCTTCTATTTGCCAGGAGGTGATGGGAACAGTGGCCATGATCTTGGTTTTTTTGATGTTGAGCTTCAGACCATATTTTGCGCTCTCCTCTTTCACCCTCATTAAAAGGTTCTTTAATTCCTCCTCACTTTCTGCCATCAAGGTTGTGTCATCAGCATATCTGAGGTTGTTGATATTTCTTCTGGCAATCTTAATTCCATCTTGGGATTCAGCCAATCCATCCTTTCGCATAATGAATTCTGCATATACCGTATATGCCGGCGTATAAGGCGACTGGGCGTATAAGACGACCCCTTACTTTTCAAGTTAAAATATAGAATTTGGGGTGTACTCCAGCCCTTTTTTGGCGGGGAGGGGAGGCTGTCTTCTCCAGCACTCAAGTCTGCAGCCGGGAAATGGTGGTTTGTTTGTTTGTTTAGTTATTGAGAGGGGAAAAGAAGCCATAGAGAGGGAGAGAGAGAGAGGCAGAGACATCCAGCAAAAGGGGGAAAGAAACCATAGAGAGGAGAGAGGGGGGGCAGAGACATCGGAGGCTCACACAGCCAGCGAAAGACGCTGAGCAGCAGTGAAAGAGAGAGAGAGAGAGAGAGAGAGAGAGAGAGAGAGAGAGAGAGAGAGAGAGAACGAGGCTGGCTGAGTGAGCAAAAGGGGAATAGAAGCCATAGAGAGGGCGGAGAGAGAGAGAGGCAGAGACATCGAACAAAAGGGGGAAATAAACCATAGAGAGGAGAGAGAGAGAGGCAGAGACATCGGAGGCTCACACAGCCAGCGAAAGACGCTGAGCAGAGCAGTGAAAGAGAGAGCGGAGAGAGAGAGAGAGAGAGACAGAGATCCCTTTGCTTTGCACTGACAAAAAGAGAAGAGGCAGCAGCTTGACAGCAATGAAATACACAAAACTGTACAGCATCTCTGCGCTGATCCGGGTCGCAAAGCCATGAGGGAGCCATTCTCCCTGGCGGGGAGCAGCCCCCTCCCGAGCGCGCTTCTTTGCGTTCATATGGTCACTGCATACAGTGGGGATGCGGCCGCAGCCGTTTTTGAGCTCCCCCCACCGTATGCGGTGACCGCAGATTCTTGTACCCGGCGTTTAAGACGGCCCCCCAACTTTTGAAAATATTTTCCTGGGTTCAAAAGCCGTCTTATACGCCAGAATATACAGTAAATTAAATAAGCAAGGAGACAATATACAGCCTTGCCGTACTCCTTTCCCAATTTTGAACCAATCAGTTGTTCCATATCCAGTTCTAACTGTAGCTTCTTGTCCCACATAGAGATTTCTCAGGAGACAGATGAGGTGATCAGGCACTCCCATTTCTTTAAGAACTTGCCATAGTTTGCTGTGGTCGACACAGTCAAATGCTTTTGCGTAGTCAATGAAGCAGAAGTAGATGTTTTTCTGGAACTCTCTAGTTTTCTCCATAATTCAGCGCATGTTTGCAATTTGGTCTCTGGTTCCTCTGCCCCTTCGATATCCAGCTTGCACTTCTGGGAGTTCTCGGTCCTAACTTAGTCACTGTCATTAATTTCAAAGGGTTTACTCCGATTAAACCTTAGTTGAATACCACCCAAAGGTTAATAATTTTTTGGGGAGAGATAATCTATTATAGGAGAAGTGAACACAAAAGAAGCAATATGGATGGATGAAAGAAACTGACATTTTGTGGGGTACAATTAAAAAAGAACACCAACACAGCGAAGAAATTTAGCGATTTGGAAAGAGCCATTATCAATAGAAAATGTCACTAACTGCTCCTAAAATTCCTCTTAAAATGGGCAAAATGTGAATTCTACTAAGCAAGTTTTTACCAGCTCATAGTCTCTTTGTAGAGCAGTTGATGTTAGCATTTGAATCACTCTAGAAATATGGTACAAGAATAAGAATGCTGGAATGCACATCTCCATGCCATTGCCCTGAATAGGAGCTAGATGTTAAATAAATAGCATATTCTGGAAGACATCATGACTCAGGTTCTTCTGAGACCCCTATGCAAAGAGACAGCATTCCATGGTTGGCATAACTCACTAGTGTAAAAACTTAGCAAAAGTTTTAAAAGGTACAGGTGAAACTCGGAAAATTAGAATATCATTTGAAAAGTGCATTTATTTCAGTAATGCAACTTATTATTTTTTATTTTTATTTTTATTTTTACAAATGCTTTCTTTTGGAATTTCCACAGTAATAAAATAAATAGTTACAAAAATACAAAAATAAACATTGCTATTACATTTCATTAATTACATTTCATTTATAATTGACCCGCCTAACGACAAATAATTACAGTTACAACAAATAAAGGCTTGACATATCTTGCTTTGCATGTCATGCATCTATCTCATATATTGGTTTCACCTTTTAAGTTGCGTTACTGAAATAAATGCACTTTTCAACGATATTCTAATTTTCCGACTTTCACCTGTATATAGATAATGGCAGGATATAGATAATCATTAATATGTTTTTAAAATCCAAAAGCTGCAACTGAATTCTCTTTGGCAGACTTATCCCACTGCTAAAATCAGCAGGATGCTACAGAAGACCCAAATTTAAACTATAGTATTTAATTTCATTATGGGTCTTTTCGTACAAAAGTCAAGTCCCGATGAACACTTTGAGAACCACAAAAAGAAACAGAGCACTGGTAAGACTGCAGAGCTATAATTGCATCCTACTATCCTTCTTCATGTGATTCAGATGAAAAATCAAGTAATCCCATTAAGCATAATTCTGCCCAGAGACAATTTCCAAAAGTCAGCTAGCAAATTGCTGAAGATAATGAAGCACCACGTTATCATATCTACTAATCTGTAGGTGAGTGCAGTTGGAGATAAAAGACATAAATGTAATGTGTTGTATCATCAAATTTGTGATGACCAAATGAAATAATTCATATCCTAATTATTTAAACATATGCAGAAACACGTTCATCTCTTCTTGTTGCTTTTGCTTGTTATTGAGGTTGATAAAGACAAAAACAAAAAAGCCCAGGTGAAAAGAACAAATCTTCCAATCTTCGTTCCACCCAACTTTCCTTAAAGAAAAGACAATTTGAGTAACTTAAGTCTTCTATATCCTATATAACTATAATAGTGGGAACATAATTCTTCTAAAACCTGGCAATCAATATTTTTGCTGCTACTGAAAAACAGAAAATAATTTCAACCTTGGAATGGTCTCTAATGCAACCAAGAAGCCTTTTATGAAGCTACATACCACTGTAGTTATACTGAGTTATAGCATCAATATGAGTGCTATATGCATTTTATTTAGCAGTTTTCAGCTATCTTTTAATATTTCCATACCAGTTTAAAATAAGAAAATATTCCTGATAGTCTAGCGGTAATGCATAGTAGCCTGCCATTTGACAGAAACAAGGCCTGAAAGGTGTCTGAGTTATAGAAATAACTCATTCTCTCCCCCCCCCCCCCTTTAACACCTAGTTAGGAAATCATGAAGAGTAAAAGCAGTTTTTTTAAAAAATGGGAACTCCTATAAAGATTACTATGTATTCTATAAAAACCCTATACAGGTTGGGCACTTCATTCATTCATTCATTCATTCATTCTGCCCTATGCCCGAGGTCCACATGACAGTTTACAATATAAAAGCACACAAATACATACTAAAATAACAAACAAAAACTATGCCCCACCCTCCTCTCTCACGCACAGTTAAAGGCCTTCAATTGTTTAATTAGCCAAAGGCCTAGGAGAAAAGGAACGTTTTTGCCTGGTGCAAAAGTATGTAACAAAGGAAGCCTCCCTGGGGGACAGCATTCCACAAACCTCAGAAAAGGCCCATTCTTGAGTTTCCACCCTCTGGACCACTTGGGGAGAGGCCACGTGAAGCAGGGCCTCAGATCATGATTGCAGGGTCTGCGTCAATTAATATGAATATGAAAAGAAGTGATCCTTGAGGTATTGTAGTCCTGAGTCATTTAAGACTTTATAGGTCAAAACCAAGAATTGGTTTGAATTGGAGCTGGAAGTTAATCGGCAGCCAGTGCAGTTGGGCCATCTTGCACTGATAAGCAACTCGGCTGATTAATTCTGCACCAGGTGAAGTTTCTGAACCATATTCAGAAGCAGCTCCATGTATAACACAATACAGTAATCTAATCTAGAGGTTAAAAAGGTAAAGGTAAAGGACCCCTGACAGTTAAGTCCAGTTGTAGACGACTGCGGTTGCGACACTTATCTCGCTTTACAGGCCGAGGGAGTCGGCGTTTGTTTGCAGACAGTTTTTCCGGATCATGTGGCCAGCATGACTAAGCCGCCTAAACAGTTAGGCTACCCCTTTCCAGACAGGGGCACACCTGGGTCACCATCCCACTCTGTGCCACTGAGGCCACCTGAGCCTCAATTGACAGCAAAGACAACTACATTGTTTAATAATGTTGTTACCTATCCTTTGGCATTGCAGAGGGTTCAACTAGATGACCCTTGTGCTCCTTTCCAATTCTATGTTCCAGGATTGTATGAACGCCGGTATAAAAACACAGCCAACTTCATCAAAAGGGAATCCTTAAGTAAAATATTAATATAAGCAATTTTTTGTTGTTGTTAAAAAGGACTTCATGGCATGCCAAGACAGTCAGTCATTTTTTATAAAGGGCATTTGAGGTTTAGAAGTTAAATAATGAGGTTTAGAAGTTAAAGAATGTTTAAAGTAATAATAATAATAAACCAAACAGCTTTTTTCCCCAGAGTAACACCAATGTATTCCCCTCCTGTATATTACATTATTTGCTGTGGTGCATATGCTCTGAATGAGTCTGACATTTTCTGGTGGCTTGAACAAACTTCTAGTGCGTTCATACAACTTCTCAACAGATCATTTAGGCGGTGATATGATGATGATGATGAAGAGGAGGAGGAGTTTGGACCCTTAAGGAGTCTCAAAGTGACTCTCCTTTCCCTTCCTCCCCCGCAACAAACACTCTGTGAGGTGAATGAGGCTGAGAGACTTCAGAGAAGTGTGACTAGCCCAAGGTCACCCAGCAGCTGCATGTGGCAGAGCGGGGAAGCGAACCCGGTTCACCAGATTACGAGTCCACCGCTCTTAACCACAACACCACGCTGGCTCCTATGAATAGGTCTGTTAACAAGGGCTGGATCCAAAAGCAACATTTCCTCATGAGGAAAGCATATTCTTTACATAGAAAAGCTGTTTATACCTTGCATTAAGATCTTGGCACAGCAAAAGTGAAATGACATTGAAAGATGTATTTCCAATTGCATGAAAACTAATATAAAATCCTGACAATTATAGTACTGAGTGAATTCTTAGGCAGGTGCCTGCAGAATATCAGTGGTGGCAGTTGTCCTTCCATTCACGTTCTTAGGATATAATTCAATAAATCAAGGTTTACAGAAAACATAAAAATAATTTTATATGCAGTTGAAAGTCTAAACCTATGGCTTTAAACTAGTTTTGTTTCACTGGCACCAACAGGACTAAGCAAGCTTAAATTCAAGTATTTATGTTTAATTGGAATGTGAATTGTGGTATTAATGAGTTACACCGGATTTGAAAATGCTGGTGTTACTTTTTTTCTCTTCTGAAACTTGCTGCTTCAAGCTCAAACAACATCTTACCATTTACATCAGCAGAAAAAAGAAAAACTGGTAAAAACCTACCTGAAGTACAGAGTAAAACAAGAACTAAAGGCATTTGTAAGAATAGTGGACTCCAGAGGTAGTATCCACTGAATGAACTAGAACCAAGATCCATTAAATATAATATGAAACTTCATTCCTAGAGAAGTCAAGTAAGCTTTAACCTTAAAATGTACATGATATCATAGTATGAAATCAATCCTTTTCAAAGCTTTGAATTTCATTGCCTCATGGGGAAAAATTCCAGCTTCCCACTCTCAGCAAAAAATAACCTGGATACTAAAAGACACATCATGATACAGTATCATTTACTTTGCTTTCAAGTATAAGGGCTTACTAACTTGCATTATATTTTGTAAAATATGCAACATAGCTACTAGCTAACAGCTAATTACTGCTGCCCTCCAAAGAACAGGACACAGCCAGCAAATGCCATTTATTTTTTAAAGGTTATTAATCAGAAGTGGACAATGCACCAGATTCAATAGAGTCACAGGGGCAGTTTTTTTAAAATCCTACTGTATTTTATGGAAGGGAAGAAAGGTGGTAAAGGAAACCATAAATTCACATTAAAAACAAACTCACATTACCTGCAACAAATAATTCTAGTTATTTTTTAAAAAAGAACAGCTTTTCTCCTCACCAGGGACTCATTTGAATAGGCTCTGAAACATAGAACCACATTCTCCCCAAGCTCAGATGCTATCAACCAAACTGTTTGTGTAAATTTATTATCTGTGACAAACATAGTTTAAGAAGATGGCAGATTTTCACATTAAGCAGTAAAAGAACGCTTAACATTGGAAATCTGTATAACAATTTGAGAATAAAAAGCATTATTATAATCTCTCAACTCTTCTGCCAACCCGTCTTCCCAATGACCTTCTGTAAGAAACCTAATTCTTAAGTCATGCAAAGCTAAAGCCTGTTTTTCAATTTATCCAAGATTTGCTCACCTGAAGAAAATTAGTGAAATTATAGCATTCTACATAACAGGCTACCACTATCAAACTAAAGTGAAAGAGGACAACTAACCCAACTTTTTCATTTCATTGCACAATGTGTGGATGAGAAAAAAATTTTTTTACTGTATATAATTTTGACCTTGCCTAGGTCCTTTGCTACCATCCCTCATTTTTAAATTAAGCACACACTTCTGCTGGGTACAAGCCTGTCCTTGGCCACAATTTAGGTGATACAAAACAGAGCATCTTTACCCATAGGTGCAATAAAGCCTCAGTGAACTGAATTATAATTTCACGTATAATGCCCAACTAATGGAACCCTTTCTAACATTTACCAAAAACCATTTAGTAACCTTCATAATAAATGCAGCTCAATCCCTACAAGCCCATCTGTTACCAAAAGTACTTGGGAAAGGCAGCAACTTCTGTTTTTTGCTTGATCTCCAGGCATCAAACAACAGCATTTCTATTTGATAGCATCAGTGTGCAAATTTTAAACACTTAGAAATGTTTCAAGTGCCATTTCACTAATTAATGTTGTTTCTGGCAAAAGCTTAAATGTGATCCCCTGTTGTCAGAAGTAGTAATATATGCTTGAAGAAGACCTCCAAATGATCTTAGCTCTATATGCCACAGTCATCAAGATAGACCCTTCATAATCACTGCCCGGAGGGGGGGGGCAGGGGGAGACATGATTAGTGAGATAGGAAAAGCTCAGGGCAGACATCTTGCAATCAAACCAGGCATCCAAAGCAGAATTTTTTACTGAGAAAGCAGTTCAATGTGTAGATGTGTTGCGGCGCTCATCTCGCTCTATAGGCCGAGGGAGCCAGCGTTTGTCCGCAGACAGCTTCCGGGTCATGTGGCCAGCATGACAAAGCTGCTTCCATCGAACCAGAGCAGCACACGGAAATGCTGTTTACCTTCCCGCCGGAGCGGTCCCAATTATCTACTTGCACTTTGATGTGCTTTCGAACTGCTAGGTGGGCAGGAGCTGGGACCGAGCAACGGGAGCTCACCCCATTTCAGGGATTTGAACCACCGACCTTCTGATCAGCAAGCCCTAGACTCTGTGGTTTAACCCACAGCGCCACCTGGGTCCCTATAACATGCTACACAGAGAGAAAAATAAGTATAGCTTCTTAGAAGTGAAGTCTTACAATACTACCGTAATATTTTAAAATATTTGAGGGTTTCTACAAGCATATGGGAAAGGAATGATGCAGTAAAAATTGTGCACTTGGACTTCCCATAATCTTTGGCCTATAAAATTGAACAACACTCACATGTGTAATATCATAAATGGATTATATTGTCCTTGACGACCTCACTAATTACTTCTGACTCCAGGTCATTTATGAACAATTAAAGTTGGAATTTTAATCTTTGAGCTATTCAGTTTACTTAAGATTATACTAGGAAATATTTTAGGGTCCAAAAACTCACTAAAATGTGCTATATTATTGGAAAACAACAAATACTGGAAAACAGTATTTATGGGTCGTATCCAACATTAGTTGTAATCAGAGTAGACCCATTCAAATTAATTGGCATTGCTAACTTAGTTACATTTATTTCTGTGGGTTTACTCCATGTATAACTTTGCTGAATACAATCAAAAGTTAGGAATGTAGAATGACGCAATTTTAATAAAGGTTGAAACTGAAAAGGCCATGTTGGGAAGGAATGAAGTGTTGAAACTAAAACGATGACATGGCTTCAAATCAGGGATTTTACTAGTTACTTTGGAAAACTGTCTATAATATGGAAACCACATAAAACCTAGAAAGAACTGGAAAATGTAGTGTGCATGCACACGAAAGCTCATAACAATGACAAACTTAGTTGGTTTCTAAGGTGCTACTGGAAGGATTTTTATTTTTATTTTGTTTCGACTATGGCTACCTACCTGTAACTGGAAAATGTAGTTAGACCTGTTGGTCATTCTAGATCAGGCATTTCAGAAACACCTTCTTTTCTGTATCTAATGCTTTTAGGGACCACATAGGTTATTCTAGGCAGCTCACAGACCTATAGACATACGAAGATCAAGGAAGATCCACACATTCATTACAAATGTCACTGTATAATGTTGCAGGGTATAACATGATGCTGTAGAATAATAATAATAATAATAATAATAATAATAATAATAATAATAATAATAATAATAATTTATTATTTATACCCCGCCCATCTGGCTGGGTTTCCCCAGCCACTCTGGGCGGCTTCTAACAGAAACATTAAAATACACTAATTTCTTAAACATTAAAAGCCGCCCTAAACAGGGCTGCCTTCAGATGTCTTCTAAAAATCTGGTAGCTGTTTTCCTTGTTGACATCTGATGGGAGGGCGTTCCACAGGGCAGGCGCCACCACCGAGAAGGCCCTCTGCCTGGTTCCCTGCAATTTGGCTTCTCGCAATGAGGGAACCGCCAGAAGGCCCTCGGAGCTGGACCTCAGTGTCCGGGCAGAACGATGGGGGTGGAGACGCTCCTTTAGGTATATTGGGCCGAGGCCAGTGATTCATTAGGAGTTTATTGATCACTGGGTTTTCACTTGATTGCATTCAAGATTTTGCCAGTAAGAATTCACTGGCTGGTATCTATACACAGCTTTCAGATATCTCTAAATACATTTATACACTGCTTTTAAAAATTGCAAACACATCTAAGTGGAATATAGAGGAGGGTCTCTGTCAGATCACAGACTGCGGAAAAACTGGTATGAAAAATGGTTGCCTCGGAGGTATCCAGGGCTTTAATCATCAGCCCCACTCAGTTTGGTGCCATCTGCAAACTTGAGCACCCCCTCTATTCTCTTCCCCAAGCCATGTTAAAGATGGGTCCTTCATGCACACAACTATTTCAGGATATTTTTGACAGGTAATAGCAATTGTGGGCTTATATTTGAGGCTGGATTTTACCAGATGCTGCAGTAAAACATCAGGAGATGGTTACTTCCATCACACCCTGTTATAGTGAGTTTCCTAGCTACATCTGGCTGTTTAGACCGAGTGCTTTCTAGACTGATCTTTACTGATGGGATATTTAATAAGGTAGTCATGTGGTTCTTAATATAGCAGAGTTCCCAGTTGATATGTTTAGGAGACAGAACATCTAAACACCATCTAAACACCACTGCATACATTCTTAGTAAGAACTGGGGAAGGTTTAACTACATATCTTTTCTTCACTGATAAACATTTCAGATCTTTTTACAAGATATTTTCTTCATGTCCTGCTGTGCACAGTCTGGCAACAAAGAAAATGTCACATGCAGCTAAAAAGGATTTTAAAAAAGGAATCTCATGCAAATGATGTGTTTGTAACTTTGGAGCTGGCTTAAAGCTTAGGAGGAGGAGATGGCAGCATCATTATCAGAAGTTGCCCAGAGTGATTGTTTGATTGGGATAAATAATGGTGAACAGATTGAAGTGATGAAGGTAAAGAATAGTAGGCTAATGTGTGCATGGGTTGGGGGCCAAAAACAGAAACAGACTTGAAAGGGGGGGTGCAAGGGAGTGAATGAGAAGTGTATTAACTTGGGGGTGCTGGGGAGGCAACCACCTGAGACTTGGAAGGGTGGCAGTGGGTCATGTGAGAATATCCAACAGCAGTAGTCATATCTCAACAATTTTTCTTTTAAAAAAGAGTCTTATTCACCTTAGGATTTGCAATGTTGCTGAACCTTGAAATGTTAAAAAATAATCCTACTTAAATCATATATTCAGTCTGTCCAAACAGAAGCTGTGCAGTATTTAGATACTGGAATGCCCCCCAGATAATTTTAGAAAAAGTTGATAAAAAAGTGGACTCATAATCTGGTGAACCGGGTTCACTTCCCCGCTCCTCCACATGCAGCTGCTGGGTGACCTTGGGCTAGTCACACTTCTCTAAAGTCTCTCAGCCTCACTCACCTCACAGAGTGTTTGGTGTGGGGGAGGAAGGGATAAGGAGAATGTTAGCCACTTTAAGACTCCTTAGGGTGGTGATAAAGTGGGGTATCAAATCCAAACTCTTATTCTTCTTGACAATTTTGAAAGAAAATGTATATAATCTGATGCATTCAGATACTTACTTTCTCTACAATAGCAGTTCCTATAGCCTAGCATTCTTATTTTACTGTATGTTTTTTAATGGTTATCGTCATATAGTGCTACTCTGTAAATAAATTGCATAAGTAGAATTAAAATTGTTGCCATGTCTGCATATTTCCCTCAAGATCCTTATTTGTTTACACCAAATTGACTGTTACCCCAGAGATGATCCCAAAACACTGAGATAAAGCAACCTTTACAGGAATCTTATCTGGCAGCCAATTCAAATTAGGAGTCTGAACTTCACCTTCATCAACATATCAGAAAAAAATATCTGTGTAATACATATTTTATAGTCATCCTGGTATTTTTATTTTTATTCCACGTAGGAAACTCCAAATTTAAACCTGTCCCTTGTTCAGATCAACAAATGGGCAAACCAATGTAGAGATTCTACACATTATATTCAATTACCTAAGACAAACCTTAGCAGCAAACTGTACATATTACCTAATATTTCATTCCAAAAGATAACTGATCATAGAGTTGAAGGGGACTCGCAGGCTATCCCATTCAAGCCCCTGTTTGATGAAAGAAATAAAGAGCTACAGCAAGATGTTTAAAATAAGTATTTCTGTAAAAAATACAGTGTGCATGGAAAATCCCATATACTAAGTAATTGCTCTAGCAGAACAACTTACATAAGTGCAACAAAATATCTCATTCAGTGCTCCTACAGAATAACCCTCCAAATAAACACCAGAGAGTTGGGGTGTAAGTAGATTTAAGTAGATGTGAGTAGATTTGGGGTGACAGAGAGAGGAGAGTGAGGGAAAAGTTCCATTCTACTCATGGAAATTGTTTTGCTCACACAATGACTTACAGTAGTTGGATACAACCCAATAACATCCCAGAGACAGAAACAAGAACTTAGACAAATGATGCTGACCTTGATTTCTGATTTTGTGTATAGAAACAAACAAACAATTCATTCCAACCAGAATATTTATTTCCCTTACAGGAATGGAGTTTTTATTCATTTCAAAGTCTCTGGCCTTTTTACACAATTTTTTTTTTAAGCCAGCAACTCTGTAATTGCCTTAGCAATGCCAGAACAGTGTCTGATCCTAATAGGTTAGCATTGATCACTCTAAACCAATTGGTTCCTTCATTAGAGGGAAACAAGAATATAAAAAAGGCAGGTGGTTGTTGCACAGGTAGGTGGACTGCATTGCCTCTTAACTCGCTTTCCCCTCATTAACAAACAGCTGATCGATCAAGCGCCTGCTCAGAATCCCCAAAAACTATTAATCATGTTTGATGCTTAAAAAAACCCTGCTGAAAGTAAAGAATATTCCATACTTTATATTCTGAATTCTATCTGCAGACCCTGCTCCCTCTTCCATTTCTTCAAAAACTACTTGTTTTTCTCACATTTCATTTTGCAGGAACAATGAAAAAAACAATCCCCATTAGCTCAGTTATTCCTAAGTAAGAATCTTTGGATCCGGACACTTCATTCCAAGTGCTTCAGTATATTGAGCAAGCTAATGAGGGACAGAGGGTAAAAAGGGATAAGCGGAGGGCAGGAACAGGAGAAGAACACCAAAGGGAAGAAAGTAGAGAAGGTACAGAAGATCCAAAGTTAAAGAAAGGGCAACAGAGAAAATCAATGGTGGGGAACTGTGATGTGGAAGTCCTGCTGTTCTAGTTTAGCATGCATATACATTTTAAAGAAAAGGTGCGGCTTTATTGAGAAATAAACATTGTCCACTTTCTATTTCACACTATTAGGGAAGGGAAAACTAAACATTATACTTCTATCCCACCCTTTATAGATCTATAACAGAGTTCAGTGGTGCACCGTTCTGTGATTTCGTTTTCTTATTCCCGTCTGCAAGAGAAGCTACAGAACAGGTCTCTTACCAAATGAGCTTATATATATATATATATATATATATATATATATATATATATATATATCACACACACACACACACACACACACACACACACAAAGCTATTCAAAGTTCTGAAGTCTGCAAGAATTGTGAATGCTCAGCTGTGTACTATTTCTAGAGGGCAAACAACTGCAGATTATGTCTGAAAACAAGCATGAAAATCGCACCCATAAAACCTTTCAGTGCTTCTTCGTTTCCCCCCTTAAACTTATGCTTGGAATGTAACAAAACATTATGAAATGTGCCTCACAGATCTCTCCAAGGCTATATTTGATGAACAGAAAGAAAATGAGAGAGAAGAAAACATATTTTAAAATATTTAGCAATATAAAAATGCTTTTTCTTTTTCCCATTTCATTATGCCTCCTTCCATAGCTGCCAAGTTATCCCTTTTTTAAAGGGAAATTCCCTTATGCTGAATAGGCTTTCTCGCGAGAAAAGGGAAAACTTGGCAGCTATGCCTCCTGCATATTACAAACGTGTAAAGTAGCAGCAGGAAATGGTAAATAGCTTTAACTTCTGAGATCAAGAATGTATGTGAACTGAACATAAAATCCAGTGTTTTTTTGGTGTGTGTTTTTTAATGCTTTTAACTGCCAGTCTATAGCCAGTGACTTTCAATCTTCAGTTTCTCATATTGCTGCATTTAGAGGATACAGAGGGTCAAACAAAATGTTGAGTTTTATGGTGTTCCTGGAAGTCAATAAAATAATAATAATAATAATAATAATAATAATATTTGTACCCTGCCCATCTGACTGGGTTGCCTCAGCCACTCTGGGCAGCTTCCAGCATATATAAAAACATAGTAAAACATTAAACCTTAAAAAGCTTCCTTATACAGGGCTGCCTTCAGATGTTTCCTAAATGTACAATTACTCATCTGATGGGAGGGCATTCCACAAGGTGGGTGCCACTACTAAGAAGGCCCTCTGCTGGGTTCCCTGTAGCTTCGCTTCTCACAGTGTGGGAACCGCTAGAAGGCCCTCAGTGCTAAATCTCAGTGTCCGGGCTGAATTATGGGGGTGGAGATGCTCTTTCAGGTATACAGGGCCGAGGCTGTTAGGGCTTTAAAAGTCAGCACCAACACTTTGAATTATGTTTGGAAACATACTGGGAGCCAATGTAGGTCTTTCAGGATTGGTGTTATATTGTCTTGGTGGCCACTCCAGTCACCAGTCTAGCTGCTGCATTCTGGATTAATTATAGTTTCCGGGTCACCTTCAAAGGCAGCCCCATGTAGAGTGCATTGCAGTAGTCCAAGTGGGAGATAACTAGAACATGTACCACTCTGACGAGACAGTCCATGGGCAGGTAGAGTCTCAGCCTGTGTAGCAGATGGAGCTGGTAGACAGCTGCCCTGGACACAGAATTAACCCGACTCTATGGACAGCTGTGAGTCCAAAATGACTCCCAGGCTACGCACCTGGTCCTTCAGGGGCAGTTACCCCATTCAGGACCAGGGAGTCTTCCACACCTGCCCACCCCTAATATAGTAAGATAAAAGAAACTAATTCAAATCAAAACAAAAATAGAGAAAGAAAATGAAAACACAGAGTCCTCTCCCAAAGGTAGATCTTAGTCCTTGTCTCACACAGAAGGGGGTGGACCCTCCCAGTTCTCACCTGGGACCTTCCCTTTCTTCTCCCAGTCTTTCACCTTGGGAGATCTTCCCTTCCCTGTTTCTCACACAGCCAGGAATCACCTTCATGTGTGTACAATCCTTTCAGTGACCCATTGTAGAAGACACCAAAAGAAACAAAACAGAAGCAAAAGCGAAGAATTTTGATCCACCTACCTTCCCCCCACCTCTCTCCCACAAGCACACAGACCTACATAGAATTGTGTGTAGGCATCTCTTGTCAGGTATAAGCTGACAACCAATCTAGAAACTATCCTCAGGTCCTTCACTCTGAAAATGCTAGCAAGGTAAATGCATTAACAGGTGCCTTTAAAAGAAGCTGTATCAACCTTTCACTAACACATTGCATTCATCTTCAAAAGGATGAACGAGTCTTATTTAAAAGTTAAATATGGTTCCCTTGACAGCAATAGCTTCTGAGTAGGAAACAAATCTTATAATTATGTCACAGCTGCTTCATAAAATTGCTTTTCTGCTTCCTTGTACCTGGTGCCATTGATATGGGTATAAACATTATAGGAAGGGGGAGACAATCAAGAGGATGTAGAAGCATCCAAAAATAAGTGGGGGTGTAATACACACTAATAGTTTCCTTACTTTTGGTATCAAAAATCAAGAGACTGGGTCAGTTCAGATAAACTGCCAAAGCATGATTTGGAGCATCAGAAATGACTCTCATGCTTGCGTGCTCCATCTTTTCATATATTCTAATTTTCTCACTTCCTGACATGGGGTGGGGGTGGGGTGGGGGCAGGGGCAGGGAAGCAGCAATTCTGGCTTGGTTTGCACAAACTGATTTGTCAGATATTAACATTATGTCAAATTACAGCTCTAGTCTCACAATCTTTATGGTCACAGAATCAACTTTTGAAGGTGGGAGTAAGATTGACCACACCTTTGCTAGGGCTCTGGATTACATTTTCAGGTTTACATTCATATAACCGGACACCCAGAGCAGTCCCATTCTCAGGTTCCCTTGAATCTGGAAAGGGCGAGCAGCCAATTCTGCCTTCCCCTCCGTATGTTAAATTCTACATATCCTGGAAAAGGTGAAAATAAGGCTTATGCTTTGATTAAGTTAAAGAAAGAAAGCCTGAAGCTCATTTCCTATCCCCCGCCTGTCTAATTGACAGGTTCTTTTTCTCCATTTTGCATGCAGGGCTACAAAAGTAGTAACATTAATGCTTTGCTCACTTGTTACTTTCAAGGAGTAAATCTGAACCCAGTAATAACCATGGGTGCTACAACCCACCATTCATCAAATGGAGTAAACCAGTGAACCAATATGGTGTACAAAGTTTATTCAAATAAAAGATTTCTAAAAATATGCAAACGATCATCTTCTTTCAATCCAGGAACAGATTGAGGGATTAGATAAATTCTCAGTTCACAACTGTTCATTATTTTCTCTGCATAGTACGGGATGGGAGATGCAAAGGCCCAGTACAGTTTATGGGGTGAAATCTTGCTTCAGAAAGCAACAACTAAATAGGCCTATGTATGTTTTGCAAGATCTGTCTAGTCTTCCTCCAATAGAAAAGATCCATTATGTACATGCACACAAAACATATACACCCCACAACTTGCCCCCCCTTTTCCTTAGCAAACATCAAGAACATCTTCAACTCTGCTCTTCTTGTGGATAGGGAATTGTGTGTGCAACCTTGCGCAATCCATGTTTAACCCTTTGTGTGTTCAGGTGAATGTTTGGATTGTGTCAGTATCGTTCATGATTCGTGTTCAGCTTGGTTTGTGCCAGACTCTAGCAAGGTGAAATTCTCTCAGTAATTGTCAATTCTACTCAAGTTGAACTGAATCAATGTTATTAATTTCTTTCCCTCTAATTTGCATATCACAATTATATTTGAGTGAAAGCTGAAATTAAATATAAAGACACTTAAATAGACAATTAAATATATCAAGACTTAATAGGCACTATTACAATTAAAGGATTATAATCATTAGAATTACTGGTCTTCCTATTTTGACGACGGTTTTGCTATGCTTCTAAAATTGTTTAGCCTACATTTCACCGAAGTTAAGGAATTGAACTACCACATAGCGATATTTTCTATTTCCATTTTGTTCACTTGTTCTCTCATCGAACCCATAATGCACCAAAAGGCCTCAATTTTCAGCAATCTATTTCAAGTTTTAAAATAACAGAGCCATTACTTACTGTCTTTGCAGAAATTCCATTTACTCAGATGCATAAATGTGAGCAACAAGATTAAAATACTATAAACCAACAATCTTTAAATAAAAGTTACAGGTGGGTAGCCGTGTTGGTCTGACGCAGTCAAAACAAAATAAAAAAATCCTTCCAGTAGCACCTTAGAGACCAACTAAGTTTGTCATAGGTATGAGCTTTCGTGTGCATGCATAAAAGTGCTATGACAAACTTAGTTGGTCTCTAAGGTGCTACTGGAAGGATTTTTATTTATTTATTTTTAAATAAAAGCTAATCAATACATGTAGTAAATAAATAGCAGAACTGAGTGATTCTGAAGAACTTCAGTTAATACTTTTAACAAATTGGGGGAAATAAGTCCCATTAATTAAATGCTACAGAATTTGGGAGAACATTAACAACCTTTCACCTAAGCTCAGCTAATACCAGTAACTGGATCGCTGACAGAATTAGGCCTTAAGGGACTTCTCAATCATAGAATTGTAGAGTTGGACGGGAACCTGAGAGTCATCTAGTCTATCTCCCTGCTATGCAGGAATCTCAACGAAAACATCCATTTTAATCCAACCTCTGATTAAAAACCTCCAATGAAGGAGAGTCCACCACCTTCCAAAGGAGTCCATTCCACTGTCAAACAGCTGTTACCATCAGAAAATTCTTCCTGATGTTTAGTTGGAATCCTGCGGCACCCACTTGTCACTGTTTTCCAGGATTATGAGGACCCATTAGTGAGCACTCTTTGGGTTTCGTCAGTCAACCAGCTACAAATCCACTTAACAGTTACCTAGTCCAGCCCACATTTTTACCAGCTTCTCAGCAGGAAATGTCATGGGGGACTTTGTCAAAAGCATTACTGAAATCAAGTAACACTGCATCAACAGTATTCCCCTGATCCACCAAGCTTGCAACTCCATCAAAAAGAAAGAAAGAAATGAGGTTCATCTGGCCTGATGAAACTCATGCTGGGTCTTAGTAATCACAGCAATCTTTTCTAAGCGCTCACAGACTGGCCATTTAACTATTTGTTCTTGTACCTTTTCTGGTATCCACATCAAGCTGACCAGTCAGTAGTTATCTGGGTCTTGTTTTTCGGTTTTTGAAGATGGGGGCATTTTTCCACCTCTAGTCTGCAGGGTCCTCACCTGTTCTCAAAGAATCTTCAAAGATTATAAACAGGCTCTGAGATTACATCCACAAACTCCTTCCGTAACCTTGGGTGCAGTTCATCAGGCCCTGGAGATATGAATTCACTTAAAGTAGCTAGTGGTTCCCTGACCACCCCTATTCCTATCTGGGGCTCCAGCTCCCCCCTTGCATTGTTTATTCTGTTATCACCAGGTTGGGCACTGCTTTCCTTTTGGGTGAAGACAGAAGCAAAGTAGGTGTTGAGCACTTCTGCTTTCTCTCTGTCACCCAATAGCATTTCTTCTCCTCCTCCATGCAGAGGACCTACTACTTGCTTGTTGCTTTGAACATAGCCAGATAAACTTTTTAAAATCAGTTTATTAGTATCAGTTAAAGGAGTTGTTGCCTTTCACCAAGTCTGAAAACATCCTGGAAGCCTCCAATATGCAATGCTTAGTTGTACAAACATGCAGCATAGAAACTACTAGCAGACACCTATACTGATGAACAGTCCGAACCACCATCTCACTGCTATTCTGAGTTATGCTGTGCTGATTCAGAGGTGGATTTATTAAGGTATACACACTGTTTTCTTGCTAACAGGTCCTCTGAATCAAGTAACTTTTTATTATGCTGTCCCTTTGGAAGTAGTCTGAAAAATATTAATAGCATTAGTTATATTTTGACCTGCTGTTTGATCTATAAAACGTGAACAGCAGCTTCTTCTCAATATGTGCAACCACCAAGGGACAGAGAACAACAAACTGCTAAGTCAGGAAAAGTATTGGAGTCAGGAGAAGTATTGCACTCTGTGCATTCAATTGTTCATAGCTTTGTATAGAAGGCAAAGTTATGGGAGGATATTAGAAATGTTTATGAAACTATCTCCCTTTGGATTCCTTCACAGATTCTTGTGATCTGACTTACCTAATCTTGTCTGAGAGTGTGTTGGCAAGTCAGTATTCTTCTCAAAAGATTCTGGGACTTTGTTCATAGTCCTGCACATCTTCTCCCTCCCCTTTACAGATTGCCTAAGCACAGATGTCCATATCTATATTCCTTAGATCAAAGATGGAGACCCTGGTCCTTTAGACACTGTGGGCTCACTCTTGCTCCCCCTCCTCTGCCACTCCTGGTAATCTCATCTTCCTCTGCTCTGTGTGTGCATGTGCAAGAGCAGGGGAGAGAAAGAGAGAAATAGAAAATGCTAAGTGCCCCTATCCACTACCAGCATGTGGCTGCTGACAGATTGCACATGAGAGGATGAGGCCTTCAACATAAATAAGATTCCACACCCCTGGCTTAAATAATAATGGCATGTAAACTCTTTAAGTGATTAAAAAAACTTCTTTTTGTGTGCTGTTTTAATTAACTCACATTAAGAAGCTCTAAGAAGGGTGGGGGAGAGAGATACAAAGTGAAAACTTCTGGGGATCCAGCAAACCCAAAATTAATTTTAGAAAATTTCAAACTTGAAACTAGAGGGCAGCAAATCTGAAGTACAAAAAAACCCCAAAGTGGGATGGGGGACATCCACGCAGTCCCAGAAAATAGTTCAAAAGGCACTCCCACAGAAGACTTACTCAGATATTTATATAATATTTATATCGCAAGTCTCCATTTTCATGTAAGAGAGAGTTTGCAAGGATGAGTACAAGTGACACAATGTAACAAAACAAAGCAAAACATATAGCAAAGTACAGTATGTACTTGAACTCTCATGTATTGATTGAGCTAACTGGTTACACTTCTCCCCTCTCACTCCTTGACATTGGATGTGTAAATGACTCATGGAAAAAACCTCTAGTGGATAAAGTTATTCATGTCTATGGTGAGTTGCAGTTCTATAACCAGAATCAATTCAGAGCTTAAATGATGGCATGGGGCAGGCAAAAATAAGATTTGCAGTAGAACCATTTATAGATATTGCACTTGTCCCCACCTAAACTAAAGCTAGGACCAGACTATTTCTGGGTACGGAGGAGCTAGGAAGAGATGGAATAGCAGTGTTAAATGAAAGCCCATCAGCAAATGACTTATAGTTATAACCAGCCTGCTATGCAAACTGTTTGGTCGGAAACCAGTCCCATCTAGGTCTCATTGAAGACCAAATCCACTCTAGAGCTCCACTGATCAACCTTCCACAAAAATATTAATAAGCAACTTATAACAAGCAATGCATATAAATTATTAAATAACTATACTAACATGAAAAAGAGGTGCTTTCTGCTAATAGAATTAATTATGTATTTAATCTTCTCATTCAACTTAACTTGACATGTGGAGCCTGCAAATTCCTGTTTAAGAAATATGGGTTGCATTTGTTTAGCAGGGAAGCATGTAATAGGACTTTGACAAAGCCACAGATCATTTCTGAACAGCAGATTTGGGTAAAACAATAAATTAGGAAGCACTTTACACCAACAAGGGTTCACCTCTGGCAGCCTAGTTTTATAGTTTAATCTTTGTTATGTAGTTGAATCTTACAAGTTATATAGTTTAATCTTACTAGTTATATAATTTAATCTTAGCTGTTAGGTAGATTTGCAGCTGGTTGACTGACTGAACCCAAAGAGTGCTCACTAATGATTTCTCAACATCCTGGAAAAAAGTGACAAGTGAGGTGCCACAGGGTTCTGTCCTGGGCCTGTTGTTGTTCAATGCGTTTATAAAACTTCGATGGAGGAACTGAGGGGATGATCATCAAATTTGCAGATGACACCAAACAGGGAGGGGGGTAGCTTGTTTCAACAAAGCGTATTTCAGGTTAGTCATACTTCGTCTAGGTTTGGATGTCAAAAGCTAAACTAATATGGAAGCAAATGCTTTCAAACTCATCCTTGCAGCCATGGTAGAGAGGAAATGCAGGACTCCAAGTCTTGCCTAATGTTATGAGGATGAGCCACAGCAAGCCTGGGGCTCGTGGACTTCCCTTCTGCCCCCCAGAGCTAGAAAAGGGGAAAGACAGCCCCCTTACTACTTCTCTCCCTTTCCAAATAAAAATACCTTCCAGTGACAGACAAAGTATTCTCTGGTGGGGGTGGGGATTCTATTTTCAGCTGTCATGCTGCCCTACTGAATTTCATTAGTCCTAGCACCTCAAGGAAGGCTCATTATGGAGAAGATACACAGTCTCCAGTTCCAAGAAGTTTTATAGTTAAGTGAAAGGGATTCTAGCCCCTCCAACAAACCTCGGGGGGGGGGCCTTTGTTTCCAGCTAGCTATTTCTGCAGGAAGTAATGATGAGTTCTTCTCCTTTATCAGAGTTTACAAGCTGACAAGCCAAGCTGACTGAGCTAAAATGAGACACCGTCTAGACTGAAGCCATCAGAAATGGAGATACTCAATATTTCAGAAGTTCTGGAAAATGTGGACGGGTTCTGCTTGTCAACATTCCCACCGTCTTATTCTCCTTTGCATTTGATTTAAAGCTCACAAAAAGTTATGAAGAAGATTTTATGTAAATTACCAGAGAAGAGCCTGCAATGAACCTGTCAGTGATACACAGTTTCCCTTCCGTTCTTTCACAAGTTATGCTTTATGGGGAAACAAGAGATAATATTTCAACAAAGCCTGCTGCATTTTCTTCACCTCTATGCGCCTAACAAATTCTCAAGAGAAATCTTAAGGACATACCTGAACACTTTTCGCTACTGAACATTTTCTATGCATTTCATAGTACATTCTTACACAAAACATCAACTAAGAGGGCATCACCACTCATGTATGTAACTCTTTAAAAACATAGCCTGGAACAAATCTGTAAGCCCAACATGGAGATTTAAAGCAACTGTTCATGGAGAAAATAAAAATGTCTAAACAGTTGAAAAACCTTTCTTCTTTCTGGAAGCAACTTTTAGGCAGGTTACACCTTCCACTACCACAACTCTAATTTGTTGTCAAGACCTGCTTTCAATCTGGGATTTTGCCTAAGTATGGTACTGGTTGAGTTTTTCTACTGCTATCTTAAAATGATTAATGGGAATTGGTGAAGAGTAGACTATTATATCTGAAGCTAATGGAAGTTGGTCATTTCTTACTTGATTCCTGGGACTGTGCCTGGCCTGAGACTGTGGATGGGCCTCAAACTATCACACACTACCCTGTACTCCTCCACAGCTTGTCCAATGTAGGTAAAAATTAACAACTGAGTTGGACCAACTAGTTTTATTTTGCACACCTGTGTTCACATCAACTTCTGCCACTCACAAGCAAGATGCAGGAAGGAATGAAGAAACTCTTCTGAGCTCACCCTAAATACAATCTCTGGGGCTAAGAATTAATGGTGCTTGGTGCTACAATGGTGGCTACTGCTGTACATAAGAGAGCGCATTCTGTTGGGAAAAAACAATGTTTCAAAGTGGAAATGCAAATATATATTGAATGAGCCAGAAAACAATATAGACAAAAGATAAATGGCCAAGATCCCAGCACATTCTCCCATCTACCAGATGGGACTTTGCTTGGATGAACCAAGCTGTACCATGGGTGTTATTAGTCTTTGTAGCCCAATTAGTGAAGGAAAACATATCTAACATATTTCACTGATGAGTCACCTTATTACTTTCCACAGCATTTTAGAGTTTGCGTATGATGAAGTGGCACTGAGTAACCTTCACTTACTACATGATCTGGCTACAGATTAAGGGAATATAATTACTTGCCCACAAAACCATCAGAGCAGATGCCAAGGTGTATTGAATAGAATAGAATAGAATCATAGAGTTGGAAGAGACCACAAGGGCCATCCAGTCCAACCCCCTGCCAAGCAGGATTTAACAAAAAAGTTTTCCACCTTTTTCAGTCCATATGTTCTCACAACTTTCACCCTGTTGAGCAGACCACTTTTATATAGCGTTATTTAGACATTCCCTTGGGTTGTTTTCCTTTCCTGAATCCATCAAAAGCATAAAGCTGAATTTGCATAAGTTATGTTTTGGGCTTACTGTACTATATAGGAGAACTATCTCGGAGCTTATTCCAGGAGGTATCGTCAGTGGGACCCCATTCCACATTCTTTTAAGCTCTGCAGACTACTTGTATCATAAGTCATCATCCACATGTGTATTTTTGATATGTATTGTATTCACATTTATAAAGGTCAACAATTGCTCAAATTCAATAGAATCTGCCTACACCCAACCCATTATCGTATTTTCTTGCACAGCTATAACAAAAGGGAATTTGCAGTTTTTATGATTTAATTTAAACTGAGAAACAAAGTATTTCTCTTTTAGTTTTGGTACTATGAGCAGAGGTCCAATGACTAAACTCGCCTCTTTCACTCCTTTCCCCAACAATGCCCCTCTCCCCCAGCAACCCTCCAAAGTAGATTTAGGGGAGGGGCTAAGGCTGAAGGCAGAAGAGAAGAAGAGGAACTCCCATTTGCACAAGCAGGGTGCTACAATTGGATATCATCCATGTTGCTGAATTGCATGTAATTTTGAAGTGGTCCCTAAAATTTCATTTATGAACAACATGAATCTGTGCACGCTTGTAGATGAATAGTTCAACTTATACAGGGTTAGATTCAAGTCTAACTGGCCATCAAATTGTACACAAATAATTCTCACTCATTTATTTCACCATTTAAAGGGTGGGCATCTTGTCTGAAAAGTTCCCACCTCAAACAATCTAACGAAAATGTCACTAGGTAGCAATAAAGTCACATTTTATTATATGATTCACTGCTTTTTCTTTAATATGCAATGAATAAAGCTGTAAATTGGGGGGGGGGCATTTTCCACAATTTCTTCCATTAAATTCCGTTTTTTAAAAAGCTTTGTTTCAGCATTGAAGAGTTTGTGGTTTTTATGACAATAGCTATTTATTTTATTTCCCACTGACGATGCTCAAGAAATTCACTGGGTCCAAACTCACTTGATCCAATCACAAAAAATGATAGCAGATTTTAATTCCTCACATCCAAAAACATATTTCTAAGACCCCTCTCTAAAAAATTTACAAAAAAGTAAGTTTCACTCCCTGAATTGATACACTTAAAGACATGCTGAATTTGAAAAATCCCTATTTTAGGGAAGCAGCATGCAGATAAAGCAAGACTTCCCTTTTGAGTGCCAGTTCTCCACCTAAAGCATTTTGAAAACAGCACTGCCGAGACATAGATCCCACAAAGAAGAATCCATAAAACCTTGTGCAACATTAGAGAGAAAGAACTGTTAAAATATACTTAAATCACAAGAATTTGACAGTCCTGTATTATTTATTAAATGCAGAAGTCGAAATAAGTGTTGAATCAGTTTACAATTTTATCATCCAAATTACCAGCAAAGGGTCAGTGTCACTGTCTCCCACTAGTTAAATGCCAATAACATAAAGGGGGCAAAGAGAATGAGAATAGGTAGAAATATTTCCATACAGAACAAAAACAAAAAGAACCTCATTTTGCTGTCATAAATGCTGGCAATTTCTTCTTAATGTTAAGAAAAAATAATGTTAAAGAAGTGTCAAGCTAGACATCATAGCACACATGATGGCTTCACATGGAAAGAGCAATAAGCCTTTCTAATAGATTTTTCTGCATCAATGCAAATACGGCAACTAATGATATGAAAATATTATGACTGAACTGCAGTTCTTCTTCTGGCCTTTTGAAACCTTTTCTTTCTTAATTGAGTTTAAGCTGCTTTGTGGACTAGAAGAAATGTTACAAACAGACTTGTCAATAATGACAAGGGAAAACGACGCTTAGTGACAACTTCTGAAAGCCTCAGAGAATGCAGGTACATTGCTCACGGATAGCCTTAGGAGTCAATCAACAAAGCTTAGCAGTGCTTCATTATGGAACACATCTCCCTGCCAACTTGTCCTAAGGAAACTGCACAGATTCCACTACTCTAGTAGTAATATTTAGCAGTATTTGCAGTCATAGCACTGTATTTGCATTTATATTAACCCCTCACTCAACCTTGAAGTCGGAATACATGAAACAGCAGCAACGATATATCAAGAGATTCACAAAGAAGCCATCTTAGCTCATATATACTGAAAAAAGGACAACAACCACCTCCCTTTCCTACATAATTTTATGTATCTTTGGGCATGTGATTATTATGGCACCTCAGGGAAGGGGGAGCAGGAGGATACAACCCCCCAAGAGAAGAGGGTACTAAAATGAAAGCCACCTGGAGGCTGTATGATATGATAGGATGGGATATATATATTTACAGAAAGGCATTTGCTAATTTTCAGTTTGCAAGTGGAAAAATCTTATCTACAGTTGTTATTTTCAATGTAATCCCAACATTTATTGAAGCCGCATAATTAACATAAAACAAAGAGAACAATTGTTTCCAATATGCCTTTCTTTTCTTTTCCCACAGTATGAAATGTGGAGTTGACCTTGAAAATGTCAAGAGATAAGGCCTCTAGGCAAAGGATAAAGCAGTGAATATTCTTCTAGTTTCATCTGTTTTTTGTAATACAAATCAAGCAGGGATATAAGCAAAACAAAAATAAATGTTTGCAGTTTTCTGACTTTCTGCACTGTGTTTGGTTTAGTCAGAACAGTCCACATTCCCATCTAGGAATAGTTTTCAGACGGCTCTAAGTAGAAATTTCTAAACAAAGTACTGAATTTTTGAAGGATTAAAACTACTGAATTCAAAATAATCTGGCAGATGATTTTTTGAAAATTATTATTCAGATGCATTGCTTAGGCCATATGTTATATGCTGTGATGTTGAAATTGACTACAAAATCATTACAAAGGATGGTATCCGAAGAAGTCATCCAGTTAAATGCAATGACTTCTGCCTGTGCAATAGGACTTCCTTTTTTCCATGTCCCCTCAAAATTTGTTCTGGAGACTCCCCCAACTCTACAAAGCAGATTTAGGATGACAGGTGAAGAGAGGAGGTCCTGTTGCACAAGTAGAAACCCTTTCACTAAAAGGACGGCTTCACTGGATACAACTCAAGATCATTATCTTTAAATTAGGCATCCAAGCTTTCCTGCCATTCTTCAACCCCAGCAGTTTCTTTATGCAACTAGATTTTGCATTTTCAGGGAGCTCAGGTCTATACTGAACTGTCAAACCCACAGATCTGTTTGGAACATAGGGATCTGGCTTATATCGAAGTCATACCTTTTGTATATATTACATTTATCTCATCTCTTTCCTCCAAGGAGCTCTGAGCAATGTGCATGGTTCTTCCACTACCATTTTATCTCACAATCCTGTGAAGCAAGATAGGCAGCAAGACAATGACTGCCCCAAGGCCATCCAATGGCTGAGTGGGCATTTGAACCTGGGCCTTCCTAGTCCTACTCTATTACTAACCACTAAACCACACTAGCCCTAAATCACTTTCTATGCTATGATTCTATGGTGTGTCCGTTTGCTACAGTGTGGAAGGGTTTTCCAAGTTTTTGTTTTTAATGGGGAGGGGTTCGAAAAACAGTCAGACATACAAACATCCTCCTCCTATACCTGCAGCCCAGAAACATTACCATCTCAGTTTGCCCAATACATGGAACAAAAGGTTACCACAGCTGTAAGTGCTTTGCAAAAGGTGCAAAGTGGAATAGTAAGCACAGTTCTGGTCATTGCCCTACATACAGGGCTCCTTTCTAGTTCATCTGGAATAATGTAAGCGGCCCCAGGCCATGTGGGAAAGAGCCTAGGCCCCAGCCAATGTAACCATACCAATATGATCCCCGATAAACTGGAGAGACAATGGCATGAAGTAGTGCTGCAGCATGGGCCATTCCGTTCTGTCCTGGAGCTTCTCCAATTACTCTGATGGCACAGGATGGAGCAGCATTGCAGCAGCTTCCACATCAGCCCTTCCCTGCCTGGTGACCTTTAGATGTTCTGGACTAAAACTCCCACCATGTCTAACTATTGGCATGATGCCTGGGAATGATGGGAGTTATAGTCCAAAATATCTGGAGAGCACCAGGTTGGGGAAGACACATCCAAAGTAAGAAGAGACTCTCAGATGACAATGTAGGGTTTACAGCTGCAGCTAGGAACACAGGATTGCTACAGGAGAGAGACTGCTGGGCCAATAAGAGGCAAGTTTTTCCACTTCCCCTGCCTGGGACCCTTAGGATGCACCTGCTCCTGCTCTCTCTGACATATTTCCAGGAACTGACCTTTTGCCTTTCGGCAATAATATGAATGCATTTTAGACTTTTTTTTTGTTGAAATGTTAAGATTTCATTTTAATTTTTTGTATGTTGTAAGATATGTTTTTGCTTGAGTCATCTTTTGCATTATCTTTTATGAGCTGCCTTGGGGGTTGTTTTTGGCGGAAAGGCAGCACAGAAATAAACTTCAGCATAATGCGGTGCCTTCAGAATTTATTCTAAATTAGTATAAAGTTTGATATTTGAGAGATAATTATGTAGCTTAATGAAGAATATTCATCCTTGATGAAACCATGAGAAAACAGTATGCAGTGTTTACACCCTTAGAGAAATGATATGGAAGGAGTTGTTACTACAAGGTATTTTAAATACAGAAAACAGACAATTAATTCTACCTTTGTGAAATAGGCCAAGAAGCAAGCTTTCATAAGAATCTGTTGTTCAGGCTGCAGGCTGTAGTAACTGATTAATGTCATATTCACAAATTTAAAAATCGATAATGTGCAACTGGAATCAGTCACCTGTCTTGTCTTTTCATAGGTAAGGGCTTCAAAGAAATTATATCCCCCCCCCAAAAAAACTACCCCCACCCCACCCTGAGAAGACTGCATGGGTGGCTGGCTACTTTAAGTACAAGTTATACCTACACTTAGATGTGCCACTGAGAGTTGAATTTCACATGAAGTGGACAGGGTGTCTAGAGAAAGAAATCATGGGCAAATATGTGGAGATTCTAAAATATTAGTCTTTGGCTGGATGACAGGTCTAACGGGAGCCAGAACTTTTTATAAAGGTCACAATTTTACTAACAATGCAAAACAAGTCCATTAAAAGCTCAAATGCTCATATTGGTTAAAGGCTCTTCGTAGATATATTTATGACACTTTCAAAACATAAATTATGCAGGTGCTTCTTTCTGAATCAGAAAATGTTAAGTAGGGACTCTTGCAAGTACATTGTGCTAAACTTGAACTGAAGTTATGAGCTAAAATGGGCATTCTACCAATGTTGCCCCAACCTTTACTACTGTACCCCAAACACAAAGCTGAGAGAGATTGTGGTGTGTGTGTGTGTGTGTGTGTGTGTGTGTGTGTGTGTGTGTACACCCACATATATAGTTCAGGCCCAGCATGAGCATGGTTGGGCAAATGCCTGGCCCACTGTGGATGACAATGTATTCTTTGTTTGGTAATGATCCAGTGCTGTAAAGAGTAGCACCTGATGGAGCATCTGATCACCACTAGCCTAATTTGAACGACATCACCTTCCTTATCCCCAATGGCTTTGCATTTTGCCTGTGATGTACATATCAGGGTGGGGCCCAGAGGCACTGGAGATAAGGAAGATGTTGGCAGCTGCCTCACTCAGCACTTCTCTTTAGAGCACATCAGTGGGCTCAGGAAGTACTGGGTGCCTGGATATGTGATGCATTAAATGGTGCCACCTGTCTCCACTCCAATAAGGTTGGAGGGGTGGCTCCAAGAAGCCCATGGCCCTAATAAACCTGCTATCAGCCCTGCACATCTTACACTCATCTCTCCCTCCCTCTATTGCCCCAGTCCCTGGACAAATTTTGGAGAAATGTTCCTTGGGGCAAGGACTCTTCTTTATGCCACACTATAAAGTGCCATTACATCAGGGCTAGCTAACCTGTGGATCTCAATCAGCTCCAGTCAGCATTGCCAGGGATGATGGAAGTTACAGTCCAGTAATATCTGGAGAGTCAAAGGTTAGTTACCCCTGATTTATGCTGACTATGATTTAGAAAAGCTCAACTTTTTGAAAACTGTCACAGCTCCATTTAGATAGCTTTATTATTATATGACAGCTATAACATTGACTATCGGGCTCTAATGCTGAGCATTCACACGATGGGGGATTCCCAGCACTGGATAAATCAAAACTTTATTCTGCCGGTTTGGCAATATCAGCTCATCCACCAACACATACCTTTTTTGCATCCACAAATCCTCACTTAACAAGAAAAGAAGATTAAGAGCTGAAATGGGAGACATCAGCTTACATAAAAAGAAAATGAATTCAAATAGGCAATGGTCAAGAGCAGGCATCCCCAAACTTCGGCCCTCCAGATGTTTTGTACTACAATTCCCATCTTCCCCAACCACTGGTCCTGTTAGCTAGGGATCATGGGAGTTGTAGGCCAAGACATCTGGAGGGCCGCAGTTTGGGGATGCCTGGTTAAGAGCGAATGAGTGTGTCATTTTAAAAGAACTTCAAAGCATTGATTTTCAGAAATGATGCTCATTTTGTCATAAGTCTTATTATGGTGCAAAAAAGAAATCAGTTTAAAGTTTTCAGTTGAATTAGCCATATTAATTAATACTAAAACAATGTTAACAGTAAATTATTTTTGTCTAGTTAAATAATGGATTATAAATGTTATCATAAATTACTCTATATTAAACTTTTAACTAATGTACTATAAATTCATTACTGTTATTCAAACAAGTGTCCACATTAAAGACTGCATGTTAAGCATGGACTGATCTGGCATTATATAATATACATCTTTTATCTGCTTACTGGGAACACAGAACAGAGCTTTTACTTCTGAATCAGAAAAGGTTTGAAGAGACACAGCACACTCTAGTGGTCAAATGTGTTTAAAACATTGACAAGACCTTTGAAGTTAAAAGCCTATTTGGCTTGTACACTGTAGAAATAATTTAGCATTATTATATAAACTTATGAAATAAATAATTGGTTTCTATAGTTTTGCTACCCTGAAATGGGTTCTTTAAAAAAAACAAAATCTATTTCCAAGTGGAATATTAACATCAAGATGTATTTCACATTCTACAAACAGGTCAATATTTTTGTCTCAACCCAATATTCTGCCACTTTTCTCCGTATCTTGAATGGAATCTCTATTCACAAACTTAGCCTCTGCCACACACAAAGAACAAACCAACCACGGACACAAAGTTGAACTTATTTTTCAATTTGCAAGCCCAAGTTCAAGTATCAGTTTTGAAATCACAGTTTCAGGTCACGCAGGTCAGGTACAGATACAACTATGGTTTGCAAATTAGGACTAACCTTGTCAGCAAGAACTCAATCCCTTCTCTTGCACAAACACCTCCCATCCTTCCCTTATTTGCATTAACCATAGTATGTGCACCAATACAGAACTTGGTTAAGGCGAACCATAATTACTACTACTACCAGAATTTAAAATCAAGCTTGGAAATGGTATTACTAAATCTGATTTCAAGAGAATGTGTTTAGCATTAATCACACTTCATATGTGTGCTACATCATGGCTTGAGAAAACAAGGGAAAGGTGGAAGTTAACCAAGTGAGTGCCAATTCTGAAGGCTGGGAACCCTGAACCAAACTCTATAGACATAATCACATTTACCCTTTCCATCTCTCCTTTTGAATAACTAATCTACTTAGTATACTTAGATACTTAGTAAATAGGACTGCCATACATCCAGATTTTCCCGGACATTGCAGGGCGGAAATGACATCCCGGGGGGGGGGGGGGTTGTCCAGGATCTTAGGCAAGCCAATTGAAAAAGCTCAAAAAAAAGCTCCTGGTTTTTACTTTTTTGAAATATGGCAACCCTAAAAATACTGAGCTAAAATATATTTAATGAGTTTTAATCTAATCTTCTAAGTGCTCTGCTGGCATAGCTGAAGCAAGGCAGTCTTAGCATGTATCACTCTACTTCTCACTAAATATTTGAAGAGTATTTTCTATGGCAGAACTCTGATTGATAGATATTTATCTCAGCAATGTTATATTTGCTCTTAAATTACAATGCAGCATGCAACACACATGGAATACTGTGGATTCTGTAATTTAGACTCAGGTTCAAATCCCACTTTTTAAAATCTTCGGCAAACTTTCATTGGTGGTAGTTAGTATGCTCAGTTAGATGTTACTTCTTCCTTGTGGCTGCATCCTCAAGGACACTCCAAACTGAGGTTTTCTGAGTGTCTGAATGAGCCCCATGAATCATAAAAAACACCACTCTCCTCTGATGCCAACTTTAATAGCACAGCAGCAAAGCATAAAAAGAACAGCAATTAATATGCCACAACCATTCCTGATCAATGTGCAATATAAATACAGCAGCTTTTATCCTCAAGCCTCCTATACTCCATTCCATGTAATAATGCAAATAGTCGAGGTTCAGCCAAAAAAGAGAAAGGTGTCAAAGAAAGAGATAGAAACCCTTTCCTTAGCCTTTAATGAGGTCTCCAGAGCCAAAGGCAAACCAATAACAAATTGTACTTTCAACATATTGAGAAAGGGCGGGGAGGAGAAGAGAGCCAGAGAACCCTGGAGCTTGTCATCTGAAATTAATTGAATTTATCCATGCCAAGAAAACAGTGGTAATAAACCCTCCCCATCTAAATTAAGGTTTTTACACCATGAGGAAAAAAATTCAAAATTTATGGCAGTAATTTCATCTGGGTTTTTCAAGAAGTGCTTGCTGATTTTCTTGCACACAGTAGAAAAATCCCGCAGGAGCAATGCAAGGAGCAATAAGGCAGACTTTAAAAGATACTATTTAATTTCTCACTCCTCCCCTTGTACTATTACCATGTTTCCGTTTCTTGAGCTGAATATTAATTCTCCCATTGAAACATGCTTTCATTGTATCTGGTAACATTTCAAATTCAGTAAACCTAACTATTTTTATGGATCATAGTATTAGTAAATTTGTTTGACATTATCATTACAAAATGCATTGTAAATGCTTACAAAAGCTATGTTCCCTACAGAACAAATGGCTCTGCATTTGAATACATACAACATTTTCCCTACAAGGATTTATACCTTCCATTTTCCATGTTACTGAACCAGAACCGTCCTTGAATTCCACTGGTAAGCCAACTGAAATAACTAGTTAAAACACCTACTTTGCCTGTTTATATGGTTTGGCAATCCAACCTGGTGAGTATTTCCACATTTAGTGTACCAAAGAGCTTTACAAACTTCTTCAAGAATTCTTTCAACTAGCATAGTTAGGTAATTAATGATCCCAGGTGTAACCTATCTGTACAAACCGTTACATAGCCTTGTTTGTTTTAAAGTTGGATGCTAAGATATTTGATCCCACAACCACACCCTAGACTAGAGCCATCATTGCAGAAAGAAAAGTACATATCAGCATTATTTGACCCAAATGATACTGAATATCCCACATATCAAAATTGGGAAACTAGGGACATTAAGCTGTTGCCAATAATGTGTGGTATCCAATCAATGCTTGTCATACTCAAAGCAGACCCATTGAATGACTAATGTAGGCTCCTTAATTTCAACTGTAGTCTGAGTAGAATTGGATACCACCCTCAGTTTTTAGACTTGGTTTGTTGTGAGTTAAAAACAGGCAACAAATGTGCCATTTTCTCATGCCAATTTTTTCTTCTCTCCTCATCTTGATATTTGTGTTTTACACAAGAGTTCCTGGTTCCTGGCTCTGAGGCTGATGCTTGTGGTCAGAAGCCTACGGAACCTGAGGATGGCTGCAGGAGACCATTGAACTGGATCCTACAGCATCAGATTTTACAAAACCAGAGCCAGGCAACTAATCAGTATGCCTCCCATACTACTTCACCATGTGAATGACACATGGGCTGCACCGGGAGGAGGGACATGGGACAAAAGTGAAGCGTCCACCTTCAGACAAGAAGACTGATCCTTTAAGAATCTGCATGGGGGGGGGGAGCAGACAAATGACTAGAGACAAAGGCTCAAAGTGCCTCAGTTCACCTCCAGTCCTAATCAGAGCAAGCTGCTCACAAGCAGCTTTCCTTGCCGCAACAACCAACTTTTCTTGCTGCATCCTGTGGAATTGTCCAGACCAGGAGAGATTTGTGCAATCACTGCCAAATTGCCAATCAACTAACCTAGTCCATTTCCAACTACATTATAACTTGATTAGTAGGGTTCTTTCATACCATCATGATTTACAAACTATTCTGTTTTGACATGTTCATTAGATTTTTTTGGGGGGGGATAAAAAATTTATTTGCTATTGCTTGTTTATATTGTTTTAATGTTTTTAGTGTACACCGCTTTGCCCTCCTTAGTGAGGACGAAAGAGGTGGGTATAAATTATTTTAAATAAATAAATCACCAACCAACTATTTCACCACCAAGGGCAAGTCCACTTAACTGCAAGAAGCATGCACAAGCACTCAGTTGCTCTTAGTTTCTAGTTTCTTATCACCTTTCAGAATTGTATACAGATTCCTAGTCAATTATTTTGAGACAGAATACACAGCTGCTTTTGCCCGTGGAAAGCATGGATTTTAACACTGAGGAAATTGCATATGCAGAATTAAGCAAAAAAGAAACCCAGAGCTATTTCAAAAATGCCATGAAAATGAAAGAAAAGAACTATAATAGAGTAGCTTACTTTCCATTTTGACCTTAGCAAACCATCACAGAGCTTCATACACAATAACATGCTGTGGTTATCTGTTCCTCTGTTGACCTCTATATACCCTTTAGTGATGCAGCCATTTCTATACATTACAAAGCAGAAGCATACAGGTTTCTAGGCAGAATCTACCATGGATCATTAGGTATTTTATATCAGTTCTACATCTAGTTCTAATCTGTTTGTGCCATCATGGATTTAGCTCACAAATACAGCACGAACAAAAATATTCTCAAAATACATTTAGCCCAGTTATGCCTTTAAGAGGCAAAGAAAGTAATTTTCCAGTTTTAGCGATGCTTCTAGAAATCTGTCTAAAGGATTAATCTGCAGCTATTCAGCTGCAGAACATTACTTCTATGCCACAGACTTTGTATATGAACTATTAAATCTATCAGATCAATAGCAATTTCTCCCACCTACTATTAAGGAAGTGATTTAATGAGCACTGCATTTTCATCCTGGAAAAGGACCATTTCAGGGAACATGGTGCAGTATAAATATATACAACATTCTGATCCATCATGACAATTATACAGAAACATGAAGTATGAAATGCTTCAAAATAAAAGGTCACAAGACCTTTTTAGATAAGCATTAATGATCTGGATAAGCATTAATGATCTGGAAAAAGGAGAGGCCAGTGAAATTTAACTTAATGCAGGCATATGAACACAGGAAGGTACCTTATACTTAAGTGACACCATTTGCCTATCTAGCTTAGTACATTGACTGGCAGCAGCTCTCCAGGATGTCAGACAGGAGTCGTCTTCTTCTCTACCTGGAGATACCATCCATTCACTTTGGAACGTTTTGCATGCAAAACATGGGCTCCAGCCTCACATTGGGCAAAACATTCCTGCCTTGCAGGGGGTTGGACTAGATGACCCTTGGGAAGCTTCCAACTCTACAAGTCTATGATTCCACTACTGAACTGCAGTCCGTGCTCAAAGCTACAGTCTTCACAATACACCTGTACCTTGGATCTCAAGTGCCTTGGCTCCCGAACAAATCGGCTCCCGATCAAAACCTGGAAGTGAGTGTTCCAGTTTTCGAACGTTCTTTTGGAAGCTGAACATCCCATGGGGCTTCTGGCTGGCTGCAGGAGCTTCCTGCAGCCAATCAGAAGCCAACCTTTGGTTTCCGAACATTTTGGAAGTCAAACGGACTTCCGGAATGGATTCCGTTTGACTTCCAAGGTACGACTGTATGGTCAAGATGCTTCAAGGAGTGTAGCCAACTACCATGTTCTCTCCATCCTTGTGCCATTGTGGCTTGTTAGAACTAGCCAGAATGAACTGATTGAGGGAGTCCCAAGGATTGGCCAATGCCTCCCTGTGGGATAGGGTGGCTCCAGGTGCCTTGAAAGAGGTTGCCACATGCCCCCTCCTTAAAAACCCTTCCTGGACTATGAGGTTTTGTTGAACAACTACTGGCCAATTGCCAACATTCCTTCTTAGCCAAGGTACTTGCAAGTTGTGGTCTTGCAACTTCAGATCTACTTGGATAAAGCTGTTTATCTTGATCCATTTCAGTTACAGATTCCAGCCTGGCTTTGGCACTAAGAAAGATTTGTTCCTCTGGTTGATTAGTTGCTTCAGAAGAGAAACAGGGGGAATGTGATACCACAAACTGTGATATCCTCATCTGAGGAACTCTTTTGCCACTGATATTTGTGTTACAGTGATCATAGTGCAGTGAAAACAGATTTATAAATATTTAAAATATTTAACGATTAATAAAATAAATGTGAACATCTTCTAGTGAGCTACAGTAGATGCATTCAGCACAGTGTGTCTTGGGAAAATTTATTATAGTGTGAAGCTGTTTGAAATACAGCTAGGAAGGGTCTATGTTACGCAACCTATACATCTTGCAGTGATAAAGACTGAACAGTAATATACAGTGGAACCTCGTGTTAAGGACAGGATCTGTTCCGTAGGCCCGTCTGTAACACGGAACTGATGCAAGCCGAAGCCCCGCGTCTGCACACACATGCGTTGTGATTTAGCGCTTCTGCGCATACGCGAGCGGCAAAACCCGGAAGTAACCCATTCCGGTACTTCCGGGTTGCTGCAGACCGCAACACGAAAACACGTAACCTGAAGCGGATGCAACATGAGGTATGACTGTATACAGTTTGACTTTACAAATATGCTCAATTTGCACATTATATTTTGAACATGCTTTCTGAGGTTTTTCAGAATGTGTGGCAAACAGTGTCAAAGCAGAAGGCTGGGAAGTTAAAAATGTACTAAAAACAATTAAGAATAAGAAAGGGAGCGGCTAGGTAGCTGTTTGGAATACATAGAATTTCTAAGTGAAATACATGTAGCCATGAAGATGTGAAGTAGTGGTAGCTAACCTATGTCCATCCAGATGTTGCTGGACTACAACTCTCCTCATCCCTTACCACTGGTCATGCTGGCTGGGAACGATGGGGGGTTATAGTTCAGCAACATCTGGAGGGCCTCTATTGTTACAAAAAACTGTGCCACCCACACAAAATACATTACCAATTTCCCTGGAAACATAATACAAAGGAAACAAGAGCTTTAAATGCTGTTTTTCTCCCCTAAGGGATTTCTAGTCCTTTATTAGCTAGGATGATTCTTTAATTGTGGTAGGCGTTGTTGTTGATTCTTACCCATCTCAGAGCCCAATAAGTCTTGGAATATGGATAGTTATCATGCAACATCCATTTCTTTTCCCAGGCTCATGGGAATTCAATTTAGCACACTTAAAAGAAAGAAGAATGTCCTTATTTACAAGGCAGTTTATTTCAGTACATTGGCTTGAATTTAAAAGTTCCCTTCCACTGACAGATGAATGAAACCTTTAGATCCAACCCACTGTTTATATTGCTGCTCTTTTTGAATTAAAATTTGGGATTATACCCAAAATTTTCTGTTTTAGTTTCTGTGAGCTGTGTTGGAATGGTTTTAGGGAGCAGGATAGACATTTATTAAACAAACCTCAAGTTGCCTGCAATTGAAATTTCAAATTGTACAAAAATGACAAGTTAAGGATGGAAGAAAGGTAGAGTTAAGAATAAACAGGTGGAGAATATGCATTTCATTCACTTACATTTGCTTCTTTTTAGAGATTTATACATCACATTGCACAGCGAGTCTCTCCCAAGATGGCTTTCAAGTGTGGTTAAAACATAATAAAATAAGAAATACACAATACTCACAAAAACGTGTCTAGATATCTGACCAGTGTTTTTTTTAGTACAGAGCACATCTGAATCCAGACCAAGCTAACTGCACCTAGCTCCCATCAAAATAAAATGACATGTAAATCATGACTAACTTCTCACACTGATTGCAATGAGACCAAAGTTCCGTCAATCTTGTGCAGCTGACCCACTCCACTGCCTTAACCTGACCTGAATTAAAGAAGAGCAAAGGCAGCAGTAGGGGAAGGTGTCTTAGCACAAATAATAAAGTGATCATTATCCATGCAATTCCAACTATTTCAAAAGATTACAGGTACCTGTGTAAGCCATGGGTGGATTTTTCCTTTATGGCTGCCGAGCAATGTGGTATTTTTCCTTTGAAAGGCTTAACTTGCTACATACCGTCAGGCTTAGTAGAACACCTTTTGCTCCCAGAACTGAAACAGTGATGCTGCTCACCTTCAAAGCTTTATCAACTTCCCTGTTGGTTAAGCATATGCTATTCCATTTGTAGTTCCTCATAGATCTATTGTCTAACATGCTTCTGAAAATACACCCCCCCAAAGGACTCTGAATTAACTCTAAGGACAAACAGAGTAGCACTTCAAAGGCTTGGGTTACAAAATTTCTGATAACTCACCCTAATATTGCAGTGGCCTTTTGTGCTGTAAAGCGTCATACTGTTGATCATGGATCACTATGGCCACTTTCCGCACTAGACCACTATATAGGAATTATGTAATAGAATGATCTTGGCTGGAAATTTACTCTAGCAACAGAGGCCCAATTCACACACAATGGTCTAGATCAGCATTTCCCAAGCTTAGGTTTCCAGCTGTTTTTGGGCTACAATTCCTATCATCTCCAGCTAGCAAGACCAGTGGTCAAGGATGATAGGAATTGTCATCCAAAAAATTGTCATCCCAGGTTGGGAAACACTGGTCTAGATTACTGCTTGAAACATACTCCACTGAGGACCATTCATATGGACAAGTCAAGTGGTTGCCATTTGCTTTCATGATTTCTAAAGAGTGTCTTCTACCAAGAAGATCTGGGTTTTCACCTACTTCCACACAAAAAGAGGCTTTCTTTGTAGTAAACATACTAAAAATACTGTAAAGAATAAACAGACTCTCTGTGCAAATGATTAATTCTACACATTTCTGTGTAAATTACATAATGGTGTTTTGTTTTTTGTACAATCCAATTTTTAACCTCAACTTAGCATTTAATATATCAACAGTAGCCAAGGACAGAACTAACATTCTTTTTTACTTATCTACAGTATGTCAATCCCCAGTAAGGGATAAAATACTTTAATAGTTTTTCGTTTCAAGCAAGAGTGAATTATTTCAATTTCATTCATTTTCACTCCACAAAAAATAGTATAGATTTGCTATGCTGAAACAATTCATTTTCCTTTCATTTACACACTTATCTGTGGAAGCAGGATGAAATACAGCTAAGGAGCTCACTCTCTTTTCAGGTGGTTATGTATGCTTTGTAATTTACTAGAAATTGAAATCATCTGTAATAATTTCTTCCAGTCCCTCATTCTGCTAGAATCTATTCTGCCAAGGTTTCCTAATCAGGTCTGAGGCACATTTATCTTCAAACTTTCTGTTAAGTTTTAGAAAGAGTTAGAACACAGTATCTATTTGTTTTAGTTGTACCCAGACTTTAATCATCAATAATAGGAAATATAATCACAAACACAGACTATAAAAGGAATGCAGGTGAATGTTTAAGCCAAGTGAGATATCTGCTCTGCCTCTCATCAAGCTTTACATTTGCATCATGGGAGCCGGAAAAGGAGAGGCAGCCCTTAGATTTAATACTGAGTAATGCTTAGGATGTGGCTACATTTAATTTCCAAAAAATAGATTAAGTATTCGAATACATCAGGAGGAATAAACCAACCAAGGACAAGTTAGGACCTTTAGATGTCAAAGAAGAGAGGTAAAGATGCAACCCTATAAACGTTTAATCAGAATGAAGTCCTATGCTCAGTGCTTCTTCTTTTTTTAAATGAACATTTGGAGTTAAATATAAATGAAATATTTATAGCAATGTACAATATTCTGAATCCCCACATCTGAACTATTGCTCCAGAGAAGGCATCTGAAAGCTATATAAATTATAAGATGTGACAAGGATAAAGTTCAAGAGGTAATGAAAAACAAGTTATAAGGTCAAATGGCATTAATCTGACACTTCCTTAAAGATTTATGTGTGAAACTGCTTTTAAAAAATATTTTTGGTTTGTTTATTAACTCTGTATACCACCCTTCATCCGAAGATCACAAGGCAGTTAACAACAAAAAATACAAAATGAGAATAAAAAATACATAATAAAAAATAATAAAACCAGTAACAAACCAATAACCCCCAGGACTCCAAGGTATGTCAAATGGTCAGCCCGGAATCATCATAGCCAAAGGATCTCTTTAGTTAATGAGCCCTAGTCAGTACAGACTTAAAAACTAGAACGCACCAAAAAGGAGGCGAAAGAAGGAGAAGCAAGTCCAATTCACACTTAACAGGAGATCATGCTTTCCTGCTATGTGAATGACTTGTGGTGAGCTTTTGCAGACCAAGTAGAGATCAGAAGTTTTTGCTTCCAAATTTCAAACAAACCACAACACCCTATTACCTACCAACTTGAGAAACTGTGGTTTGTTTAAGCCAGGAATGTGGAATCTGTGAGTGCCAATAAATTCCCGTTAGCCTTTGCCAGCATGGCCAGTGGGGATGGGAGTTGGAGCTAGGGTTGCCAGACTCAATAGAGGACAGGACTTCTGTGCCTTTAACTGCCCTGCTCTCTTTTGAGTCTGGAAACCTTAAAGAGAAACCAGCAGACCCTTTGCTTGGAAATTAAACAAAGGGTCTGCTGGTTTCTCTTTAAGGTTTCCAGACTCAAAAGAGAGCAGGGCAATTAAAGGCACAGAAGTCCTGTCCTCTATTGAGTCTGGCAACCCTAGTTGGAGCCCAGCAATATCTAGAGGGCCACAGGTTCCACAACCCTGAGGTAGATCAGTATTTTTTTTAAGTCCCGCAGTAATTAAGTAATTGGAAGTATTCTGTGTCAATTTCTAAAAACAATAATGTGTGCATAGTGTGAGTCAGGAATTATGTCCACACATAAGGTTATTTACAATCAATCAAAACCACAACTGCGTTAGGAAGGTCATTATTAGATTCTCATTCACATTCATTATTGTAGCTGGAAGCAGTGTGAGACTTAATGAGTTTTGTTTTCCAAAGAGTGTGCTCCTAGGATATCATGATGTACCTGACCCCCAAATATTTGGGATGTATGAGTCAAATCAAAAGCTATGTTGATAAGCAGAATTTACACTGAAACACCCCAAGAGAAATGAGCTTAAACATAAAAGGCCAGATTTATTCCTGGTGCTATGTGACTAACTGCAACTCAATCATACCAGCGATAAAAGCAAGTCCAATGGCAGTTGACAGCTGGCTCGAAAAATCTTGGCTCCTTAAACTGAAAAAATATACATCAATATTCTTTTTATTTTGTGTTGGAAGTATGAATATGCATAAGCACCAAGAAATGGTATCATTATCTGTTTTGCACTTCAAGTGTGAATTTAAGTGGGGTACAGTTTGTTTCAGAAATGTATCAACAAACTACAATCATCTGCTTAGAAATATGGGCATACATGGATACTTTATGCAGTGACATTAGATTAATTCAACAGATGGCAGTCACTGATCAACAAACTGAAATAAACCAAAAAGTTCTGGATAAATCCAGAACAAAAAAGATACTATAGGGGGTAAAAGTAGACAGATTTGAACAGCTAATCCTGGCTGCAAAAATATTACTGAGAGAACACATGCAGCGCCTTTGGGCAGGGGGGAACCTCAAGTAATGACAGTCTTTCGGTACAATCACTTTTATAACCTTGTGGTTATAAAACCAACTTGCAAACCCATGATGTACTGCAGAATTATTAATATTCTCAATGTGTGAATTCTTCAAGCAGTTTGGTAATTAGTCCTCAAAGTCGCTACAACCTGATAGTTTCGAGCAACATTACATTTGTTGCCAAGAGTGAAATAGGTATAAAACTAGTTGTTACCTCTAAAAGACTTCACAACAGAAATGGAGACTGTAATAAACAATGAGTTAACCCTGCAATGAAATAAGGTCCATGTTGAAACTCTGGGGTATGTGTAGAGTACGCATTTAGTAATCATCTGGAGGTGGCGACTACTTTGTCAAAAGCAGGAACTCAGATAAATGTATTTACTGCATTTATAGCCTGCCATTCACCATATAGTGCATTAATGTAACAACTTAAAATACTATACAACATGAGAAACGTATAAGAAAACAATAAAACCACTGTTAAAGCAAACATTAGATAGTACAGTGGTATCTCGGGTTACAAACACTTCGGTTTACAGACTCAGCTAACCCAGAAGTAGTACCTTGGGTTAAGAACTTTACCTCAGGATGAGAACAGAAATCGTGCAGCAGCGGTGGGAGGCCCCATTAGCTAAAGTGGTATCTCAGGTTAAGAAAGGTTTCAGGTTAAGAATGGACCTCTGGAACGAATTAAGTTCGTAACCAGAGCTACCACTGTACTGCAGATGGAGGTGACTTCACCCTCCCACAAAGGCCCTCTGATGAAAAAGCATATCCTGTCAGTGCAAGATGCACCTCAGAAGGATGAGTACTATTCAGCAACGGGACACTGCATAGAAGGTGCTCTCATGTGCCATTGCTAGGCAGAGCCAAAGTGATGAGACATCAGAAATTTGCTACCCTTTATAGGAAGCTCCCATTGCCCTTTATAGGAAGCTCCCATTTCCCATAGGAGGTGGAGAAATGCAAGTTTCTAGATATACAGAAGCAGGATCTTCTACCTGTGGGCAAGATTTTAAAGCAGTCACAGCTGCACACATTGCAAAAGTTCAATACTCCAAGGACTACATTGCCCCATATAAATCAACCCAGACCGTGCAATCATCATCTGAGGCCCTTCTTTGTGGGCTTCTTCCACAAGAGGTCCAGAGGGTGGCAACATGGGCCTTTTCTGCAGTGGCTCCCCACTTGTGGCATGCTCTCCCCAGGGACGCTCACTTGGTGCCTTCATGACATATCTTTAGGTATCAAGAAAAACATTCTTTTTCTTCCAGGCCTTTGGCTAATTAAATAATCTGTGGCCTTTAAAGCAGCAAGTTGGGTATTGTTTTTGTTTGTTTGTTTGTTTGTTTGTTACTATATTATGCATTTCTGTATTTTTTTATAATGTAATCCACCTTGTAATCCACCTTGTGATCTTTGAATGAAGGACAGCATAGACATTTATTTGAAGATTTAAATATATCTGCATGCAGTGTTTGCAAATAATAGGTAATAACCCTCCACAATAAAAACAATCTATTAAACTACTGCCATTATTGGTCAACAGCTGCATAATGTCATGAGTGTGTTAAGTTCAGAAGGACACACAGCCACACTGTCTGAATCCTAAAGAGTAAGTGAACAGCATGCAACAAAGACGTATTGTGAGATATCAGTCCAATTTAAATTTGTTCTAAAACCAGATTTTAAATTTGCTTATGAAACCATACATTACACCAACTAATTTGTGTTTCGAAATTCTATCAGTTAATAGTTTACAAAATTAAGAACCTGCAGTTTATAATAACAGAGAGAAAGCACACCACTTGGAATCTCAGCACAAGGGGCCCACCAAACTCAATCAATAGATGTTCACCTTTCCTAGGTTTACAGGACTAAACAGTTCAATATCAGTCAAATATTTTCACAACAATGCCATGGGTTGCTGTAGAGCAGGACCTTCATTTTCATAGTGGAAGATTAATTTTCAGCTGGTAAACAGTCTGGCGCATTGCCCAGTGTCTGGGGATCAATACACAAAAAAAGACTTTGCTTCTCTGTCAAGCTAACTGTGTGTCAATCCCAATTCTAAGAGTCTTTGCTCTCTTATGAGAGTGGATAAGAAAAAAACAGCCCTTTGAGCAGGGAGGAGTTCTTGGTGTCAGCTTTATTGATTATGATCAGAGCCTATGGAAAACACTTCTTTTTATATCAGCAAGTGTGAAACAAAATCGTTAGTTCAGATTATAGCTACAAATCATGATCAAACACACAAAAGAGTGGACATAAAATATCTTGTGATCAGGGAACACACTTCTTAGCCAAGGCCTTAGCTTGGCCATATGCCAATGTCTTTGTACATTCCATGCCTTTGTTTTTGAAACTATAGCCTGGATCCATTTGCATAGCCGTCTTTCCTGTCTACACAGACTTTTTGCAAAACCCTAAAATTACTAGAAGCTCATGTGAACTAAAATAACGTATTTTTTTGCTCCATAGGACACACCTGACCATAGGATGCACCTAGTTTTTTAGGAGGAAAACAAGATTTATTTATTTTTTGCTTTCTTGAATTGTCCTAGGCATAGCAGCCAACTCCTTGAGGCCTAGGTGCCTTTCCCCCCCCAAAAAAATTAAATATTTGAGGAAACTTCTTTTGCAAAGGGGGAAAGCTCCATTTTTTTGAGGATCAGCTCAAAGTTGTTGAGCTTACCCTGCAAAGGGGAAAATTCTGTTTTTATGGGGTTCAACTCACAGTTCTGTAGTGTAGCTTCTCCAGGAAAGGAAAGGGACCCATTTCTACAGTTTCCAGACAGATAATCTAATCAGCCAGTCACATGTCACTGGGGAAACAAACAGCCTCCCTCTGCAGACAACAATTGAGGCCTGGGCAAGGGGCCTGGGCGGAGATAAGGAGAGAGCTAGCTCCCTTATCTCCCTCCCCGATCTCTTGCAATCAGCTGCTGAGCGGGTCCTTTCAACACTCTCTTTCCCTCGTTAGCCTTTAGCTCTTTCTAAAAAAAAAAAAGTACAAAGTGCCTTTGGCCCCTGGGCAATTCGGCTCCAGGGACCACGCATTTGCTCCATAAGACGCACAGACATTTCCTCTTACTTTTTAGGAGGAAAAAAGTGTGTCTTATGGAGCGAAAAATACAGTGGGTGAAGGGTGTCTCTTGGTTTCTCATTGATTCCTTCAATCCTCAACTTCAATTGATTTCCATGTCATTTCAGAAACAGGAGAGGCCAAAACACAATACGTTACAAGGATAGAAAAATAAGAGAACACGATTTTAAAAAGGATGCAAATTTAACACACTCCCAACAAGTCGCCAATTTCTAAGATTTACTCTGGAAAACAGTCAAGGAAATCACCAGTTTAAGAAAGTTATGCTTTAGTGACACCACATGGCTATATGCCAATTTGCCATCTGCCCAGAACACTAAGCGCATTAAGGAAAATCTAAATCCTAACTAAATTTCTTGCCATCTTGTGGGATAGATGAAGCAACATTAAAACACAGTAAGAAATAAATCAGTAAGAGTGTATAGGGGACTAGATGATTTACAATTTAAGAGGCACATTCATCACATGCCTAATCAAACCTAATACACTGGATTATAGAAAAAACTGACAATGTTTTTTTATGCTTGCATATGTTTCCTATTTCTGTCACTTTGAGAAGATAATTACCAACCAAATTAATACTTACTATTGGAATTTAACAACTAGGTTTGGAAATTTACAAAGAATGATGCAAGATAAATGACACCAGAATGGTAAGACCACTGAAGACTTTTGCCCAGAGAGAAAGATTTCTGTCAAGTTGATCACCAGTATTTTATAATTAACTATTTTGTGCACTTTGCACAATAAGAAACATGAGTTGGAGAGGCCAGTAGATTATTTTATGCTCCTGTGTTGAACTACCAATAACAGCCAACTACTGTACACTTTCAGTGCTGCTCACTACTATTTTGCTTTGTATGCATGTTTGTCTCATCTGAACTATTGATTATCTGAATAGCTCTTTGTCGCAGAGCTATCAGAAAAGACAAGGGTGCTCTTCTGAAGAATTTTAGCATTTAATCAAAACAGTAAGGCACTTTTAGAGAAGGAATATAAACACAAGGTTACATCTCTTCAACGCATTAGCATGATAGTGTGACAGTTTTATCCTTCTCCTTCCAGTTTAATGGTAAATTTGAGCATTTTGTTTAAAACAAACGTCCTGCAACTATGATATTTGCTAGCGTTTATAGCTGTGGAAAGACTTGGAAAAACAGCATTATCGTATTCTACTTATAGAAGTATAATTAGTTGGTTTATTATTATATTATTACCTTGTCCTTCATCCCCAAAAGCACCCCCAAGTGACTTCCAAATTAAAACACAAAGGTAATTTTAAACTACTTACAACAATTATTATTTAGTGTTTTTATAGCGTTTATGTGGGGAACTAAAATATAATAATAATAATAATAATAAACTGGTGTTCTTTCACATGGAGTAAATGACAGAGCAGGACTAGGAAATACAACGAAGAGTCTTCGGTTTTATTTTTATCTTGCAGGTTTACCATGCAAGACCATAACCCAGTCAGTAAGTGAGCTTGAAAGTTTAAAATGGCTGAAGCTTTTCCACAGATACAAAACATGAAAATGGAATAAGCTACAAAGAGATTGTATACTCTAAGGAAGAAAAGTATTAAATATTGTTATCACCCCATTCCCTAGTTTAATACAAGCCCAAGTTAAATATGTAGTGGATCAACAACTAATATAAAATACTGACAGACAAAATAATCAAATCTGCTTTAAACGCCATCCCTAGGTTGGATCCAGAGAAAAGCAGAGGCTGGCAGAAGCTGACTTACCTACCCCACTCCAATCCCCCACAGTTCCTTCCATGAGCAGAAAGCAGCTCTGGAACCAACCCACTGACAACTAACAGGTTACCAACACATATATAAGCAAGCAGTTTAGTCTACTCCAAGACTCCGTTGAAATTCACTAGGCACAGAACACAATAATAGCATCAACAGTTCAGAAACTAATTTGGATTTTTCAAAATGCTATTCAAAACCAATTTCAGGCTGTAATAATGGCTACAATATATTGCAAGTAATGCAACGAATGACTGATTAGGCCAACTAAATCAGTCTGTGTTTACTGTGAAATTTCTGGCATACATTTAAATATTAATAAACTAGAATAGTTTGCACATTGTGTGGAACAAGCTCTTTCAGTATGACTTTGTGATAATGTTCATATGAAGTTGGCATTGTTTTGCGAAGCCTGAACCAAGAAATTGGGAGAAATAAAACAGGGAGCACAAAACAAGAGTCTATAACCAGGAAAACTCAATGCATCATCAGGAACATATGCCACCCCACCCCACCCCCCATAACATCAAAGTAAAGGAATCTGTAGGGACGCGGGTGGCGCTGTAGGTTAAACCACAGAGCCTAGGGCTTGCCGGTCAGAATATTGGCAGTTCGAATCCCTGTGATGGGGTGAGCTCCGGTTGTTTGGTCCCAGCTCCTGCCCACCTAGCAGTTCAAAAGCACGTCAAAGTGCAAGTAGATAAACAGGTACTGTTTCAGCGGGAAAGTAAACGGTGTTTCCGTGCGCTGCTCTGGTTCGCCAGAAGTGGCTTAGTCACGCTGGCCACATGACCTGGAAGCTGTACACCGGCTCCCTCGGCCAACAGGGTGGATAAAAAGCAATGATTTTTTTAAAAAAAAATCGATTTTTTTATTTAAATCGATTTTTTTGATTTAAATTGGATTTTTTTAAAAATAAAATGCTTTTTTAAGCATTTATTACCATCCATATATTACCATCCAAAGGTTATTCCATCATGAAATAAAGATTAGTTTTTTAATTATGTAGAATAAGGTTGTACAGTGGTACCTCGGTTTATGAACACAATTGGTTCCGGAAGTCTGTTCATAAACTGAAGCGTTCAGAAACTGAAGCGAACTTTCCCATTGAAAGTAATGGAAAGTGGATTAATCCGTTCCAGACGGTCCGCGGAGTAACCGTTCATAAACTGAAGCAAACTTTTCCATTGAAAGTAATGGAAAGTGGATTAATCCGTTCCAGATGGGTCTGTGAAGTACTTAAATTGAAGCGTTCATAAACTGAAACATGGGTGTAATTGGTTCCGGAAGTCTGTTCATAAACTGAAGCGTTCATAAACTGAAGCGAACTTTCCCATTAAAAGTAATGGAAAGTGAATTAATCCGTTCCAGATGGGTCCGCGGCGTTCATAAACCGAAAATTCATAAACCGAGGTGTTCATAAACCGAGGTTCCACTTTAATTTTGTTTAATTTTGGGGGTAAATAAATTCCATTAATACATTCACAATGTCATGCTCTTCCAGAGGTTTTTGTAAGATTATTGGGCAGTTTCTCTGCCTACAAGATATTATCACAGGTGCTTGGTTTACTTTTGCAGTTCTCAAAACTGAATTTGACTCAACAGAGATCACATGCCTCTTCTTCACAGCAAAAATGTTATAACATGAACAGAGTTGAGAAAAAGACCTCAATCCTATTGTTCTACAAACCTATGAACACAGAAACAACCCCTTCAGTGCTAAGTTTCAAGAAGTTCAGTGAATAGAATAGAAACAATATTTTTCTGATTGTTTGGAGTGGACAGTATTTAAGTTTTTCATGTGTAGGCTGGGCTGACAGTCTAAGTTTATATATATATATATATTGTTTTTGTTTAGCCAAATTAGTTAACAAACATGGATGTTTGTTTAAGCAAATAACATATGCTGTAATGTTATTGTTTCAGTTGAATAAATCTATTTAAATTGTTATTATTAAGGTAATGATTATTTTTCTCCTTCTCCTTTACAACAGTAAAGTTGTCCAAATATGAATGATTAACCTATTAAACTGGGGATAAAAAACTAATATGAAAAGTTGTTATTCTAAAAATCTTCATCTACTTGCATATTAAAGTTATACCAGCAAGAATTTGTCTTTATGTAGAAAACTATGATTTAAATCAAGCCTTACTGACTAGTGATTTAAATCGTGACTTAAATCAGTTTGATTTAAATCAAATCCACCCTGTCGGCCAATAAAGCAAGATGAGCGCCGCAACCCCAGAGTCGGTCACGACTGGACCTAATGGTCAGGGGTCCCTTTACCTTTACCTTTAAAGGAATCTGTACACTTTCCTAGCCGAGCTCAACTTGTCTCTCAATTCCCATAGATATTTGCATACAACAATAATTCAACAAGCCACCATATTTTACAAGCATTTTAATGCAGCCTTATAATAATAATAATAATAATAATTTATTATTTATACCCCGCCCATCTGGCCGGGTTCCCCCAGCCACTCTGGGCGGCTTCCAAAAAAAAAAACAGAAATTCTAAAATACAGAAATCCATCAAACATTAAAAGCTTCCCTAAACAGGGCTGCCTTGAGATGCCTTCTAAAGGTCTGGTAATTGTTCTCTTTGACCTCTAGTGGGAGGGCATTCCACAGGGTGGGTGCCACTACTCTTTGCCTGGTAGCTACTGGCAACTTGGAATTCCATGCTGACTGCACCATTTTTGACCAGTTGGTAGAATGCAATATTTTAGTAACCTGCTAAGTGGCTAGCAGCACACATCTCCATGCTCTTCACCTCTTATTAGGTTAGTAAATAATTTTGTAGGTGAGTAATTTTTATTAATACTTTTAACAATCATGCTTTTCCAGCATAGAAAACAATCATGCTTTTCCAGAGTGAGGGGCAGTCAGGCCTCGGAGAGATAAACTGGCCGGCAGGCCCCACCAGGGACCAGTTGCGTTTTTGTTTGAGTTTATAACTTTATTCTGACAAGATGCCCACCCTGGGCCTCAGACAAGCTCCACATGGGTCTGCCTCCAGGTACTATTGGGTCTACAACTTCCATTATCCCTGGTCATTTGACGCCATGACTGGGGCAGATGCAAACTGGAGTCCGACAACATCTGGAAGGCCCCACATTAACTACTTCTATCTTTCACCATCATCAAGTACAGAATACTTGTTTCACTTCTTAAATAGCAAACTGATACCCTTGTGTTCATGCCCTCCTTCATTCATTCCAAAGCACCCCTTTGCAGAGTTGATGACACAAAGTATTGACCCAAGTTATCTTCTTTAAAATAAACTTCAACAATAGCACTACTGAAAGAGCAGCTACGGCAAAGATCCAAGTCCCTAATATGCAAGCAGAAAGAGCTTAAATGTGTGCATTTGAGAAAGAGCAATACTTCCTTTGTGCTCCATGGGGAACTGTGCTGGATGCTCCAGAGTAGACCAGGGCTCCAGAGTGGAGCCAATCCCTGTTGCAAGCATGGCTTCCATTCAGTACTAAAATTAAACTGTGTCAGGGACATGCCCTTCAATCTCTTTGGTGTCATTCCCGAAGAAAAGCAATGCAAAGACATTCAAAACTGTATGGTCTGTATTGCAAGGATGAAGAAAAAGGCCTGGACAACAAAACAAATATTAGGTGGATTTCTCCTCAAAAACCTCAGCAGAAGAGATGGAACTCTATTCCTTTGCATCGCCAACTGCCCCTGAACTACTGCACTCCCAAAAGCTATCCCTTGTAGGATGAACAACTTGTTGCGTTAGAATTTAATTTAAATCCTTGGTTTCTTACAAGATACTTACATTTTCCTTTATAAAAACTAAACTTTGTATTATGTTTTTAAGGCTACTGCTGCTTTGAATTGCTATCCTTAACCCCATGAGGACTTCAAAGGAAAGAGCCGAGAACCGCAATCCCTGAAGTGATTCATGTTACTTTCTGAATCTCTTGTAGCTTTACCCCCTGGAGCTTTTATTTTTTGATACTTGGGACAAGCTTGTTATTCCTACACAAACACACATACACACACACACACACAATCTGAATTAGAACAAGATGTAAAAAAAATTATGTGAACCTGAGTAGGATCTTATATATACCACAGGGGGGGGGGGGGAAGATACCCCCCAATAGTGGCCAGGGAATGGGAAGGAGAACAAAGTAATGCTTTTCAAATCAGAGATCATCTCACATACTCAACTGCAATCCCTGTAATACTGCAGAAATTTACTGAAGGGGAAAATGACATTTTCATTTAATACTACGATGCTAAATTGCAGCTGCCTGAACAATAAAAAGAGTACCTTCTACAGGTGAAACAAAGTGATGCAGTCCAAAATTGTACTTGATTCTCTGGAAGGGCCTAGCTTTAATTTTTATTTTTATTTTTTTACCGAGAAGTGCTTAAAACAGCTTTATAAGTTGGATAACTACATGCTGAGCAATTTTATTCTCAATGAGTGGTATCCAATGGGAGTCAAACTCAGAGCCGGTCTATTCAAAGTATTACTAATGTATATTGACCATAATGGTAAATTGCAATTAACTGGCGAGTATTCAAAAAAATATCTAAATTTTTCCTTCTTGGTTTTTCAGCAACACTTTCCCAAAACCTAGGGACAAGATTCATATTTGATTGGGGTTATAATATACTTACAAAGCCAAGTTGTTCTCTACAATGCCTATAATATACACAAAAAGCTATCACGCTTAGGACTTGAAGACTACGTAAACAACTAGCAGACAAAGAATTGCATATAAAAGGGGAGGGGATTAACAGTTTTTCAAGCCTACAGTTTGCTTCTCATCATCTAGCTCTAAGTAACCAAATTGGAACAACTGAGATACAGACAATAATACCAAACTGCATAGATGTGATCAAATTGTGCACTAACCTGCAGACACGGGCAGGAAAATACAGCTTCTGCCAAGATCGACAGAGATATCTGGAGTGGTCGATTACACGGATCCAGTCTAGCTCATCCATGGACACCTCAATATAATAGGAGTAAGACCTTTGAACAGCAAATGAATTAATTGAAACACTGAGATTATCAATGCACCATCTTTACACAGTATACCCAATGTATCCTAGTGACTGACTATGTTAAGGTCACATGAACTCCACTACACAACATAAAGCCAAGTATTAAATAAAGTACACCTTTAGTGGCAATATAACAAAGTATTAGCTTTTAATGTACCCAAGACTACGGTTCTTACACATATTTGCATGACAGGTACATTTCAAAACTGAAATATAATTGCATGCTAAAAATACTTTGATATCTTTTTAATGGCAAAATTCACAATCTCAACAAAATGGAGTAGTCTTCCTTCAGACATGATGGAACATTAAATGCAGACATTTAACACACCTAAAGTCATAAAAAAGTAATTTGTATTCCTCTTGCATAGGCTAAATTTAAACCTGAACCACAGTAGTCATTTCTGCTACAACATCAGCAAGGCAGCTTAGGAAAGATTTAGCAGACCATAAACATCAGCACACAGTAAAAGGAGACTGAAAAGGGAAGTTTATTTTGTGTTATATACTCTTTTCCATCAGTTATTGGTCAACAACTCTCAACTCTATTACACCTCCTATTTTAATCCACTATATTATATACATCTCTCTGCTATCTTATTTTACAAATTAATCATTCTGCCCTTTTAGAAGCTTACAATTTGCAACAGTATCCTTGTTTTTCTTATACTAGATGCTGTTATTACTATTAATATGTGCCACTGACCAAATCCTATTGCCCACAGGGATGGGCTGTAGGATTTGGTCAGTGGGCTTAATTATCACTTGTCATGGGCGACTTTAACAACTCAAGTTGCTCTGCTCTGCAACTTGAGAAGACCTCTGTCAAAAGCAATTAGCTTCCCTGCAAGGAGCTGATTCCAGCAGGCCGTGCATTTGGTGCCAGATTTAAGAAACATTGAATATAAACTCTGCTTGCCTAAAAATAATTGGGACTATACTTAAATGCTTTCCATTCTTCCTTTGCAATCACAGCTTTGCCCCAGACACCTGAAATCATACATGACATCAGGTGAAGAGTGATAGGTGTAGCTGGGGGGGGGGCAATCTCAGAAGGCCAAATAAGGACTCCCTGGAAGACCTAATTAGGTCTGCAAACCTAAAAAGGTTTCCCAGTGCTTTGTTAAAGTAATTATATTAATGTATAGATTTGATCCTGTAGTAGCATAAGAAAAGGCATGGGTGGTAAACTGAGTATGACTTTGAACTCACCTGCTATCACGATCCCATAGCAGTATACGTATATGATTAATTATCGATGGCTGACCCAATTTAATTTCAATACCAGAACGGCAGTCATCATCAATGGGATGTCGGGAAAATCCATGATCCAAATCATAATTCTGTGTGTCTCCATCTAACAAAGCAGATTTCAATTCCCCTTTCACTACCTGGGCTCCATATTTCATAGTGGCAATGTTCTCACCCGGTACTGGAAGAATGGGAATAAAAATGATGTTTTAAATTATGCTCTTCTTGCACATTATGCTCTTTATTTACAAAAATGTGGAAACAAATGATATTTAAAAGTCGTGCAGAAAACAGAATATCTAAAAGGCTGACATTATGAAGTGTCTAGTAGTGACTGGTTAAAGCCAGTGCCCTGTTATTCAGAAGATAAGGTGAACCTTGCTGGGTCAGGTCAGTGGTCCATTCAGTCCAGCATCTTATTCTCACATTGGCCAGCCAGATGCCTAAGGGAACCCTACAAGCAGGACCCCCTATGTGTGTGTAGAGATTTGCTTATTTTCACCAAAACAACAATTCAACACAAGGTACTTATGATTAACTGGCATTGGAAGCAATAAAATGGGACACGGTCAGGAATATCACATGTCCCATTAATTTTAAGTGGACTTGGTCATAGCTAATTTCCATTGGACTGTACCCACAGTGTTCAAAAATATTTCTATTACTGGTAAACTTTATATTCATATAAGATGCACTAAATACTAATTCCTAGTAAAACAACATCATTTAAAAAGGGGCTCAAGAGTACCACTGCAGATTTGCAGCCTCCTCGTGACAGTCAGTTTAGAGCAGGGCAGTAGGGGAAGCATTAATTTATTATGACTTGTAACTGTCTAAATTTAATGAGGTGCAATATTTCTGATATATTCAGGATAGAATGAATTTTAGGAATCTTTTGAGACAAGTGTGTTTTTAAGCAAGTAACCAAAGTTTCCACCAGCAGAAGGACACTCACACTACTGCTATTTCCCCTCATCTCCTCCCTCTTGCAACTTCTTGCGTGCCTGTTCAGCAGTGCCTCCAGAACAGGGTTTATTGGGTTATGAAGATGGGTTACAACATGAGTGAAGAAACACTCAAAACCAAGTATGAACAATGTTTCCCTCCCTACTCCATGGCACAAGCCACACTGTTCACCAACACCCCCAACTTCTGGAGAGACAAAGAAAAGTAATGGTTGCACAGGTGGTCTTCTACTCTTGCAACCTTTGAATACAACACAGTAGATCTGAGTGTTCTGCAAGTCAACCAATTTGCTGTAAACAAAGTAACCTTATACAACCCTGTGAACATTTATATACCGGTAGCCTTGTATTTCTGTTAGTAAACATTTACTCAGCATCAATAGTTAGCTAAGGAAGTTTTTAATTATAAGAAAACGTATAGGGTCATTTCCCTGGAAATACGGAGACTTACTTAACATGCCCCTATAGTTGAGGTCCATATCTCGACTTTCAGATCGAACTTTAATAGCATCCAAAATGGCATCAGGCGACAGCAATCCAGAAGGCCTTACAACATTTAAGAGCTCTGTCAAACTCATCAGTGGCAAGCGCACTGCCTGCATGATTTCTGCATGATTTTCCTTTGAGTTGTGTTTACACCAGTTCATCAAAGCTTGGAAAATATCCTTCTCAGGCGCTGCAAATGAATCCCTCAGTACAATACTGAGAAGAGCTGGCTAAGAAACAAGGAAATATTAGTGTAAATACAATCTGAAAACCAAACACAGCTGGACTCCCTGGCATCCCCCAGTTCACATACACAAGCAGCCACTGGAGCCACCTTTCATCACAAGTTTGCTTATCACAAACCTTACTTTTATTTACCATAGAAACTATTATGTCCACAATGAAATTCTGATCCTACCGGTAGGGTAGTTTACAAAAGGTTAACTAAAACAGCCCATAAAATACAGCTAACATTATAAAGCCCAATAACTAAAAAAATCAAAGATCATTACAATATTAAATACAACATTAATTCATAATAACCCTCATACTGTAAATAATCTGATCATTTCCACCAAAGGCCCAGGTCAACAAACGTGTCTTAAACTGGAGCCAGAAGCCCAATAATATAGTGGGCATCGATGCCTTCAGAGGGAGAGAATCCTACCGGGCAGGGTTCCACTACAAGAAGACCCTATCCCATGTCTTCACAAAATGACCCATACCCACCAGCCACCGATCTAGGTCCAGATGGCACAAGATATGATTGAAGAAACTTCTCATAGGTATGTGGGAAGAGGAGAGGGTAGGGGAAGCACACAACATCTTTCTAAACAATTCAGGGAATCTAACATTATTTATTAACTAGTATTCACCATTCTTTACTCATATCTGACATATAACTAATATGGTATGGGTACAACTTCACAGCCAAAGATGTAGACTTATGATCAAAGTTTACCCACTAAAAAAATCAGCAAATTCTAAATAAAGCAGTGTAATGTTATTTGTAATCTGCCTAAAAGGTAGGGCCTACCCTATATATACAGTAATCCCACAACTTATGTGCATTTATCTTGTGTCCATTCAGCTTTGTGTGCTTGCAAAATAAAAATTACAAATTAAAAAGAGGGTCGAGAGGGAGCAGATATTGAAAAGGGAAAAGACTTTCACAATCCCACACGAAAGCTCATACCCACACGAAAGCTCATACCAAAATAAAAACTTAGTTGGTCTTTAAGGTGCTACTGAAGGAATTTTTTTATTTTACTTCGATCCAGACCAACACGGCTACCTACCTGTAACCACCCACCATTGAATGCAATGTGTTTTGACTATATGTGGTTTTGGCTTTCGGAATGATCCCTGAAATATAACCCCTGTGAAGTTTGCGGGCTTACTGTACCCTAATTTAGACAGAACCACAAACACCAAAAGTGTAAGAGAAAAGAATGTGCAATGGTATCAAAAGCAGAGAACAGAGGAACAGAATACTAGCACTTTTTCTTATCTTCTGGGCACCTTCAGCATCAGGTGTATGAAATGTCTCTTTAAACAGATGAAACTACCGGTATGTTTGAATATGCTTGTTTCCTATACTAAGTTATCCCTTAAGAGAGCGCTAGGCAAAGAATCAACAATATAGCATCATTTTCAGAACAGCTTCAAACTTTTACTACATGTTAAAAATCAAGGTTTGAGTTTAGCCACCTTAGCCACCTTACAAGGATGCAGAATGATTTACAAACCCACATGATATTAATTATTAACCTGTCTCCTTGGGCTTCTGCTTTAATTTTCAGTAACATATTGATTCTGTACTGACATCTTTTCTGATCTAATCATGTCTTTTGTATAATTGACTTTTCCATTAAGAAAAGGTTGTAAGAATCACTGCACTGCATCTAATTCTGTTACCACAATCAGTGGATTTCTTAATTTTATCCCTCTTCTTTTTAAAATATATATATTAAGGCTAGGTATTATAAACAGTGATATTATACCAGTAAGCAAAGAATAACCAACTGCTGATTACCAACTTTACCTTTATTTATCATAGAGACAATAATGTTAATAATTAAATTTCCAGGAGGGGGCAGAAATTCTCTTACAGTGGAAGTTATTGTGTGTCTCAGAGATTTCATTCACAATATAAAGGTAGCTTGTTTCCAGCCCCCAAAGTCTACTTGTTCTTCTCCTCCAGATGTTATTGGACTGCAACTCCCATAATCATTTACCATTTGCCATGGTGTCTGGGGCGGTTGGGAGATGTAGTCCAATAACATACACAGGGCACCTGTTGGCTACCACTGACACAGTATAGCAACTCTACCTCCCAAACATGAGAGCTATTTTCAGGTATTGTCTTCATGTTTTCAAAAACAGCTCTGTGAAGGGGACACAGTGGTTGAGGCATAGTGACAGCATCATGGCACAACCAAAACAGTCACAATGGTCCCATGGGGAAGACTGGCATTTATGTCGTAGAGAAAGGAGCATACACGGGAAAAGGTATTCACAAGCAGAAGAATCCCCCTGGACTCCAACTGGAAGCCCATAGGAGGATCACAAAAAAAATGGTGGAAGTACAACTCTCTCCCCTCTAATCTGAGTCTTGGTACTATCCCAAAGAACTCCAACCAAGCTTCATCCCATATATATAGAAAATGGAAAAATACCGGTAACTACACATGGAACAGAACATTGCACTCCATGAATACTGAAATGATTTTCGGGTCCTATTTCCAAAAACATTTACTGTACACAAACATAAAGAATAAAATTGGGATTGTTATTTTTTAACTGAAAGCTTTAAAAACTGATACATACCTTGGAAAGTGACAGAAAACCTTCACTGGAGAGCACCTCTTGAGCATTTCTGTCCATAAACATGCAGCACATACATGTAAGTTTGGGAAGCAAATACAGACTAGCAACATCGTAAGTCATGCAAACGTTCTGAATGTTAAGGATGGTGCAAAGATACTCAGAGGTGGAATCTTCCAGTTCTGGGAATCCGTATTTATGCGCTAAACTCAGGAAGTCTAATAGGACCTCCTCCTTCTCATCTCTTAATGTGGCACGGCCTGTGTAAATATATTTTAACAACATTGTAAAGGCCTCTGCAGTGGTGTCTTGGAGAGGGATTTCTGCTTCAGGTTGAGATTCACGCATTCCGCCATATAATAATGCTCTGTACAAAGGGAGAAAGAAACAATGTAAAAAAACTTGTATTCTGGTAAGAGATACCTTAAGTAAGATTTGAAGTATATAGAATACGGCAAACACAACTGTCAATAATTTCATTTGAAAGTTAAATCTATGCAATTTCA